>NC_090024.1:168516943-169197777 GCF_037176765.1 Anolis sagrei
GTATATCCCCAAACCCCTAACCTCTAGAGCAGATTTGAGGAGGAGCTGATGGTGTCAGGAGGGAGGACAAATCTGTTCTACCAGCAGCCTCTTTTCTTCTGAACCCTGTCTAGCATTAAGGACTAACCACCTCCCATCATGAATTACTTCAGATTCAAATACACACTCACACACTCACACATGAAACAACAACCATAGTTGTGTATGGACCAAAACGTTCACATACATCAGTGGATATTTTGTTACTGACACATATTTATATATTCTACAAATTGTATTCATAGTTTAGAAATCAATCTTCTTATATGAAGCCTCTTCATTACAATTCAATCTCGTATTTCACAATATTTTGAACTAACAAAAATGGTTCAGGTGGACAGGAATGTATTGCGGCAATCTACATAAGTGGGACCATCCTACTGAATTTTATTTCCCTCCTTAGAGAGTATTGGTCTTATTTTTCTAGTATGCAGAATAAAAAGACCAATCTCTGAAATGTTCTTAATGAATGTAAGCCCAGTTATTAGCAACAGTAAACAAGACTCCATTTACTCATAACTTGTCGTATCAGTGCAATAAATTAGCCAGGAACACATTACTGTTTGACAGTTTAAACAATACAGAAAAAAGCAAATCGCTCAGGGACCATGTGAAGCCTGTTGGCAGTTTAACAGGCATGTGGAGATGGAAATACATAGATCATAGCTCTCTCTGAATACAGTCTTGGTAACTCTTTTTCTAGCCTGCCGCCAAAAGATTCCTGGCCCAAAGACTAATGCAATCCAGATTTGTTTATTTTTGGTGACTCAGGCAGATTCACAAGTCCCCCATCACACTTGTAGAGGTCGTGTGATATCATTGTAAAACAGCTGAGACAAGGGTTTATCTCTTGGTTGAACATTTGAGGGTTTAAAATGAAGTCTCTGGAGGTCTGCAACCATTGTTTTCATCAATAATTTCAAATGTACCTATTTTTTTCTTTCCCTCTTGTGTTTCCTATGCAGATATTCACAATTATTATCTTGTTTCCTCCACCTTCCTCTCCCAATGCTAGTTCTCTTACAAGCTCCTCATCTATTCTTTTTTTTATTCTCATTTCCACCCCTCCCAACCCAGTGGCTAATGAGGTCACATAAAAAACAGAGGCCGAAGTCATCTGCGCTGCTGTACCTGTGGATCTAGTCCCAACTTGAGTGTCCAAGTCTCTCTTGGTATCCCATCTTCCCCAGCTGCAAATACATTCTAAAAACTAAGAATATTCTCCACCTTGAGCAGGATGATTACCCAAAACGAACAGCAGTTGAAATATATATATATATATATATATATATATATATATATAAACAGCAATTAATTGATAACATTTGGAGTGCCATGGTTCTGTAGCTATTTATTAAATGCAGCAAGGAAGACATCTTATTTACTGTATTTAAAAAGTGTTCACCATGGTTTGCATTTATTAACTATAGGAAGGTTATTCAAAATTTTGATGAAGTTCTGATCAAATACAGTGACACATTTGTCCAGTCACTGTGTGTGTGACTTATGTATGCTGAATAATTTATATATTCAATAAAAAAATGGAGTCACAAAAACACAGGTGGCTAAAGGGAAGCAGAAGAGTTCCTCTATATACCATTTTACTCAGGCTGTATTGAACCACAATATTATAAAGGTGTAACTTATTTTTTTACTTGTTTATTTGTTTGTGTCTTTATTCCTTTTGTGATTTCATGGTATTGCTAAATACAGTGGAACCTTTACTTAAGAGCATCCTAACTTAAGAGCATTTTGAGTTAAGGGCTGTTGCTTGGCCTGGGCTTTGCTTTGACATAAGATCAGCATTTTGAGTTAAGAGCTAGCACTACAGAGAGCATTAGTGCCAGAGAGAGCACTAGCGCAAGAGTACAGGGCTTTAGAATTTCATGAGAGCAGCTTCTGTGCCTCAAGTTTCCATGCCTCATATTCTTGTCCGCTTTGAGAGATTGCTGTCTGCTTTGCTATTGTCTGCTTTGAGGAACTTTGGGTTAGTTGATTTTGTGTAGTTTTTATTCCTGGTATGTTTTGGTTCATGAAGAGAGCAAGGGAGAGAGAGCAAGAGAGGGAGGGAGGTTGGAATGAGTACAGTACGAAGAAAAGGATGCTTCTGCCACTTCACTTTGTGTTTCCTTGCCACAAGGTGTGCTTCTACCATTTTACAGTCGATCTTACTTTTTTATTGTTCCATGTGAATGTGCAGGTTTTTGAGATTAAGAGCAAATTGAGTTAAGAGCTCAGGCACTGAATGAATGAAACTCTTAAGTTAAGGTATCACTATACATGCTTCCTTTTTCTTTGTGATGTTTTTGATTTCAATTCCATAGGAAGAAAGGAAGGATAGATATTTTATGCAATTGGTTTACAAGGCATCAAGTGATTTTGTATGTAATTACAATGGGTACATCTAAATTGTGGAAATAATGGAATCTGACACACTTTTACTGCCACGGTTCAATGTCTTGGAATACTGGGAGTTTTATAATGTATCGAGCCTGTGCTGTGGTGCCTCACCAAACTACAACTCACAGGATTCTATAGCATTGAGTAATGGCACTGTAAATGACATCAAACAGCATTAATCCTACAGTGTATATCTGGCATGGGAAAACTTTGACACACCAGGTGTTTGAGACATAACATCCCAGAAATCCCAGCCAGTTAGGAATTGTGGGCATTAAAGTCCAAAACATCAGGAGTCCAGTTTTTAGAGATGGTTTCATTTAATTATTTCATATATCGGCTGGATATACAGTCATATCATCCAGCATTTAATCCCAGATTATCTACTTTGAACTGGATTATATGAGTCTACATTGCCATATAATCCAGTTCAAAGCAGATAACCTGGAATCAGAAACTGGAATATATTACAGTGTAGATGGTGCCATTGATTGAGTAGTATTATAACTCACAATACCTAAGCCAAATTCCTTGTGATGGGGGCAAGAGCAATGAAAATAGACAGAGTGACTAAACACGCATTTTGGAATCTGTGAAAAAGAAGGGGAAAAAAAGGACCCTGTGAAGGTTGTGAACAATGCCCTCTCCTACTTGGCTACATAACATTATCATGTTTCCACATTCCTCATATTAAGTGGGAAATTGTTTTCAGAGTGTTGGCATAACTCCCAGTTCCAGGCAACCCACCCATATCACCTCTCCTTTTAGAAATTAATCACTGCCCTCAAGCTTTGAAAAAAATTAAGTATTTTTTATTTCAAAAATGGCCAAGAGAAATTTCAAAATGACAACACGTTGTTCAAAATCCCCGTTGAATCATTTTCAGTTAGCATGACCACATAAACACAATGGAGAACCTCTTCACTTCCATCATACTATAAATTAACAGTACTTAATAAAGGTTGATGGTATAATGGTATACATGCTTACCTGGGTTGCTTTGGTGAATGCAAATTGGCCGATAGTTCATCTACACGGCAAAAATGTAAAAGTTTGACATCACTTTAACTGCCATGACTCCATCCTATGGAATCCTGTGGCACCAGATATTTTAAGAGTAAATATCTCACAAAATTACAAATTCCAGAATTCTAAAGCATTGATCTATGGTAGCTAATGTGGTGTCACACCGCTATATTGTTGCAGACATCTTTGCTATGATTAACATAAATAGAAGCAAGCTGCAGAAATCCCATTCCAAACTAGCATCATTTGCCATCTCCATTTGAGTCTGGTTTCTGAATAATATACAGGTACAAACAGACCCAGCCTCTGTTACTCATAATGACCTTTGAGAGACTTGGAACCCTTCTGCACATGGCTATAAACCCGGAAGTAATTGGAATAAAGGGGGTGAAGTGGGATGGGTGGTGACATTTCAACAAATTCTGGGCAGAATCGGGTTAACAGCTGAAAAGCATGTGTTAAAAAGGGTATGCTTAAAACCCTATTCTGCTTGAAAAATGTGCACCTTTGTATGACTATATATCCCTGCAATCATGTAAAAGATGTGTTTTACTCTCCTTCCCCTTGTGTGGACAGCTTCAGCACATGTGCAAGCTTTAAAAGCCAAAATAGTTGATTGGATGATCGAGCTCTCAAAAAAATGGAGTCACGGACACATAGGTGGCTAAAGGGAAGCAGAACGGGAATGGGAAATTAGAACTCTTTGCAAGCATTCCTTTCTTTTGATCTTTATCATATTAAACAGAACTTGAATTAACAATTTGGAGAAGCGAGAGATAAGAAATCTGCTTGTGTGTACATTAAGATATGTGCATGTGTGCATATGAGGTCCAGAACATTATGGAGAGAATTTTGTTTTAAAAAACCTTTGGACAGATGTCCCCCATCCACCCTCTATCTTGATCCGTTTCTAAGGAACATGTAAGGATGGCAGGGGAGCTTTTCCTGAGACTGAGAGGTCTGTGTCAGGTCCTGGGATTTTTTGCCTGTTTTAAGATGCATTGTTTGGAAGGGCCCTAAGATGTGATGGAAAATGTGCAGATGTTAGGAAGAGATACGTGACTCCTTTCCCCAGTTCCTTGCTTTAAAGTGCATTACACTTTCTCTCTTGAGATGATGGTGATGATGATGATGATGATGATATATCTGACCCACTCACCCCAAGGGGACTCAGGGTTGATAATAAGACAAAAAGGGCAAACATTCAATGCCAGGTTTCAATACATACAGTAAGTAACAATATAAAGCAATCAATCCACACCTAAACCTAACAGATATTAAACATAAATTATATAAACAACACATTAACATTCATTTAAAATCATTATTTAAATATAATACTGCCAATAAAGACAGCAAGGACAATGAGATTGACTAAGCCAGAAGCCAACTTGAGTCAGAGTGTGATGAGAATTTTGGAAGAGGACTATTAAGTGACTGTAAAACTTCTAGTCATCCTCCTATCCATATGCAAATATACAGAAATAAGTTTTTAATTATTTTTGAAAGAGAGGAGGGAGGGGGCTGTTTTTATTTCTTTAGGGAGGGAACTCATTGCTAGTGTCCCAAAGTTATTCTAACTTGCTATCTCTCAGGCCTTAATTGCTTTTCCTTGACATTGATTGCTCTCTTTTCCCCCCATATCGCATCAGTCTGAATTAACTGCTCTTTTTCCATCTTCCAATTAACTATCTGAGAGCTCTTAAATGTTTCTTGTTCTCAGTTGTTAATATTAATAATATTAATTATTCTATTCCTCTTGCTTTCTGATTTTTCCATTCCCTCATCTCTCTCATGCTGCACCTATCCGTGTGTAATCACTCTTTCTCTTAAGGTTGTATAGTTTTTGTCCAACTGAATATTTTAGCAGTTTAAGACAAGGTACAACAGTCAGCAGTCCAGATAATTCTAATCTGAGAAGGTGCTGGGATGAATATTCCCCCAGTTTTCCATGGTTACCTCTAAACATTATTGAAGCTACCATGTATGTTTATTGATTGATTGACCATATGATTACTGGAATGCTGCCTGAGATCCATTAATGTGCTGATTTAAGCCAAAACTTTAAAAATAGGCTTTTGGGGACTACAGTTACTTGAATTCTGCAGACATCGGCTATGCTGCCTTGGCAATTCTGATGGATTTAATCCAAAAAAATAACTAGTCTCACCTTAAAACATATTACATTTTTTTTTAAATGATTGACATTCAGATAACCTATAACTAGACAAAATGCAGGTCTAAACCAACATAAAAAACAAAACTAAAATAAACATACATATAACATATCTCACAAAAGGAAAAGTTAAAAATACACATGACTTCCAACTTCCTAGGTTATATGTGTTAGAATATTTTTACTCTCCAAACAATGATACATTCAATACTTTCAGAATGCTCATAAAATTGTCTTACTACGCCATCACGTTGAGAGGAGAAAGCATGGGTGACCATACTTTAAGCGTAGATAATTACCCCTCATATATAGTCAGATGCCTCCCCATCACACTCACATGTGGAAATTTGAGAGCTGGCAATACATTCATCTTACATTTATCACAAGGACAGTATTACCTTTTAATTTTTAATCAGGAGAAACAACAATATCAAAAAACCAAGAGATAACTTGCCCTACCCACTTTACATTTTCAAACCTAATTTTTCCACTGGAAAAATTGTTCTGTCTCAAACCCCAGAAGATACAAGGGACAGTGATCCAGGTTAAAACCATTGCTTTCCATGGAATCCTATTGATCAGCATCAAACCTCAGGGGATAAAATCGGCAGTGATCCAGGTTAAAACCATTGCTTTCCATGGGATCCTATTATTCTGCATCGGACCTCCCCAGCTATTTTTGCACAATCAGCCACTCTCTCTCGCCCAAGGACACTCCCCCTATTCAGTCCACTTAGCTCATTTACTGACTCTCCATCCACTCCATCATCGGAAGCATCCCTATCCAACATCCAAGGGAGATTATATTCCAGCATTTCCCCTTCCGAGAGCTGACTAGCCACAAGTTCTAACCAGGTGGGAGGGGGGAGGGCTGAGGAGGCGGGTTCCATCCAAGTCGTGTGGGGGAGGAGACTTGTGGGTTACCATCATCCGAGGGAGAAGCGCAACAGAGTTCTTGCGACCCTGAAGAAGGTAGGAGGTGGTAGGCGCCATGGCAGTCCCCTCGGTCTGAAGGTCCTGCTGATCAATGCCAGATCCGTTAATGGTAAGACCTCTGCCATTCAGGATTTGATCCTGGATGAGAGAGCGGATCTGGCATGCATCACGGAAACCTGGCTGGATGAGCTGGGGGAAGTAAATCTCTCCCAGCTGTGCCCACCGGGTTTCGGGGTGCATCAGCAGGCCAGACAAGGGGGGCGGGGAGGAGGGGTCGCAGTGGTCTTTCGGCAATCCATCGCCGTGGCCAGATGCGCTGTACCGCAAGCACCTGGGTTTGAGTGCGTCCACCTGAGGGTGGGGAACCGTGACAGTGTGGGGCTTCTGCTGGTGTACCATCCACCCCGCGACCCAGTAGTTTCCCTGTCTGAGCTAGCGGAGGTAGTCTCTAATTCGGCCCTGATCTCCCAGCACTTGGTGGTGTTGGGAGATTTTAACATTCATGCTGAGACCTCCTTGTCTAGCGCAGCTCAGGACTTTATGGCCGCCATGACGACCATGGGACTGTCACAAATTATATCAGGACCCACCCATCAGGCTGGACACACTCTTGACCTAGTCTTTGTAGCGGACAGTGTAATGATCAGAGTGGAAGAACAAAACATCCTTCCAGTGTCATGGTCTGATCATTATCTGGTCAGCTTTAAGCTTGCTGCGACCCCCAACCTTCGCAGGGGTGGAGGACAAATTAAGATGGTCCGCCCCAGGAGACTGATGGATCCGGATGGATTCCTGAGGAATCTTGGGGTTCTTCCTGCCATGGAACCTGGCGATCCTGTCGACGCCTTGGTCGACCTTTACAACAGGGAGATGTCCAAGGCGATAGACACGATCGCTCCCGAACGCCCCGTCTCATTGCATCATGATAGGCCGTCCCCTTGGTTTACCAAGGAGTTGGCTGCGATGAAGCATACGAGAAGGGGGCTAGAGCGCAAGTGGAGGAAATCTCGGGACGCATCTGATCAAGCATGGGCTAAGGCCTCTCTTAAGGCATATTCCGTGGCTATACAGGTGGCCAGGAAATCTTTCACGACCGCCCGGATAGCGTCTGCAGCAAATAGGTCATCAGAGCTGTTTCGGGTTGTCGGGGAGCTCCTTCACCCACCTGTGGTGGAGGGGACCCCTGACGACCCAACAGCTCGGTGTTGCGATTTCGCACACCACTTTGCAGGCAAGGTTGCCCAGATACGTCTTGAGCTCGACTCCAATCTTATCGCAGTACCAGGAGAGGTGACTGAGGCATCTGCTTGTCCAATTTTGTGGGATTCTTTTCGGCTTGTTCTTCCTGAGACCATGGAGGAGGTTCTTGGGGCTGTGAGGGCGACCACTTCGGCTCTTGACCCTTGCCCATCCTGGCTTATCAAATCTGCCAAGGAGGGGTTGGTTGATTGGTTTGGGTTGATCATTAACGCTTCATTGGAGCAAGGGATTTTTCCATCTAGTTTGAAACAGGCTGTGGTTCGTCCACTCCTAAAGAAGTCATCCCTTGACTCTACGGTGCTGAACAACTACAGACCGATTTCCAACCTCCCTTTTTTGGGTAAGGTGCTGGAGCGGGTGGTTGCCCTCCGGCTCCAGAGCTTCCTGGATGACATCAATTACCTGGATCGGGCACAGTCCGGTTTCAGGCCTGGTCATGGCACCGAGACAGCCTTGGTCGCCTTGGTGGATGACCTCCGTAGAGGACTAGACCGGGGGAGTGTAACCCTGCTGGTCCTCTTGGACATCTCAGCGGCTTTCGATACCATCGATCATGGTATCCTTCTGGGTCAGCTATCTGGGATGGGCCTTGGGGGCACGGTTCTGTCGTGGCTCCAGTCCTTCCTGGAGGGACGAACCCAGATGGTGAAGCTGGGTGATGCCTGCTCGGACCCCTGGTCTTTGACCTGTGGGGTCCCGCAAGGCTCCATTCTATCTCCCATGCTTTTTAACATGTACATGAAACCGCTGGGAGAGGTCATCCGGAGTTTTGGAGTTGGGTGCCATCTCTACGCAGATGACACACAACTCTACTACTCTTTTCCACCTAATTCCAAGGAGGCCTCTCGGGTGCTGGATGAGTGCCTGGCCGCTGTGTCTATCTGGATGAGGACGAACAAGCTGAAGATCAATCCCGACAAGACAGAGGTCCTCCTGGTTGATCGCAAACCAGACCGGGGTATAGGGTGGCAACCTGTGTTGGACGGGGTTACACTCCCCCTGAAGCCACAGGTCCGCAGCTTGGGAGTCCTCCTGGATTCATCGCTCACGCTTGAGGCTGAGGCATCGGCGGTGACCAGGGGGGCTTTTGCACAACTGAGACTTGTGCGCCAGCTGCGCCCGTACCTCGCGAAGGCTGATCTGGCCGGGGTGGTCCATGCCTTAGTCACCTCTAGACTGGACTACTGCAATGCGCTCTACGTAGGGCTGCCCTTAAAAACGGCTCGGAAATTCCAACTGGTCCAACGGGCAGCAGCCAGGATGCTAACGGGGGCCCCATACAGAGAGAGGTCAACCCCCCTGTTTAGGGAGCTCCACTGGCTGCCGTTTATCTTCCGAGCCCAATTTAAGGTGCAGGTGCTTACCTACAAAGCCCTGAACGGTTTGGGACCATCCTACCTACGAGACCGCATCACAGTCTACGAACCCACACGCTCGCTCCGGTCATCAGGAGAGGCCCTGCTCGTGATCCCACCCGCCTCACAGGCGCGTTTGGTGGGGACGCGGGACAGGGCTTTCTCTGTGGTGGCCCCCCGCCTCTGGAATGCCCTCCTGAAAGATCTCAGACAGGCCCTCACCTTGGCGGTCTTTAGAAAAAACCTGAAAAGCTGGCTATTCCAACGTGCCTTCTCAGATTAGGAATCCCCACTACCAAAGCCCAGAAGCACTTTAGTAGAGCCAAGATCACTCTCAACGCACACCGCACTTATATTTTAATCTTATATCCCTCCGACACTTTTTCAGCACTTTTAACCCTGTACCCCACCTCAGCCGGCTGAGTTTTTTAAATAACGTCCTGTTGTATTGTTATTGCCATTGTTTTCTGCTTTAACTGTTTTATTTTGCTATGTATTGTATTGTTGTATTGTGTTGTGCTGGGCTTTGGCCTGTTGTAAGCCGCATCGAATCCCTTGGGAGATGCTAGCGGGGTACAAATAAAGTTTAATAATAATAATAATAATAATAATAATAATAATAATGATACAAGAGACTGCTGACGGTTGGGCAATGAAACAGGATGGGAAACTTTGATGGTTTCCATCATTCCTGTTTTTCAGTTGTAAAGATGTGAGTGAAATGTGATAAGAGGTCAGAGGTCTGAACACAATTGCTGGCCCGTGTTCACAGTTCCCTTCTTTCAGGACATTTCAGCCTCTTTTCAATCCTGGAACATGTGATGAGTTCTGTGCCTCTCCGTGCTAGAAAAGAGGCTGAAGTGTGATACGAGGGGAAAATTTCTCAATGTGATATTGATTGCTGAAGTTCCCTTCTTTCAGGACACTTCTGTCTCTTTTCAACCATGGAGGACTATGCATGACTGACAGAAGTAGTTTAACTCATGTGATGAGCTCAGTGCCTCTCCATGCTTGAATAGAGGCTGAAGTGTGCTCCGACTGGGAAATTTCTCAATGCAATAAGGTGGTTAGTGTATCAATTAATTTTTATAATTAAATTGGCTTTTTTCCTTCCCCAGTTACTAAACATATTACCAAAATAAAGCTTTAATGGAGAGATTTCATTAGTTAACAGTTACAATGTCTCCTCTTAGTTTGCCCAATTTTCTTCATCAGGTTTTATGACAAAAATTTATAATTCCAAAATTGAATAATTTTACTTATTGTCTAAAGTTCCCACAAATCCAACCATCTTATATCTCATAATTACTTACATCTTGTATAAGCCCCACCCCCTTCAATTTTAACATCCAATAGTTTGGTCTGTTCCCATTGTTACATGGTTCATTTTTTTCCATAGTCTCTATTAAAAACTGACTATTGTCCTTGCATTGCAGTAGCTTCCCAGCTTTTTGTTTCTTCTCTTTGATCACACTGCAGGAGACTGTTTTGTTCACCTCCTTCCATTTAAAATCTTTAGTTTCCATTGCAATCCTTTCTAACAGGATCTCCTCAAAATTTGTTTTGTGTTCTTTCCAGCTTTAGCATTTGTCTACATTTTTGCCAGTGGATCTTTCTTTTCATTGGCTGCTCCCAACTCATCAACAGCCATCTTGAACTCATCAATCACACCACAACACATCATATTACATTTTTGCATATTTTATTTATATCTTTACATTGCTTTTTGCCCACTCATCAATGAAATAATGATACCACGTGACACTGTTGGGATAATTATGGGCAACTTTTATTAAATTGTTACCTATTTAACTTTCTTCATGAACTGCAACCAGCTAAAAGGGTTGGCTTGAACTTGATGTTGTGTAAGTCAAGGCAGTGGCAATCTCAGACCCACTCCTCAGCTGACTTGGGCGAGACACTCCACATAACTCACCCTGAGTTGTAAACAGGGCAACTGCTTAGGGAAGCTGAATAGAGTATTCAAGCACCAAGATGGGAGACTTCAGGGATTAGAATTTCCCCATAGCTCCAAGGCCATTTTAGTTTGCCCCCATCTCAGTTGAGTGAACACACTGGTGGGTGTTCCTGTCCCAGGCCTGCACTAAAATGGGTGTCTTAGGTGCATGCCGAGATGTAAATTGTACCCCCACATTCTGTCAGAGACTGGGGGCAACCATTCACTTTTTCCCTGTCCTCCACCAAGCCTACTAAAATAGCTCTAATATCTTACTGCAGATCATGAAAAAATTGCAAATTTCCCTCTCCAGACAGATAGGTACTATCAAGCCTGAAAATTTTACAACAGTGATAAGTGCTGTCATTGTGTAGAGTGTAAAAACCTCAACCATGTGAAGGTTCCAAAATTTCCCCATTTGTCCTCTCACAGGCTTTATTTATTTTCTGCAGGTTTCCATCATCAGACCATTTCTACCTGGGAATTATGGCAGGCCATACCACATGTATCTGAGGCCAAACACCATAATGCCTTAAGATGTCAACAATGCTTGCAAAATCAGCACCTTGCCTTTCAGAAGGCCAAGGTGAATTCCACCCAAGTGAATAACTAAACATTCAGAGGGGGCACATCCCCGATTAACAGTAATGGCCATAAACTATTCCACACCCCAAAAGGGAACTCCCCCTTGTTAAACAAAATAGGGTATAAACCATTCACATTTGGAGGGGGCACTGTCCGTTGTTTAAAGAGCAATGGGTATAACCCATTCCACTGAAGGCCCTTGCACCTTTGCCATTCCACATTGGCTATATCACCCTAATTTGTTTAAACAAGGGGAAGTGCCCTTTTTGGGTGTGGAATGGTTTATGCCCATTGCTGTTAATTGGGAATGTGAATTTGGCGTGAGGCCTAGCATGCAGAGTGGGAAGCCATGCTTGTGGCCAGAGGCTGTAGCTGTGGCCAGAACAAAAATGTTTGGGCCCCCTGGATAGCCAGTCCCCTGCCCTGTTGCACTCACCCAGCCATGCTTGGAGGTGCAAGGCCGGCCTGAAAGAGCCACTGAGGCCAACGGGCTGCCACTGCTGTGCAATGCTGGGTGGATGCCTGCACACCACCCAGCCCAGCAGTGCACTTCCCAATGGCATGAGGAAAGTGCCTATGAAAGCGAAGCACTTTGTCTCCTGTCAACAGGAGCTGACTTCATAAGTGAAAAGGAGGCCCACAAGCAACAATTGGCCCAACAGACCCTGAAGCTGTCTCCCCCAGAACAACAAACCCTCTGCTTACAGTTCTGTATGGGTGAGTGCAAGGGAGACAAGGACAGCTTGTTGATAGGCCACTGACCTCAACAATGTTCACTGCTCAAATGCTGGAACTTAGGAGGATGGATGCCTTAAAATGTTGTGCTCTGTCCCCATAAGTTTGTCTCTATTAACTGGGGTGGGCAAATAGCCCTCCCAATCCAGGCAAGACAGGAAAGGGAAACCCAGTTATCTGTGCTGGTTTTCATTGCATTAAGTGGTAGCCAGACATGCATATTAGAGTAAAACAGGCCACAACTTTATTAATGTCAATCTTAACAAATTTAGCTATTGTACTATTACTTTCATATATATATTATTTTCAACTATATGCCATCTCACAAAATGAAAGCAGACACTGAAAAAGCTCTGTCTCAAGTCCTCATGGGACAAGCCTGTACTAGTGGCAGGATTAGGAGAGAAAGCTCTCCCTTGCTGCATGAAAGTGTGGAGGGGAAACCTTGAAACACTGGTCTGCCCCAGCTTCCCTCATAAATCCTTGTGTTGTGCTGGATCATCCTGCACTCAGGCTTGGACCCAGGATTTCTGCTTTCAAAAGCATCTTAATTTTGGCTATACCTTTTGCATATTCTTGGTCTTCAGCACTTTTGCACACACTAGTCCAATGCTTCCTGTTAGAGCAAAAAACACTGGTAGGAGAGGGAGTTGCATTGCTTTCTAACAACTTTGGTTACTACTTCTAATTTTTTAAAAGTAATTTTTGAAAATTGGTGTTTTCTTTAAAAGCTTTCATGAATCCTTTGCAGTTTAATGTATTTCCTATATAGCACTGACTTGATGGAGACTGATGATTTATATTCAGCATTGCCCCAGTTCTACTACTGTGTTCCTCAGACTCCTTATTGCTTCAACAAAGCCTCCTTTATAAAAGTTAATCACTTTCTCTTTGAACAGTTCTGCACTAGTTTGTATTCTGTTGTTAATGGGGAGTGATGTTCTGAAAGTAGGTATCCATTGCAACAGCAGGTGTTAAGACAGAAGAGCCAGAAACAAAAGCATGAAAAAGCCTAATAATAGACAATTTATTCACCTGGCTCAGGCTGCATTTGCATTTTAGATGAGTTCATTGTTATTTGGCAATCAGCTTATTGTACATCCCAGAGGAAATATGTGAAAAATCCAGGTTGTGGCAGTGAGGTTTTGCTGATATTAGAGTTACATTATATGGGTCAGAAGTTAAAGGCTCCATTTGATATTAACTACTCGATTCTCTGAAAAAACTTACACTGAGTTTGAAAGACACTTTGAGATCCATCCATAGGCTTTTAAAAAGTTAATAATGTTTTACTTACTGATTTCTTACTTAAGTTCTACTTAGGGGAATAATCAGTGAACACAAAACAAAATCAGTGCTATCATATCTTGCAAAAATGTGCACAAAATAATCTGAGATCACTTTTAACTGTTTGAAAAACTCTCCAATGTAGTTTTGCACTAATCAGTAAAGCATGAGTTAGTTGAGTATGTGGTGATTAGACTAACAAACTCTCAATAAGAAGCAAAAGAAATCAATGGTTTCTAAATAGAGTCATTAATCATAGTGGTTCACATGGGTAGTTCAACGGTAAATGTAGAGACTACAGCAGAACTGTCATTACCACATTTTGTTTAGCTCTGTTCAGTTAAAACATGTATTTCTTTCCAGATGAAAATTCAAGCTGGCTAATAAGATATATAAAATCAGTATAATGCAATCTCAGTTGCTAATGAGATCTATCAAACTACGATAACACAACCTCAATTCAGATAAGAACCACTAACATTAAAGATGGGGTTGCTTTTGATGACTTCAAAACCACTGTTACCAGAGCATATGGGATATAGATTCTTCAGTGGGGTTGTGCATTATGATCAAACAATGGAGGTGTTACTCTCATTTCATTGGCTCTTGATCTGTTTTCAAATTGCACTGTAGTGCAATGTTATGATGTTGTTGTGTGCCTTTAGTATGTGATTTCAGCTCTGCAAGAACTGCAGATTTGGGGTCCTGATGTGCCTATGCTCCAGAGGTCAAATGAGACACAAGCAGATTGAAGGCAAGGATCAGAAGCTTAATTTACTTGGCCAAAGTAGGTTTCAGGAAAATCTATGCTCACAAATAATGCCTAAAGGCAGTGGATACATGCACAGACATTTATAGAGGTTTGACAGCTAATCAAACAATGGGAGTACTATTTGGTACAAGTTGGTGCAGGCTAGGATCTGTGTACTGATTGGTTGAAGTGTGCTTTCTGCCATCTGTTTTCTGGATCTGCCTTCAGTGGGTGCATGGGGAAAATTATGTGGATAAGGTTTGATGATGGGTCATTTTGAAGAATGATACAATGATGCCCTAGATTAATCAGCTTCATTCTGGTGTTGCTAAATTATGCACTGATTCATTATGAAATTATTTTCATTCTTCTTAAAAGTAATGCTTCTGGCTCAGCTGTTAAAGTCTCTGGAGAGAAGAATTTACTATTTGGAACCATAATTTTATTTTATTTATTTATTTACTTTATTTATAGACCGCTGCTCTCAGCCCGAGGGCGACTCACAGCGGTGTACAACATGAAAGCAACAATATTCGAAGCACGATAAAAACAATTCACAACATTATACAAAAAACAGTAACATCATTTCTACAAAAAACCATTCCTCGTCGTCTCATCGTCCAAACCACAAACCGGTATCATTTTCCGTTGTTCCATTCCTGTCGTCATTACCAATTATTGCACTTCTTGTTCGAACGCCTTCTTGAACAGCCAGGAAGGAGCCAGTCTGATGTCCACGGGAAGGGTGTTCCACAGCTGAGGAGCTACCACCGAGAAGGCCCTGTCTCTCGTCCCCACCAGGCGCGCCTGTGAGGCAGGCAGGATCGAGAGCAGGGCCTCCCCGGACGATCTCAAAGTTCTTGTGGGCTCGTAGGCCGAGATGCGGTCAGATAGGTATCTTGGGCCGGAACCGTTTAGGGCTTTATAGGCCAAAGCCAGCACCTTGAATTGAGCCCGGTAGCAAATTGGCAGCCAGTGGAGCTGGTACAACAAGGGCGTTGTGTGCTCCCTGCGTCCCGCTCCTGTTAGTAACATGGCTGCCGCACGTTGGACCAATTGGAGCTTCCGGGCCGTCTTCAAGGGCAACCCCACGTAGAGAGCGTTGCAGTAATCTAAGCGGGATGTAACCAGAGCGTGGACTACCGTGGCCAAGTCAGACTTCCCAAGGTATGGGCGCAGCTGGCGCACGAGCCTGAGCTGTGCAAATGCTCCCCTGGTCACCGCCGAGACCTGGGGTTCCAGGCTCAGCGATGAATCCAGGATCACACCCAAGCTGCAAACCTGCGCCTTCAAGGGGAGTGCGACCCCATCCAGCACAGGCTGTAACCCTATACCCTGTTCGGCCTTGCGACTGACCAGGAGTACCTCATGTCTTGTCTGGATTCAATTTCAATTTGTTTGCCCTCATCCAGACCGTTACAGCGGCCAGGCACCGGTTCAGGACCTCGACAGCCTCCTTAGTAGCTGGTGGAAAGGAGTGACAGAGTTGGACATCATCTGCGTACAGATGACATCGTACCCCGAAACTCCGGATGATCTCTCCCAGCGGCTTCATGTAGATATTAAACAGCATGGGGGACAGTATTGAACCCTGTGGAACCCCACAAGACAATGGTTGTGGAGTTGAACAGGTGTCCCCCAATAACACATTCTGGGTGCGACTCTCCAGGAATGACTGGAGCCACTGTAAAACAGTGCCCCCGAGACCCATCCCCGCAAGGCGCCCCAGAAGGATACCGTGGTCGACGGTATCAAAAGCCGCTGAGAGGTCCAGCAGCACCAACAGGGACATACTCCCCCTGTCGAGCTCCCGGCGCAGATCATCCACTAAGGCGACCAAGACTGTCTCAGTTCCATGTCCCGGTCTGAAACCAGACTGTGCCGAATCCAGATAATCCGTGTCTCCCAAGAATACCTGGAGTTGTGAGGCGAAATCAGGTAGTTGATATTTGCAGACTAGGTGATTTTTAGCCTTCGCTTCACAACTTAATGTTGTATGATTTCTAGTCATTTGTAACTTATGGTGATCCTAATGTAAACTGGGAAATTTTATTCAAAGAGGGTTTGCAACTGTCTTCCACCGAGACGGAAAGAGGAAGATTTGCCCAGGGTTTCCATGGAAGTGGATTTTCCAGTCTGAACAGATATTCAAATACTTGTGTTCAGAATCATAGTCAGAAAATCATAGAATCATAGAATCAAAGAGCTGGAAGAGACCTAATGGGCCATCCAGCCCAACCCCCTGCCAACTGCATCTTGAACACTCAAATAGAGATTCCACCACCACAGCGTCCAGAGACTGAATAAAAATTTTTGCGGCCAAGGAAGCTGATGGATCCTACTAGACTTTCAAGTGTCCTTAAAGAACTGGATTACACCGCTGATTCTCTATGTGAACAAGTAGAAAACTGGAACAAAAATCTATCAACTGCCTTAGATATAGTTGCCCCTAAACAAGCTCTTCGCCCTTGCCGGAATAGATCTCTGTGGTTCACAGATGCATTACGTCAAATGAAACTTGAGCAGAAGAGATTAGAACATAATTGGCCCAAGAAACCTGATGAAACATCAAAGTCGGCTTTTGAAATACATCGAAAAATCTACGAAGCAGCCACCAGAGAAGCCAAAAGAGAATATAATTCCTCATTGATAGCATCCGCCAGATCTCGACCTGCTCAAATATTTAAAATTGTTCGTAACATCACAAATCCAACCCATCCGGCCAAAGATGTGGCTAGTCAAGATATTACAGCAGAGACATTCCAGAGCCACTTTATAAATAAGATCAATCTGCTCCGCGAAGGGCTACCTCCCACAGAGGACACATCGAGGGAAATAGAGGTCTTCTGTCCGGAAAGCGAACATCGTTAATCTCTCCTTCATTGTGGGCCCAAACAACAACAGGAAGGCCCACCTGATAGTGGTTTCAGCCTTCAGCTGCTTTCATCAGAACGCATAGCAATACAAACTCTGTTAAGTGCAATATCGCCCTCTCTGGCCGGAGGTGCAATAACATTATTCCACACTGCTGCTAAAACTATTTCTTGGGAGGCTCTGCTTGCAATATATAAGACCAACTCCCACCAAGCTCTACCAGCTTCTCACCTGGGTGGTCAAGAAGAACTAAGGACTGGGCCAAGGGGTGCCGGCTTGTTGTCCACGGGCCCTAGAAGCTGGGTCCTGTGTTTCGATTGCCCATCCTAGTTGAATGATATTGGGAATTTCTGTGGGCACTGACCCTGAGTAATAGAACTATCAAGCACTTAAGATCATATTGCACTATTAGAACTGAGCCATAGAAAGCACTTAGCACTTTACTCCTGCACTTTAGGCCGCCTGGTTCTGTCAGAAGTCACTAACTGGTCCCAAACCACTAAGTTTACTGCTGAGGTGCTAGCACTAGAGCACTTTAGGCAGACTGAGTCCTTGGTTATCCCGTGATATTCATTGTGTATTGTTAGTAATTTATTGATGTCATCACTCCTGTCACTTTTGCTACTACTGATATCCATCTTTGTCAGTGACGCACAAATGCACTTTATGATTTCCAACAAACTGGAAGGAGTAGAAAGCAATGAGGGGGATGACCCACGGGGTCAAGAGTTATACAATTACAATAATGTCTGTTATTATGCTTCAACAACTGATTTTGCAAGTGAGGAATATGGAGGAAATCCCCCCGGGGCGGGTGGTTCTGCAGGTGGGGGGGCTGCCATAAGGGTGGTGACGGGTAGGGGGAGATACGGGAAAGGGAGAACGAATTACCCAATTCGACCCAAAATTTATAACAACAATTTGGTAAACTCAAAATGTAGTAAGGACTTGAGACAAAGACAAATTCGGCCCAAAATTTACAATAGAACATTGGCAATCCCAAAAATTACTCATTTTACAACCATACAAACGATTCGGCCAGAAAATAATAGGAATGTATTGGCAACTACAAAAAATTCTCCCGACAAGATACAGCTGAGATGTCAGGACGGTGGCCCCTCTGGGCTAAGGGTGGTGCTGTTTGATGCCAGGTCGGTAAATGGAAAAACCTCCATTATTCGAGATCTAATTCAGGAGGAACAAGCCGACCTGGCATGCATAACGGAGACCTGGTTGGACGAGGGGGGAGGGGTGAATCTCTCCCAACTCTGCCCACCAGGTTACTCCGTGCAGCACCAGCCAAGACCCGGAGGGCGGGGAGGAGGAGTGGCAGTGGTCTATAAGGTGTGTATTCCCCTGATCAGGTGCCCCATCCAACATTCATCGTCATTCGAGTGTGCCGGCTTCAGGTTAGGTGACCGGGACAGGATAGGGATTCTGTTAGCGTACCGACCACCCCGCTGCACGACAGTCTCCCTACCTGAGCTAGCAGGAGTGGTCTCGGACATGGCATTGAGCTCCCAGCGGCTTCTGGTCCTGGGGGATTTCAATGTTCATGCCGAGACTTCTCTTTCAGGAGCGGCTCAGGACTTTATGGCCGCCATGACAACCATGGGCCTGTCCCAATTAGTATCTGGTCCCACCCATACTGCCGGGCACACACTGGATTTGGTCTTCACTCAGGGATGGGTTGATAGTGTCGGGGCAGAGGAGCTGACCATCGCTCCATTGTCATGGACCGATCACTACCTGATCAGGTTTAGACTCACTGTACCTCCTAACCTCCGCAGGGGTGGTGGACCCATTAGAATGGTCCGCCCCAGGAGGCTTATGGATCCAAATGGCTTCCTGACGGCTCTTGGGGAATTTCCCACCTCCTTGACTGGCGACCCTGTCGATGCCTTGGTCTCTCATTGGAACATCGAGATGACTAGGGCAATCGACACAATCGCTCCGGAACGCCCCCTTTCAAGTAACCGAGCTAACCCGGCCTCTTGGTTTACTGAGGAGCTGGCAGCAATGAAGCGAAAGAAAAGGTGGCTAGAGCGCGTGTGGTGAAGGAATCCGACTAAATCAGCCCAAACACATCTGAATGCCTTTTTAAGGTCCTACGATGTGGCAATTGCGGCAGCACAAAAAACATCTTTTGCTGCCAATATTGCACCTGCGAAGAATCGTCCAGCTGAGCTCTTCCGAGTTGTCAGGGGTCTGTTAAATCCGCCGAAAAGCGAGATCCCTGACAGCTCTGGAGCTCGCTGTGAAGCGTTTGCTCGATTCTTCGAAGATAAAATTGCGCGGATTCGGTCGGTTTTTGACACCACTTTACCTGCAGTCTCTGAGAATGTGACGAGGGCATCTGCTTGTCAGGTTTTGTTGGATTCATTTCAATTGGTTCAGCTTGAGGATGTGGACAGGATCCTTGGAGAGGTGCGACCCACCACATGCATCCTAGACCCCTGCCCATCCTGGCTGATAAAAGAAGCCAGAGGGGGTTTGGCAGAGTGGGTGAAGGTGGTGGTTAATGCCTCCTTACAGTCATTTCTTGAGGGACGGTCCCAGAAGGTGTTACTGGGTGACACCTGTTCGGCCCCACAACCGTTGATGTGTGGAGTCCCACAGGGTTCGATTCTGTCCCCAATGTTATTTAACATCTACATGAAGCCGCTGGGAGAGATCATTCGGAGTTTCGGACTGAGATGTTATCTCTATGCAGATGATGTCCAGATCTGTCACTCCTTCTCACCTGTCACCAAGGAGGCTGTCCAGACCTTGAATCGGTGTCTAGCTGCTGTGTCGGACTGGATGAGAGCTAACAAATTGAAATTGAATCCAGACAAGACAGAGGTCCTACTGGTCAGTCGTAAGGCCGAACAGGGTATAGGGTTACAGCCTGTACTGGACGGGGTTACACTCCCCCTGAAGTCGCAGGTTCGCAGCTTGGGTGTGATCCTGGACTCATCGCTGAGCCTGGAACCCCAGGTCTCAGCGGTGGCCGGGAGAGCTTTTGCACAACTAAAACTTGTGCACCAGTTGCGCCCGTACCTCGGGAAGTCTGATCTGGCCACGGTGGTCCATGCTCTTGTCACATCCCGAATAGACTACTGTAACGCACTCTGCGTGGGGTTGCCCTTGAAGACTGTTCAGAAACTTCAACTAGTCCAACAAGCGGCAGCCAGATTGCTCACCGGAGCGACATACAGGGAGCCTACCACCCCCCTGTTGTGTCAGCTCCACTGGCTGCCAATTCAGTTCCGAGCACAATTCAAGGTGCTGGTTTTGACCTACAAAACCCTGTACAGTTCCGGTCCAGTGTATCTGTCCGAACGTATCTCCCTTTACGTCCCACCCCGGACTTTGAGATCATCTGGGGAGGCCCTGCTCTCGACCCCACCACTCTCACAAGTGAGGCTGGTGGGGACGAGGAGCAGGGCCTTCTCAGTGGTGGCTCCTCACCTGTGGAACTCACTCCCGGGGGAAATCAGGGCAGCACCATCCCTCCTCGCCTTCAGGAGGAGGGTGAAGATGTGGTTGTGGGACCAGGCCTTTGGGCACCTTGGCAATTAAATCAGACAATCAGGCGAGTAAGACCAGCAGGATTGATGAAATGGAACGAAATTAGATCTATGAGCGAAATGCTGACCATTTAAAGGAGAAATTGGGTTTGTATTTGTTTTTATTGATTTTATTGATTTTATGATAATTAATGCATGCACTTTTGTGAATTATATTATGATATGATGTAAGTTTATGTATGATTGTTTATGATGCAGGCATCGAAGGGTGCCTTTGCTTCTGTAAGGCCGCTCTGAGTCCCCTTCGGGGTGAGAAGGGCGGGGTAAAAGAACCCCAAATAAATAAATAATAAATAAATTCTGGCCATCTAGTGGCCAACTTCTGGAACATTTTGTGCCATTAGAAATGGAAGACCTGGAAAAGACTCCAGCTGCAGCAAGACCAACCACCACCCTTGATCCTTGCCCCTCCCGGTTGGTTAAGGAGTGCTGGGAGGGACTACGAGATCCCTTAAGGAGCATCATCAACAACTCCTTGGAGCAAGGATTTTTCCAGATTGCCTTAAAGAAGCAGTGGTCCACCCTCTTTTGAAAAAACCAAGCCTAGACGCCACCATACCTAGTAACTATTGCCCAGTTTCAAACCTTCCATTTTGTTGGGGTTCAGCCTGAGTTTGAACTTGAACCTGATTCTCTGTTTGTTCCTCCTGATGCTAATGAAAATATATTTACTGATGCTAATGAAAATGTACTTCCTGATGCTAATGAAAATGTACCTCTTGATGCCAATGTTCCTGAAATTAGTGAGGAAGAAACTTCTGTAGATTTAGAAAATGCCAATGCTCCAGAAATTAGTGAGGAAGAAACTTCTGTAGATTTGGAAACTGAAAGTATCAGTGTTCATGAGAATGTTTCAGAGGGAAGCCATGACCTTTTACTCCCCTCTGCACTTGGTAACTTTAATGAAAACAGAAGGGGCCGGATCTGGCAAGACAGAAGTAAGTTCACTCAGTTTGCGAAGGTCTTCCCGATTAAAAGAAATACAAACATCGGCTTCAAAGCAGAGGGGCGGTTCACAGAACCAATTCTTCGGCTTTAAGTGCCTTCCACCGGGCTGACTTTTTCAGTTCAGGCATCGTTTCAGATTGATGAAGACCTTGGCAGTTCTCCCGGGATTTCTAGGATATCAAGTACGGTTAGTGGTTTGCTAACAGGTTCCAGTATTTTACAGTGTGGCTTTGGGTTTTGTTTTTGTCCATTTAAATTCATGTTTGCTGATTTTGCTGTGGCTTTTGACTTGCATTTTTCCTTTATTTTGTAACCATTTTTCTTCAATAAAAAAAGGATTGTTTTTCACAGTCAAGTGTGGTGGATAGTTGTCTTAGGGCCTCGTTTCCTGCTCCGGATTGCAACACATTTTTGGGCAAGGTGATTGAATGGACAGTGGCAGGGCAGCTACAGCAATTCTTAGATGAGACTGCTGGTTTGGACCCCTTTCAATCAGGCTTTTGTTCAGGTCATGGGATAGAGACTGTCTTGGTAGCTATTACTGATGAAATTCGTCGTCAGTTAGACCAAGGCGGATCAGCGCTATTGGTACTCTTGGACTTCAGAGCTGCATTCGACACCGTGGACCATGACTTGCTGACTCATCGATTGGCTATGTCTGGTGTACAAGGTTTAGCCCTGAAATGGTTCAATTCATTCCTCCGGGACCAGAGACAGCGGGTGGAGTGGTTAGGCCAAAGCTCTGAGAGCTCCTGCCTTTGTTGTGGAGTTCCCCAGGGTGCTATCCTCTCGCTCCTGTTATTTAACATTTACGTCCGGCCACTTGCTGTACTGGTGCAGAGCTTTGGCATAGAATGCTACCAGTATGCAGGTGATACCCAGCTACTCTTGCATCTCGAACCTGGGACAACAGCGATTCCTGAGAACTTTAGACTGTGTTTAGAAGCAGTGATGAGTTGGCTGCGAGCGAGCAGACTAAAAGTGAATCCTGCTAAAACTGAGAAACTCTGGCCTGGCCAGCCGCCAGAATTAATCGAGTCTCTGCCTGATTTCGATGGGGAAGCTCTAGTTCCATCTGCCACTGTTAAAAGCCTTGGGGTTGTGTTGGACTCATCGCTGACGATGGAGGCCCAGATCACTGCCATAAGTAAGCAGGCCTTTTTTCATCTTCGACAGGCAAGGAAATTGGCATCCTACCTTTTGGTAGAAGCTTTCGCAACAGTAATCCACGCAACAGTCACCACGAGGTTGGACTATTGCAATGCCTTATATGCTGGCCTTCTGAAGTCAACGACCCAGAAGATTCGGATGGTCCAAAATGCGGCAGCCAGGCTGCTAGTGGGATCATCTATAAGATCCCATATTACACCGATTCTGCAACAACTGCATTGGCTACCAATAGAACATCGGATCTCTTACAAGATACTGATCCTGACATTTAGAGCTCAAAATGGCCAAGGACCTTTATATCTTAGGGATATAAAGGTCCTTTTCTCCATCAGTGGTCACCTCGATCCACCCAGAAAAATCTCCTATATATACCGGGCCCTAGGGAGGTACACCTGGAAGCTACAAGGCATAGAGCTTTTTCGACCTATGCTCCAATTCTGTGGAACTCATTGCCTCCATACATTAGAGCAATGTCGGAGTTGCGACCTTTTGTAAAGGCACTCAAGACTTGGCTGTTTGTTTGTGCATTTAAGTAATCAGATCTAATTTGCCAAATAGTCACTGTTGAATGTTATTATGTTGAATGTTTTTATATTGTGTAAATGCTATTTTTAGACTGTAAGTCGCTCGGAGCACCTTGATGGAGAGCAACTAATTAAGAAATAAAGTGAAGTGAAGTGAATAAACAGGAATATTGCCTTCAAATCACCCCTGACAGATGGCCATCCAGCCTCTGTTTAAAAGCTTCCAAAAAGGAGCTTCCACCACACTCCAGGACAGAGAGTTCCACTGCTGAATGGCACTCACAGTCAGGAAGTTCTTCCTCATCTTCAGATGGAATCTCCTTTCTTGTAGTTTGAAGCCATTGTTCCACGTCCTAGTCTCCAGGGAAGCAGAAAACAATCTTGCTCCTTCCTCCCTGTGACTTCCTCTCACATATTTATACATGGCTATCATATCTCCTCTCAGCCTTCTCTTCTTCAGGCTAAACATGCCCAGCTAAACGTGAACAAGCCTCCTCATAGGGCTTGTTCTCCAGACTCTTGATCATTTTAGCTGTCCTCCTCTGGACACATTCCAGTTTGTCAATATCTTTCTTGAATTGTGGTGCCCAGAATTGGACACAATATTCCAGGTGTGGTTTAACCAAAGTGGAATAGAGGGGTAGCATTACTTCCCTAGATCTAGACACTATGCTTCTATTGATACAGCCCAAAATCCCATTGGCTTTTTTTGCTGCCACATCACATTGTTGGCTCATGTTTAACTTGTTGTCCTCAAGGACTCCAATATCTTTTTCACACATACTGCTCTCGAGCCAGGCGTCCCCCATTCTGTATCTTTGCATTTCGTTTTTTCTGCCTAAGTGGAGTATCTTGCATTTGTTACTGTTGAACTTCATTTTGTTAGTTTTGGCCCATCTCTTTAATCTGTCAAGATCTTTTTGAATCCTGCTCCTGTCCTCTGGAGTATTGGCTATCCCTCCCAATTTGGTGTCGTCTGCAAACTTGATGATCCTGCCTTCTAGCCCTTCATCTGTCATTAATAAAGATGTTGAACAGGACCGGGCCCAGGACGGAACCCTGCGGCACTCCGCTCGTCACTTCTTTCCAAGATGAAGAGAAAGCATTGGTGAGCACCCTCTGGGTTCGTCCATCCACCTCACCGTAGTTTTGCCTAGCCCACATTGGACTAGTTTCCTTGCCAGAAGGTCATGGGGGACCTTGTCGAAAGCCTTACTGAAATCCAAGTACACTACATCCACAGCATTCCCCGCATCTACCCAGCTTGTAACTCTATTGAAAAAAGAGATCAGATTAGTCTGGCATGACTTGTTTTTAATAAATCCATATTGACTATTAGTGATGACTTCATTTGTTTCTAAGTGTTTGCAGATCACTTCCTTAACAATCTTTTCCAGAATCTTGCCTGGTATCGACATGAGGCTGACCGGACGGTAATTGTTTGGGTCATCCTTTTTTCCCTTCTTGAAGATTGGGACCACATTGGCCCTCCTCCAATCTGCTGGAACTTCTCCCGTTCTCCAAGAACTCTCAAAGATGATTGCCAATGGTTCGGAAATGACTTCCGCTAGTTCCTTCAATACTCTTGGGTGTAGTTGATCTGACCCTGGGGACTTGAACTCATTTAGAGTGGCCAGGTATTCCTGGACGACTTGTTTTCCAATTTGGGGTTGGATGTCCTCTAATCCCTCACCCACTCCATCTTGCTGAGGTTGAAGATTACTTTCTTTTTGTGAGAAGATCGAGGCAAAGAAGGCATTAAGTAATAATTAATAATTAATAATTAATAATAATAATAATAATAATCAACAACTGTATTTGTACCCCGCTACCATCTCCCCAAGGGACTCGGTGCGGCTTACATGAGGCCAAGTCCACAGCACATCAATAAACAAAAGCAATAACAATAGTCAATACGAAACAGTTAAAATAAACTCAAAAACAAAAAATACGCAATAAACAATAACAATATCGAAACATACAGCATTTAAAACCTATGGCCAGGCCAAATGTAATAATTAAAATTTAAAATTTAAAATGCTGGGCATGAACAAGGTAGGGTAAACTAGGATGGGGTTTTCAGAGAAAGATGAGGGAGCACAGACAATCTTAAATCAATATTAAAGTGCATTTGAGGACATATTGCTAAGAGTTTTCCTTATTCTGGGAAGGCACACTGGAACAACCATGTTTTCAGGCTCCTCCTAAAGACTGCCAGCGTTGGGGCATGTCTGATGTCCTTAGGGAGTGAATTCCAAATGCAGCGGCCAGGCTGCTAGCGGGATCATCTATAAGATCCCATATTACACCGATTCTGCAACAACTGCATTGGCTACCAGTAGAACATCGGATCTCTTACAAGATACTGATCCTGATATTTAGAGCTCAAAATGGCCAAGGACCTTTATATCTTAGGGACCGTCTCATTCCTTTTCTCCATCAGTGGTCACCTCGATCCACCCAGGAAAATCTCCTATATATATCGGGCCCTAGGGAGGTACACCTGGAAACTTCAAGGCATAGAGCTTTTTCGATCTATGCTCCAATTCTGTGGAACTAATTGCCTCCATACATTAGAGCAATGTCGGAGTTGCAACCTTTTGTAAAGGCACTCAAGACTTGGCTGTTTGTGCATTTAAGTAATCAGATCTAATTTGCCAAATAGTCACTGTTGAATGTTTTTATGTTGAATGCTTTTATATTGTGTAAATGCTATTTTAGACTGTAAGTCACTCGTAGCACCTTGGTGGAGAGCGACTTATTAAGAAATAAAGTGAAAGTGAATTCCAAAGTTGAGGGGCCACCACCGAGAAGGCCCTCTCCCTCGTCCCCACCAATCATGGCTGCGAAGGAGGTGGGAGCGTGAGCAGGGCCTCTTCAGATGATTGAAGAGATCGTGTGGGTTCTTACATAGAAATACAGTCATGCAAGTAGGTCCCAAACCATTCAGGGCTTTGTAGATAAGAACCTGCACCTTGAATTGGGACCGGAAAATGAACGGCAGCCAATGGAGCTCCTTAAACAGGAGGGTTGACCGCTCCCTGCAAGAAGTAGTTCTGCCTTTTCCCTATCCCCTGTCAGCATTGCCCCATCTTCTCCTCGAAGAGACCCTATCGCCTCCTTGTTTTTCCTTTTTCTACTGACATAAGAAAAGAAGCCCTTTTTATTGTTTTTAATGTCCCTGGCAAGCCTGAGCTCGTTTTGTGCTTTAGCCTTGCGGACCTTTTCCCTACAGGTGTTGGCTATTTGTTTGAATTCTTCTTTGGTGATTTCTCCCTTTTTCCACTTCTTGTGCATGTCTCTTTTGTGTCTTAGCACAGTTAGAAGTTCTTTGGACATCCATTCTGGCTTCTTTGCACTTGTCCTATTTATTCTCTTTGTTGGCACGGTTTGCAATTGCCCCTTGAGTATTTCACTCTTGAGAAATTCCCATCCATCCGTAACTCCCTTGTCTTTTAGTATCTGTGTCCACGGAATGCTGCTCGCGTTTCCTTCATTTTTCAGAAATCAGCTCTCATAAAGTCTAAAATGCAGGTTTGATTTGTCTTAGTTTCGGCCTTCCTTGGTACCTCAAATTGCAGAAGCACATGGTCACTTGCCCCTAAGGATCTGACCACTTCAACTGCATCGATCAGGTCCTCCGCATTTTTTAGGATGAGATCAAGAGTAGCCAACCCCTTGTTGCCTCTTCTACCTACTGGACCATGAAATTGTCTGCAAGGAAAGCAAGGAATTTGTTGGACCTTGTACTCTTGGCCGAGTTTGTTTTCCAGCAAATATTGGGATAGTTGAAATTGCCCATGACTACTACATCTCTTTTCTGTGCTATAGTCCAACCACTATGCCATACTCACTCCCCTCCCACTTTCATACCTAGGTTCACAGAATGTATTACAAGTTTTAAATTGCTATTTATAATGGAGGATGTCTGACAACCTATACATGTTCTTTGTTTTTTTGACAGCAAGGTCATGCATTATCATTATCAAAAATTTTTTTTCCTTCCATTTCAAAATATTTGGAAAGAATAAGCTGCTCCCAGTATTATTTTCTAAAGAAATTTCTGCAAAAGTAATTTCTGCCATGTTTAAAGCCTTGACATTCATGGAGGATCAGGCTCCAAACAATGCATTCTAAGCCCTGTGGCTTCTTACCTTTGAAACCTGATACTGGAATTCTCACAATCCCTAAGTTTGTAGCCTTTCTCTCATCATGTACAGTGATGCATTCTCATTAATCAAAAGAAAAGCTGAGTAAAGTAGTGCAAGCGGTAGTTTTATTCAAGCAAATTAAAAGGCAGAATCCTTATTAAATGGCAGTTCTACTAAACATTTTCTGATGGAAGAAGTAATTGGATGCACTACACAGAGCTGGGTGACTTTGCCAAAAATGTGACACCAAGAGACACAATAAATGGATGCATAAATAGTTATTGTTCAGAAGGAGTAGTCATAAATCACCAAGCCAGTAACAGGACATTTTTTCTCTCTCTCTCTATGGTCAGGCTCGAATGTGATAAACCTTCAGCAATAATATTAGTAAGAGAAACCTAACCTGCCCTCTTTTGGTTGCATTAAGAAAGAAGAGGCAAAAATAGCAAGAGTGCTTCCCACCCCACTATATATTGTAATAGGCAGGTCTTATACAAAGTCAAATAGTGATATAAATTGTGCACTTTGTCATTGCCACAGAGAAGACTTGTAATTATATTTTCATAACATTTTTTTTATTTCTTTCAAGTCAAGGATATACAGTAGGGTGGAAGTTTCTTTTTCCAAATGTGGCTTCCTGCTTGCATCACAACATAGGTAAAGGTAAAGGTTTCCCCTGACATTATGTCCAGTTGTGTTCAACTCTGGTGATTGATGCTCATCTCCATTTCTATGCCAAAGAGCCAGAATTGTCCATAGACATCTACAAGGTTATATGGCTGGCATGACTGCATGGACCACCATTGCCTTCCTGCCGGAGCAGTACCCATTGATCTACTCACATTTGCATGTTTTCAAACTGCTAGGTTGGCAGAAGCTAGGGCTAGCAGTGGGAGCTCAGGCTGCTCCCTGGATTCGAACCTGCTACCTTTTGGTAAGCAAGTTCAGCAGCTCAGCAGTTTAACCCACTGCATCCCTGGGGGCTCCTCACAACATAGAACCAGTAATTAAAGATTTTTAAATATATATATATATATATATATATATATATATATATATATATATAAATCACATAGGATTCTCTCCTACTTTTGATTTTTGACTTTGCTCTCCATAGGATTTAAAAATCTTATTTCTAAAAATGAAAATGCACTTCCTTTTCCTCCAAAAAACAGGAAAAGGGAGAAGTTACCAAACACGGAGGCAGCAAAGATTTTTCGTAACATTTATCTCATTTTGCAATACTTCACAGTAAATAGGGTGCTGGAGGAAGGAAAAATCTATGTCTGAATAATGTAACCCAGTCGCTTCCTTTCAATCTAATTAACTCCCAGACTTGTGAACTTCATGCCAATGTGCCACAGCTCCATCCTGTTGAATTCCAGGATTTATAATTTGGAGAGGTATTTAGAATTCTTTATCTCTCCTCCCCCTTCAGAACAATAGCAATACTCTTTTAAAAACTTCACAAAACTTCAAATCCCAGGATTCAACAATATATAACTATGGTAGTGAATAATAGAGGTATGGAAGTGATATAATTATCTAGTGTGAATACATGTCTGTTCAAGGAATGAAATAAGAAAAGCCTATATATGTTTCTTTAAGCTTTTTAGAACAATAGTATTGTAGTTAGGATACCCAAAGAGGTATGTGAATATTGCTTAAATAATATTACAGATATTTAAATCTATTTGCCAGTTGAGAAACACTTGCTTTGTAGTGCTATTCAGCATTTATGATATGATATGACTGTGTGCTGTCCAGCTTGGCTTGCCACAGTCTGACTTCTGAATTGTTGTTAATTAAGAGGATTCACACCAATTATTTTGGCAGCTGTTACTTACTCCAAAACCAGACTCCTGCTTTTGTGTAGTGCTTTCAGAGAAGGCCTGTTTTTAATCCTTCAGACATGGATTCACTCCACTGAATCAACAGATGAAATAGCCATTCAACTTTCACATGGAAACTGTTGCCTTGGAGTTCAAGGAATCAAAGATGACTGCCTTTCTGAGAGGGCAAGGACAGGAAACCACCTGAAAAAATAAGGATACTCTGCTCTTTGTCCAAGAGATGCTTTAAGGAAATGTCATCTTTCTCTGAATTGCATTGTCATTTCTTTTTTTAATGGTATATTTTGTCTCTGAATATACAACCCAATTAGTTTTTAAATGGGGGAAGTGTATAGATTATGTGCATGATCCAGACAATGTTAACAGATTTCTGTCCCACTCTCTTCAGTGGAGAGGTTAAGCATATGCAAATCTGTGGCTTAGAATAATTTTACTTGGGCTCTGATGTGATCTGCACTTTTTGAAAATTTTGATTTCTAAATATTTTGCTGAACATTAAGTATGAAAGTGAAATGAAACATAATGCTTTATCACTGTTTGCTGAAGGCTTTATTTCTAAGTTTGCTTCATTGTAACTGAGAGTCCATCTACATATGCCGCAAACAGTAATGCTGATCTAGAGTGGTATACTCCAGATTAGTGCTATCCGCACCATTGGCACGAAATGGCACCAAACCCGGAACAGCATGTTAATACTATATAGAAAATAACCTGGTAGAGAAAACATTAGGTATAAAACCTTTTCAGATTATTTTCTTTCTCTCTTATTATTTGTCATTGTAAAGATATTGCTTTCAGTAATATTAAGAAAAACAAATGAAGGATTTGAAACATCAAAATAAGCAAAGAAAATAAATTTAGATTACCTTGTCGATCAATTAAAATTATATGGAAAGTTACAATTAGAAACTGAATTATTATTGAATACTGTAATAATATTTAGAAATGGAAGTCATTATTGATGAATATGCAACACTATCAATAAATAGAAAAATGCTGAAGAAATAAAGCTCCATGATTGAAAAGACATTAAAAACTCCAACCATAATGGACACTGCAAGCATTAGAGAATATTATAAGTGGAGGATATCTAAAATAAAAAAGTGAGAAATAATCACTCATAGTAAGTACATAATAAGAGTATGCAAAGTCCTAAAAATGAAAAGTAAGTCATCATTTTGGCCATAAACTCCTGGGCCTACCAGTTATTTGATACAGTGTTGGAACTGTTGATTGGTCTCAGATAGATTTAGATACACTAGACAGAAAATGATGATCGCATACTATTCTTAACATCTTCAATCCTTATTTGATTACATCCACCACATAATATGGGTTTTCAGGTTTTAATATATATGAAGGAAACTGCTGAAGAACAGAAAATATCCTTGAGTTAAAATATCAAAGAACACAAAGGAATGGGGTTAATACAGAGAGAAAATATACTGAATGTTGAAGAAATAAAAGAAATGAATAGAAATAAGCCTAATAAAACCAGAGAAACACTTCGAAATTACTACAGAACAAACACAGCAAAGAGAAGAAAAAGAACATGAAATATTGATACCTACAAATTGAAATTCAGAGTCTCTGGGAAAAAAACTAACTGTGATTTTAATAGTGATAGATACTCTAGAAACAATTCAAAATGGACTAACAAAGTAAAATCACCATATATAGGATCATAGTAATACAGTTATAAAAAGTGACACTGCTAGGAACATTCCATATTATCAGGTAGAAACTGGATCTTTGATGGTTCAAACCCCCAGAAAACAGCAAATAAATCTCTGATAGATTTTGAGATTTTAAAAAAGGTGATGGTGGTGGTGACGATGATGCAATGGATGTCATTAATGAAGAAATGAGCACTGGATGAAAAATGTGTTCCAATATTTTAAAAAATATTTTCCACATAATATTTCTATTCTAAATATGGAAATAATATTTGAAAATATTTTAAAAATGACAGAAAAACAGGTCTTTTGAATGTTGAGAAATTCTAAAGAGAAGGCTCCTGGACTGATGAGAAGCTCTGCTTTTCAGAACTTATTCTGTACAAAATTATCATGTTATTCTATACAAAATGTGTGCAGGGTTGCTATGAGTTTTTCAGGCTGTGCGGCCATGTTCCAGTAGCATTCTTTCACGACATTACACCTGCATCTGTGGCTGACATCCTCAGAGGTTCTAAAGATGCTTGAAAATGCCAGGCACAGAAGCAGGTGCAACGTCAGGAGAGAATGCTAAAAAAACCTCACAGCAATCCAGTGATTCTGGTCATGAAAGCCTTCGACAACCTAAATGTGTGTGTGGTTTTTCTTTTTGGTAGAAAATATTGTTTGTATGTAAAATATGCATTGAATTCTTGCCATTTATTTGATGTAAACCACTTCAAGTCCCCCCAGAGGTGAGAAAAGCAGTATATAAATGCAATAAATAAATAAATAAATAAATAAATAATCTTCACAAAATAAACATGAGTGAAACTTGCGCAGAATAAGTTCTTAATTGCAAATTCCTCCAAAACACCATGGTTTTTGAAGGTTTTCTCACAGCTGTAAGGAAATTGTCCTGATTATTCATTACTACTTTTGAGAAGAAGCTTAGTGAAGAACTAATCTTTTGTGACTAAATGAGGGGATAATGGAACATATGATCTGTGGCAAAGAACATATTGCATGTATTGGTAGAGGCTGAAAAACTTCTTGTAAAGTTGATTCCCATTAGAGTTAATAATACTGAATAAGATTACTAAAAAACCAGTAGGACAAAAATAAAATCTCAATGTTTAAAATATTGTGTAAAACTTTATTCCAGTTTTCAACTGTGTTTCTTCAGGTAGTTTAGCTTGAACAGAGATTACTACCTAGAGATGATCCTGTTGGTTCCCATTCCTTGTCTGCCTTTCATGTTTCCTCAGGCAAAATTAATCTTTATCTAGCTTGGAAATTGTTTCCAGTTGGAGGATTGTCAGCATAACTAAAGAATTTTATTATGAATCATGACATGCTGACTCCAGTTTAGCACATAACAGTCAGAGAAGTATGTAAATTCGATGCCTATTTGGTACCTTCTGGGGATTGGCTTCTGGACCCAACTTATGCACTTTATTAATGAATATTTATTTATTTATTTACTTCATTTATATACTGCTTTTCTCAGCCCTTAGGTGACTCAAAGCGGTTAAGAACAGCAAAATTCAATGCTAAACATTACAAAACAATTGGGACAATTAAAACAATAGCATAATAACAATTAAACATCAATATAACAAATCAATATCTACATACCTATTATATGTTCCTTCATATGTGCTTTTGTTGTGTTGTGGTTAAAATGGATCAGTGGTTCTCAACCTGTGGGTCCCTAGGTGTTTTGGCCTATAACTCCCAGAAATCCCAGCCAGTTTACCAGCTGTTAGGATTTCTGGGAGTTGAAGGTCAAAACACCACAGGTTGAGAACCACTGAAATAGATGAAGATGAGGGGATTGGTATTTCAGAGCCTGGAGGGCCTGGGAGAGCAATGGATCATTCTTTCACTGAGGAAAATTAGGAGATTTTAGATCAAGATTCTGTCTGTGAGATGGGGCTTGAAAGTGAAACTGTTCCACAGTCCAGCAGCAGATAGGGAAATACAGAGAATGGTGGAGATGACTTCTCACCTACAAGTAGCTTAGCAACTCCTGATAAAGGACAGGAAGGCAGAGATAGCTTGCCTGAGAAAGCAGGTATGTTCAACAGGGGTATCAGGCTTGATCTTAGGGAGAAAAACATCAAGCTCAGGAAATCCAAAAGGCTCAGTGAAAAGGAAGTGCAGAGAAAGTCTCACAAGCCAGAAAGTCAAGGTCAAAGAATGGCTTCATGTTTTTCAGCCCTTAAATTAGAAAGCATATCTTTGAGAATTCAGAACAGGCAACACTGCTAGATAGTGAGGAACTCTTCCTGTTTCCAGTTCATGTTTTAGCCTAAGTTCTTGGTTTTTCTGGATTCATATTCATGTTTTGATTCTTGTTTCCCTGATTTATGCTCATGCTATGACTTGTTTTTCTCTACTTTTTGGATTATTTGGATTATTGCTTTTGAAGTGTTTTACTCCTTACCAGCTTTGTTGGGCTTTTTACTTATGAACGACCTTTTCTGATTACTGATGGATTTTGCCTTTCTTATCCTTTTTGATTATTTTCTCTTTTTATATGTACTTATTTCAATAAACTGTTTTATTACTGCTTTTGGAGTCCTGGTTGGTGCTAAGGGCAAGATGAACTCTGGCTGAGATAAAACACATTGATTACCAAAAGGCCTTTCACTCGATGAGTAGCATGACAATAAGTGATAAAATCAGCAACAAAGAACTGCATCAAAGAATGACATGGTCAATGAGATCTATGAGGCAAAAAGAAAATGGGCAGGGCATATAGCATGAACAAAAGACAAACGATGGACATGGTGACTAATGAACTGGATACCAAGAGACCACAAGAGGCAGTTGGGCAGACCATGTACTAGATGGGACAAACAAATTGTTAAGCTATTCAGCCAGAAATAGAAAAGAAAAGCACAGGATCATATATTTTGGCAAATGGTAAATTTGCATGAAGCCCAAAGGAGTGGATGTATGACAAACCAAATAGAATAGTATATTACATGTATATAGTATGTGTATATCATAGTCTATTCTGCAAATTCTAGCATGTTCGGACATGTGGATTACACACTATTCAAAAGTTATTAAATTTCACCATCTTGGTTTCATCTCCACTCTTTGAAATGAACTCAAAATTTGGAAATCTGCTTTTAAGACTTATGTTGCTTCTCCCCCCCCCCCCCCATTTTCTCTTCATGACAGAGGAAACCATGGCCAGCATATGCAGAATTTGATCTTTTATGTCTGTGAACTTAACTCTGCATCTCAGTTATTATTTTTATAGAAAGAAGGTGTAGCAAATAAATACCCTCCGGAAAAAGTGGCAGAGTCTCACTCAGGAGGCCAAACCATTATATATGGAGGTAAAGAAGGGAAGGCTAATCTTCAACTACAATGAAGTTATTACACTTTGGTTCTGATAGAGACCAATACATTTCAATAGCAGTTTTACCCTCAAAAGTTTCATGTGTTGCTGTTATTTTTAAACGCAAAATACATCAATAAAGAGCTACAAAGTACATTAGAAAGAAATATGAAAAGATAACAATACTTTTCTAAAATTTTTGAATCAAATCTTGGTGGGCATGCCCATACAATTTGCATGATTTTGCCCATCCCTTTTTATGACATAATAGATTGATTAACACTACTATATCTTGGAAAGCTAATATTTGATTATTTGCACTTTCCCACCTTTTTTTGCAGTGGATATGAAGCATAGACCTATGGTACTGTGGAAGATCACAGGTTAACATAAAAAAGAAGAAAAAACTCAATTTTCCATAGCAGATTGATTTATGTCACCTCTCTGTTTAATCTACTTTGATGTGTCAATACTTTTGACAATGCTGTTTTATAGTCTGAGTTATCAGAATAATGAATACTCATATCCCCTCCATGTTTTCTTCATGATCAGCTGTAAAATCTGCCTTTGTGGAATGTCCCTCAAAGAGTTTCAGGAAATGGAATGGGGGTGGGGTGTAGAAAGTGTGGGAAATAAAATGGAAAACACTCCAAAGAGGCATAGCTGCCTTGATAGAAATTTGTAGAACACTATTTTGCTGCAGGTCTTACAAGTGTAGGTATGTCTGTGATATTCATGCATATTGCACATATGAATATTAGGCCTGGGTAACAACGGAAAAATTTGTTTCTAAAATCGATTCGTTTTTTGGGGGTTTTTGCTTTTCGATATTTAAAAGAATTCCGAAATTTTTCTTTTTAAAAGTTCGATATTTACGAAATTTCGTAAATGTTAAAAAAAATTACGAAACATTAACGAAACATTAACGAAACAAATACGAAACAATTATGAATCGATTCGTTAATGGCGGACGCGACCGCGCAATACGCTAAAAAACCTCCAAATGGGACAGGGGGAACTTCTGAAGCTTCCCTCTCCCTCTGTTGTTGACTGTTGGTGTGATATTATAATTTTTTTTCACTAATTAAACAAAAAACAACTATAAAACTTGCCCCAGACATGCGGAAATAATAACGAAACTACCTCAAACCGATAACGAAATGAATACATAACGAATCCGAAGCATTTACGAAACGAATTTAAAAATTCATTTCGTTTTTAAGTTGCTCCAGAATGGTTCGTTATCGCTTCATTATTAAAAAAATAACGAATTTTTAACGAATTACGAATTACCGAAACGAAACCGCCCAGCCCTAATGAATATTATTTGAAACACAAGTTTGGTAGAATTGTAGGTGGTAATTGGAAAAAGTGTCTTGTATCTCTGATGAAAGCCCTTGAGACATGAATATTTTCCCCCAACCACAATTTTGAGAAGCAGTCAAAGGAGAGGGAGACTGACCTGGAGGATTAAAAGATCTGGTTCCTTCAATCCACATCCCACCCAGGGACTTCTAAATGGTCCTTGAAAACCAAACTTGTAGGGTAGAGATTACAGGTCTTTAGACTTAGGTTTGGATCTGTATTGACAAGTTCACTCTGAAAAACACTTAAGAATTGGCTTTTTACAAGCTGAAATTGTTGCCAGCAGAGTAGAAAAAGCCATGAATGTTGTCAGGTTGAGTTTGAAAAATTCTTCAGATTGAACCAAAATTAAACAAGAATGGGAAGTTGAGTCTCTCCTATACCATTCTCTTGTTGGAGATGAGAAACAAAGACAAAAATATTTTCATGAACTCACATTATGTTATAACGTTGAGGGTTTTTTCAAAATAATGATCTCAATCATTATTAAATGTTCAAAACTTTCTAACACATTTTATTCATATTTCTGCGTGGCTCATATTTACTCAGTAGTGACTCCAACTGAGTTTAATGTTGCTTCCTCCCCAGTAAATATATTGTGGATTTCAGGCTTAACTTTTTGCATCCTTTGCAGCGGAGATCAATTCTTGTTTGTCATTCTTGCTTAATGACCATGGAACCTCTAATCCAGGCCACAAATTCCTCACTGCCCATTCTTTGGCTATCTTTTTTTTAAACATCAGAATGCGTATCTAATAGCAACCAATGACTTTTCCTATTTTCTCACTTGGAATTCGTTTTGGAGCTTTGGAATTGCTATCTCACTTGAATCAGTAACATCTGTGAGAACAGAGCCAGCTTGAGTTAGACAGATTTCCTGCATTTGAAGCTCTTTTTTCCCTCTCTGAAGAGATTGCTCTGGGACAATTACATTTAATGCCTCTTATTTCTTTTCCCTTTTTTTAGTAGCTTGACTTGAAGGATTTTTAAAGTGACTTTACCACCATTTTGAAAAAGTTCACTTTCAAAACACATGAAAAGAAAAGTTTGAGGGGATTCCTAAAGCTGTATTGCAGCTTGCAGGTATGGCTTTGATTTTCCTTTCTTGGCAGGCTTGCTAGTTTCCATTCCATTAAAAAAAAAAAAAAGATTACCGGGTGCCTAAAAACAGTGCTTTAAAAAACTTTTACACTGGGCAAGAAAAGGGAGCAGTTATGTTTCAAATTCATACACAGACAAAATTGGCATGTTTAATTAAGGATCCATTAGAAGATATTCCTTCAGTATGAATAATGTAATTTTATTTTGATAGCATGATAACATAACTACATTTTAAGAGTATATAATGAATAGAGGATTTGCAAAATGTAGATGGAAGACAAAGTTATTATTTAATAATTTTTAAAATGCACTAAGCAATCTTGTCTCTAGGCTGGAGGATTACCTCACACTACAGGAAGATATGGCTTTTAAAAATGAGATAATTGTGTCTGTGTTGATTAATGAAGAACATATTTGTGCTGTCAACAGGGCTGCTTTTATAGTTTGAAAACTTCTTTTGTCCTGGCAAGTGGTCTTGTTGCTGCTTCAGCAAACAACAAAAGTGTCACTGTTGGATGTTGATAAATTATTCATGTCACTAACTAGGAATCTGGATTTTCATGTGAATTGCAGTGGTGTTGTATCATTGTTGTTGTTTTTAAGACTCCCACAATCGAAATACATGTTTCTTACACACCTGCATGCTTCGGGCAATCAGGTGTTCAAAATCACAGATGGGCTGTTTTGCTATACCTCATCCCCCTCCTCTCAGCTTGAGTGAGTCACATATCAAAGGCGTCCCATGAACACTTTGTCTATTTATTCATACTTGCCTGTGAATTCTCCCCTCCTTTCAACTAATTAGTAGGAGGGAAAGGGGGAATCTAACGGGATTCTTCTAATTAGCATTGGGGAATCCAATAACTTGGCTTATTAATTTGAATCCTAAAAGATGCAGGTGTTCTTTCATCCTGGCTTTACAAACTGAGAGCAAGCCTTGAGAATATTTCCTGTCTTGCTTCCTTGCCTCATCCTGTAGTAACAGTATTTTTTCTATGGAAGTCTGTCAGCAAATTGTCTCGTAAAAGAAGGCTTTGAGAACTCTACAATGAAAGGATTGATTATGTTCATCCTGCCATCATGTTTTCATGTGGAAGTGGACAGGCGGGGGGGGGGGGGGAGGGAGAGTGAGCCCTGTAGCTAGTAACCAAAGAAGGGTTACCTAAAGCCTTGACTCCTTAGAGTTCTGAAGGAAATAGAAATTTAGGATAGGACAACGATTTTGTGAGTCATATTTGTGAAAATAGCTGCGTGCAGAAGGAGAGATAGTATTGGGGGGTACAAAATTTTACTATTTGTCACTGAAGCAAAGTCACCTTAAAGAGTGGATAATATGCTATGATATCCTATAGCAGCAAGAGTGTACACCAATTTGAAATATTAACTAGGAGCCTCAGTGCAAGGAATAAATACATTAGGATTATCTGACCAAGTTTGTGCTCATATGGGAAGTGCAAGAGAGATGAACTTCCCATTTTTGTGCTCTATATTTTCATATTTCATTATGAAGATGCATATTCTGCTTCCATATGGAAGGTGTGATTCCCAAATGCTAGTCCTCCAAGTATTTTGGATTTCACCTTGCAGAAGCCTAAACTCCCTTGGCCAGTGATCAGGGATTCTGGGAGCTGAAGCTCAAAACACCTGGTAGACTTCAGTTTGTGAGACACTATATAAAGATTCAATTTTGGGCATTGTAGGAGAAGCAAGTTACCTATCAATATCTATTCGGGCTGTGCAAACATTGTTTCTGCATCAAATGTCAGATCTATTTTGTAAGATTTGTGCATACAATGCGATATTAAGAAATGCATGTGGCACCCACACAAAAAAAACTGAAGAATTGGAACTCTCACCCAGTAGTTTTGCATAAGTTGTGTAAGATTCAATTTTGACACAGTTTTAATTTCCAGAGCAAGTAAGGGAGGCAAAGCCAAACTTGTTATGCCTTTTAGCCTATCTCTATTATTGAATCTTCAAAGAATGTGAAACTACAACTGAAGTAGTATCAAAACTAATCTAGTGAATTATAGTACTATAAGTCATTCAACTTGAAGTGCCCCATGTGCTCTCTGGATCTGCCCATGGTTTCAGAGGGGGAATGAAAAGGAGTGGAGTTACATCTCCTTGCATCCAGAGAGCTCTGTGACCACCCCCTCCCCCCACCTCCAATGACAGATCTGAAACAAACTTGGCATACAGACCCAACATGGCCAAATTTGATTACTAGTGGAGTTTCAGGGTGATTGACCTTTGAATCCAGGAATTTTAATTCATGTTTTTAATTAAAAACTACCCATGTGTATTAGCATCAAGTCAAATTCATTCAGAATTCTTATTAAGTAAATGCAGGATTGTGACCTACATCAGTTTCTATATTTCTCTTATCAGACAGTCTGTGGAACAGCTTTTCCGAATCTATGCCCAAGATGTGATGGGCATTTCAACACACCACAACAACATTGAGAGGAAAAGATTGTAGAAAAGTATAGTACGGCATATCAGCAGAGTTACATGCTAAGCCAATGAGATGCTTGACTGAAATCTGAACCAGCATTAGAATCAGAGGCATACTGGAAATCATCCATGTGGAGAATTTTGTCATAAAATAAAGTTGTAATGATGCAACTGTTAGTTCTGGGCTGGAGGGAAAGAAAAAGAGATGACCAATTGAACTATTTTGAACACAGATAGCCATGTAGGAAGTCTGTGTATACCTGTTACAAACATCTTTTGCTTGTTTATTATATGATGACATTTCCCAAAGTTTATTCTGTCTCAAAATTGTGTTAGAATAAACTTTGGGAACTTTTCAAATAAGTTCTTTGGGAACTTTTCAAATAAGTGGCTTTTCACTCACCCTATGTGACAACCTGATGCTACAGAAACAATGCTTCCTGGTTATTTGCCATACTTCAACATTAAATACAAGAATTTAATCATTGGTAAAAATCCTATAATTTTAAATTTCTGTCTTCAAGACGTAGATAGTAGTGTAATATGTTGTTTCTGTTTTTCAACAATATTCTTCAATTTTTCTTTATCTTTGAAAAAGTACATACAGTTTTTTCCCCATTTGTTGTAGATTATTATTTTCCAGAAGCTTCTCCTTAATGTTTTTGTCAGCAAGAAGATTAATAATAAGTTGATTTAATTTCTTTAGCTGGAATTCCAATAGATGAAACTGTTCACTCCGTTCCTGATTACTCAGACAGATGCTTTCTCTATTGTGGTACAAAGAATCACAAAGGGCAATTACATCCACATCCATCTTTGTGAGAAGTAACATTTGATCTACTGTTAATAGATCAAGTAGTGGCACTTTATCTAGATCAGTGGTTCTCAACCCGGGGTCCCCAGATGTTTTTGGCTTTCAACTCCCAGAAATTCTATCAGCTCATAAACTGGCTGGGATTTCTGGGAGTTGTAAGCTAAAAATATCAGGGGACCCCAGGTTGAGAACCACTGATATAGATGTAGCTCTTCAGACATCTGCCCAAGGCCTTGTGTGTTCTGGACAACTACTTTGGATTCTTCCCTTCAAGAAGCTGATATAACCTTTGTGTTGCATTATCCCTCAAATCAATAATACTCCAGAAGATTTTATGATTGATGGGATATAGATGGCTCAGATATTGTTTCTAGTGTCTGGGCCAAAGTATCACTGCTCCATTTTAGATCAGGAACCATACTTTCAAGCAGATGGCTATAATCCCTATTTTCTCAATTCAATTTCATAAGCCAGCAGAATAAATGCAAATGATGACTTCTGTTTAATCAGTTGGTGACAAATTTGATCTTGTCTTGATATCTAGTAGGCTTGGTTGATCAAGAAAAAAAATGTTTCTAAACTCGTTTTGATTTTAAAATTATTTCTCAAATTTTCTTGAAAAAAAGATCGGAAATACCAAAAATCTGAATAGCTTTGTTTACTTCGTTAATGGAAGGTGCCCTCCCCCATTAGTTTAAAATCTCGCAGTTTCCCTGGCCTCCCTGGCGACAAGCAGTGATGTGGTTACCCCCTGTGACCGTCAAGAAGACCTGGGCGTGGCCACGCCCACCTCCTCCCTCTGCCATCCATCGGCCCTTTGCAGTCACTTGGGCGTAGCCACACCCACCTCCTCCCTCTGCCATCCATTGCCCTTTGCAGTCACACAGAGAAAGAAAACTGCCACATTACTTTTAAAATCTTGCAGTTTCCCTTTTCTGTGTGACTTCAAAGAGTGATGGCAGGCAGGCAGGGGAATGAGGTGGGCGTGGCTATGCTCAGCTCTTCTTGACGGCCACTGGGGGCATGGCCTTCAGGAGGAGGTGGGCGTGGCCATGCCCAGCTCCTCCCTCTGGCATCCATCGCCCTTTGCAGTCACACAGAGAAGGAAAACTGCAAGATTACTTTTAAAATCTTGCGGTTTCCTTTCTCTGTGTGACTGCAAAGGGCGATGGATGGCAGGCAGGGGAATGAGGTGGGTGTGGCTACACCCAGCTCTTCTTGATGGCCACTGGGGGCGTGGCTTTCGAGAAGAGCTGGGTGTAGCCACACCCACCTCCTCCCTCTGGCATCCATCACCCTTTGCAGTCACACAGAGAAGGGAAACTGCAAGATTATTTTTAAAATCTTGCAGATTCCCTTCTCTGTGTGATTGCAAAGGGTGATTGATGGCAGGCAGGGGAATGAGGTGGGCGTGGCTACGCCCAGCTCTTCTTGATGGCCACTAGGGGCACGGCCTTCAGGAAGAGCTGGGTGTGGCCACGCCCACCTCACCCTTCTGCATCACCGCTTGTCGCCAGGGGGGCCAGGGAAAGTGCGAGATTGTAAACCTTGACCAGACATACGAAAATAATTCCAAAAAATGGGTAAATTGTTTCAATTCGTTATTACTCCTTACACTATTCCAGCATGGCTTGAAATTGTTTTAAAAGTCATTTAAATACGAATTCATTCTGATTTTAGAAACTTCTGAACCAGATCAACCAAGCCTAATATCTAATATTTCTCTTGAACAATCCGCAGATCAAATCACCCCTTACTGTTGCCGAACATAACCCCCTCCTCCCCAAAAAAAGATAGTTTATAATCAGGGAATTCATAGTTTTGCCAAGGACACCAGGCTGGAATGATATAATAAGGGCTGGGTTTTGGCCAATCTGTAGAAGGACCAACAACCACAACAGGACAATGTGCTGGCTCTTTGGGGCCAGACAAGGATGTTGTTTCAACTTGGTGAGATTTATTGGGTAATAGGGAAAATCTTTACTGGTGCTTATTGTCTCACCAGGCATTACAGGTCCTCTTTTTGGGTCTTGCTGGCCTCTGAATTCGTGCTCGACATCATAACCACTGGCATGTTCAATAAATCTGCATCTATCTTTATCAGCAAAGGCAACATTTCACTGCTTATCATAAACATAACAGTTTAAAAAATGTACCAGTAAGGCCTTCTCGCGGACCACCATGAGAATTTCGGGGGCAGGGGCTGAAGCCCCCCAAGACCCCCCCCCCCCCCCCGGCTACATGCTTGCCCTAGCCTTTACATTTATTGGTTTGCAGTGGTTGGGATTTGTTCACAAATAAGTCCCCTAACTTCTATACTAAGCATTTTCCATTTTAGCACTTTTGTCTTTGCAGATGCATTTTTAGACTCCCAGTACTTAGTTCTATGTCTCTTATTCAACTTTCACAGAAAAATCCAAGATAGCATCTCAGGTTCAGATCTCAATGTATACATCGCTGTCTTTGCTTCCAAATGTCTCAGCAGGACTCTGTCTGCAACATTGTTTTGAACCCCATCTACTTCTAAAAATAGCATTAGTCAGTCTGTTTCCCAGACATGCGTCATTAATATCAATAAACATTATGAAGATCTAATGTTTAATTCTGTTCCAAACTATAGATCATGCCATAGTTTTCTTTCTCCATAAAGTCTACTCTCCCTTAAAATCTTTTGCTCTCTTTAATGGAATTTCTTGAATGAAGGCTCTTATTCAAACTTGAAAGTTATGTGTTTGTTTATTTAAGGCCTTTGTTTCTTGTGTGTTTGATTATTATTTTAAGCATTTGATTACTAGACAAGCAAGGTGCCATCCATCAGGGTCCCCACAATTACATTAAAGTGAATGAAAACATTACAAATGTATGTGGAGGCTGGGATAGTTGGCATTTTTGCTCAAAGTATTTGTCTATCTTCTTAATTTGATTTAGGGTTCTAATCCAACTCTGTGCCATACCTAGGAGATGCAGTTGGGTTGATATCCCAGTCTCTCCTGACAGTGGAGTGAATGTTTTGCTGCCCTATTGAATCTAGTGTGCCACTGAATGTACTGTGTCCCTCAATTTTCAAACCCTGAAAACAAAAACAAAAAATAATTGCTGGCGAATATAATGTGTAATGGCAAAAAGTGCACTCTATGTAATCTGGCCAGAAAAGGTGTGTGCTATAGTTGCTGCCTGCTTAGAATCCCTTATTTAAAAACCAAATCTTCTAGCAATTGAAAGGAAAACCAGAGAAATAGGTAAAACTTCCATCAAGGAGCCTCTACTGCAGTGGTTCTCAACCTGGGTTCCCCAGATGTTTTTGGCCTACAACTCCCAGAATTCCCAGCCAGTTTACCAGCTGTTAGGATTTCTGGGATTTGAAGGCCAAAAACATCTGGGGACCCCAGGTTGAGAATCACTGCTCTACTGTTTATCCTGCCTTATGTTCCTTGGGTGAATATATGATGTACAATGAATGTAACTTGACACCACTTTAATTGCCCTGGCTCAATGCTATGGAATCATGGGAGTTGTAGTTCTACAAGCTCTGTAACCTTCTCTGCTGAAGAGGGCTGGTGTCTCCCCAAACTACAAATCCTTGGATTCTATACACTGAATAATGGGATTCTAAGTACTATCAAACAACATCAATTCTTACAGTAAAGATGCATCCTAGATGATTCCTAAGTCCTTGGGTGAATCTACACTGGAATGAATGCAGTCTGATATCGCTTTCACTGCTATGGCTCAATGCTATAGATTCAATGGGGCAGTAGTCTTTAGCCTTCTCTAAAAAGAATGCTGGTGCCTCACCAAACTACAACTCCTAGGATTATGTAGTACTGAGCCATGGCGATTAAAAGTGATGTCAAACTGCATTAATTCTGCAGTGTAGATGCATCCCAGGAGGCTATGCTGGCATTCTAGACTTAGCCCCCAAATCTACTTAGGGTTGCAAAAGGGAAATCTGTTGAAATTATCTTTTGACTTACTGGAAGTAATTTTGGGGACTAAATACTCCAAAGGCAATCACAATTTAAAAATAGGATTTAGAGTATGTGCCCAGTTTCATTCCTGCTGCTTGAAACAGAATCCTACAGAATCTTGGGGCTTGTAGTTTAGGGAGGGGTTTTTACCCTTCTGAGCAAGAGAAGTCCTAGGAGACATTCAACTAGGAGCCCCATAATTCTGCAGGGTTTTTTTAAAGTGGGACGAGGTAAGTCCTATCTGATCTTGGAAACTAATCAGGGTCAGTGCTAGTCAATATTTGAAAGGGAGATCAATGAAAACCATTCAGTTTAGGCTATATTTAAGGAATTGGGGGAAAATCACTTTATGAAGCTGTTCTCTTTCTTTCTCTTCCTCCCTCCAGAGCTGGGTTTCTTCCCCACCTCCCAAGTCCTCAGGTGCGGTAGGTGGGGTAGGGAGGCAGAAAATGTTTTAAAGTGAGTAGCTTCCTTTTCTGTGTCTTTTCCCCATGGCTGCCCCATGTTTGCAAGCATGCTGGTGCTTCTGAAACAACTTCCCCACTTTGGCTTGGCACTTAGATTACTATAATACTTGACACTAATGTGCTCCCTAAATTTGGAAATTTGTTTTAGCAAAAAAAAAGAAAAAGAGAGAGAGAGAGAGAGAGAGAAAGGGAGAGAGAGAGAGAGAGAGAGAGATGCACATTAGGCTTGAGTAAATATGGTATTTATAACATCTTATTTACATTTTTAAAAACAAAAATGTAAAGGAAGGAAAAATAGTACATAATACAATAAGTTACTTTAATTAACAACCTCAAATATATGTTCTGTGTTTTCCCCCCAGTTAGGCACATTTTAGCACATTACATAATAAAATGTGCATTTTTAAATATGCACTTTTAAAATGCATACTATTTTTCAGAAGTAATCTGCTATACCAAAAATCATTATTCTCCCACATCTCCACTGAGAAAAATATTGATTCAAAAGGAGAATGGTTTTTTTTTTTAGAATTTGGCAAGAATTTCCTTACAAAACATGGCTTTAATTAAATTTATGTGAAGGATTTTCTATTTTTTTTCCAGAACCTAAAAATAAATGAGAAAAAAATGCATTTTGTTAGAACATGTATAACTCAAGGGGCCAGTAAGCCTTCAAGCGTATCAAATTTGTCCCTTTCGATATACCTGCATGTACTATACCCGTAGTGGGAAACGTTTAGCTCTTCCAATGTTTGGAGTACAGCTCCACAATCCCTTACCATTGCCAATTCTGATGGTCTAAAGATATCACACTTCTTTCCGTACCATAGCATTCAGTACTACAGCAAAAAGTTTTCAATGTTAAAGATAACCAGTTATAACATGCACGTGTCCCTATTTTGTTTGTTTCTACTCTGAGTTAGGACCTCTTCAGATGTGCCACTGGAATTGCCAAGGATTCTGGAAGATATCGCCCCATGCCCCACTCTGTCCTGGCTTTCCCCTGACCTTATCACAGTGTCCACCGATCAGCTTGCTCTGTTGAGAGCAATGTAACTAGAGGAAGACTCACGTGTTGCTGCCAACAACATTTTTCAGCGGCAACTCCAGTTCCACAGCAGTTTTGCCATGAAGCTGCCCTGGAAGTACTCATCTAGTGTCTAATGGGATCCAGTGGTAAAGCTGCTGTGGAACCGGAGTTGCTGCCAAAATGTGCCCCATGTGAAGAGGTCCTTAATGTGTTTCAACAGAACTATTACTTTAGTTTGCTGTGCATTTGAAATCAGTTACTTAATAAATGCTATATATTTTCAACATTTGCAGTTCATACATAAAAGAAAGATATAATCTAGAAAAACACTATTTGAAAAGGATTTTCTCTGCTATGTGTATATTAGGTCTTGATAGAAAGGAAAGAGATGATTTTGCAAATTATTTAAACTATAAAGTAGTTACAGTTTAAGTGTCTTTTTCCATTAAAACTTACCAAATATAAGAACCTTTTTGTATGTTACTTATTTTGAGAATAAAATAAATGTCAGAGAAAATAATCTCTTAAACTGTCACATAAATGGTGAAAGCAGATAGTATTTCAAGTATTACATCAGCATGTCTTGTATTTTATTCATGACAGTTATGAAAGATTTAGGGAATACATTTAAAGCCACCTAAGAAATTTTGAAGAGCTCTGTTGTGTCAGCTTCATTCTTGCCTTGTTAACAGATTACATGATAATGACTTAAAAAAAAAAGCTGTTTCTTTTACAGTGGCAGACTTGGCTTCATAGACAATTTTAGCTGCAGTTTGACCAACAGGCAAAAACCCAATTAGCATCTAAGTTTTTGCTTGAAAATTCTAAATGCATACATTTTCAACCTGATAATTTCAAGTCATAGAATTATAAACACAGAGATGAAACTGACAGTGGGGGTCATTTAGCCTCCTACACGCAAGAATGTGTGTCTGTATTATGCCATTCTTGAGATATAACCATCTCATCTTGTTAGAAACTCACTATAGAAGAAGAATCCATTCTGTTTTTGAATTTCTTACAGTTAGGAAGTTCTTTCTAATGTTTAGATGGAATCTTTTATATTTTACATCTGCCTTAAATTTCCTGTTTCCAGCTAGTATTGCCAATAGGGAAGACTTTCTTTCTGTTTCTATTTCAATGAATTTCTCCAAATCCTGTCCACATTTTCTTCCCCTCATTGTCAAGCTGCAATACTTTGTATTTTCATCCCACCCTGCGCTCTTTAGACAATTTTCCAAAATTAACTTGGGCATTTATTTAACTGAAGCATGTTTCTGTGTGTTTTTCAATTATGCACATTTTATCCTATTATGTATTAAAATATGCATTGTTTTCTGCACGCTTTATTTCTTGGAAACACCCTGTAAGCCTGCAAATTCACAAGGCAATTTGTGACAAATCTCAGGAGGTGTGAACATGCTACTTTCATCGAGACTGTCAGTTTCAGTAAAACTTCTGTCCACCCCTAGTTCCAACTCTTATTTTCTAGTCCAGCTCTAATCCTGTTATTAATAAAGACCAATTAGAGTATTTGGCTCAGATCCCTTTGAGTGTTTGTATTGTTGGGGAACTGTTTTGGCCAGGAGGGTTAGTAGGAATCTCAAAATGGCACATAACATAGAGGCTGTCTGTTCCTTACCTGGTGTAACAAATTACTTAATTTACAGGAGTTTTTTTTTTTAAAAAAAAGGCTTTATTGAGTGCAGGCAGGTTAGTTTCAAATGTAGCCGTTTGTTTAGCTGATGCGTTGCCATAGTGATGTAGGCCTCCAGGCAGAAGCAAAAGGGGCAGAGCTAACTGCCACTGAAGGAGAGAGCACAGTTTAAAAAGTCAGACTTTGGTGAGTGAATCAAAGTGGAAGGTTGGTTCGTGGAGAAGCCGAACCAAAGGGGTTTGAGTCTTTAGCTGGAGGGCTAAAGGGTGGTCCTAGCTATGTGAGGGCAGGACTCAGGGGTTTATTATAACCAGTTTATCCTTCAGCCTTGGTATTTTAAGAATAAGAGTAATTAACTTAAGTATAATCTAGCTGGGGTGCTAGAGGAAAGAGATTCCAAATAGTCTTATTGTGCCTTCAGTGTCAATTCTGAAGTAATAAAAGTGGAAATTTGGATTTAATGTAAGTCAGAAAGACTGAGGTAAAAGGTGCTCTTCAAAGAGTAAATATTCAGTCAAATTATAAGTAAAGTGAAGAAACCATAAGATTAAAGTGACCCAATCAAGAGACTGAGGGAAGAAACTAAGTTTTAAGGAAAGGAAGCAATAAACATTGAGGTGGCAGAAGAGAAGCCATTCTTAAAGATTAATAGTAACCGTTCCATGTTTTCAGAAAAACAAAGAGTTAACTGTAGCAACAACAAGAAGATAATGTGTAACCTCCCTGCTTGTGTGAACCTGAGTATTCTTTAAATAAATATCTTTCTGTTCAGTTTGAATACTGAAGACTTGAGTCAAAGTATTAAAGAAAATATTCTCCACAGAAGGGAATCTGAAGATCCTGTGGATCTGAATACAGTTTTGTGGTATTGGGTCACACATATTAAAGAGGCACAAACAGGTGTTAGAAAAGTCATCTATCGGTCATTGTAGGTTTTTTCGGGCTATATGACCATGGTCTAGAGGCATCTATCATCTATCTCTCTCTCATACAAGCTTCACTAATCTCTCAAATATATATAAAATAAACAAAGTCTCAGCAACACGCACCACCACATTTGTCATTTGTTTGTTTTCTTTTACACTTGGAATTCCAAAATCTGAAATGCTTCAAAATCCAAAACTTAAGATGTGTGGACCTGCACTATTTTTGTGAGCTGCACGGAGACATGGCTAGAGACAGGAAGATCTTTGAAATGGTGGGAATTCTTGACTTTGCGCTATTTCACAGATACTTGCATCTTAGTTGAATGACTAAGCAGGAGCACCTTCATCGCTGTCTTGAAAGTGGAAGCATGCGTCTAACAGTCCAACATTTGCTTCTGCCACTACTAAACTTGGGTTCCCATTCACAGAAGACTTGTGAACACATCAGATGGGCTGATTTACCCATCCTATGCCACTTGTTCTCACCTTTCACCATGAAGCCCTTCCCACGGCACACACCAACTTCTGGCCAGTCTCCATGGTGAAAGAGGAGAGGAAGCAGCATTCACTGCCACCGCCTCAACATGATATATTTCCTGTGTTGCCTTAGGAGCAACACAGGGGGTCAAGGTAAGTTGCACGATATATGAGTTCTCCACGCCCCCTGCCAGGACCCCCATGGATTTGCCAAAATGCGTAGTGAATCCTCAACCTAATGTGATAAAGTAGTTGGATAGGAAAGTCACTGACAGATCTGGAATCCGATAGTGGATGCAGGAGGAAAAGGAAAGGGGTGCTGTTTTATAAGATTATTATGGCCAAGGCCGCTGCTCTATATTACTTTAGAGCCCATCTACATATAATACGGTTTCAAACTGCATTAAATGGTCAGTATAGACTCATATAATGCAGGTCAATGCAGTTATATGAGTCTACATTGACCATTAAAATGAAGTTTTATGAAGTTGGTGGGGTCTTTGGCTGGGTATTGGTACAGAAAGAGTTATGGCTGCCACTTGAGCGAGGTTTGGCATGAGAGAGAAACAATACCTTTCTTAATAGAGTAACACAGACAGTAAATCTAAACTATTTTGTACCTTCAGTGTAAGCCCTTTCGTCAACATGCAGAAACATCAGGGGTTTCAATCAGTCCCCCTTGAAAGCTCTAAAAAGACAAAATGTCCTATAGAAGTGCATAGGATTGTGTGGAAGTAGAATCTTTTGGCCTACATTTTAGTAAAGCACAAACTGTGCCTTAGTGAGAAGATAGTGACAAACAGTTTGAGAGGCAGGTTGCACCAGTCATAATTCAGCTGTATTTGAGCTCAAGTTCAAAGAAATGGCTGACAGCTTGTTTATTTCAGGTTGTTGCCAACCTTATTATTGAAATTATATTCAAGCATACTTCATCACTTGCTGAATATGGAAATATTTTATGGAACATTTTACTCCAGTTGTTTGTTTAAAACTGATTTTCAAATATTTTATTTATTATGGCTAGTATGGGTCACATAACTTCCAGTATAATTTAGAAATGCACTATTTGAGTTCTTTTGCCTAGTTGCTATCTAACAAATTGTTTTTCTGTTACAGTTTCACTACTAAGGCACTACCTATTTTTACCTGTCCCACTGAAGATAGCATCATTGGCACACCATTTGGAAGCTTTAAAAAGCCCTCACATTTATATTTCATTATATAGAAACTCCTTTACTCACATATTTGATATTCATAGTTTCATCTGTCAGCACTTCAAAATACATTACCCCAGAAGTTTTTATGGATTTCTCTAAGTCCTCTGATATGATTCTATGATATACTTTCAACCCAAGCTTGCGATGTAGGAGCCACCATTATAAACAATTTCAGGGTATCCACATCAGAATACAGGGTTCATACTGTACTCTCTGACTTTTTCCCTCCCACATCTGTTGGCTATGCAGGATTTGCGTTTTGATGTTGGTTTGCTGATAAACCCCAAACAAAACCTTCATTGTCTCCAGTCAACAAGAAACAGAATGGGCAGAAGACCTTTTGGAGAAGAAACTACAAAGTGAAAGAAAGGAAAGTAGTAACTTATGAATCAGACCAAAAAGTAATTTGATACAATGTGTCACCAAAATATCCCAAAACCACTTATGGATATTATGAGTTATTCTTTTTTCATTTGTATCTTTCGCCTTCTCTGTATAGTGTATTTCTGACTGCTTTGAAGAATATCAGAACACTTGCTATCTGTTGAATATTGATGGGAAAACAAGGAGCCTGACCCATTCATTATACTCAGCTCCAAGTGTAAATTCTTCTGTTGTTACGTGTATGGGCTTCCATATTTTCATATTTTAACATTTGTTTTTATTAGCTGAAAGAAAATAGAAAGAGCACAATGATGGAAGCTGTGAATGTGTTTCTGGCTTTGAGTGTTCTTATTCTCCTGGGGAACCTTGAACCTCTAATAGTAGCCAAGCTTGTCTTGGTGAATAAAGGGATCAGTGCTGAAAGAGGACAAATCACATATGTAACTGAAAATGAGCTGCAGTTCAACATTTCTAAAGAGAGAGATTCTTGCAAAGTTGAAGTGGTGATAAATGAACCAGTGACACAAAGAGTTGGGAAACTGACACCTCAGGTAAGTACCATTATTCTAGCTTCTCCTTTTAAAACATCTGATTACAGATGAAATGCAAATTGTTTGTTTGAATGAAACAGCTGTGTTAGATTACTCATATTTCTGACACTGTAAATTTACTCATGTCACATTCTGAGATCCTTCTAGCCATCTATGTTTATTGCATTGACACACCATAAAACTGGCTTGAAAAAAGTGTTCTTATGAGCAAGTTTGACTGGTAAAGTATGAGCATTAGAAATTAGTTTAAAGCCACAGATGGATGGGCCCATTGATTGATTAAAAATGAACCAAATTGTTTTAGAGAAAGAAATAATTCAGCTCATTTTCTAAACTAGTTCATCATGTATAGATCATCTATAGATTTGCCTAGCCACTCACATCTCCCCCAACTTCTCCATCATCACTACTTATCCAGATGGGGCAATAGATAATGCTCCAGATAGGGTATCATCATCATCATCATCATCATCATCATCATTTATTCCTTACTTTATCTTCCCAAAGAGAAGATCTCTGGTGTCTGGTGTACTCAGTTGTAAGCTCAATGAATAAAATTGGCAGTTGTTCTTGAGAATACACACATATGGCCTAAACATTCGATAACATAAAGCACTGACCTCCATTAAAAGAATGCATATTCCTTGCTGCTCAGGATTTCTCCACCTACTTACTGGCCACTACCATTAGTTGTTCCAACCATTGACTTCTGACATCTCACCATACAGATCTTCGGTATAGGGTCCTAATGCTTCCACTTTTCTAAAAACCACATTGGATATTTGCTCATTTTGTCCATGGTTTATTTCCATTTTCCTTATCAGGTATTTGATTGTCACTTTCTACCCAATGAAGTGAGGTACATTCATAATGGATGTCCCCTCCTTAAAGAAGATACGGTGATACTGAGAGTATACAGGTATATCCATAGCATTTGCTAGCTGCTTACTATGTTTTAACAAAAATACACATTTATAAAGATATGTACATTTGTTGATGGTTTGTTATTCTGATATAAGGAACTGCAAATTGTTGATCTCTTAATTCTAATTGTATTTGAGCGCAGTTAGCATTTTCTCAAGAAACTGTTCTTCCTTTTCTTTGTCCCCTACTGTTTTGTTTTTGAATGTTCATCATAGAAATTTATTTTATTGTAAATGGATGAAGAAGTATAATGGATTGTTGATTTTTTTTTGTTCACCCCAAGAAGGGGAGAAGCATTTCTGTTTGGTTGTTCTTTTAATGAGCACTTTTGGTTTATGAAACTGAATCATTTTACCAATTGTGTTACAGGAATTGACTCTGAAGCCTGAATAACATTGATTGCTCTGTTTAAAGACAGTTGAGAGAAAGTTAGATAACTGATCCTGTTTTCTTTTCAGATCACCTAAATCCTCATCTTTTAATGAAAATTACTGAAATTATATTCAAGCATAGTTTACCAATGATTTTCTCCTTGAATAATAAAAAATCAGATTTTAACTGTCTCACATTTTTCAGGTTTACACCACTGGAGACTATGGTAGAAACATTTGTCATTGATGTAAAAATCAGAAACCCATCATCAAGTCTTGCTGAGTTTGGACATGTGCCTCTAGAAGTTCCACATTTCTTTGGGATTTCTCAACCCATTGACAGAAACATTTTGAGTTTTAGATACAATGGATTTGCTAAAATCTGCACAATAAGGATCATGTCATCTGAATCACAATTTCCTGCTGTTGGCCAACTAATTGTTGAAGATCCAAAAAACCAGCAAAGTGAAGATGAACAAATGGCCATCAAACTGAAGAAAGGTTATTTTCTTTTTTCCTTTTTAAACTTATTTGAAAATAACTTATTATTTGAAAAGAAGATGCTTTTAAACATCTGTCTAAATTCTAGTCATTTATGGTATATTTTCATCGCTAAGAGAGAAAAGTAAGACCTTATGATGAAGGAGAGTAGATGCTCTGTAGACAAAATTCTAGAAAACATGGGAAGTGGTATTTTAAAAGAAAAAGGGAAATTCTTACATCTCTGACTATTCCAACAATGCTTCCAAACCTGTATTTTTTTTAAAAAAACCCAAACGAAACCATTTTCACTGCTTTTTTTTACCCCTCAGCTCTGAGCACCACACATTGGACTCAAATGCAACATTTAGGTCCCTTAAAAAGTCCACATCATAGCTAAATGTGAGAGTTCTTCCAGAGCATCATGTGTGAGGATATGTTGGTCAAAATCACCACCACTCTCATTTTATGTGGTATAGAGATAGAAATGAAGGTCATTTTCTTCCTCAGGTATAGACACTAACTTGTTCTTTTAGATAATGATACTGTGATCTCATAATTTTCTTCTCGAAATAATATATTGTAGCTATTCCATTTGCAATGACACCACATGATTATCCAGGTGCACCTTATGCCCCATCTAGTTGATTCAGCGATTGTATTTAGACTATCAATTCTGGCTTATTAAGCAAGAGATATGAACCTGTGTTTCTCACATGCATGCAACCCCTCACTCCTTTCTTCACATTAATGCAGTGGTCAACATCAGAAAGCCCCAACAAGGGCTGCAGCAGCCAACCATTTAGAGTCATTCTAATAATAATAAATAAAATTGTTGAATCTGCAAAGAGGACTAAAGTAAGTAAGTAATAGTATAAATCTGTGCTAAGTTGAAGTTATGTCATAAAGACAGAGCATTCAAAGTGATTGCTTGCTGTTGCTTTTTTGTTTTTGTTTTTTTGTTTTTTTGTCTAAACTTTTAAAAATTACCAAAGATATGTAGATATGTGAATCTTTCTGAAATTTCTGGTGACTGATGCTCTGGTTATCTTGTGCATTGTGTATAAAATTCAAATAGATAGCTCTTGTAGTTTTCTTAAAATATATATTGTTTGTTAAGTATTAAAATACTCTTAAAATTAGTTGATGAGTGTAACATTCTGATATTTGCTGGGCTACCAGTGGAAAATGTGTGGTACAATTCTAGCAAGTTTCATCATGATACCTCTAAAACTGAAGGAGAAATGAGCCCCTGAATTTTCCCCACTTGCTCAATCACAATTACTATAAAAAAGGTAATGAAATTGTGTTCCTCTCATTATAGTAATGAATGTTTTACCAACTATACTTTAGAAACACTTTAGAAATGAAATGCCAGCAATCCCGTTTTGTAATGACTTTTGAAACATTTTATTGATTGCACATGCCTAGTGGTTTGCAACAAAAGAGGAGCCAATGGATGCATGCACATGCAGATGGTTAATTTATTTGCCACTTTATTAAGTTACACCATGTTTACTGCTATACAACAGTGTTTCCAAAATCAGAGACCTCTCCCATTAACATTTAACTCTTGAGATGGGAAATTTCTCTGAATGATGGATCATAATATCATAATATTTGGGAACACAGTGCAGCTCTTTGATAAATTGCACAAGGCCCTATTTTCACATGTATTTTCAATTAAAAGAGAAAGAAATACTTAGTCATAGTTTATAATCAAAGTATGATCTGGCTCTTGCGTATAACCATTTAGATTAAATGAAAACACTTCTTAAAAATATGAAGTAGTCATGCAGTATTAATTTCTTTATAGTGTATGATTCCATTTTACAAATTCTCAAAAACCTTTCACAGCAAGAGAATTAGGTTGTAACAAACCATTATTTCAATTCATCAGGATGTTGATAAACCATTGAATACCTGCATTTGTATATATGTATCCTAATAAATTGACCTTGATATGGTGGTATGATGAATATATAGTAAGAATGCACAAACAGAAATTACTAGGTCATTCAAAATCTGGTTTATTAATTACCAGTACTAAAGATATGAACATTCTTGCAAAATTAATTTCAGTATAAAAAACAGATTTTTTTTAAAAAAAGAGGGATAACTATGATATTTGCATTTGCATTGTAAAAAGTGTGTTTTCCTTCCTGTTTTGGATCACGAAAAATTGCCTAGTCTGAGTAATGCTGCCTATCATTTAGGGTTCAAAGAAATACATGATTTAAAGATCAGTTGTGAAGACTTCCTAGAAATGGGTATTAGGTATCAACACCTCAGTCCTCCATCACCTGATAAGGATTATATCTCAATTCAAGTGGAAATCAGAGACAAAAAGAACAGATTTCAGCAACAGGTGAGAATATCCATCTTGGAAATGTAATTAATTGTATTTCTATATGACATCCATTTCTCCCTCTACCCTTCTCATACACATGAGGATGAAGATCCTCACTATACATGTTATGGCAAATGACCACCTTGTTGAACAAATGCACTACAGTGCTGGATTATTTCAGATGTGAATTCCTGCACTAGCTGAAGGTGGAGTGCTTGAAGTACCTTTACATTCCATTGTTGTATGGCTGACAGATATTTCAACAATTTTCTTTTTGAAACTCAGGGAGACAGAGAGGGAGAGGGATATTTTAGCTGCTATTGAGAAATGATGTGTATTTGTTCCTTCTGCAGTGACATGAAGATAAATTTATTTTCCTTTATTTTCCTTTGTAGGCAGAAAATGTGTGGATTCCTGTAAAAATAAAAGGTGCCATTCCAAATGGAAAACCACAAGCTGCATTCATGGCTATGTTCATCTTGGAAATAGATGAATTTATTCTTACTCCTCTTACGACTGTGACTTTGGATGCTATAGATGAAGAGACTCAAAGGCAAGGACTGGTATTTAATATTACTAAGCCGCCTCCTCTGGGATACATTACCCATCTGGAAGATCAATCAAAAGCTATTAGATCCTTCACTTGGCAAGATTTGTATGACACAAAAGTTGCTTTCCAACCATCCAATATTTCTCATTCTGAAAGACAGAACTATGAGGTGAGTGATGAGACTTGAGTGTTTTTCCCACTTCTTCTCTTTGCATGCTTTCAAGTTACTTTATGCCTGTAATTCAATGGTCACAAATATGTTGCATTAATTTTGTTCTCCTAGGTTGAGTTTCAAGCAATTGATAGCTTCTTCATGAACAGCTTGCCTATCAGTGTCCATTTTTCAGTACGAAATGCTGTAACAGATGCTCCTAGAGTTGCATGGAACATGGGTAAGGGGAATTTCATTTATGAAGGCCTTGTCTGCTTTGTGTTTACATATGTAGGTTCTTAATATATTCGGTATGAAAGGTCTGTGAACATCTAAACATAATTAGAATGCTATGGGTAGTCTTTTATTTCTTGGAGAAAAGCATGTTGGGCCATTGTGAATAGTTTGAGTATAAAATTAAATAGATACCTATCCAGTCTGGAAAAAATTCCCATGATTATGTTGAGGTTCTCACATACTGTGGTTGTTGTTGTTATTTCCATTAAGACAACTTTTGACCTCATCGCATGAAGTGTTTCTTCGTTGTAGGACAATTGAGGTCCATTTCAAGGACAACGTGGCATGGAACCTATCAGATGATGTTTGCCTACTTACAGCCATCATCTGTTGCCTTCCATCCTTGAAATGGAGCTGAAGCATGCTGAAAGGCGGGAGTTCAGAACACAGATGAGAAATTGTGTTTTGAGCCCCTGATGCATGCCAGAACCATTGCTAATGCTGAAGAACACATGTGATGGGATCTGATAGATGCACTCATGTTGAATCATTTCGGTGATGTGAAGGAATGGGCATTCTTCACCACTTTGCTTTCACTACATTTTGTCTTTAATAGTAATCTAGGCTTGATAGGAAGTGGTAGATTTCTTCATTATACTCTATTTTATGAAGTGCTCCTCCATGACCCTTCTGTTGTTTAAAGAGGTTTAAAAACTGTGTGGTCCCACTGAAATAAATGTTTTCAAAATGTGTTGATCTCCTCTAGAGGGAGACCACCAAATTGAAAGGAGTGTTAAAAGTGGAGTCAAAATTCTGCTGATCTACTCAAAGGGATGAATTCAAAGAGAAGAGGGGGAGATCCCATTAAAAGGAGTGTTTTAAAATTGTGACATGTGAGGAGACATCACCTCCTCTGGTGTGTGGGGATTTGGGGAGGGCAAGGGATCCCATGGAAAGAGGAGTGTTAAAAGCAGTGTCCCGCTTCCTTTAATATAAGGGGCTTTGGGGAGAGCAAGGGATCTCTTGGCTTTTAGATACTGAAATTTTCCCTTATTTTAAAAAAAAGTAATATGGAGAGGCTGGAGAAAAGGATTTCCCATGTGATGGTTCTGAACATGGGCAACAACAGGCGAAAACATGAAGAGAGAAACATATGATAGGAAGACAGAACTTGAAATGGGATGATTGGGGATCTAACAGTACTATTCCCTTTGCTAGACAGATGGGTCCCCACACTTTTCAAGGTCTATGTGATAAGTCCTTTTGACTTATGGCAGCCCCATTCATTGGAGATCTCCCAAGGGCTCTGGCTATCAATAGCCTTGCTCAGTCTCGCAAATTCAAGGGCCCTCCTTTATTGAGTTCATTCAGCTATAATATATTTTCCTCTTTTGACTGATGCCTGATTCAGTTAAACTTTCTAGTTGCGACTAATATTGTGACTTAAGCAGAGGTCCAAGAGAATTTCAATATTGATTTGTTCTATAATTTTACTATGAACCATGTAACTCCATTGTACTTAAAATTCTTATGTATAGGGCTTGACTTGTTAGAAGGACAGTCTCATCCCATTACCTGGCAATCCCTTCAGATTGTAGATAATAACAACCTTCATAGTGTTCAACTGCTTGTGGTGGAAGGCTTAAATCATGGTTGGCTCACGGTACAAGGTATGGCACTTCCTACAATGTAAATAATTATGCAAATATTTGGTCAGTTAAAAATTAAACATTACCATTCATTTTTTTCTCTTCTCAAAAAGAGTACAAAATAGATAATTTATATAAGAATACAACAGGCATTTTACTAGATGTCAAAGAAAATAAAAACAAAAAATATAATGAAATGCAGTGATTCAACTGCTTGCCTTGTGCTTTTTAAACTTCACTGTAATTATAGTTGCATATTCACAAATGGCAAAGAAATGAGCTATTTCAATCTATGGCAATGACTCATTTATCTGTTAAAGAAACAAACATTGGGGTGGTATGGAGAAAAGTTGAAGGGGAAACAAGCCAGATATGCTTTCAATTATTTTGTAAACTTCTATATTATAAAGCAAGGTATATATTTCAACACAAGAATTTTGACATAAATTGACCATGTATTATACAAGCATAATACTGAAGAATCTATAATTATTGTTGAAGGTTTTCACAGGCAGAATCATTGGAGTGTTGTGTGGTTTCTGGGTTGTATGGCCATGTTCTTAGCAGCATTTCTCCTGCTGTTTCACCTACATCTGTGGCTGGTATCTTCAGAGGATGAAGGCGAAATGGCAGGAGAAAATGCAGCTGGAAACTGCACAACACTCCAATCTATAATTACTAGGCCTGGGCGGTTTCGTTTCGTTAATTCGTAATTCGTTAATAATTCGTTAATTTTTCCAATTACAAAACGATAACGAACCATTCTGGAGCAATTATTTAAAAAAACGAATTTTTAAATACGTTTTGTAAATGCTTCGTATTTCGTTATTGTATTCGTTTCGTTATTGTTCTGAGGTCGTTTCGTTATTATTTCCGCATGTCTGGGCCAGTTTTATGGTTTAATTAGTGAAAAAAAATTATATTATCACACCAACAGTCAAGAACAGAGGGAGAGGGAAGCTTCAGAAGTTTTTGGAGGTTTTTTAGCGTATTTCGCGGTCGCGTCCGCCATTAACGAATCGATTCGTTATTGTTTTGGAAATCGATTCGTTAATTTTTTACCATTTAGGAAATTTCGTAAATATCGAACTTTTTAAAAGGAAAATTTTGTAATTATTTTAAATAACGAAACGCAAAAACCCCCAAAAAACGAATCGATTTTAGAAACAAATTTTTGCGTTGTTACCCAGGCCTAATAATTACATTCCTAAGGATAGTGTATTAACTTTTGTATGTTAGCCAGCAATTCTACACCGAATTACCTGGGGAATAGCTTTACTAAAGTTAGTGGAACTTTTGAATACTTATTTAGAATATAATGCAAATATTTTTTCAAATAATGGAAATGTGTTGCTGCTTCTGTATTCTGAAAGATTTTGAGTACAGTTTTTTTGTAGTAAATTGGCAATTAAATCATATTCTAATATTAGCATAAAAACAGAGCTTGTGAACTTGGCAAATCCTTTCAATGCTTGCCATATAAAATGAATAATATGTGTGTAAAATAAATGTGGTCTTGATTCAGCAAGTTGTAAAATCTAATTTTCAGAATAGTTTTTCAATATTGCTGTTCATATATTGTGTCAAATAATGCATCAATTCTTATAATCTGAGCCCATTGATCTGTTACACAAAGTTGAAATGATACAGTCTTTGTTTGGTCAATTGTAGCTAGTCAAAAGAGCCACCCTTATGGAAACAATAGGAAGAGACAAATCAGATCCTAGAGTGGATGGGTATAATAATCTTGTTGGTGTACGTACCCCATTAAATATTGAATATTAAATATTAATTCAGTAATATGTGAACAGAACTGTTGTCTTTCTCATTTGATTTTGTGTAGGGAAAAAAGGTTTCAAGTTTGGAGTTAAAGAACTCAGAGATGGAGTTGTCAGGTATCATCATGATGACAGTGACACAACCAGGGATGACATAGTCTTCAGAATCTTTGATGGAAAGCACAGTATTAGACACAAGTTTCCTATTAATATTCTTCCAAAGGATGACAGCCCACCATTCTTGGTGAACAATCTTGTCCTTGAGCTGGAAGAAGGGGACACTGCTCTTATTGAAAATCATATACTTATGGCAGCTGATTTTGACTCGAGTGATGATTATGTCCTCTATAAAATATCCAAGCCGCCCAGTGCAGGAGAACTTATCAAGCAACAATTGCCAGATGGATCAGGTAGCACAATTAATCATGTTTATTGAAAGGAAGCTAGAGACAAATTTTTCATTCAATACTTCAGGCTGCATCTTAGGCTAGATATCTACTGTCTATTAAAGGCCAGGTGAAAGTGAAATTGATTTGTTGTGTAGTATTTCTAAGGTGAGAGTAGAATATTAGTCCTAGTTTTGTGATAAACTGTATGTTTGATATGGAACAGCTATAATAATAATATTAAAAAGGATCTCTGACCAAAGAACATGGGGAGAGCGTCCACTGGTCAAAGTAGATGATATCTGGCTATATGGCTCATGATCTGATTCCATTATGAGAAAAGTTATTTGTAGAAGTAAAATTAAATGCTATGCTTTCTGCAAAATCTTTTTGTGCTCTGTTGAAATCCCAAGGTATTTCTGTGTCCAGCTTTTTCCAAAGGGATCTCTTTCATGGTCTCATATACTATCATCATTTTGGAGATGAAATTTTCCAAGACTCATTTGAATTTATCTTAGCTGACAGCCAGGAACCACCCAACCTTTCAGATCCTCAGGTAAATATTTATGGGTTTTTGAAATATAAAATTAAAGAAGAGCAGCCTCCCAAAATCAACTGTGTTGCGATTCTCACATTCTGGGATTCTTCTCACTGTTGGGGATGAAAAGAATATTCAAAGAATATTTGAAAAATGGTCAAAAGTTTTATTTCTCAAGTGTCATGAAGTCTTGACAAAGAAGATCCTAAAACATCAAGAATGGTCATTGTTTAAGATGTATCCTTTGTGAAACTGCATGACCTCCAACATTTCACAGACACATATAGCCACTCAACAGCAGAGATGAAGATGGAAGAACACAAAAGCTAGAAAAGGCTGTAGTACTTTTATACGAGATTACTGGAAAGGGCAAGATTCTGATCCTGTCTCTACTGTCATCCTTACTGAATTAGCTAAATGCAAATTACTTCCTGTCCTGTGAATTCAGTTTGCAGCAATTGGCATAAACTGATAACAACTGGGGAAAGTAAGAAAAAGAGAGGAAAACAGGCACATTTTAAAAGAAATAGTGGGCTGGAAGAAGATTATGGCCCAGTTCCAGGCTATTTGGCAGATTGTATTTTTCTGTATGAACCTGACTGGTCCCAGAGATTTTCAGGATGACCCTTCTCTTAGCCCTATGACCATTGTGGGCCCAGTTGGTGGAGACTTCTTGGTGGCTGCCCCCCAACTCTGGAACTCTCTACCTAAGGAAGCCAAAATGGCACCTTCCCTGTTGGCCTTCTGATGGCAGGTTAAACCTTTTTATTCATGCAAACTTTTCAAGAAGAAAGATTTTAAGAATGAGCCATGAGGTGTTTGCTATGCTAAGTAGTGCCTTAACTGTATTGTTTTTAACAATTTGCAATTGTTTTATGTGATTTTAATTATTTGTTTTTAACAATTCTATATTAAAATCTACTTTGCTATTTATATCTTGTAGGTTTAAATTTCTATTGTTTATAATATTGTGAGCTGCTCTGAGTTTCATTTAAGAGAGGAAAACAGGGTATAGATATAATAACAATAATATTAATAATAATACAATAACTTGAGTTTTGTACCCTACCTCCATCTCCCCAAAGGGACTCAGGGCGACTTACATATGACACAAAGTGTCTAAAACAACACATACAGTGAACACACTATGCAATACAAAAAGTAAAACCAATAACATATAAACCAACAATTTAAAATTCAGAACAACACCCAATACCTTATGGTGACTACTGCCATAAAACATGGCCAAACTGTAAACAGACAAGGGAATGGGATAGTGCAAATGGTAGCTAAGGAACAAGGGCATGGGACAAAAGTGCAGTGCAATAACTCTTTCTGAGAAGTATATCCAGTCACTACAAGAAAAGGTATCCTTCAAACATGCATAAGATAGATAGATAGATAGATAAAGAATAACAAGTGCCTTCCTTTTTGACATGTGGCATTTCTTTAATCCAGCCATATCCCTTCAGGGAAAGCAGCAGAAATTGTCTGTTTCCCTCCCCACCCCTTCCGAAAGTTACAAGGCTGCAGGCAACGTGGTTGATGCCAGCTGCAAGGACTCTGATCTTGCTTCTTGTCCCTCCTGTTTAATCCATATGCCATCTGTGTGGTCCAGCAGTCTGTCTGGTATTCCACAACTTTCTTAGTAGCAGGTTTAAACAAAGGTGTAGTCTATCCTTGACAGGGTCACATGTATGTACTTTGGATATCTGCAGAATTAGACTTGCAAATGAAGCGTGCCGATATTTTAATTCAAAATAATGTTATGATTCATACTCCTTCCTTTTATATTGTTTTCTGAATTATTAAAACAATTCAGCAGAGCAAATAAAGACTAACAATTATTCAGTAGATATTTCTTTGTGTTGAAAAAATTGCATTAACATGATATTTATCATATCAGATGCTTCAGACTACATATTAATTTTAAATGGAAAAAGATTAATCAGTTATAGATGATGTAATATTTTGGTGTGTATATATATACAGTCAACCCTCTGCATCCATGGATTCTGCATTCATAGACTTCAAACTCTTCTTTAAAATAATCACCAAAGCATGCCTTGATTTTGCCATTTTATGTTAGAGACACCATTTTACTGGGCCAAGTAATTTAATGGGACATGTACATTTTGGTGTCCACAGAGTCCTGGAAGCAAATACCAGTGGACACCAAGAACCTGCCATATACACGTGCATGCATATGTATGTGTATATAAAGAGTATAACATAAACGTCATTTGTTTTATAGATTGTGATGATCCACATTATGCCAGTGAAAGACCATTTGCCAGAAGCCATTCCTGGGGCAATAAGGCATCTTGTTGTCAAAGAAACAGAGATTGCGCTCATCACAAAGAACCACCTCCATTTTACAGATGCTGAATCACCAGACAACCAAATTTTATATACAGTAACAAAAGCTTGTTTCTCTCCCACTTCTCCTGGGTATGTGATTCTTTTACATGCATAAGGAAATGAAATCTGTCTAAAAGTATGTATTGGCAAAGTATGACACTGGGGCTTCATGTAGATTCTGTTGTATACATTTTTTTCATCCCTAGTCATGCTGCCTTGACTACCTTCCTCTGGCCAGGGAGGGAGAGAAATCTTCTGGAAGTCTAAATAAATGGCAATTCACCATTTACATATGTTATGGGCCCCAACTTAACTGTTTAAAGCACACATATACAACAAAAAGGAGCCCCCGGTGGTGCAGTGGGTTAAACCCTTGTGCCGGCAGGAATGAAGACCGACAGGTCGCAGGTTCGAATCCGGGGAGAGGTGGATGAGCTCCCTCTATCAGCTCCAGCTCCTCATGCAGTGACATGAGAGAAGCCTCCCACAAGGATGATAAAAAACATTAAAATCATCCAGGCGTCCCCTGGGCAACATCCTTGCAGACGGCCAATTCTCTCACACCAGGAGTCACTCCTGACACGACAAAAAACAAACAAACAAAAAAACCCCTAAAAACAAAAAAGAAAAGTTTGGGTTTCTAATTCATCAGCCTGTAAGAAGTTGGAAAAATAACCATACCAGTTTAATGGAGAAATTGATGAGGTAAATGTTGAACTTGAATTACTGAGTCCATTTACTAAGTACCAAACTGCTTAGAGTTGTTTGTTACAGGTTCATTTAGAAGTTGGTTCCACTTAAATTCTTCTAATGATTGCTGTTAAAGTTGGATACAATGTTGGAGGTAGTACTTAAGTTTCCAAAGGTTAACAAGATCCACACCAGACTTAGATCTTTTTGAACCAATACAAAACTACTAGCTTCTTGTTCTCTTGGAAAAATCAATGTAACACCTTCTACTAGCGAAAGGAAATCTGGTTATTCCTAGTAGAGTTCTTAGCAGAGGTTACTGCTTGGGGAATGTCAAGTGCTCATCCTTTCTTAATAGCTTCAGTGACATTACTGTAATTCTATAATGGAGAATTCTGGGGAAAAAGCCAATTCACCTCCTTTTTGCATTGCAGCGGTCATGAGACTTGCTGCATAAATGAAGGAAAAGGAATTTCATCATGATTTTTACATCCGAAACTGTGCATACCACATATCTTTTCTTGTTAAAAGAAACAGGAACGCCCACCATTGTTTTTGTAACTGTAGCCTAGTTAAGATTCTAGACAAATGAAAGAAAACTGGCAAAACACATTTTGAGTTTATTTTTGGCTGTACACATATGAATTTATGGACATAGCACTGTCCATTTCCTCAGATCATACTTCATATTTAGATGAAATGGAATATGGTCCACAAGGTATTACTTGCAATGAATGTATTAGTCCTAAAGTGCCATAAGACTTCTAAAGCATTTTGTCTTGTTTTTTCCTATAGCATACTGTATTAAACTATTTCCCCACTTCCTTTGTTAGGCTTTATGATGCAGGAAGACTAATCTTCACAGATAATGTGAAAGGTTACATGAAAAATTCTCCTCCCCACGTTTTGTCATCTTTCACGCAGGTAAGTGGATACACAACAACAGCTGTTGCACTTTCCTTAAGAGAAGGGATCAAGGAAACAGACCAGAAGAGTGTTTTTTTTCTTTGCAGCAAAGCTTTTGGTTAACTAATTACCTGTGTGGAACATTTTATCGAGGTGTATTTCTTGCTTGACCCAACTTCTTAACGTTCTCATGTGTGGGATTTCTATTAATAAAATGCATTGAATATGTCATTAGGTATTTCCAGATCCCATGAAATTCCAGTACATTGTGAGTTATGACCTCATGCATACTAGAGTGAAAGCAATATGAGATCTGTTAAGTTAAACAAGATGGGATTTTTCTCCCAGATTTCACAGTAAAGGAGCAATTCTTGATTGATGGGACAAACAAATTGGGTGGTTGCAGTAGCTTGCGATATCCTTTTAGTTTGCATCGTACGTAAATGAATTTATGGGATTCATGCAATGCAATCATTTTCATTTCTTTCTACCAGCATGCTGTAAACCATCTGAAAGTGGCATATATGCCCCCATTAATGGAAATGGGCCCTGACCTGTTGTTTGTACAGTTTGAATTCTCTGTCAGTGACCAGCAGGGAGGAATGAGGACTGGCCTCATCTTTAATATCACGGTTATGCCTGTGGATGATGAAGCACCTGAGGTATTTACTCAAAAACCTAATTAATCGATAGCTTGTGATTTCATCTGAACAATTTTATGCTGTAGAGAATTTGAAATAGGAAATGTGTTGGATTAGCTGAACATTAGAATAAGAGAAATTCAAATAAATTTGAGCATGTGTTGTAAAGCAATGGCATGTGTGCATTACAAAAAGTTTTGCAATGCCTAAACATTTCCTTGTCTTTATTTACTCTGCAAAGTGCTTAGTGAAGGATAAAAGTGAATTGTGGAAATGATGAGGAACAGACAGGCATGTAGCCGGGGGGGGGGGGGGGGCTCGAGGGGCTTCAGCCCCCCCCCCCCCCGAAATTCTCATGGTGGTTTGCGAAAAGGCCTTCCTGGTGCATTATTTAAACTGTTATGTTTATTCATATCATGATCTGATCACCATGCTCAATATATCCCATATGCATGGGGGTATTGGGGTAATGATACAAAAGATTTGCTAGGGTAGACCCTCTTTCACTCAGACTCAGCCCCCCCCCGAAACTCAGCCCCCCCGAACCCTCCCCCCGAAAAAAATTCAGCCCCCCCCAAAACGTGCCTGGGAACAGAGGTTTCTTGGGTATTACAAGCTGAGCCCAATCCTTCCCCCTTCAATTTCATTTTCCATATTTTCAGAATAACTTATTTGTGTAGGAAAAGGAAGTGGGAAAACAGTGCTTGAACCAAGATCTAGGGGTTCATCTAAGCTGTTTTTATACTGACAATGTGAAATTTAATTTATTTTTTATTTTGAAATCCTTCCTGACCCTTTGATAAGAAGAAGCAAAATAATGTTATCTATGGAACTAGGATGGTTGTTCCAAGTTGTTCTTTTATCTTCTAAAGATGTATACATTTCTGATTATGTTCAGTGTCTGCTTTGTAATATCTAATAAATATTGGCCTTTATATCTTCCTGTTATGAGATGATAATTTTCTTAGATGGTTCCAGTATACAGCAAATACAAATGAACATAAGAAATTAGAAGTAAGTATTGGTGAGCACATATTAGGCTTTTTGGTCAAAATAGTGTTCACTGATTTGTGAGCAACCAATGGGAGCCAACTGGAGCAGGTTCCTCTTTAAATCCTGATGATGTAGAGGAGGAATTATATTCAAGACAGTTTTCCCAGTATGGCATCAGCTGTTGACAGGTTTATACAATAGTTTCAGGCTGAGGTGACATACGCTTTAGATTTGGAGGAAGAGGAATAAGTTTATGCTGGTCTCAAACCAACTTCACAGTTTGCAGATTGAGAGTCTACGAAATAAAGTACAGTGCTAGTTAACTCCATTACAACCAGCACAAGCCACCTCATTACAATGGGAGTTTTGGGGTCTTTGCTCCTCTTCGGAGATGGGGCCTGCCGAGCACCATCACATGCCGCTGGCTGTGGCTCCACCCCATTGATTGCCAAAAAGGAGGTAAGATGTCTTTTGGGTAGCTCTGATGGAGATACCTGCATTTTTGCCCCTTTCTGCTGATCTGATGGGGGCAGGGACAGGGCGTTAACACACCTTTTTGTGATGCCCCAGGTGATGGGGGACAGAAGAAGTGTGTGTAGGTCACTACAAGGCACCATGCATGCCTTCTGTTTTGCTGGCGATTGCCAGGGGGGGGGGGGAGAGGAAATCTGTCTGATGAGATCTCTAACCCCAACATTTCTTGGTTGCAATAGGTATTTCTTGTTTTCATTATGGTAGCTCAGCTACAAGCATACAGTTGTACTACTGTTTGGACCATACAATTAATCCTGTGATCATGGTGAAAAAAAGAGCAAAGACAAAGTTATATCAGGGTTACAATAAATGCTAAAGTTTGCATTGCTTTTTTTTTTTTAAAAAAAGCCATCCAACATAGATTGTATAATATGTCTGCCCCCTTTTCATATCTTAGCAAATCTGCTTTCCTATCAAACACAACCCTGTCCCTTCTCTCAATTTTCTAGACATACTGAGTGGTGTTGTCACTGCATTATTTAGTCTTCTTACCCATAGATAGCTTTTGACAAATAGGAACAGAAAAAGAGCCAAAGTTCATCGGGTTACATGTGGTAATTTCTTCATGCAGCCATAGCAAGTGGAAAGATTTATTTTGTTAAATTATTGATGCTATTCCCCAAATAACAGTTAGAAGTTTCTTCAAATGAAAAAAATGAACTTCTTTTTTTTAAAAAAAACATAACATCCTTATGCAATGTTCAAGTACTTCTGGAGTTGATCCCCTCAAAGTCATGCTTCTATCTGCACTCTTCTAGGTTTCAGTTACAAAAACTGTTCCTTATAGTAGGTAAGCATATTTCTACAAATCCATAAGCTTTAACATCAAAACCTAACACATGGGAAGAGTGTGTTTCACATGAATTAGAAAAGCTTCGTTCTTGGAATATAAGGGCATAATTTTAAGCAGCTTAAATTCACAATGTCTCGACCAAAGCATTTGCTTACTTTCTTTTTCTGAAGTTCTTGGAAAGCAGTTATTTCTCTTACTTTTTTAAGATTAAAAAACATTAGTATATAATCTTCCTTGTGCCTCAGTGGGTTGCCTGTAGTGTATCTTTTGCCTTCTCGGTGTTACTGTAGTTATTAAGAATTGGGAAAAAAAGATAGAATGAGTCGAAATAGTCTGGGACCAAGTACAAACCAAACAGGAAGCAGTTCTTCCCTTTTGAATAGGAGGCTGGGAGAAAGGCCACCAGCTCTGTATTTTACATTATCAGGATAAGAGGTTGGGATCTGAAAATGGTATTTCATGAACGACTTGATGAAAACAAGAGCATCATGATAGTTTTCTACCCACTGTTTGATTAATGACTCAAGGTCAGGCATAATATGGCTAAGCTTCTAGTCCTAAATGCCTTTCCCAAAATGATTGAACACCGTCTTTGTAGTTGACTCTTTCCAATTACTAGCTAGAGGTAATGGTTAGATGTGCCAGTTGATTTTTGGAAAAGCACTTTAGAAATAACTTCTTTATTCTGTTATATCACAATACAAACCCTAAATCTAAAAACCTTAAGTAATGCTGACTATCCAGTTTCTCAGCCTAGGAGCTCTTGAAAGTCTAAATCCCTGAACATCCACTGCCATACATTGGACAAGCAGTCTGGCTTAGTATAAACAGCTCCATGTGCTTATCGTTGAAGAAATATGTTGTTAACATGTTATATTCCATGTATGTTTTATGTTGTTCCTGATAGTGATTGTTTTGAGTTTATGACTATTTTAGATTTTCACCAATCATCTAAAAACAGCAGAAGGTGGCCATTCATTCATCACTGCAGAGCATCTAATGGTTACAGACTTGGACACTAAAACCAGTGGTATAAAAATTGAACTAAGGAAATCACCTTTGCATGGATACATTAAGCTACATGGAGACATAATGCTGGAGGGGGATAAATTTACCCTTTGGGATTTGCACTCTTCCAATGTTTGGTAATTTTTAGTGCTTAGCAAACAATGACTCAAATAGTAAGATGATTAATTTTTTAAAAAAGAAATTATACCATTTTGTTGTTTTAGAATAACTGATGCATTTAGGAAATCCTTTAATATTAGTCTTAAATGTATCTAGAGACAATGTACATGAGGATGGCATGGGGAATCCTAGTTCAAATCTTCCTTTTGCTATACATTTCATAGGTACTTTTTGAATGTGTCATTAAACAGCTGGTTTAAATAGATGCACATAAAATACCTGTGGATACAGTCAGCATGAGAAGGGCATACTTAAAGATTCACTCTCTTTTGCAGGGAGGTTATTCATTACTGGATAACCTTGGATTAAGAAACACCAATAAACTTAAAAGTTGCCCAAATTCTATTCACAAAACAATTAATGTCACATATTTAATACCGAGTTGTCAATCCCTTCCTATTTTCTGAATTTGCTGTATGGCTTCCTTGTAAATACACATGTCAGTAAGGTAACAGCTGTTACTTATTTCTGTCTGACTCCTATGCAAGAACAAAAATTCATTGTGGTTACTACCATATAAGTGATTGATACAACTCGTTTAATGCCAGTGAATCTCACTAGAACCAAGCAGGTTCTCTCAACTGGAGATATGGCCATGATTAAACGATATTAATGTTATAAGTTTGTAATGTGGCAGTTGATAGGGCTTGTTCTTGCCCAGCTTGATAGTTTGAAACTATAATTAATGGGCGCACAAATTTTCTATAATTTTGTTTTAAAGGTATCAGCATGACAGTACAGAAACCCTTGAAGACAGAGTCATATTTTTAGCAACAGATGGATTTAACACTGCAGATGGAACATTAAGAATACAGGTAATAACAACTTAGAAATAATCTGTGTATGTGTGTACATGCCTTCAATTCTACCACTAAGCAACTTTTAAATTGCCATGCATCTTCCCCTTAGATTCTCACAGAGATCTCTGTTTAGATCAGATCAAAATAATCTGGTTGCAGTATTTTGATGGTAGATCCAAATTATTAAGTAAGGGCATAACTAATCATGATAGTAATAACGTTGTATATTACAATTTGATTTACTGACCAAAATATAAAGTTGCAGATTGGAAGTGGGACATTTCCGTAGTCTGAGCTCTTTTGCTTTAAAACAATTGAGTCCTAGATTGTTTTTTCTTAGTTTAGCTCCACCTTTTTCACACTGCACTATTATGATTGAAATGAAAACGCATGCTTGCAGAGATTTTAGTATGGTTGAATGTAAGTCTGAAGACATTGTGCCAATAGAGTTTTGTCTAGCCTTTGCAGGGCTTTGATATACTTGAGGAAGGCCTGGTTTCTGCAAAATGCATATGTTTTGACTGTACAGATAGGGGAATGAGCAGAGGCGGCCCTAGGTAATTTTCAATGATAAGCAAAGAGTACCAATCACTGATATATATTTTCTGTTCATCGTGGGAGTTCTGTGTGCCATATTTGGTTCAATTCCATCATTGGTGAAGTTCAGAATGCTCTTTGATCGTAGGTGAACTATATATCCCAGTAACTACAACTCGCATATGTCAAGGTTTATTTTCCCCCAAGAGCTCCTCAAGAGCGCCCCTGGGCAAAATCAACTATACTGCAAATGCTTACTTTGCGTAATGGGTTGCGCCGCCCCTGGGCATGAGTGGTGCTTCTATCAACATGGACAATGTGCATGCAAGAAGAAGGGGATAAAATGGGAGCTGAAAGTAAATTTCACAAATCACAGAAGCATAGTGTGATGGACTCATTCAGTCATGAATTGTCTATACTAGGGGATTACTTCAGAAGTTGACAGTATAGATGTGAAACTGCAACCAGCCTGAAGTCACCTTGGAAATTGATCTTGGAAATTAAGCAGTCATAATCCTGATTAGTGCTTGGATTGGACTGTACCATGGTGAAACCAACTATTTCCATACACAAAAGCAGAATCAAATCAACAAAAATTCTTGGTTAGTTTCCATAGAATGCACTAATTTGTCATAACAAAATACCTCTAATGATCAAAGGCCACTTGGCCAACTTTCAGATTTTCTCTACCAAGTAAAAACAAACATTTGACCCATTGTTGTTTTGCAGGCCACAAATATTAAATACAGTCAGGCTTCTACTTTCCTGGTGTTAGTAGCACAGGACCCCTGTTAAAGTGAAAAATGCAAATAAAGAAATTACAAATATTTTAGCTGAAAGAAAACCTCTGGGAATTTCTAAGTGTCCAACATGACTATGGTCAGCATCAATAGAGTCATACAGAAGATTAAGACAGAACATATCAATCAAAGATGAATAATCAAATTTGCAAAACTCAAGCCTGCAAATGTGGAGGGCCATCTGTGTGCTATTTTAACTGAGGTTTGAAACATAAGGTTCATATTTCAGCCTCCTTCTAGTTATGAATGGTGTTTTCTCTTGTTCTTTAATTCAAGATCATTCCAGTTAATGATGAGCCACCAGAACTACAGCCCGGATTAAAGTCAAGCCTGGAGTGTCTTGAAGGAGAGCAAATTCTCATCACTGCTGAATATCTCTATGCAACAGATGTTGACAATGATGACACTAGACTCACTTACATGATTGTGAAAATGCCAAAGTATGGTGTTATTCAAAAGGATAACTTTGTGGTGAATAGATTCTCTCAACATGATGTTACTCAAGGTGCCATCTCTTATGTTCACACTGGTAAATAACTACTTTTTTCCGGCTTCCAAGCATTGTTCTAAATGCCTTTCACTATATCCCTCAGAAAGTATATTTTTGTTACTTATAAAACCCAAATATTTTATATTATGTGCCAGATCAGCTTCTTAAGATTTTAAATGCTATTTTAAAACATTTTATTTTATTTTTAAACCAACACAGTTTCCTTTCACATTAGCAAAAGTATTATTTCATCCATAAAATTAATTTTTCACAACGTCAGTGGCCGGTGCTGCAAGTGAAAGAAAATTATGATAGTTATTTCTCAGTTGTCTTCAACTCTTCTGGATTATTTTAAATTTAAGCATTTGAACATTCTTCCAAATGGCTGCATGGCAGTAAGGACATTTTATTTTATAATATAATAAATAGCATATTAGTTATAAAAGAACTTGCCTGTGAAAGTGCTTAGTTTCTTGAAAGTCTTGAAAATCAGCTGGTCAGCATCTTTAGGTACTGATGAACCTTTCATTAAAATATTATGTGCACACAATTGCCAGAGTTAAGCATTTTAAATCTCATTAATTTTAGTTTCAAAAGTTAAGTATATCCTTAAATCTTTCCCAGAAAAATCAGTGGGGCTTAAAGCAGTCATTACAGTGCCTCTGTCCCTTCTTATACCTAACAGCAAGGTAAGGTATATTGTGGCCAAAGAGATGTATTTCAACAATTGAGCAAGTGGCAGTCCTCCCTCCCAATGTACCTTCCTTGCTTCCTCTCTTCATTTCTTCTTTCTTTCATCTGTATTATTATTTTCATAACCTACCCTCTACCTGAGTATCTCAGGGCAATTTACAATAAAATCATTTTATATAATATATAGTTTTTTAAAGGACTAAAGATATACTAAACCATTTATTAATTAAAACCAGATAATTTACCAGTTTTAGCTACCGTATATTCCGGCATATAAGACGACTGCGCGTATAAGACGACCCCCAACTTTTCCAGTTAAAATATAGAGTTAAGACAACTCCCATGCATAAGACTACACCTGCGTATAAGACGACCCCTGACTTTTGAAAAGATTTTCTTGGGTTAAAAAGTAGTCTTATACGCCACAATATACTGTAGTTTGAATAATACCAACCACAGAACGTGTGCAAATTGGAAAAAAATAAGTTAGGCTCAATGGGTTTAATCAAAAGCAAGAAGTCCTTCTCTGATGTCCTCCCACAATGTACGGCAATCACCAGTGGTGGTTCTTTGGTGGACATATATAACAAGAGGCATTCCCTCAAGTGCTGAACCCCCAAAGTCATTGTTCATCATCTCTCTTAGTGAAGCCCCCAGTGGCACAGTGGGTTAAACCCCATGTGCTGGCAAGACTGAAGGCCAACAGGTCACAGGCTCGAATCCGGGTAGAGCGTGGATGAGCTCCCTCTGTCAGCTCCAGCTCCTCATGCGGGGACATGAGAGAAGCCTCCCACAAGGATGATAAAACATCAAAATATCTGGGCATCCCCTGGGCAAAGTCCTTACAGATGGCCAATTCTCTCACACCAGAAGCGACTTGCAGTTTCTCAAGTCACTCTGACATGACAAAAAAAACCTCTCTTAGTAACAGCTTCTTCTTCTCAGTTTTTAGAATCGACAGATTATCTCATTTCCCCTTTAACCCAAAATAATTGTTTCTTATTAGTGAGATGCAGATATGCTTTCATTCATTCATATCCTGTGTCCAACAGATTTATAAATAAAAATAGAATAAATACAATAGTAAAACTGTAAATTAATATATAACTATAAATGCCATTTAAAAAGATGTAAATAATTTTAAAGTTCAAAACCATTACATTTAAAACCTTATACAAAACAAAAAATATATATTTCGGTTCTTGCCTTGCTAAGGAGGGAATTCCAAAGACTGGGAGCAACCACTAAGGAGGCCCTCTCCCTTGTTCACAGCCAACAAGCCTGAGAAAGTTGTGAGATGGAGAGAAGGGACTTGAGTTTCTGTCAATCTTCCTTTCTAATTCAAATCTACCCTGTTCTGTTACCAGCCTCTCCATCACACTCCTCTCAAGACAACAAATAAAAGTGTACTTCTGATCTATTTCACCCCTTCATTAAAAAAAAAAACCGTTGGAAATGAAGTACTGTCAAATTTATACAGATCTCAGCCAAGCAAAAATGTTCTTTCTTCCTTACAAGTTATTTTTAAATCATCCATATTTAGCTTGAAAGTCACCATTTTGAGTTTCCTTGATGTGTTTTTCCATTTTCTGCAACTGTGAGATCTTAAGGGATGTTTTCATTTTATAGAGTTTTTCTTTGCATTTCAAAAAAACAAAAGTATCTTGCAGACCATTAGGTGGATGGAAGATTTTCTCTTTAGCTGAAATCCAATTGCTAAATGGAAATAAATTTTGCTCAACAAACTATAGGTATATTTGTTGTTGCTCCTTCTTAACGTTGGCAGGGTGGCATATAAAATCATGTCACATTTTGTCCATCTCTTACTACTCCACCTGTCTTTAAATAGTTGCATTACAGTAGAACACTTGTGATGTAGACCTGGGATACCTATTTGCCTAGCATATTGCGTTCTCTACAGAGTGTACTTAGTGTCAACTATACTAGCAGCATTTTGTCATAAAAGGTGACCACCAATTGTGTTATTTACAGTGATCACTTGGTGGGACTGCTCGAGGAAAATGGTTCTAATTCGCATGTACTAATATTTTCCACCATTCTTCTCATCTTATGGAAACAACATTTAATATTTCTTGTTTTGAAGCCTGTTAGGATATTAATAGCCCATGTATGTTTGTGTGTATTGGTTCTCTAGGTGGAGAAATAGGTTGTGAATATATTGTGGACAGCATAACTTTTGTTATCTCAGATGGAGAAACTGGAATAGGAGATGACTGTTGCATTGATACAAAATTCCCATCATCTATACCACTTCATCCTAGTTTACGAGTGCATGATCTGAGCTTCACAATTCTGCCCATTAACAATCAGGAGCCATCCATTCAAACTGGTATGTATGTGTTGAGCTGTTCCCAATGTTCTGTATCTTAAGGTTGAAACCTGAACTGTATAGTAAAAAGAAACTAATCATTCTTCACTGGGCAATGCAGAGTTGTTAAAATCTGTGTCGAAGGGGTGTTGATATAGCTTGAAGGTATACAAAAGGCATCCAAAGAATTTTGTATGCAGTTGTGGAAGGTGGACAAAAATGGTACCCATTCTAACAATCTCCCTACCAAACCTGTGTCAGGCTTTTAGAAACAAAACAAAACAGGCATGGGTCCAAAAACATCAGTGATAGAAAAAATAGTCCCCATTTTTTCTTCTCCATGATGACAATGTCTTGCTGCCTGCCAAAATTGGTTTTTCATATTCAAAAATGAAAATGTTGATGCCACATTTGCTAATTGAGAGAAACTGGGAACCTTGGATACAACCCTGAATCATTACAATCTCATTAACTATGAATTGTTAACAGTACAATCTAATCTAGTACAAGTTTCTGAGAATGGAAGGGTAAGGTCATTTTCACATGTGTTCCTAAATAAATATGTTCCATCATGTTTCTACATTTAAATATGCATTTTAAGCAAAAAATACACGAAAACATTTAAAGTTTGAACTCCTTCAAAATATACTTCAAAAAATTCAGCCAAAAATTCTGTTAAAATCTTCAGAGAAGTGCAAAATCTGAAAGATAGTGATATCGGAATTCTCAAAGATCTGATTCTTCACATATCATAATGTTGAAACCTTGATGTCAACATGTCTATTTGAGACCTAAATGTTTGCTTATTTTCCAATAAATGGAAGTGGCTTGTGTATGGGGTGGGGGGAGGGGGATGGTGGGGGCCGGGAGTGGTTAGACATGCAGGTTTTGAAAGGAAAATGCAATGCCAACTGTGTTAAGTCCAATTCTGGCTGTACCATTTGATAGAATGCGGTGTTTACTTCACATGGCAGATCCTAGAACAGTAGTTCTTAATCTGTGAGTCCCCAGATGTTTTGGCCTTCAACTACCAGAATTCCTAACAGCTGATAAACCACTTGGAATTTCTGGGAGTTTTAGGCCAAAACACCCGGGGACCCACAGGTTGAGAACCACTGGCCTAGAGAATAAATAAAGACTACCTTATATGCAACTAGCTAGCCATCTGATGTCAGATGTAACAAAAGCAATCATCATTGAAATAATAATCAAATGCTGTAGTGGAATAAGAGGAGGAGCTCTATCATATTATTTGTTTCAGATGGAAAAATGGCTTGGAAGATCTATGTTTCCAGTGATATTGGTTTCACCAAATGATTGCCCCCAGAGAAAAATGTTTGTGACTTGCATTTTGAATGCAAATTCTTATCCATGCTTTTCATCTGTTTTTCCATAGATAACAAATAATACATTTAGCAGAGTCAACGGTATCAATCCCTAATAATTCAGTATTCAAGAGTCCTACGCAATGGGTTTCCTCCATTTGTATCCCAAATCCAGGTTTCATTGCACACTCATGTCCACACAAATGCTTGCCTATCTAGGTTAAAATGTAGCAAAGCCTCTGTATTTTCTTTCTACATTCCACATAGACAAGGCACAATACAAGTGGGAGTGGGAGGTCCATAGCTCCAATAGAATAAGAGAACTTGGAAAAATGCAACTGGTGCGGAAGAATAAGCAAGGTCACTGGTGACACAGTTCCGTTCCATCTGTGCACTCTTTTAACAAAAAAAAAATCAGCATCAAGGTTTTCTGTAGCTTTTCTTTCACTGCCTTGTTGCTTTTCATTCTTTTTTTTTTAAAGGTTATTTGCTTGCTCTTAGTAATGAAACAAAGATGTCCTTTCTTTTCTAATTAAATGCAACTCACTCATTTTATGGTGAAATTAAATGCAATCCTCCCTGTCAACGTAGGAACCTTGCTCTCTTGCTTGTCTCCAGAGAGAAGGGAACATTGTCTCACTCCCTAGAGCAGGAGGATTTACTGGTACTCAGTATGTCTCAAAATCTCCACTACCACCCCAGCAGTTACATAACCTCATCCAAAATTTTGAAATGTGAAGTTGCTTTGAATCAGAAACCCAGTTTAAGGTGAGCACATTGATTTGGTTAAGTAAGGCTAGAAATGGAAATGTGCCTTAAGCAAATTTGTGATATATACCAGAGATGCAAATATTCACATGGACGAATGAATAGTCTCTGTAGTTTTTTCCTATCATGGCAGAAACAAAATGTAGATTTCTGGACTGTTCTCAAAAGGTATTCACACTTTGTGAAGTCTCTAGGGGAATTATGCTTCACAGAAATACACATACTTTTAACTCCACACACGCCAATTCACACACTCTATCCTTTTGCCTCCCCCTCCCCCCCCACTTTGTAAAAGATACAATTCCTACACAAAATATTCCATTTTCTGTTCAGGAAACACATGTCCTGTGATTAAAAATATTGTGCAGCCTAATAATGCTATCCAAGTAACTTCACAAAAGGCAAAAAACGAAAGAAAAACCATTATCCGCTGCTGCATTATTCTCAGCAGAGATTCCCATTTGGTAGGAAATATTGTTCTGCTGCTAATAAATGAGAAATTCCTCCCCCCCCCCCCCCAAAATTCTAATTTCACGGTGGCTTGCTTTTTCCATATCAGGACTGATTTGCTCTGGATTGTTGTGATAACTTTAAGAGCTATCCAAGGTGCTGAATCTAATTTGAGAGTATTAGGTACTTTGGATAGGTCTTGTGAAGTCTGGATCAAAACCACTACCTCACTGATATGGAAGCAAGGGTAGTTTATAGGTCCTTTCTCACTACACCGTTGTTGTGTTATCATACATTTTAATTGCTGTGGTTCCTTCTGCGAAATGCTGGGATTTTCATTTGAGGGAGGGGAATTTAGGATTTACAGCCAGAGAACTGTAATGCATTGTCAGACTATGAACGACAGTATGGAATCATACTGTTATCTTTGTTGTTAGTTGGAAATACTTTTCTTAGCAGATCTTGATTGTGACCTTTTGCAGCAAGACCATTCATGTCTTTCCTGCTCATATTTGCTGTGGCTAATGTGTGTGTGTGTGAGTGTGTGTTGTGTGTGTGTGTGTGAGAGAGAGAGATTGGTCCACAGTTTATTTATGCCTTTTTTACTGCACTCTGGTGCATTCCCTATGGAAAGAAGACATTGTGAGCTCTCTGTGTGGAAAATTGGGATGGAATGCTGCCAGGTTCTGTTATGCCTGTTTAGGTTTCTGTGGTCACTTTAGGAAAAACGGAAACATTGTCCCATCCCTGCTGCCTTGTAGTGCAACAACATTTTACAAAGAGAGATTTCTAAGCAGTTTAGCTCGCTCAGTGATTGCATGCATTTTGAATCCATAGATATGAGCATCATACAAACAATTTGGGAATGGTAGACAAGATTAGAGAAAAGTGATTTGAATTCTGCAGTTCTTGGCTCTAAACTGAACTGATATATTATAGTTTTACATACTCTTCAGGCACTTTAAGAAAGACTACTTCATTTATGCTAGTAACTGTAAACAGAGATATGTGCCATCCCAATAATGCTGAGTAAGTTATCTTAAGCTGAAATAAAGTTTCACTACTGCTTTTCTGAGCAGCAACTGCCCAAATCAATAGCTGATTAAGTTGAGCTGCTAGGAAGACAGGCAGGCTGCAAAGGCTTAGTCTCCTCTTAATTGTAAAATAATCAAAGTACAGCCTTAAATCTGGAATAGTGAAAATAATGTTCTTCTTCTGCTTTACCTCAAGGAGAGATATTTGTAGTGGATGAAGGCACTTCAACAACTATCAGTTTAAAATATCTGGATGCCAAAGATGAAGACTCAAAACCTGAGAAATTAACTTTCTTCTTAGAGACAAATCCTTTGTATGGTTACCTGGAGAATACTCTTCCTACCCCTGGATATGAGAAGAGCAATGTGGGCTTGAATATAAGTGAGTTGCAAATGTGTTGCTCTATGAGCAGGCACTAAACTAGACACACAAATGCCAAGCAGTGAGCAGATGTTATTTGAGACTTTTACCATCTCTGTAGATACCTTCAAGCTAAGTAGGGTGTTTAGAAATATAAATTAAATGCTTTCTCTGGATTTAAAAATTAATAACACATACAATTTCATTACTTCTCTGTCATGAAAACAATCCTTTTGCAGAAAGCTACAATGAACTCTCAAAACCCTAGTATATAGAAAGGGAGCTTGAAATTTTGAGTCTCTTTTCCAAATGCTGAACATAATCTACCTATCTTTAGAACAAAAAAAATCTGTTTCATCTTTTAAATGAAACAGATAGTAGTGATTTTAAAAGAGCTCTTTGGTATTGAAAACTATCATAAATGCTTTAACACAGTCTTAAATATAGAAGCAAGGAGTTATAAAGAATCCTAAGAAAGGAAGGGGAAAGCAGAACTGGAAAGAGAATTACATTGCTAAGGTACTTTGCATGATATATTTTAGGTGTATATACAAAGGATACAAGTACAAGTATAATACCATTGAAAAATATAAATTATGAGTCTCCAAAATGTATGTATTCAGGCATGCTTCTGAAGGAGTTAGTTAAGAAATTAATCATCATATCTATTGAACATGCCCTTAGAAATAAGTGTAAAAAAAACTGGAAAGAATCATTGTCTGTTTTTAACACCCAGACTCTCTCCAAAAGGTGTCTTCACAGTTCAGAACATCCAGGATGGTTATATCAACTATGTTCAGTCTAAGCATGAGAATTTGGAACCCATCTCTGATGGTTTCATGGTATCAGTAAGTGATGGCCTTCATAAATCCATAGCAATGCCTTTCTACATTGTCATCGTTCCAGTTAATGATGAAATCCCACAGCTGAAACTCAGAAACATAACAGTAAGTCATATATGTTCTTCTTTGGTTTCTGTAAAGAATGTTCACAAAATACAAAGTATAAAAACATCAATTCAGTGGGCTAGTATATAATTATGGTACTGTATAATGTTGCTATTCATGTTTAATATATTTTCTGTAATCTGCAGGAAATACTGTAGTCGGGGACATGTCTTTCCAATGAAAGATCCCATAGGAAGTAGCAAAAGATTCCCAATATCTTTATTCTTATTCTGTTAATGACAGCTTCATGTGTTGTGCTAAGGACTCTCACTAAAGCTCCAAAATGCTGGGAAATTGCAGGAAATATGAATCACATGGTATGAGATCCTATGCTGAAGTTAGTTTCATATCCTAATTTGGCAGAGTCAGTCTCAGTTAATCTTCTGTCTGCTCAAAATGAGAACTGAGTAAAGAGAGGATCTCAAGATCCAGTTTTAAAGATCTTCTCAGGATCTTCTCGGAGAAATTTCTGGAAATGTAAGAAAACTGTCAAACGTTTTAAGCACACATTTAAAACATGTATATACACAACTAAATAAATTGCATCCAATGCCAGACAATCAAAATAGTATATTGCCTACCTACAAAGTCATTTGAGCTTGGTTCAATATACACAGTCCAGTGGCATAAGATTTTGTAGAGTTAAGTCTACTTCATGAGATACAAGACCATAGTCTACAAAATTGTATGCTACTGGCCTCTTTCTCACAGTTAATCTCAAAATTTCTTCAAGATCCTTTTGTGTTACCTATTTCTGATGTTTTAAACTAGGAGGATCTGCAATTTCAACACATTAAATGTTTAGTATTCTTTTTTAAATTCATGGGGCAAAACTGGTTAAGAAAGGAAACTTAAGTTTAAAAACAGATGTGAAAGTTGGAATTGGACTCTGAAAAAGGGAGCATTTACCTTTGAGCAGAACATTTTTCTGATCTAAATCATTTCCCCATCTTGCTGAACAACCTCAAGGGATCATACTAGTTTAGGGCCAAATATTTACAGTAAAATATGTGAATGCATGTCTGTCTTCCTTGCAGACATCACTGATGAAAGATCATGGCATGAGTGAATAATGTCTTCTTACACATTTTCCCCAATGAATTAATCCTTCTTGGCTGGTAGAACATACAAGCATATTAGCCAAAACAAAAATGATGCTAAGAATTAGGCAAATAGTATAGAAAAGGAGTTCAGCTACAACAGATATAAACATAGTAATACATCTTACTTAAGACTTTATTAAAGGCATATAAAACAGTACTGTATGTTTTAAGAATAATATTTAGTACCACTCTATGGAATAGAGGGGGATGATGGGAAGGTGGAAATAATTAAGATATTTGAAACCTACTTCCCTCATCATTTTGTGGTGATTCTTGGTGTCTTTATCTCTAGGAACCTAGTGTATATATTGCACTATATGCTGCTTTCAAGAAATATTAGCTTCAGAAAACTGACCCTCAAAATCTGAGTTAATTTATCCATAGGTCTATGTAAGTAGTGTACCTTAACTCTTATTAAAAAAAAAAACCCTTTTCTGACTAGAGTGGTGAAAGGCAAGAATTTAACCTGTTCTGGGAGAAACTAAAGAGAGCACTGGCCACATTTGGCCTTCCTGGATGCTTGGACATGGAAATTCTGTCAGTATTTTTTTCTCCACAGAAGTACTATAGACTTATTCACAGGTCACATCAAAATCCATAATTTTATACAGACACCCCAAACGTTCCTTTGAGGCTGACATATACTGAGAATATACAATATGTACAAAAGTTTTAAAAAATCATTTTCTTCCATTATAAAACTAGTATTGATGGATGAGCATGCCAAATCAAACTGAAGTGGCAAGGTAAGAGAGAGGTAAAGCAATAAGAAGAGGAAGAGGGGAATGGGGACAAACTCATTGAAATCAAGTAGATTTCTTTTAACGCAACTGTAGACGTGAGAACAGAATGCCTCTAGTAAGCAAAAGAGAACACCACAAACATACCACATTCAAGCATGTGGGAAGGTATTTCTGGTCAGCTTCCATGGCACAGAATGAAAGCTTTGTAAATCTAAGCCTCCATATGTGGTTCTCAGCTGGTGTAAGACCCTGAATGAGAAACATGTGAAGAGCTAAATGAATGCTGCACACGTGGTGGCTAAACTTGAAAGCAACACAAATTGCACCTGAGAATATCCTAATACCTAATCCTAATGTTTGAAGATGAATGAAAGCTGAAGCCCTTCTTATGCATTGCTTCATTTATGGTTCAAGGGGTATGTGTGAGGAATTGAATATATGTGTGCTTGAGGTGAGAAAGATAGTGGTTGCATCTGTTTTGCTGCAAAAAATTTTTCCTGCTTTGAAGGAAACAGTATATTCTTATTAGAAATTTGAAATGAAAGTAGTTTGACAGCTACTTCTGCATTAAACAGTCTGCACTTGGAAGTAATAAGTTATAAGTAATGTCATTACATGTAAGTAGGTAAATTTAGGGCTAAGAAGGGTGCAATCCTGAGAGACAAATTGTTCCTGTTTAATGTTGTTTGCTTATCAGATTATGCATATTTTTCTTTTAAAAATAATGGACAAAATGAGCACATTATCAACCAATGTAAAGAGTTATTCTTCCCTCTAATGAGTAACAGGAATCAACTACTTTTTAAACACTATTATGAGTAATGAAACAAATTATTTTAAAAAGTAATTTTCTAAGTTCTAGATATTAATCTTGTTGAACTTTGATCTCATTCTTAAAAAGTCTTTGTAATAAACTGGAAGGAGGCATTTTTTCATCTTGCAGTTATTATAAAACTACTACTACAACAACAACAACAACAGACCATGTTCACAAGTTGTTGTATAGTTGAATGTGAACAGGGATTTAAAAATAGTTCTCAATTGATTTTAATAGATAGCAATAAAATTCCAACATAAAATATCATAATAATAGTGAAATGTTCATAAAATATTATTTTTTTGTAAGCATTGGGAATGTGTCATTAAAAGTTTGTGAAACAATTTTGCAGTCTTCAATTAACTTTATAATATATGGTTGGCTTGGAATATTGGTTTTAGCAGCCAAGTTCCAGTTCCAGTTTCATCTACCCCTACTTTTGGAAAGCTATTGAAATAGACGCTGAAAAAAATGAAGTCTCTTCTACTGTTGGCGAAAGGCTAACTTTCTCCAGTTTGCACACAAAATGGTCAGCATTGAGACCACTGCCAGACTCCTGGGATATGACAGTAATACATATTTCATTGCAACATGTCAGAAAAATATGTGAAGCAACCCTAAATAAAATGCATTTTTGAATAACGATATGTGCACACTTTCCTTAGTGAACAAAGGATGCAATATTTTTCTATTTAACAAAATTCCTTTTTTCTCTCCTGTTCAGTATTTGGTAGCAAGATTTTGCTTTGTTCCCCCCCCCCCCCCCCCCTTTGCAATCTGTGCAGTTGTTTAGCCTAATGTTCATTTGTGCAATGTATCTAATGTATGATGCCTTTCCCCTCTAACATTGGTCTCTGCATGTTTCTCCTTCACCCCCATGTTATTAATTCACATTTTTTTAAATATAGGCAATGGCTTTGCATATATTTTATTTATAGAAAAAACATGAAATATTTGTAAATGTGCAAGCATTTGAGGTGAAGTGCATATTTTATTTCAACAAGACTTTAGAAGTGCACAAATGCTGTTTTCCATGAAGTTATGGTATTTCATGACATTTCTTTCTTCACTTCCCTCCTGCATAATGAAATTGTGTATAGAATTGCAATGGCAAGTCCAGACATACCCATGAACACAAGAAAACCGCACTTCTAACACATTATGGCTTTTTTGATATATTTGAATGTGAATCCAATCAAACTGGTTTTGATCCTTAGTATGAAATGCTTTCCCCATTTTGCGTTGTTACAAGATGGAGAAAAAACCCTTACTTTCTAATGGAATTGGACCAACATACCAGATGAGCCATGTAACTAGGTATCTGAATTGTTTAGACACATTGGTTTGCTTCTTCATGACATGAAAGTAAACAATCTACAAATAGAGAAAAGAGACAGCTCCACACTCTGTATTATATGTTAGCTGAAGTGCAAAAAAACGTGGTGGGACATATGCAGTATGGCTTCTTTTTAAATAAATATGTGTGCATATGTTGGGGAGCAGGCAAGGTAATTCTTTGCCAGGAGTTTTCTTATTTATCATACAAGTCTCTTGATGAAAGCTGAACTAGTATAAACTAATTGGGGTGTTACTGTAAAGCTGTCCAATTGCAGTGTGTAAAAAAATGGAGCTGAAATGCATTTGAGATGGCAACAAAGAAATTTTTGAAACAAGATTTCATTTACAAATTGCATTTCCAGCTCTGTAAATGATGTAGAGATTTTAGGGGGAAATAGTATGCTATTGGTTGGCTGGCCAATACTTAAAAATTTATTAGGAAAACTAAATATATAGTTTCCAAATCAAATTCAAGATGCTTTCAAGCATAGAAATTCAAAGCAAAATTTGAATGTATATCACATAGAATCCAAATGCCCATATGTTCCAAAACTGGAATGGCATTTTAATTTAATCTCTAACACAAATTTGAAACTGTACATTTGTTTTTCATTGCCTTTTGAATTAAAATGAAGTTGTAGCTTGCCTGATAACCAGTTTGGATGCATAGGTTTCTTCATTTGCCTTTTCCCCATATTCTCTTTATATGGAAGTTGCCATTAGTGAGCCTTGAAAAATGTTTCTAAAATATAGGGATGCACTGAACACAATCTCTGCTGATGCCGCAGCAAGTGAAAGATTAAGATTATTGTGAAAGAGGGGATTTTAATAAATTGGAGAAACAAGGCATTGTCAAGAGTTTAGAAGGAAAAGAAAGCTGATGTAGTCTAAATATTGGTTGGAAAAGTAAGGAGATTCTCCACAGCTTTGTGAAAATCAGGAACATGTAAAAAGGCTTCTAAGATAACCATATGAAAATCAGAAAGCCTCTGTGACCAAAGTTTTTAATACTGAACTTTTATGCTTGTATAGTTTTTTGAATATATTTTCTGTTTTGAGAACTCAACATAAACTTTTAAAACTTTTGAAAGAAAGTGTACACTACTCTTTATGCATAAGTTTGAAATTTAATTGGAAATCATCTTTTCCTTTAGGTAATGGAAGGAAACACTGCAACAATAGGACCTGACACCATTAATGTTGAAGATTTTGACATCCCGCAAGATCTGTTAAGATTTTATATTGTTACCCCACCCTGGCATGGGCTGATACTAAATGGAATTTATGGCAGTGAGATTGAACATTACAGAAAATTAAACCCAGTAAAACTTCATCAGGATTTAGAGATTCACAGCTTTACTTTGGAGGAACTCAAACAAGGTTTGGAAATCATTTTATTTCTCTTCCTTGGGATAGTTTGATCTACATTTTCATAGCATAAACTATCTTAGAAGACAGAAAGAGAGATTTGAGAAAGATTGAGCACATTATTTGGGCGTGTCCCTTGTAAGCCGCCCCGAGTCCCCTAGGGGAGATGGTTGGCGGGGTATAAAAATAAAGTTATTATTATTATTATTATTATTATTATTATTGTGACTTTTTCATAGAGATATACAATAATAACCACACAGACTGTCATTTGAGACTGGACAGGGTTTCAGGCTTAAGGCAAGCAAAATAGCATTAATGAACATGGCTCAATTCCCCCATATAACAGCAATAATATATTGGGAATTTTATTATTAAATTTATACCCAACTTTTCTCTTGTGTTGGCATCCAAGGTGTTTTACAATTATTTTAAATAAGATTAAATTAAAATATTTTTACAAAAATAAAAAATAGAATTTAAAAATGGCCAAAACAATTAAAATTTCTTTAATTACTAATAAACGATACAAAATGTAGCTTAGCACACCAGTTCTCACACATTACTGTTACACTATTAAATGTTTTAAAAGTCATTGTCACGTATAGAAACATATAGTTAGAATATGCCTCATAGTCCATCTAATATTCTAGTCCATCTAGCTCAATCTAGAATTTTCAGATAAAGTATCTACAGCAGGTAGCTGTGCAGCTGCTCTTTGCAGAAAAGGACCCCACCTCCTCCCTAGGCAAACCACTCTTGCTCTCCAGAAGTTCATTTTAGAGTTTACTTGAAACCTATTCGCCTGTAACATCAAATCATTAGATGTAGTCCTAACTGCTGACCAATCTTGGTCAGCAGTGAACAAATTTACCCCCCATCTTTCTTGGCAGCCCTTGAAGTATTTAAAGAATGCAATTATGTCACCCTTCAGTCTTCTCTTCACTGGGCTGAACATGCCCTGTCCTTCAATTTTCTTTGCATGTTTAGTTTGCCATACTGCATTTCATCCTCACTGCCCTTCAGTGAATCTGTGACAACTTGTTTTCTCAACTTTACGTGTTCTCAGAAGTTCTTAGACATTCAGTAAGCACAGTTTCCAATTCATGTGCAGCCCTGAACACAGGAAGCTTATTGGGTCCCTATTCAATTCCAGTATTATGTTAATAGTAATCACATCTATATGATCTTATTTTTTTACATTCCACACTAGAATAAGGAAGGAATAAATCACTGTTCAATATTTTAGGTTTAGTAGGTTTTAAGCTTATATACTGTTGGAAAACCTTGAATAACACTGGAATGCAACTTTTCAAGGCCAGAAAAGATTACTGATGTATGATACCCTTGATTTTTACAGTGGTAGAGATTTGAGTATGGTGGTACTCTGTCTCCTTTCCTTTCCAGATTAAAAAAAACCTGACCTCAGTAGAGATATCCTTTTTGGAAAAAAAATGAGACCATCCTATGGAATCCTTAGATTTGTCATTTGTTGTGCCACCAAAGCCCTCTAAGGGCCATTCCACACAACCATATAACCCAGCATATCAAGGCAGATAATACACAATATCTGCTTTGAACTGGGTTATCTAAGTCCACACTGCCATATATTCCAGTTCAATGTGGATTTTATACAGCTGTGTGCAAGAAGCCTTTCAGAGGAAGCTAAATACATCACTAAAGTTGAAATCTCAGAATTCTATAGCACTGAGCCAAGGCAGTTAAAGCCATGTCAAACTGCTATAATTTTGCAGTGTGGATTCAACCTGAGAGGTCAGGTCTACATTTGGGAGCCCAAGTCTGCTGTGATGGAAGAAATAATATTGGGTATGTTCACACAGCCAAAATATCCCTCTGAGTTATCCCATATCAGCCCTGTGTGGCTTTTGGCCATTGCTGTTTATAAGATGCTTGTTTATAAGACTATTGCACTTCCAACGGTTGTATGCCTGCAAAACATGGACCATCTAGAAATGCCACTCTCGGTTTCTAGAAAGATTCCAGCTGTGTTGTGATTCTTTGAAAAATCATGCAAAGACAGCTGACGCCTGGCTCGAGAGCAGTACGTGTGAAAAAGATCTTGGAGTCCTCGTGGACAACAAGTTAAACATGAGCCAACAATGTGATGTGGCGGCAAAAAAAGCCAATGGGATTTTGGCCTGCATCAAGAGGGGCATAGTGTCTAGATCTAAGGAAGTAATGCTACCCCTCTATTCTGCTCTGGTTAGACCACACCTGGAATATTGTGTCCAATTCTGGGCGCCACAATTCAAGAGAGATATTGACAAGCTGGAATGTGTCCAGAGGAGGGCGACTAAAATGATCAAGGGTCTGGAGAGCAAGCCCTATGAGGAGCGGCTTAGGGAACTGGGCATGTTTAGCCTGAAGAAGAGAAGGCTGAGAGGAGATATGATAGCCATGTATAAATATGTGAGAGGAAGCCACAGGGAGGAGGGAGCAAGCTTGTTTTCTGCTTCCTTGGAGACTAGGACACGGAACAATGGCTTCAAACTACAAGAGAGGAGATTCCATCTGAACATGAGGAAGAACTTCCTGACTGTGAGAGCCGTTCAGCAGTGGAACTCTCTGCCCCGGAATGTGGTGGAGGCTCCTTCTTTGGAAGCTTTTAAACAGAGGCTGGATGGCCATTTGTCAGGGGTGATTTGAATGCAATATTCCTGCTTCTTGGCAGGGGGTTGGACTGGATGGCCCATGAGGTCTCTTCTAACTCTTTGATTCTATGATTCTATGATTCTATGATTCTATGAAATGTCAATTTTCTGGAAGAAACAATGGCCACTGGCATTGAAGCAATAATCATCCACCATCAGCTTTGCTGAACTGGCTATGTTGGCCAATTACCTGATCATGGTCTCCCAAAGCAGTTACTTTATTCTCAGCTCAAGAATGGAAAACAGAATGCTGGTGGACATTAAAAGAGATTTAAAGATGGGCTTAAAACTAACCTTTAAAATGTGAAATAAACTGGGACTCCCTCACCTTCAAGCACTATAACTGGACGTCAGTTGTTACCAATAGTTCCATGGATTTTGAAGAATCACAAATAGAGGGTGGAAGGGGAAACATGCCAAGAAGAAGGTGTATCAGGCAAATCCTTCTCATGACCACTTTCTATATGGAAATTTATGTCCTCGCTGCAAAGGACCATGTCAGTACAGAATTGGTTTCTACAGTCATTTATGAACCCACCACCAAGACTCTATCCTTAGTCAGACAATCATACTCAGCTATGAGGGATTGTCTATACTACAATTCTCATACAATTCTTTATTGATTAGTCAATTTTGACCATATCAAAACATGAAAAACATACAAAACATACACATACAGTAAAACCATATATGAATACAAGGCATCATGGTCTACTGGCCTGTCGACCCACCCTAAATAATTGAGCAACTACAAGATAAAAAGATTTAAAGATTAAAAATGATTAATTCCTTAAAGTAGGGTTTAGGCGGGGGCATGGGTAGGTAAAACTAGTGGCATGTCCATATTAAGTTTTTAAGTTTGAGTTTTGTTGATGGCAGCAAGGTCACCTCTCTCTGCTTCCATCTTCTCACGGATGGCCAGCGCTTTTTGGGTAAAAAGGGTCAATTTTAAAATAGAGTTTTTATCTGAACCCTGAAGGAGGATGTGCAATTTCTCCTTATTCTCTAAATAAGTATGATTCTCTAGCAGAGGCTCTAGGTAGTAAGACCGGATCCTGTTATAGTAGGGACATTTTAAGAAAAAATGTTCTGAGTCCTCCACTTCTGCATCTACCTCACGACACCCACAGGTTCTCCTCGTGTAGGGAATATTCTGATGTCGTCCCAACTTGGACTTAATTTTCGAGCTGCTCAAATCTAGCTCAGGTAAAAAGTTTTCTAATATAAAGTGGAAGTATAAAAGAGAGGTAAGGTTCCATGTCCATGTTACATTTAAATTTGGCCAGGTATGGAGTGGCTCTAGCTTGCGCCATGTTCATTAGATCATTTTGTGCAGCAATGTCGAGAGCTCTTTGGTATACAATTGAGCATACGTTTGCCCCAAAATTTGTTAACTCACGGGGGGCAAAACCTAACCTCCTGACTGTGTGACCAAATCTGCTAAGCCAAGATGACCACTCTTTGTGGTTTTCTTGTTCAAGAAGGCATATGGCTGAAAGTCTGTGTGGTTGCATTTGTCTTATTTTGTACCACCAATTGATCTGCCTCTTCAGAATTGTGGTGGAAATTGGGGGTACTCCCGTCTCTGCTCTCACTGCAGCTGACAGGGATGATCTCTCCACACCTAAGCCAATTTTCAGGTGGCGCAGTTGAAATCTCTCTACCAGTAAAGGGTCTTGCTCACACCATATTTCAGCTCCATACAAAGCGATGAGGAACACCTTTGCCTTAAGAACCTTCAGAAAGGGGCGCAAGGAACCCGGGTAATTGTGGTTGCATAATTTATGAATTGCCTGCGCAGCATTATCAGCTTTTGCAATACTTAATTTTAGATGTTGGGTCCATGCCCCTGATGCCGCAAAATGAAGACCTAAGTATTTAAATGTCCTCACTTGCTCCACTTCGTGCCCGTCAAGGTGCCAGTTGGAATTGTCTATAGTAGTATAGCTAAGACACCATATTCATTTTAATATCTGCTGCTATAGATTGGGAAACCAAACAGTAGGCCATAACCATTGTCTCTATGCAGAGGTCTAGGATTTTTTTTTAAGTTTGAGGTTGATCATGGTTTAATGGAGGATTGGATAGGCCTAGATATCACAATGTTTACCTTACATTAGGATTCTGTACGCATGTGCGTCTTTGTGTTGAATCTGGTGAAATATAACTTTCAGAATTTTGAGCATTCCTTAATAACATAGGAATATCATATTCCTATCATATTTGGGCTAATAGGATTCAGAAAATGCTCACTCAAAGAGTAACAGCTGGAAGCAACGAGGCTTTAAAATGCAGCATCTTCATTTTCTTACTGACTGTATCTCCTGACTTTATCATTTGTTTATTGTTGCAGGGATAGCCTCAACTTTCTCAGGTACAGTTATAGTGACTCACTGTATCTGCTCATGCGAATATAGCAAAAGTAAAATAAAATAAATAAATTCATCAACCTGAAATAGAAAGAATAGCATTTGTTTAGAGTAAATGAAGAAACAAACTTTAAATGTATGGAAGCAAAAGGCATACATTTCTAATTCGCTGGGTAGACACAAATAGGATTTGTAAAGTTTTGAGGAGTGGGTAAATAAAATCATTGGTTCTGAATGTGTTACCAATGTTATCCCCTTCTTGGCTTCCTTCTGTAACAAACTAGATTTATGTTGTGTGAGCAGTGGATGTCCTCTACTGGAAACCACAGTTCATTGCAGCAAAGTGCTCTTAAGAAAGCAGATAATTTTTGTCCCATCTGTTCTTCTGCTAAAACAAAAACTTAAAGAGCCTTAGAAGTTTTTTACAAAAACCAAAAATGACATTAATACTTACATTGACAAGGATTGTTACAAGAGTTGTGATATTTCCTCATCATTCTTTCTTTCTTTTCCTTGTTTATTTTAATTCTGCAAAAGTTTCTGTTTAGATTATGTATGGTCAAGTCTCAATACAGCTTTTCTCCCTTTGTGATTTAATATATAGTTCATTCCCAGATTTAAAAACCAGGTGTAAAAAGCCGGAGTAATAATGGAGATCCTATGGTGTAACCAATGGTGTAGCCAGAGGCACCTCTGTTGCTAACCCAACTGGTCACAGAATATGCTTAGGAACCAGAAATAGCAGATCACATATCTTTTCTAGCTTGGCATCTGTGCCTTGAGCTTGCCAAGTAGGGCAAAGGAGCAGCATGCAGCGGATGAGCAGAATAGACCTAGAGGCAATCTGGCACTCCAGCAAACCCCAAAATGATTTTGGTGTTATATTAAACTGTTCTCTGTGTAAAGTTTGGGGGTGGAGGGAAGATGTGATGAATCTATGTTACACATTAAAACTATGCTCATTTTAAAAGAAGGGCTGACCCAAGACATTTATTTGCCTGAGGCAGAACAATACATTCCACTTTCCTCTAAACTCAAACACACTTCCAAGCCTCGTCAAATTATTTTGGAACCCAAGGCGCAAAATCTCATACACACCTCCCTCCCTAGCAGTAAAAACAAAACAAAATATCTGCCAATCTGCTACTCTTTCATGACACCCAAAATATGCTGCCTGAGGCAGATGTGCCTCATAATGGGGTCACAACCTTATGTGAAATATTTGTCTTAATTGTTATCTTATTCTTTTTATACATCATCCTATGCCATATAGATTGCACAAACAGAAGTGAACAGAAGAGCCAAAAGGATATAAAACAATTATTATTTTATCTGTAATAGAAATGCAGTGGTTCCTTCGTTTCTACTGAGGTTTGCTTCCAGGATTCCCCGCCCCTTCAGATACTAAAATCTATGGATGCTCATGTCCTATTATATACAGTGGATATTAAAATTGTGTTCCATTTTTAATATTTTCAATCTGTGAATGGTGGAACCCATTGCTGCAGAATCCATAGATACAGTAGGCCAACTGTACAATGTTTATTTATTCCTTTTTCTGTATCATAAATAAGGTGTTTTGAAAACATTGACATATAGTTATTGATCAGGTTCAGTTAACTCTTCTCAATTTGCAGCAGCTTCCTAGAAAGCTAATCTTTAGAAAGTGAATAGGGATACCAATAGTAGTATAAGTTGTTGTTGTTGTTGTTGTTGTTGTATTCAAGTTGTTTTCCTGACAAAATTTATTTGCTTGCTTTTTTCTGAGGCTGAGAGACTATGAAATTGACCAGAAGGTGACCATATAACTAGGCTGGAGGACCTTCAAAGGTCTAGAGAGAAAAAATCATTTTATTTTATTTTTGTGAGTGGCAGCAGTGGAGGGACAGTTCTCAAGTAATTTAAATACATGAATGTTTAACCCACAAAAGTGCATGGATGACTGTATTTCTCATCCCTACTTATAAAAGCATTAGAGAGGACTGGAGAATATGTGGCCTTTGTGATGTTGATATTATTATCAGTCCCCAGAAGTAGACAAGCTATCATGGGAAGACCCATGGCAAACCTCCAGAATAGAACGACTAGATGATGCCATCATGTGGAGACCGGAAATTCTAAGTGAGATAAACATGGCAATTTCAACCCCAAGATCTCATGCTAAAATATTCTGATTCAGCACCTTGAATGCAGTCCTGAAACACACAGGCAGTCAATTCAACTGGGGTAAATTGGGATGATATGTTCCTTGTATCCCCTAATGAGATGTACTCTTATTCAGTGTCATTCTAAATCAATAAGACTCCCTCCTATAATCCTTTGACTGCATTTGGCAGTAAACATTAGTTTTGTGCTTTTGTATCAAATCACTATCCGGTTTTGTTTATTTCATACACATGGCCCTTTTTCATTTACCTCTTACTAGATGCTTGGTGTTCGGCTGCAAGCCCTGGCAGTCGCAGGCACTTTGGGACTGCAGGTCACACACGCACACACTTAAAGATAGCCTCTTTCCAAGTTACTGTATGTTGAAAAATACAGGGGAGTCTTGCTGCCCATTTTAAAAGATAATGGAGCCTGAAGAAGAGCCAAGGGCTGCAAAAACAGCCCTTGGCTCTTCTTTGGGCTATCCGGATTCAGAGACGGGTTTATCTCACCAACACTAACAACAGAAATGAATGCTGGGGAGAGCCTGAGGATCAGTGAAATGGTGAGACCCTCTAGCTCTAAAACTTAGGGGAATGGGAGCTTGGGAAGCCTGTCCATTGCCTCCAGTGGGATGAAAATCAAACAACCAAATGGGTACCATTCCCACTTTCCTTCTCTTTTATTGGTATTTTCATACCAGAGGGTGTGTACCATTTCGTGCAATCTGAATGAATGGTACAAAATGAAGCACGAAATAAACAGATAACACAACTACCAAGCCCATGACTAGTAATCATGTTTCTTCTCAGTGCAACAATATTATAACAAATGGGAGGAAATGGTGGATTAGGAGACACCAATGCTGACTGCAACAGAGATGTAAAACAAATAGCCCAATTTCTGAAATGCAGGCTCCAATAAACGGAACTTGATTTTTTCCCCTTGAAATAGGGAATGGATCTCTTGACCTATGTTTGATAACCTGCTCATGAAAATTGGTCTTTACACCTAAGTGGACATTCTGAAGATGTGACACCCCAATTCCTTGAGGATTTACATTATAACTTTCAGTTCCCATTTAGCAGTCATTTGCCATTTGAAAATCACAGTCTAGAATGATACAGTATAAAACTATAACTGGTACCTTCCCATAAGATAGCTTGGCTTCTTTCTGAGGATGATTACTAAGCAAGCTGAATTGTTATTTTTATGAATATGATTTTCCCCATAAAATTGCTCTTTCGACACTGAAATCTCAAATGTGAAATGTTGCTAGGATACTGCAATGTCAGCAGGAATAAGACCGAGTTTCTCTAGTCTGGTAATCCATGATAATGATTCCAGCTGGGAATGTCTGGACACAGAGTCTGTTAAGATACTTAGAGGTCTAAGGATATCTCTAAAAATCATTTTCTGTCATATACATAAAAGGCTTGAGCCTTAATAAATTTCAGTAATGAGTGCATGTGTGCCCACCCTACCACCATACATTTCATAGGTACATTGTTCTAAACTCCTTTTGTTTTCATGTTCAGCACAATTGAGTTTAATATTACTGGTAGGAATCTGCCACAGTATATACTGTAGATGTGATTTAATCCTCTTTATCATACAATCATGGAATCCTAAAGTTAGAAGAGTCCACAAGGGCCATCCAGTCCAACTCCATTCTGCCATGTGAGGAAATGATATCAAAGAACTCAGGCATTTATTATTAACTAGGAAGGGCCTTCTGTCTATCCCACCATCTTCTCAAGTGTGTTTGATGGGCACATGGGAGGTCCTTTTTGGTGGTTGCCCTCCCAAGAGAGACCCTGGGGCCTCATCACACTTGAGCATTTATCCACTTTAATCCACTTTAAATGCAATGACTGCCTCCTGCAGAATTCTGGGGTTTGTAGCTTAAGGATGCCCAAGGCCTCTCTGGATAAGTAGTTTAAAGGCCCCTCCGTAAACTACAAACTCCCAAATTCTTCAGGAGGCAGTTACGACATTTAAAGTGGATTAAAGTGGATAAATGCTCAAGTGTGATAAGAAGGCTTGGTCCCATTCCTGCTGGCCTTCTGCAAGCAAGTTAAGACCTTCATCTGCCAGCAGGCATTTGGGGAAGAATAAGGGGCACACTGCTGGGGAGGTTGTGGGTGGGATTTGTATTTATTATATTTTAATTGTGTTTTAACCTAACACACACAGTAGTATTTAAATGTTTTCTAGTTTTTGTATTCATTTTGCTTTAAATTGATCAAAGTGTGTGATTATTAGCCACCTTGAGTCCCCTCAGGGAGAAAGGTGGGTATAAATAAAGTAAATAAACTAATAATAATAATTAAGCATCCCTGAAAGATGGTCACCCAACCTCTATTTAAAAACCTCCTCAGAAAGTGTCTCAACTACACTCCAAGGTAGCATATTCCACTTCTTCTTAATGTTTAGGTGGCATCTCTTTTCCTGTAATTTGAAACAAACAAGCTCATTCCCTTTTCAACGGAACATCCTTTCAAATATTTAAGCATGGCTATCATGTCCCCTGTTGTCCTTCTCTTGTCCAAGATAAACAAACCCAGTTCCCTTAAGCACTTCTCATAGAGTTTGATGTTTACTTCAGAGTTCAAATTCTTATAATCAATAATGGGAGAATTCATGGCCTGGAATATAACCCCCATTATTCCAGAGGTATAGTGTCACGGGGTGGAATGAAGGTCCCCCCCTCCCCCCACTAAAAATACTGCCCCCATTGAAATTTTATTTCAGTCCTCATTTTTAGCATTTCAGTAAATTAAAATGCCCATTGAGCATTTATAAATACAATTCAGGCACTCAAAGCAAAGGAACAGGTACAGTTGCTAAGGAAATATAAATATAGAAAATGGAAGGATTCTGGAGATCAATAGTTTCAATGACTTTGCAATGCTAGTTATTTGGGTAATGAAGGAGAGTAAGAAAGGGGCAGAATTCTTATTTAAGGGCAATCCCCTCATTCTTCTCTCGCTACTGTTGGTTTTATGACGTAATCCCAATACTCATTCTGGGTTCCAGTGTCAATTACAGAAAAATGGGCAGGTACATATTAGCACACAGAAATCCAACTTTATGCCTCTATGGTAATTAGGCAGGTCTTTTTAGACTTCCTGATCTAAGCATAGTAAAAATTCAATATCATGATCATGTAAATCAGCTAAATCAATCTTGCTCCTTTTCCACCATTAAGGAAATTCAATTCAGCTTGAAACATGGCCCAAAAATAGTTCATTTAGGAAACGTTTCTTGTGCTTATTGAGGTGCAGCTGTAAATATCCTTAAGGTTCCTGATCCTGTCTGGTTGGAAGCTGAGCACGGTCAGCCCTGGAAGTACATTGATGGGAGACAGCCATCAAATATCAGGTGCTGTAGGCTATATTTCAGAAGAAAGATCTGGTAAAACTATCTCTGTGTATTCCTTGCCTAAGAAAATCCTATGAAATTATTGAGTCACCATAAGTTGACAAGCAACTTGAAGTAGATACATGTGCACACTGATTTGCAAGCCTGTCCACTGGTTTATAATCCAAGGCTCCAAATGTAGGAAATATCCACCCTATTTATACTTTTAAAAAACCCATGAAGCACTCTAAACAGTGGAATAAGAGGCTTAAAACGTTCAGGTGTATCTTCCTGCATTACTTTCCTGGTTGTGTGCCAGCAAGCTATCCATGTTTAATTTGTTTAAATGAACAAGAACAATTGGAGCCTATAGTGATGGTACTCTATCTCATGAAAGATTTTAAGAGGGTCAGAATGAAATGTGAACCATTAGTCTCTCAAGCATAGCATCTTCTCTGGAGACATTAATAAGAGATTAATTCTTCCTTGCATTCCCTGATCTTTTATCTCCTTGAGCAACTATGTTCGCAGAAGGAATTATCTTTGAAGGCAAGGGTTTAACAATGCTGAGAAAACAATTACATAATAATGTTTTGGTCTAATAAGCACCAGAAATCTACCAAAATATGGGTACATGGTAGGATCATATAATGAGCATTCGTTGAAGTGCAAAGAGATCTGTTTTATGACTCCTATTGCAGCTATACAAATGGGGTTCAAAAACCAGAGTGAAAAAACCTTAACAATAATACTTGGATATCTAGTAGAAAATCAATGAGAAAGGAAAGGATATACCTAATAAGAATTTATAACACTGACATGACTATCAATCTGTGAAATATTTATTTCATTCACCGTTTTCCATTCTGCAGAAAACAAATAGAGAACAAATTGACCCAATTCTGACTTTGTACTTTATAAGTGTTTGGCCTTCTAACCCATACTACACTAGATCTCCTTTTGAGTCATTGGGAGCAACAATAGATGTGAATTCTCCCAGAAACTGGTAGGTTGACTTCATGGCATCTGCATTTGAAATACCTCTTCGCAATCTCTTTCCCCCATGTTCTTGATACTACTTTAATAGTTTTCTTCAATGGAAGGAGTAAGCAAAATATTTTTAGCTCTGCATAACAGATATTCAGAGGGCCTCATTGCTCCTTAGAATATCTATATTTCAATGCTCTTCCTTGACATTCTGCTTTATTTGTGAATACCGAACCTCTGTTCATACACAAAAGTTACTTTGAAGTCACTCATAGGCCTATTCAATTCTATGGCTTAATGTAAATTCTGTTCCTTCCCATAAAAGATTGGTTTTATGCACAATATATGCACAATCTCACTCCACTGGCAAGAAGGAGTTGTACAGTTAATATAAACTTTAAATAAATGAATACACTCCAGAATCTCATTTTCCTTCAAATTTGTTGAGAACATTGATCAGTGCCAAATGAGTCATAGTTTTATAGTTCATAGGGTGTCCATTCAAGTGTTGGCAATTCATTATGTTAATGTTTATGTAATACGTGAATAATATTTGCACAGTGCATATATTTAGATACATTTAAATACAGGTTGACTATCCCTTATTTGGAATTCCAAAATCCAAAATACTCCAAAATTCAGAATTGCCCATATGGTGGCTGGGAAAGTAACACTTTTGCTTTCTGAGTTTTCAATGTATATTAGTAATTTTGTTTCATCGACAAAATTACTAAAGAGGTTGTTTATCAATTTATCTGCAGCCTATGTGTAATAAAGTACATATGAAATAAATGAGTTTCTCATTTTGACTTGAATCCCATCTTCCAGATATCTCATTTCCACACACAGACAAATACACATATTTTTTTTTAAAAAAACCCTAAAATTCAAAATATGGAACATTTTTTGTTCCAAGCAGTAGAGATGTATTCATTTTAAAAATAAAAGAAAACACTTACATAGCAATTAAATGATCATATGGAACCAGTCTGATGGCTGCATTCTAGCAATTTGGCAGAAAAGGGTGGTTTTAATATCAGAGTAGCACCATTCAAAATAATTATGAAGCAAACCTATTCAGTCATACTAATAATGATATGATAGTTGTAAAAATAATAATACTTTTTTCAAATAGTTCCTAATTCTGGATGGGGTTGCATTTCCCTTGAAAGACTGTGTTTGCAGCTTGCGAGTACTCTGGATCCATCACTCCAAATGTCAGCTCAGGTAGATGCGATGGTTAGAAGTCATTAATACCAGCATCAGTGGCTACACCAGTTGCACCCCTTCCTAGAACAGGAGTACCTAAAGATGATAGTGCACATGTTGGTAACCTCAAAGTTGGACCTCTGTGATGCACTTTACATTGGGCTACCTCCATACCAATTTCAGAAACTCCAATTAGTTCAAAACATGTATATGTTTTAATATGTTTTTATGGAATTTATTTTAGTATTATGTTGTATTTTAACTATTTTGTGCCCCATCTCAAGCTATAAGGAGAGGTGGGTACTAAATAAATAAATAAATAAATAAAATTATCATTATTACTCTAATATAGCTAAAATGTTCTGATGGGTGGGGTTGGGGAATCACAATTTGAACCTTATATACTAATTATGCAATTATAATAGGTATGCAATAGAATGTAGTAGAAAGCTGGAACTTGTAGAATGTCCTTATTCCTCTCAGGTTATTGTTGCCAAATCCCATTTCAATATACCTGCACATTTGAAAAGTGTGTGTGTGTGTGTGTGTATCCAGCTCCATAAGTTTTTTCTATCAGGCTTGTTTTCCAAACCTATGATCATTAAGATCAACCCCTTCTGAACATTCCAGCTTATCAATATCCTTCTTGACTTGTGCTCCATTCAAGCACATTATTAGTGGTATTTCTGACTCACAGTATCCATCTTAAAAATAACTCCTTCTACTTATCTTGACTAGAAATGTGCTGGAAAAAGCCACACTTTGCTTATAGGAGAAGTTTAGATGGGTAGTAGCATCCAACTGGTGTCTCCAGTTGAAGTTACATCATTTCTTCTTTATAGACTTTTTGATACCACATAAAGATCTTTTAATCCTCTATTCTATAATTGGACCTGCTGATTGACTTTAATTATTCCTCCATTGTGAGCAGTCCAAAACAAATCCCCAAAGTAAATAAATAATTTGGAGTGCACTTTTTCAAAACCTACACAGAAATGTAAGCTTTTTTTTTGTTCATTAGAAAATCCCCCAAGTTTTTTTTTTTTGTAAAGCTACAGTGATATGGTTTTTGGTTTTCCAAAGATTCTTCCTTCAATTGGCCGTTTATTTAGAGAAAAGGAGGGAGGTACAACATACCATCAGTGGACATGTTATAAATCCCATCTGCACATTAAAAGCTCTTGTCAAACACTTTAAGATAGGAACTCAGGATCACTGTAGACTCATTAACTTATACTGAAATGGGTGGATATGCACTCTAATTATTTCTGAGTTCTCCTCTCTTTAGATCTTATATTGCCCCTGCTGACTCATACAAAACAGATTAATGGGAAATATATTGGCTTGGTACCCCAGAAATGCTCTTTAATGTTTAGAATCAACAATTGGAAGCTTCTTATTCAGTTCTTCGATTTGATGTGGCTTTGATAGACTAAATTTTTTCAGTTTTACTTGTCTTTAGAATTTGGCTTTACTACTCATTTGTCTGTGGCTCTTTCACCAATAGGACTGATGCTTATGTACATGCATGATGACACAGAAAGCCTAGAGGATAGCTTCACCGTTCGGCTGACAGATGGCAAGCACACAGTCCAAGGGACACTTTACATCTACATCATGCCAGTCAACGATGAAATCCCTCATCTTTCCAGGTTAGCTGTTGAAGTGACATTCTATGCAAAGTGACTTTAGGAGATATTGGTGGGGGGGGGGGGGGGAGAGAATTTTATCCTTCTTTAATTGTTAACTTGTTTTCTGAATTGTTTATTGGCAAGATGATGGGGGCATTGCTTTATGCCATGAGTCTCTTTCTCTTAATTCTCATTTCTTACAAAAAATGGCCTGTTACAATTATGATGAAGAAATGGAAATTAATTAACTTTTATCAAAGAATTAAAATAGAAAAAATTAAATTCTTTAGTAAGCTGTGCATCAGGAAGGCAAGCTGTATGGACACAATTGCATGGTAGCAACACGATGCTGCCTGAATGATCTGGAGAGATTCTCAAGAATGAAGAGAAGGGCAGTTATCAAGAGATGGCAATTCACAGATGATGATGATGATGATGATGATGATAATAATAATAATAATAATAATAATAATAATAAATCTTTATTTGTACCCCACCACCATCTCCCCAGAGGGACTCAGGGTGGCTTACAGAAGCACTCCAAGTGCCACACGCAGAAAACAATACATAAGCACAACCACAATGACACAAGTACAATCAACAGTGCATAAAAATCTCATCAATAATTTCACAAAAATTGTAAAAACATAAAATTCCTAAAAAGCAGTGGAACCTGTGGGCTGGCATAAAAATCATTCAAAGTGTGGGCCAGTACTATCAGTGATTCATCACATTGGCCATGGATTACTCAGGATTAAAGACCTGACTGAAGTTTTTATACTCACTCGGAAGTCCCGAAGAGAAGGACTAATCTAATTTCTTTAGGGAAGGTATTCCAGAGCTGGAGACATACCACTGAGAAGGCTCTTTCTCTCATCTCCACCAACCGTGTGTGGTGGGACTGAAAGAAGGGCCTCCCCAGCAGATCTTAATGCCTGTGCCAGTTTGTAGAAGGATACACAGTCTCAAAGATAGCTTGGACCTGAAACATATAAGCTTTATAGCTTGGACCCGAAGCATATAGGCTTTATCTAATCACCTGCACTTTGAATTGGGCCCAGAAACTTATTGGGAGCCAGTGAAGCTGCTTAAAAAAAGGGGGGTGGTATGCTCCCTAAAGCCTGCCCCAGTTAATAATCTGGCTGCCACTCTGCACTAGCTGCAGTTTCCGAGTCAGCTTCAAAGGCAGCCCCATATAGAGTGCATTACAATAGTCCATTCTGGATTTAACTGAGGCATGGACCAACATGGCCAAGTCAGGCTTTTCAAGGTACGGTCAGAGCTGGTGCACAAGTTTTAACTGTGCATGGCCCTCCTAGCCATAGCAGACATCTGATCCTCAAGCATCAGCAAAGAATCCAGGAGAACCCCCAGACTGCGGGCCTGTGCCCTCAGGGGAAGTGTGACCCCGTCGAGCACAGGCAGCCACCCTATACCCCAATCAGCCTCGTGGCTGACCAGGAAGACCTCTGTCTTGTCTGGATTAAGCCACAGCTTGTAGGTCCTCATCCAATCCATCACAGCTCAGTTCCATGACCAGGTCTGAAACCAGACTGCGAGGGATCAAGATAATCAAGAATTCCTGGTGCTGAGAAACCACCACCGACTCCAGAACCTTGCCCCCAAAAAAGAAGATTTGAAATAGGTCGGTTGTTGTTTAATATAGTGGAATCCAGGGACATTTTTTAAGAATAGGCTTTACAATTGCCTTTTTAAAATTGGATGGTAAATGTCCCTGGTACAGTGAGGAATTAATAATCCACGAAAACCACTCGGCCAGTCCCCCACTGTTGAGTTTGATGAGCCAGGAAGGGTAAGGATCTAGAGCACAAGAGGTCACTCTCACAGCTCCAAGAATCTTGTCCATGTCATCAAGCCGAACATGCTCAAAAGAATCCAATAAAATAGGACAGACAGATGAAGTGGTTGAGCAATCTGAATTTTTGTAGTATAATGTGAGTGGGTGGTGTCACTGCAAAAGGCATTCAAGGGCCCCTTTCACATAATAAAACTATATGATTCCACTTTAACTGCCTCAGCAATATCTTAGGGAATGTACCCTTGAGGAGCAGTATTTAGGATTCTCACCAAAGTGCTTCAGTGCTTCACCAAACAATAAATCTCAGAGGTCTAAACGCATGCTGACTATAGTCATGATTTGATCCATAAAACAAACTTGTGTGGCTCTTCTCCAACTCTGTCCTCATGCAAGATATAGGGAACGGAAAGGGTTGAAATGTTGAAGCATGTATGGAAATTTTATCTCTGTATCCTTGAAAATGGGTGATTTGTACACAATCACTTTCAAAACTAAATTTTAACATGCATTCAGGGTATCAACCTATGGTATCAACCTATGGATTTCTTCTAGAAATCCTAGAATTTGTACTTTAGTGAGGTACGTAGAATTCTCTGTAGATAGGCACATGAGCTCTCGAATGGAGAATTCGAAGTCCTTCAAAATGTTGTAACTCTCAGGATTCCATGAACTGGACCCATAGTAAACAATGTGATACGCAGCTGTAATCATGCGTACTTCTCAAGTGTCCCAGTTTGCCCCAAACAGTCCAGATTCATCCTGAGTCATCCCACTTTTATACCTCACACCTTTACCTCTTCCTCATACATTCACCCTTTGTATTCTCTTTACTGCTAAAGCTTCTCCTAGCTCATAAAATGTTGCCATTTCAACCATTCTCTGATGTTGCATGGACACACAAGGCTTGGTTTTCATCTGTGAAATGTTGGAGAATGTGATGATAATGCAATGGGGTCAAGATGCATAGAACACCAAAAGTAGGAAAAGGAAGAAAATGTCAAACACATTTCTCTATATCCCTGACATTGCAGTAACAAAGTTGTTTTTTTTCCCTTGCTGCCCTTCCTTATCACCCAAGGTTTTTACATCATTTAGCTCTGACCATTCTTTCAACTGCAGCACAGTGCAGAACATGCTGGCTTATAGACAAACATCTATTAATATTTCCCAAACATCTATTTCTCAAACATCTATTCATATTCATCACATAGTGTAGCACCTGTAAAGCCTAACCTCTAATGGGCCAGCCATGCTCCAACCTCATAGCATATAATATTACAACTATTCTGTAACACAGCTCAACAAAAAAGCCTTAGTGTCTTGGTTTTATGCCTGGGGGTTTTTGGGTGCTGATTCAGAAAATTGCATGGGATGGACCGCATTAGCTCTAATTCCTTAGATATGATTATAACCCCACACACTCTACGTGGGGTTGCCTTTGAAGACTGTTTGGAAGCTTCAAATGGGCCAACGGGTGGCAGTCAGGTTGCTAACTGGCACAACTCCTCTGATGTGCCATTGGCTGCCAGTTTGCTACTGGGCACAATTCAAAGCCTATAAAGCCCTGAACGGTTTCAGCCCAGCTTACCTATCTGATCATATCTTTCCTTATGAACCATCTAGGACTTTAAGATCTTCTGGGGAGGCCCTGCTCTCGGTGTCGCCTCCTTCGCAGAGGCATTTGGCGGGGACGAGAGACAGGGCCTTCTCAGTGGTGGCCCTTCGGCTGTGGAATGCCCTGCCTAGGGATATAAAATCAGCCCCTCCCTTCTGACATTCTAAAAAAGGTTAAAACATGGCTTTTTGAGCAAGCGTTCGCAAATGCAGCATAATTATATGAAATCATTGAATAACTTGATGATTTAATTGGATAATGACTTTGGCAAGAAGATGCTCATGACAATGTTTTTATGACTTTGTACATTTTTAATATTTTATGCTAAATGTTTTAACAGTATTTTATGATTGTTTTAATTGTTTTATAATTGTTGAGGCATCAAATTGTTGCCAACTGTGAATCGCCTTGAGTCGCCTCCGGGTTGAGAAAGGCAGTATGCAAATATGGCAAATAAATAAATAAATAAATAAATAAATATAATGATTTTCTATGGGCAAACAGATAAAGACTGGTATATGGCATATGTTCTGCATCTAACTAGAGCTAATAGTGCTACCAGGTCAAATATAGTCAGGAACAGGTTTGAGGCACCAGTGTTTTTGTTTAATAATAGAATTTCTGGGACTGGGAGATTGTGATTTGCCCAAGGTTACCCAGATTTTCAAAATGTAGTCCAGTGCTCACACCAATATACCACACTAACAATGCAGAATGGTAAACAATGGAGTAGAGAGAGTTTTCCAGTTTATTTGAATGCAGGTAATTGCTATAAATATGTGCTACGTTTGTTCTGAAAATCCATTAATATATAAAGGGTGTTTTAAAAAGCCTTAATCTATGACAAGTCTTTAATGATGAGTTTGAACCCAATGAATAACTAAGCTCAAACAGAGATGTATATATTTGTGCATCCTTTCTCTCTATTCCTTAGATTCATATTCCCTGACTGAAATCAGCACTGGATTTATCCAGGATTCTTCTGACCAAGAATTCAGTTCCTGTTTTGAAATAGAGGAACATTTTGGCATTTTGTACATGTAAACTACCATGACTAAGTTAAGATTTCATTCCTGGCCCCAAAAGAAGTATTTTGTGTTTCTGATAGTAATTTAGATCTGAGGCCCCATCAACCATATAATCCAGTTTCCGTTTCCAGATTATCTGTTTTTAAATGGATTATATGGCAGTGTAGACTCATATCCAATTCAAAGCAGATAATCTGGGACCAGATACTGGATTATATAGCAGCATAGATCCAGCCTGACGTTAGTAGACCAGCTCCAGTTATATAGCTTACTTTCTTCATTTAAGAAAATAAATCAGAAGAGACAAATAGCAAGAAAGGGTTTTTGCATATCTAGAGTGTGGGGAGTACTGCATGTGAAATAAAAATGAAGCTTATACTATTCTTCAAAGTTTAGAATGAATTCTGAATTGCTGTGCTTCTCCTTTCCTCCTCTTCTGTGGACATATCCCTTTCTGACATGCCAGGAACACAGGCTTGGAAGTTGAAGTTGGGGGCAGTAAAGTTATTTCCAGCATGTCATTAGAAGTGGAAGACAAAGATTCTCCAAGAAGTCAACTTCAGTATGTCATCAACAACAAGCCAAAATGGGGACACCTCAAATTAAAGGTAGTAATGATTTTCAGTATTCTCCCCTCTCTTTTCCCTGTCATCATGTGGTATTCTATGTCTGCTATTTTAAAAAGTGGACATGCTTGAATTATTTCCAGTTCCTGTGGTGTGGCCTAGTCATTAACACATAATCTTTAAATATTTACTGAACTGTATTCTTGGGAAATATGATGCTGTGAGGGGGGAAAATGAAGGACTGCAGGTGCTATTTTAGAGGAAGAAACTGGCAAAACCACTTGTGCATATCCCTTGCCTAAGTAAACCATATGAATGTATGGGGTCATTATAAATTGACAGGCAACTTGAAGGTACACACACACACACACAATTGGATATGAACCCTGTTGGCTCAGGCATGCATCACAAAATGGTTCAAAGTTGTTCTGTCATATACACTTTGCCCCTGATTGTCCTCTCGCATTTGGTGGAAGTCTTTTGTAGTTTTTTTTAAAATAGTGGTCATGGTGACCACTCAACACCTTCTAGTTTTTCACAGATGAAAACCAGGATATATATGGCTAGGCAACATCAATAAGTGGTCAAGATAACAAAAGGTTATAAATGAGGAAGAACACACAACCCAGCTTTTCCCTATCCTGACTGATGCAGATTCAGTATGTACAGATCCAGCAGTGACAGTAAGGAAATTTTTCTGTCATTTTTTGGGGAGAGGATTGAGGGTGCAGACAGGGAAGGAAGGCACTGTCATTCCACCTCTAGGGAACACAGGATTGCACTGGGGACGCATTATGAGATTGCACAAGGCAATCATTTTGGCAGTCCCCACTGCAAAAACTCTGACAAAGATCCAGATCTTCCTGGAATATTTGAAACTTGCTGTTGTGTTTTAAACCTGGGATCAAACTGGATTAAATGGCTTAAACTGGATGAGAGTGCATTAGTTCAGATCTTCCTGGAATATTTTGATTTTTACGGGTGCTTTTTTAAAAAACCTGGGGTTAAACTGGAGTAAATTGTTTAACCTGGGTTAAAGCGCATTAGCTTGTGTGTGCCATTTGGATGCACCAGGCTAATGTGTTTCCTACACTGGATTATATGGTAGTGTAAGTGCAGCCCACAAGAAGCTGCAACAATTTAGCCTGAGCCTACAAAGACAATGTCTCTTTTCCCCTTTTCTTCTCCCTGATGAACGGAGTGCAAACTACTTTTGCACTTTTAACTCAATACAAAAGTGATACTGACATTCATTTTAGAGATCAATTGTGTGCACAATATTATTTAATGTATCTATATGTCATGATTGGGAAAGAAGCACTTCATAAAATGTTTCATCATCTACATTATGACCATTTCCTTTCTCAGCCACCACCCTGTGCAGCAGTTGGGTTCTTAAAAGGACTTTTATTGATAGAAGCAAAAGATTTTTTTAAAGTAATATAATGGGGGACAACATTGACATAATGGGGGACAATTTTCAGGTATTATAGCTAGGGATAGAAGAAGTAACCTTGTGGGCACACCTACTGCCAAATGGGAGCTCTCCTCCCGCAAGTATTATTGCTATGAGGGCTGGACCAAGGAGGAAAAGCAAGAAGGAAGAGAAAGGTGAGAGGAGGAAGATAACGGGGGAAAGAAGTGGAAGGCCAAGGGGAAACCAAAAATATGAGAGGAAAGGGAAATGGGAGAAGGTGGATGAATGGGTGAATTATGGGTGAATGAGTGTGTGAGTGGATGTCTGAAAGAATGAATGGATACTCTCTCACCAATTCATCCCCATTTAACTCTGTCCGCAAAAGTTCCTATACTTTGATGTCTAATTCTGTGGCTTTTCAAGTGTGCACTCTTTGCAGCTATACCAAAACATCTTAGCGGGCTTTTATATTGGTTAGCTAAAACACTAGGATATAATCTTTCTTTTATAATTAAGTAACCCGAGAAATCTGTTGGGAATAATAAATTCTGAGAACTCTTACATAAAACAGTATAAAGTGGATAGTCTTGCCATCAGAAGCCCATAAAAGTCAATGACTTTATATGACACCTCTACAAATGGCATTATGTCATTGCATAATATTAGTAGGAAACTAAGATTTTTGTGCAAAACCATAAAAAGTAATGAGTTTCACATAATCTACTCATATAAATGGAGAGCGAGGGAGACTTTTTAAAGTGGACTTCCAGCTTTTTGGCATCCTTCGAACATAATGAAATTTGGAACCTAGCTCAAAAATAATGAAACATTTCAGTGGCTACACCATGTGGTTGTTTCCTTTTAGTTGGTGGGAACATACACCTCAACTTTTTAAAACTGTTCAACTGGTGGTCTTAAGAGGGGAGGGAATGGCCAAGGATCTGAAAATGGAAAATTCTAAGGGAGCCAAAAAGGTTTTGTTTTAGCTGAGCTAAGGCACTATATGTTACTTGTTATATTTGCTGTTGTACCCAATAAATGAAGTTAGAATATCCTCATAGATTCTGTGGCAATGATTTTCAGTTCTTCTTGTTTTCCTTCTTTTAAATGCGTACATGTATAAATGGCCAGTTGGAAGAAATCCTGTAAAGTTGAGTGCTGAAATTTCATTAATTTAGTAAGAGGAAGGAAATGATCGTCGCATTGAGGTGTGTTTACAGTTATAAATATTTTAGTTATGTGAACATTAAATATGAGCTGAAAGAAATGGATTCACAGCTTTTCCATCATTGCAATGTGTATACATAAACAAATATGGGCATGATCCAATGTAGGAAGGTGACCATGAATGGAGTTTATATAGCTTTGAAAAGTGTTCTCATACACATTTAAGAAAAAAAAATGCCTGTAAATGTAAGGGTGTCAGAACACATTTTTTTTAAAAAAATGAAAACTCCCAAAATCATCTAACATCTCTTTGAGATTACAGCAAAAACTTGAATTGCTTAGATATTTTATTTTATCAATGAATCCAAATATAAACTTGCATTTTGCTTCCTTATTGGACTATTGGACAAGTGGTATTGTTAAGCAGTGTATATTGTGTGTTCATGTCTTCAAAAATGTATCTGCAAAATCCATAATATCCGGCCTGCCAGAAATCTTTGAAGCAAAGGTTTATGAAGGAATCAAAGCTGACCAGACACTGATATCAATGATCACTAAAAGAGTCCCAGACATTTACCCTGAAAGTCTGGCCTTGACAGGCATGAAAAGTTAGTATAACAGCTCCAATGAAAGACCTCAAAGCATTTGACCTACTCATATCATGCAGGAGTGGGTGAAAGCAGGGTGGTTGTGGGGAGGGGGGAGAGAGGGGGAGAGGGAGAGATCTAAGAGAGCAGGAAATGGAGGGTGAAATTTTGAAAGTATTTAACACTATATAATAATAAATGTAGAAAAAAAACAATTCAAGAGTTCATTGCTGTACACTATACATAGATATACTGTTCTTATTCAATCCTAATTTGTGCCTAATATGATGTTTTCTTGGCAAGCTGGTTCACGAGGGGTTACCTTTATCTTCCTCAGAGTCAGAAAAGTGCAACTTGTCCAAGATCACCTAGTGGATTTCCATGTCTAAGCAGAAGTTCAACATCTGGTCTCTAGATTTATAGTCCAATGCTCAAGCAACTACATTACACTGGTTCTCGCAGTTATATACAGTTTTATGTAAAAACAGGCAATAGAAAATGCAACCCATAAAGGAGAAATGCTGAAGATTCATAGTTTCCCCCTTTCCCTTAAAAGCCCTACCATCCATATGTGAATTTCCAGCACAATTTGAAAATAGATCCAAATTAAGTTCTATTCAGATTGTTTTTGTGGTACAACTGGGTAGCAGCACATTAAAATTTGAACCCAAAACATTTCTTATGTAGTAAGTAGATGAGGAACAGAGAATAGAGCTGGTGAGAAAGTTCAAATATTATGCAGACCTGTTCACATAGCTGGCAATGAAGATCATTTGGCAAAAGTTAGGAGATGGTATAAATATTCCTGAAGAACAGAGCTTTTGTGAGGAACAAATGTGTTTTGAAAATGCTGCCACACTGAAGAATCTCAGCTATATATATTTTTTAAAATAAAGTTTTCAGCTTCTCACATTGTCTATTTTGAGAATTTTATATTTACTTAAGGAGCACAATGCATCAAACATTGGTTGCTTTTTAGTCTCTTTATATACATACAAGCATATCATACTGTCATGGTACAGCTGAATTCACTAACAGTTAAAGAAGTAAGACTGAAAATAACAAAGCTGGTTTTGGTCTTAGCATTATTCATGTGAAAGCAGCAGGTTGAACATGGGTGAGATTATTGGATTTCAGTTCCCATCATATAATGCAGTTTCTTAATGCAATTTAGCTTCACTGAACTGCATTATATGACATGGTAGATTCATGTAATCCAGTTCAATGCAGTTAAACTGCATTTTGAAACTGCATTATATGGCAGTGTAGATGGTGCCGAATTGTTGACTCTGCTGGCTAAATCTGATATGAGTTTGCAGTCCTACAGTAACAGAGAGAGGACCACACATTATCTACTCCAGATACTGAAGATTCCCAACACATTTCCACATCCTGTGGGGCACTACACATGTTTGGGAACCATGAATTCCAATGTCATTTCACAACTGCAAGGAGAGGGGGGGTAATACATAAAAATATTAACGTTGATGTTGGAACCATATTCAGGCAACATTGTCATGTTCCACTAAAAGAAAGCCTGCACAAATGAAGAAGGGGGGGATGAGAACCAGAATAAGGCAGAAGCACTTCACCATCTTGTGTGACATAACTTAAAAATGCAGATAGCAAGACCCAGGCTACTTAACTGCTGGCTATATATTAGATCAGCAGAGAACAATAGTGCTTAATTCTCTGTAACATCTATGGCTTCCTGGGTCTCTAACCTTTGGTGTTTACTTCTGGTGTAATCTTCCTGGCATTTTCAATCCTGACTTGAACTCTGCTCAAGACTGCTTTTCTCTCATTTAATCCTAGTAATGTGATTGCCATACAACATATTGTCAGTCTGTGTGTGCCTTGGGACTCATTTATTTTATTTTGGGGCAATCACATTACTTGCTCAGTTTGTAAAATGGGTCTTTTTTGGATCTGTAAATAGGCAGCAATCAAGGGTTTTTTGATGAAAATGAAAGATTGCTGCTTTGGCTTTTTATATCACATTCATATTGCTCAGGAAAGGTTGTGATATTTGGCTCATGCCTTGCATGGGTGGTTGATGACAATGCCAAACAAGGTTAACTTCTGGCTGATGGTGAGAGAACATAGGATTTTGGACAGAAGGGCTGATTGTGTGTAGAGGCCCTGTATCAATGCCAACTGTTTGAGACTGCTGATGGTTAGTGTTAAGACACCCTCTAGCTTCTATTATGATGGCATCTAATTATCTTGAATCATGTCTTGGAAAGAAACCAGATTCTAGTGAGCTAGCAAATGCACATTAAACACCTGGGTATTGGCTATGAACATCAGGGTGTGCTACAATGGATCCATCTGCATCTCTTGGCATATACCAGAACTTTTTCTGTATCACTGGTTGGAAAGCAGGATCCAAAAAGAGACAGATTATTGATGCTTGTATAAAAAGCATACAGGGAAAGAAACTGTTTTGGAAGTCATGCCAGTAAGTTAGGTAAACCTGTATGTGTTTTCCCAACCGGTAATGTTTGGTAAATAAGTAATGGATAATTATCAGGTCAGTAAATACTTTCAGCAGAAGAAAGAACAATATATAGAAGCATTTATTCAGTGTGTCATGTTTTCAGAGAACTCAGTAAGCCAGTATAATGTCAGACTTCAGCAGAGAGAACCAGTCTCACATCTCCATTTAGAAAGGAGCATCCAATGGACTAAACAGTTGTTTTTTGAATGGTTTCTACAGGAGGATTAAAATGTGAATGACCATGTAGAAATCACCTAGAAGGAAGTGTGTGACACAGCTATGATCAAACCCAAATAAGTCTTTAAAAAGTCAGTATTAAATAATGTCTTACATTTGTAATACTTTTGTAAGTATATTTGTAAGTATCTTACGGAGATGTCAGGTGACTTATGCATGTGAATACTGACTTTCTATCATAGATGTTGGCTTCCCTCAGATATTTAGTCATTAATGGAATATCTGACAGATGAGTTAAAAACTCATTCCTATTCTATTGTATTTCTCACAGTGACTTCTGTGATATCCATGAAGCCCTTCATAATGTAGCCAATGGCTGATTCACAATATTTTGCTCTTGGAGGCAGAGCAGCAAATATACCTCCCAGGTAAACCTAAAGTAGAGGTGTTTTTGGGGGGTATCAGACAGAAATTCCTACAAATGATTTTTCCTGCCCCCAACAAAGCAAATCAGAAAAAAGTCTGTTGGCACTGCTGGAGTAGACTATTAACAGGACAGGATCACATGGATTTGTACTCACTACTTCTTCCCTAGGTTTGATTGCCCCAGTTTGCTGGTATAGAGGTAGGTGGGGACATAAGTCATTTATCAGCCCTGGAACTTTGATTACTTGGTTAAAGAGCGGCACTCTGAACATATGCGAAGATGGACATCAATTTTGTGTATGTATATGCACGTACATATACTGTTTTGTTTCTAGCTACTTACTCCACAATGCTTTTTCCCCCCAGACTGCATCAGCTTGGAGCACTCTGCATCCTGGAATGAATTTCACTCAAGATGATGTGGACATAAACCGCCTCTGGTATTTCCATACTAACATCCTGATTCCAGAAAGTCATGACAGCTTCCGATTTTATGTGACAGATGGGCAAAATAGCTCTCCACCAGGAAGTTTCTATATGTTCATTAAAAGTATGGAGAAAGGTATGAAATGAGAGTAGTTATGTAGGTTATTCAGTAGAGAAGCCAAACTGTTGCAGAGGGAATGCAGAAGAGGGAACGACCCCCATATATTCTTATGTGGCACTGGTGTAGTTTTAAATGCATGGGTGAAGTTTGTACTTCAGCAATCTCTAAAGGATGCCATCTCTTTCCAGTATTGTGATAAACATGCTAATTAGAATCCAATCCATTATGCGCATAACTAATTGCACAAGTTTACAAATCTGTTGACTATAATGACTCCTGTCCCCAGTGTGTGTTTGTGACTACTGACCAAAAGGAAGAGTTCAATTCCAAAACTGCCTTCCGTGAAAAAATCTAGGGTTAGATCCCAACTGAGTTTCAAAGCTGTCAGAAATCTAGCTAATTCAAGACTTAAAGACAAGTTATGAGATGTCCTTAGAAGATTTTAGGGACCTTTTACAGATGGGAGGAAGAGGGTGTTATGAGCAAAATTGACTGCCTCACTTTTCTAAGCTGAGGTGTCAGGAGAGTGGATGAAAACTGACAAAATCAAAGCAAAGTAACTGTATGAGGCCTGCTTCAAGTATTGTTGTTAAGTCCATTTGGAAATGAATAGAAATCACAATGAGACACACAGGAGTCCCTGGAGTGTGAAATACTTCTAAATTTGTGCCAGGTGGCTGTAGTTATTGAACATAGGTTTTTGTGAAATAGTGCTCCTGTCACAAAGAAGATTGGCATAAAAGAAGTGGAAGCGCCTAAATCTCTGGGGGTCTTCTTTGGCGAAAACCCTCTATTGAGTCCTCCTGTGACTTGTGCTCATAACTGCTGAGGAAAACAGGGATGCCATCTGTAAACTGTGATTCATAAACACACTGTCAATCTGCCACGTTACCCTGACATCATAAAATAACAAGGAGCAGCATTGTAATAAAGAGGGGAGGCTTGCAATCAACCAATTAAATGCATCTAATTTATTTTCTGTTACAGCTGAGGCTTTATTTATTAGTAAACAGCTGCATTTATTACAGGGATTTAAAAAAGGAATCCAGGAAGCCGCCAACTGGCACTTTTTGATAATCTATTAATCCTGAACAATCATCTGGATATTCCATGTATTTTAGGAAATAAAAAAAAACTTGCACATACATTATTTTGTGTGCAAGTAAGTGTGTATGTGTTACAATGGTGCAGGTTGACTTGAACGCTAAAGGTCTTGCACTCCTAGGTAAGCTCCTACATGTTTTAAATATAGCTCAAATTAGCACCATGAGAGTCCTTTGTAAAAATCCTTAGAAATAACATCTTGCAGGAGACATTTCCTCCCCTGATGTGGATCTATGATTTTGGTTAATTTGTCTTATTCTGAAGGTCAAATCATGTACTTTGGACCTGGAGTAGTGCATGTTACACCTTTGGACAGAGATAAAACTTTGGAGTAGGCATGATGCTTGGGCAGGGACTAGTCCTTCAGTCATGTGTGCATTATGGTGCCCAAAGAAAATTTAATTACATATTCAGACATTTTGCTCATTGTTTTATAACAACCCAAAAGCAGGTATCATCTTTACACATCTTATTTTCTTTGCTTTCATTTTTATTTGCAAAAAAAGAGGAAGTCTTATATTTCCTAACAAATGATCATACTATTTTGTATGAGTGTGTATTTACAAAATGTATAAATGTGTATTTAAAGTTGTATGTGTGTATAATTGAAGAACAAAATTACAGTTCCTTGTTCCAATCGATCCCCAACCAACAATTGAACTCCAGAAGATTTTTTTTTTGGGGGGGGGGGGGAGGGGAGATCAATCTGATTGATTACATTTTTCTTCTCTTTACTTTCTGTATTTGAGAAGTAAGGAAATCTGTGAGAAAGATGGGGAGGGGAAAAGAGCGGGCTCATAATACTTTACAGCTGGGATCACAAAGCTAATGCCAGGTCAAGAACCTGGCTTGTTAAGCATTCCTTTTAGAAACTGACAAAGATTACCCAAAGAAGGTGTGTGTGTGAATATCAGACAGATAATTCATAGTTTTCAGACATTTTCATTTTAGCATTCAAAATATCTATCTATTCATCTACCTATTTGATTTATTCCATCTGATTGAATAATGTGCTACACAGCCTAAAATATAGGAAAACACACTAACACCCAGTCAGCAATTCTACATCTTGTGTGAATCTCAGATCTGGGTGGTACTGAGGTTTATTTGCTTTCAACTCTGAGGAGTCAAGAGAGCTGGTCATTCAGACTAAGTGTTCATTATAGCAGGGAAATGTTAATAAAACCCTGGAACCTTTTCCTTCTTTGGTTAATGGGTGAACCAGGCTGGTGTACTCTGGCTACTGCAGTCTTCCTAAGAGGCAAGCAGTGTAACAGGCTAAAATCTCTGTGTGTCTGTCTGTCTCTGTCTCTCTCTATCTATCTGATACAGATTTTCTCCATTACTGGGAGTCAGAGCAGTTCACAGTAAAAGTGCATTCCTCATTTGTCAAGGTGGGCTAAGGTCATGTAAGCAAATCCGGGACCAGCTGAAGCTCTGTTAAATATAGCACGGAGAGGGGGTTGGTAATTATTTTGCACTAACTTGCACTGGCCTAACTTGTGCCAGCTTTGTGAGAATATCCCTGGTATGGAGGAAGTTATTTCCCTAGTCAAGCTGTATTGCACTTTTTTCTGCAGACATCCAGCTGCAACCTAGCAGAATGAAATAAACAAACAAAAGACTGGATGAAATAAGCATAAACTATTAACCAATTATTATGCATCTTCTCAGAATGCAAATGAAATTCCTATTCACCACCAGGCATTCCAGAACCCTTTCGAAATCTACCCTTTAAGAATCCTAACTTAAGATCTAAACTAGACAGGAGCCTCATTCACCTTTTCCTTTGTTTAATCTACAAAGAGGAAGATGAGAACGCTCTTACTTGAACAACAACTGTCAAGTTTCAGTGGTGAACAACAACAATGTGTCAGGCCATTGCCCCAAGCACTTTTCTTTCTACCTGTCTCAGACATCAGAAATGAGCCAGGAATTGAGAGAATTGCCTTGGGGAAAGAGAATGACATGGGGTAAGGCATGAGAGGTGGAGTTTCAGAACCACTCTCCACCTGCTCCTTCTCTTGTTAAACTATTTTATTTAACTATCTGCATTTTACATGCATATATTACATGGGGGGGGGGGGGATGAAAAGTAACTCATGTCCACCACTATCTTATTTAATTTGGTCTCATTTTAGCCGCTGAAGTCCAACCCCCTTTCTCATTTAAATTTGGCAACATGAGATAGGTTTGTTTTTTTTTTTTACATGAGTTGTGTGCACACACTCCAATGTTGCAGAGATGAGAGCTGGGGGCACATGTGAGCAAGCAACATCAGAGTATAGTCAAGATAGCAAAAGTGACTAATGAGGAAGAAAGGTGGTAGCAGTTTGTTTTACTTGAATCTCTAAGAAAGGTTGAGGTGCCATCTATCCCCCATTTGAGTTAATTAAGTACAATTAACAACTGTACACAATGAACAATTGAGTTCATTGTGATGCTCCCTACCAGAGGCTCTTTAACACTATGCAATAGTCATTGCACTATCATTCCTCTTTAACTGCCATGGCTGCATCCTATGGAATGTTCTTACCACCCTCATCATAACCTTCATAACCCAGGATTCCATAGGATGTTGCCATGGTGATTACAATAAAATCTTGGTGCTTTAATGGTCAGGAATCAGAGTGCTATGATCCCATCTGACAGAACAACACACTCTGGGATTGCTTTCCCGCTGGAGGCCCAAATGGTACCAACATTGCTGTCATTCCAGCACGAAATGAATAATAGCGGTTTTGGTTCATTTGGACCTCCAGGGAGAAGATATTCTATAACTGGGCTGATACGGCAGAGAATGCCCTTCCTGCATACTTTCAGAACATGTTGTCCTGACAGATGAGAGAGAAAGGAGAGGGGTCTCCAGCAGATCAGTTCTTGGACAGTCATTCATAAACAGATAGATAGACAGACAGAGGTGAGAGCCAGTGCAGTAGTTTAGGCCAGACTTGGGGAATGTCTGGCCTGGGGGGCCTTATAAGTCCTCCAAAATCATTTGGTCTTCTGCTTGGTCTCCTAGCCAAATGCTAACCAAGTACTAACTTGGGTCTAGTGACTTTCACAAACTTCACAAAAAACTAAATCTTAAATGAAGATTAAGGAAATTACAGTGCACAGAAAAGATCTCAAGAGTTGACGAAACAAATATTGGATCTGTTCCAAATCCAAGGTGCAAGATTTATGCTGGTTTTGACCATAATAAAGAAAGATTTGAGATTTGAAGGTGCAAGATTAGAAAAGTGACCAAAACAAAATAATTCACACCTATCACTGCACAGCTGTGGCTGCTGTGGGTGAGGGAGCACTTTCAATGGCTTTCCTGGAAAAAGACCAGAGTTAAGCTGTGTGAGTTCTGAGGCAGGTTACATGGGGAGGTTGGAGCCACATGTTTTATAAGCCCCAGCTTCCCTCCTCTAGCCCTCTTTCTGCTTTTCAAGGTTGGATTGGCAGAAGTGCTGCATCACTCCATTGGATCCTTGGCCACAATTTGCATGGATCCTTTTTGCCTGCTTTGATGTGGTTGCAATGCTGGCATGGGGATGAAAATTAACTATTGAATTGGCAGCTTTGCTGGAAATGGGAGGCAGGTTGCTCTTTTTAAATAGGCCTCCTTGCTGTCTCTCCTTACAGTGGATAATAGAGTTCTAATTATTATGCCTTTGTCACTCAGGCATTTATCCTACAATTTGGGCTGCTTCTGTCCATGACAATGTTGGCATGCATTTCTCAGAAAGGCATAATGTAGAGGTGGGGAACATCTAGCCCACAGTCCATATAAGGCTCACAAAATGATTTAGTCCAGCCCAGCATGGGGAAGGATGCCTTTTCCAGTCCACTCACTTGGCCTGGCTTATTTTGCTTCTCTGAGCCACCATACTGACTCTTCTGAGGGCTGGTTGCTGCTTACCATTCAGACCCCAACCACTTCCAGGTTCCTCTCCTTGCATAGATGTGTTCTGCTTCTTCAACTCTTGCTTTTGCCAGCTGTGACAAAGACAATAAGCATGTCCATATGCAGGTAGCTTCCTGTGTCACTTGGTCTTTGAAACTTTCATTTTATTTTAATATACAATTTAATAATGTATAATGATAGATAATTTCATAAAGCCCTAAACAGTTCTGGCCCAGTTTACTTGTCCAAAGGTGTCTCCCTCTATGAACCACCTTGGCAGTTTAGATTGTCTGGGGGAGGTTCTTCTCTCGGTGCCAACTCCTGTGCAAAAAACCCTTTGCATTAAGGTTGCCATAAGTTGACAGGTGGGATAACACTGTAAGTTGGAAAAGGCAACTTTTGCTAGGAGGATCCATCATTTTTATTGCTGCATAATATAAGTGTAAAGCATATTTAGGCCAAATGAAGGGTCATTGATCCTAGAGAAAGGAGGAGAGGAATAACTTGACACTATGACCCATTCTGGAACTCTCCACTATATTATGTCTGCCAATTTCTGGTGTACTTCGTTTGAGATGTTAAAAAGGACAGGAGACTGAGACAAATCCAGTAGCAGAGGAAACACCCTTGGCAAGGTTACAGCTTCAGATAACACCATCAGCTTAAAGTGTCATGCCATGCTTAGTGCATTTTGTCTGTCATTCCACATGGGACTATTAACGTAATTGTTCTGTGTACACAAGTGGGTCACTTAGAAACAAAACCAATTTTAACATAATTCATTATAAAGGTGAGTTTGAATGGTCAAAATATGCTTATAACCTACACTTTGAGAGATAAATGGACAGGCATATCTTTCTCCATGTGTAGGTGTATAGATACAGCTAGGCATGCCCACATGTGTAAATACACATATTTATTCAACAAAGACTTCCCATTGAGCAATACCATTTACAAAGATATGGACAAATGCAAAATGCTTGTGTATGGAGGAAGAAAATGATCAGTTCAATACACCCTTCAATGCATCAGTAATTTTTAGTGGACACAAAAATATTTTAAAAGCTGGCAGATACCAAAGGAATCCCCATCCAGGCTGCTTTTGTTAATCCTTATGATATGCTTCACCATTGCATCTCTCAACCCTGGCTTTTTCCTCTTGCCTCCCCAGTGTCTAATACTTTTCCACACACTGGGCTGCTTTTTGTCCATTTCCCCACCACAGCCTGGTTTCCTCTATGGAATATCAAAGACATGGGCTCATACACTCACACACACAGACACCCTTTGATTTTCTACTCCCTGTGTGTGATTTCTTTCTCTCTCTCTCTTGCTCCCCTTTTTATTTTAGGTGACATTGTTCTATTCACCAGACCTGTAACTTTAACAGAGGGTGACAGGGTGACCTTGACGACAGATGTTCTTATGGCAACAGATGGCACTGGTAAACCAGAGAAGCTGCTGTATGCCATTTCTGTGCCACCTGTGCATGGTCAGATTGAGTACATCAATTATCCTGGCGTGCCCATTCCCCGCTACAGCCAGTTGGATGTTGTGGCCCAGAAGGTCTGCTACATTCATGACAATAGCCACGAGGCTAGTAAGGATTTATTCAGGTGAGAAAGCCTACCCTTTTATATATATTTTTCTCTTCCCCACCCCATGTTTTAAATATGAAAAAATGTTCAGAAAACTAAGTGTTAATACAGCTTCGGAATAGCATTCAGTGAACAGTGATTGCAGTGTTGAGATGGCTGGCATGAAAATCCAAAAGAAATAAATATCCCATCATCAAGTACCAGCCATTGGTTGACTGTAATTTTTCAGGCTTTTCAGCCAGAAACTGTGGGAGAGGAGCATATTTTGTATGGCAATATATTTTAATGATTTTCTAATTAATTAGTACATCAAGGGAGAGCTATTTATACATTGCCGTATAAGCCTGCTTTCCCCCCTTTCCCAGGCACACTTTAAACTTATTTGGTGGCAGAGGAGGTACATTGCTAATTCAGTTACTGTTATTCTCCATCTGAAACTGTAGTTGCTCTCTGGGGTAGTTTTTTTTTTCCAGTCAGCAGGGGAGAGAAAAATCCACAATATTGTCTGAAATCATTGGTAGAAGTTAATCCAGATGGTGGTGTCATTTCTAAAGAAAAGCATATGTTGGCTATTATGGTACTTAAATGTAATGGTTTTATATACCTCAAGTGGGCAGAATGGGAGGGGGGAATACAGCAGAATTTTTTCTTGCTCTCTCTATGTCTCTCCCAAGTACAACAGAAAATAGATTTCATCTCTTTTGACTGAATTTCCGACCAGATGTGACAACTGTAATGGATTAAAAACCTATTAATGCCATCTCCCCTGCAAGAAAGAAGGGCCCATATTGTTTAAATCAGTAAGAGGTTACTGACTTAATTTATCACTCACTTGAGTATTATTGCATTCTAGGTATTTTGGTATTTTTCACACACACAGGAGCTATACATATATTGTTTGTAACTATCAACATCAGGACCCTGGCACTAAATTTCGATTGCTTTGGAGGAGCATGATGAAGGGCAAATATGTGGGGAGATGGCTAGGGTGTCCAAGTCTTTCATTGTTTTGCTAAGAACAGCACTGAATCCCTATAGATGGAAAAGTTTTTTTTAGGGTAGTTCAGGAAAGGACAGACAGAAATAGCCCCCCCCCCCCCCACAATTATTTTACCATTTCAATCACCACCTCCTGAAACTGTTTTTCCTAAAAATAAAAAAATGATGCTGTGCCCCTTAACTTGTTTCTTCCTTCCATTTTCAAACTCACAGTTATTTATACTCTCTTTGCCACCAAATAGACACTCAAGCTAATTTTATTCTTGCAATGATTAAGTGTGTATACTTTCTTCAGAAATGGGTTAAATTAACAAGAGGAAGAAAGAATCAGTAAATCATGCAAACAGCCTCTTTCTAAGTGAGGTTAAGACCATAGTTAAATAAATCATAGACCTTAAATCTTTATCCATTTTTTTGGCATGCGGAAAATATTTTCTTCTTTCAAGAGGATGCTATCTAGTCTTGGCTAAGTAGAGGTGGAAAAAATTGGTTGAGTCTGTGATTCTTTTCAGGTATCCTCTTCACATCTCTTAAGACTCCTTAATTTGGAAATATGCATACTTGTGAATCCTTCATTGTATTTTGGAGAAATAAAATACTTATAACTATACTTTTTTTGGTGAGAAACTGTTATTAAAAATCTGTGGTTCGGAAAGATGTGTGATTACAATCCTGACTTGTACAATAAGGGGATTTAGTTTATATTCCATTCCCTAACCCTTTCTCCCCTCCTCTCCTTTCCTGTCTATATTTTACTTCCTTTCTTGTTGATCAACCTATTTACCTCCTCTTCCTTAAGACTTCAATTTTTCTCTTTGCAAAATAGGAGCAGCAAAACAACACAAAATACAGCTGTTGGTAGTTCTCCCATCTACCGACAATGAGGGAAAACTAATAGGATCAATTATGCAACTTGAATTCTTTGCCTACTTACTTAGAGTTACAAAATCATAGAATTGGAAGGCACCACCAGGAGCATCCAGTCAAACTCCCTGCCATGTAAAAATACAAAGTCTAACCTATCCAACTTCTATCTAAAAACCTCCAGAGGAAACTCTGGCCCCATCTACACTTCTAGATAATCCAGTTTCTGAATCCAGATTATTGGATTTGAACTGGATTACATGGCAGTGCACATTTATATAATCCAGTTCAAATAAAATAATCTAGAATCAGATCATAGAATCATAGAATCATAGAATCAAAGAGTTGGAAGAGACCTCATGGGCCATCCAGTCCAACCCCCTGCCAAGAAGCAGGAATATTGCATTCAAATCACCCCTGACAGATGGCCATCCAGCCTCTGCTTAAAAGCTTCCAAAGAGGGAGCCTCCACCACACTCCGGGGCAGAGAGTTCCACTGCTGAACGGCTCTCACAGTCAGGAAGTTCTTCCTAATGTTCAGATGGAATCTCCTCTCTTGTAGTTTGAAGCCATTGTTCCGCGTCCTAGTCTCCAAGGAAGCAGAAAACAAGCTTGCTCCCTCCTCCCTGTGGCTTCCTCTCACATATTTATACATGGCTATCATATCTCCTCTCAGCATTCTCTTCTTCAGGCTAAACATGCCCAGTTCCCCAAGCCGCTCCTCATAGGGCTTGTTCTCCAGACCCTTGATCATTTTAGTCGCCCTCCTCTGGACACATTCCAGCTTGTCAATATCTCTCTTGAACTGTGGTGCCCAGAATTGGACACAATATTCCAGATGTGGTCTAACTAAAGCAGAATAGAGGGGTAGCATTACTTCCTTAGATCTAGACACTATGCTCCTATTGATGCAGGCCAAAATCCCATTGGCTTTTTTTGCCGCCACATCACATTGTTGGCTCATGTTTAACTTGTTGTCCACGAGGACTCCAAGATCTTTTTCACACGTACTGCTCTCGAGCTAGGCGTCCCCCATTCTGTATCTTTGCATTTCATTTTTTCTGCCAAAGTGGAGTATCTTGCATTTGTCACTGTTGAACTTCATTTTGTTAGTTTTGGCCCATCTCTCTAATCTGTCAAGATCGTTTTGAATTCTGCTCCTGTCCTCTGGACTATTGGCTATCCCTCCCAATTTGGTGTCGTCTGCAAACTTGATGATCATGCCTTCTGGATTATATGGCAGTTCATCCTCCACCACACTCTGAAGCACTATATTCCACTGTCAAATAGATCATACAATTAAGAGTTTTTCCCCCTAATGTTTAGATGGAATATCTTTTCATGTACTTTGAATTCATTGTTCTGTGTCTTAGGATCTCATCACATGGATGTTTTCCCATCCTCACTCCATTTTTGCATGCTGGCAAAATAGAGTCCCATGGAGGCCATCTAATGATACATGGCTGCCCTTGGGAATCTGTCTTTCCAGCATGCTACAAGGGAGAGAAGACACCATTTTCAGAAGTTGGGTGTTACCTGATTCCAGAAAGTGGGGAGAAGTGAGCAAAAGTGGGAAGAAAACCAGGAAAGGTCATGGTATGGCTGTCCATCTCTGAAGACAGACCTGGCCAGGAGAGAGTGGGGTAAGACGGCTTCCCCACTTTTCCCAACACTTTCCCCTGCTTTCCCCTGCCTGTCTGATGAAATCCTTAGTCTCTGAAAGAACAGAAAACATATTTTCTGCCTCCTCAATATGACATCCTTTCAAATATTTAAACATGGCAATCACATTACCTGTTAACTCTCTCTTATCCAGGCTAAACATACCTAGCTCCCTTAGTTGCTTCTCAGAGGACATTGGTTCCATATCTTTCATTATTTTGGTCGCTCTTCTCTTGACAGAGTTCAGCTAATCAATATTCTTGAATTTTGCAGCCCAGAACTGCCCAGCAGTATTCCAGAGGAGTTCTAGTTAAATAGGAATATCCTTCGATGTAGACACCACACTCCGATCAATGCAGACGAGAATCACATTGGCTTTTTAGCTGCTGTGCCAGACACAAGGTAGACAGTGAAAGCTGAGACAGGATCAAAGGAGATGAGCTGACTCAGTGCCAACAGTAACATCTTTCTCACATTCTCTAGGTTGCTGAAGTTCATTTTGTATAACTGGATACAAGGCTTTTATTTCTTTAGTAGAGAACATGCCCCTGTTTAACCATAGACCTAAGACTCCTCCCATGCAAAAAGGGAAGTTTACAAATGTGAAATGTTGAACTTGCCCTCTAATAAATTTACTGAGTAAAAGCAAAGGCCAATGGTACGAACAGGAACTGAAGAACTTTTCAAAAGCTTCAGATTGTCAAAGTGATGCAGCCATTCTGTTCACTGGGGCTGGTTGCATGGAGCTCCATTTTTCTCTTGTTGCAATAGTTTCACCAGAAATAGTTCCATTTCCAAGGGTATGATATTTATTTATTTTATTTATTTATTTGACTTGTATACCGCTACTCCCAATTTGGCTCAGAGCGGTTTACAGCAGTAGATTAAAACAATACAATTAACTTTAAAATACAATAAAACAAGAACAGACATAGTCCTGAGTTATTCACCCATCAAAAGCTTGTCAGAAGAGAAAGGTTTAGAGGCTCTCCAAAAAGCAAGTAGGTCTCGGATAGTTCGGGTTTCAACTGGCAAGGCATTCCATAAATAAGGGGCTACAATCGAGAAGGCTCTCTGCCTACTAGAGGACAGATGATAAGTCTGGATGTTGGGGACTTCAAGCAAATTTTGGTCTTTGGACTGAAGTAATCTCTTGGGTTGGTAGGGGGATAAGCGGGCCCTCAGGTACGCCGGCCCCAGACCATATATGGCCTTAAAGGTTAGTACCAGCATCTTGAAAGTAATCCGGTACTCAATCGGTAGCCAGGGCAGCTGTTGTAGAATTGGGGTGATATGACACCTCGCCAGCACCCTGGCAAGAAGACGAGCCGCCGCATTTTGCACCAGCTTCAGTTTTCGGATCACTGACAAAGGAAGGCCAATGTAGAGGGCATTACAGTAGTCAAGCCTCGAGATGACCGTAGCCAGGTCGTTCCTAGATAGGCAGGGAGCCAGTCGCCTAGCCTGATGTAGATGGAAAAACGCAGATCTGCTCACAGCAGAGACCCGGGCCTCCATTGTGAGCAGAGGGTCCAATAAGATACCAAGACTTTTATATGAGCTATAAAACCTGATATGACTTGGTTTAGGTTGTCTGAAGGACTGAATCTCCTGTATGGATCTGCAAAGTTTTCATATCTTTTAGGGAACCCTTCCTTTTGGAACCTTATCACAAATACTATTTTGCAAAAATAATAATAAAAAAATAGGAGGGACAGCAGAGCAAATCCATTGCCCCATGGACATAAGGAGCATCACCCAAGGGCTGAGTATTTGTGCTGGCTCCATTGGAGCCAGCACAACATGGGCAGGCTCCTGTGTTGAGAGGGAAGCATCATATGACTCTTCCACTCCACTTGTGGTCCAGTGAAATCATGGGAACTGCAGTATGCACATCCATCACTAGACTGGCGGTAAAGTGACCTACGATAATTAAAAAGCCCCATATATCCCCAAGGACATCTAATGAGAATATAAAAGTATGGTTTCTCACTGGACTATTCCTTTAGCTCTGGAACTTCCTGTGTAGTTAAGGTAACTTGTTTTCCTTCATGTAGTCTTTTTTTTTTGTGTAAAACTTTTTATTCAGAGATGTCTTTGGCAGCTGGCCATATTTGTTGTAGAAGAGGTTTTTCAAATGAAGACATGCTTTATTTTGCTTTTACTGATGTATTTTTAAATTTTTCATGAATTATTCATTTTATGTATTTGTACTATTTTACTGAGGTCCATCTACGAGAGGAAAGTGACATACACATCAACAAGTAAATAATTAAAATATTTTTTTCTGTGGCAGAGGAACCATTCTAGAATTGACAAGATACCATGGAAACCATTTTGTTTTAGTATCCAGATCTCTTTCTCTCTCAATCTTTCTTGCACTCTCTCCTTCCCCTCCCCCCCTCAAATTTTATTGCCCTAACAGAGTTGGGCAATCCTGAAACCTCTTAATCTTAACAAGACATGCATTAGCTCTAGAACAAAAAAATGGAAAGAATGATGGTGTTATATATTTAAATATATTTTAATTATATTTTAGTATGTTATATATTTTTCAGAAATCAGCACTTAAACTGAAACCATTTTGGCACATTTAGATTTACCTCTTCTGGAAAATATATATCTATACAAATGTCACTGACTATTCATAAAGTTAGGTTTTTACTGACATTGGATTACATGGAGGACACCCATGGAATTCAGACAATCACGAGATTTGGATAATTGTGATTCAGTTAATTGGAGTTTTTGTGTGTGTTGGCACATCTGTTTAGCATAAAACTTACATTCTCTCTCATTTTAAGATTAAAAATTCCTAACTGAGCTTTGTTGGTAGCTTGGAAGCATCTGCTGGCATATTGTTGACACCTCTCAACCACATAACAGAATACAGTGTCCTTTCCTGAAATGAAGGTTGAGCACATAAAAGAGATTACATGGTAGGAGAAGACATAATTTCAATGGTGTTTTCATTTGATCATTTAAATCAGGTACTTTGGGAAGACCTGATGGGGTAAGGAGAGGCTGTTTCCAGTTTTAAAGGGGTTAAAAGGAAGAAGATTAAAATATCTTCTTTCTCTCTCTCTAAATGTGCACTCTAAATTAATTTCCACTGGTAATCCAGATCGGGTTAAATAACTCCTCATTATTCTGCTACACAGCTGAGGCTTCTCAAAATGTTTATCTTGTTTTGTAACTGGTACCTTCTGGCATATTCCAGTGCCAACTCTTGTAGCTCCTGCTATATTTCATTCCCACTATTTTTGGAATGGAGCTGCTGGTTCCAGGTGATTTAATAAATTGCTTTTTTTCTTTCATTTTTTCCCTTTTTTTGGTGTGTTCCTTTTAACTTACCCATCTGCGCAACACATGCGTAACTTGCAATCTGTTGGCAGTTTGCAGAAAGACAAACTGTCAGAGCTGCGTGCATTTGACAACTTTGTTCCCAATTAGATTAGTGGTAATTTTAACAGATTTCAGGCCATTCGGGAGAGGAGGAGGAAAAAAAGGAATGACATGTTATTAAAGCATCAATTTTGACAGACCTTGAGCACATTGAGCATCAGTGTAAATTATATTAAATGCTTTAATTAAAGCTATGAAAGATTTACCCTTTAAGCAGTAAGTGATTGCACTGCAAATATAAAGGGAAAGTGGATAACAGTTTCCTAAATGGCTTCTGCAGTTTGAGACGGTGCACCAGTCACTTCCTCCACCATAATCTATGAGTGTAATGTTGGAAGCATCGTTAATTATTCATAGCCACATCTATGGTAGCAGATGTGATTAAAAACATGAATAGTACCAGTCAGCAATGAAGCACTGCCTATTTTTCAAAGGAAAAGAAATCATGGCTCAAGTTCCTTTTCATCACAATGCTGCTTAAAAGCTGCCAAGAAAACAAAATAGTACTCTGGTTAGATATGCTTGATTTTGTGTGTACATGTATGATGTGGATGGAAGTATATTTTTTTCTAATTTTAGAAAAATGCTTGAAAATGGTTTCTTAAGCATTGGAAACCACTGACAAGAAGAAAACTGAACTGAGATCAATCTGTACTCTTCAGAATTTATTCAATGCAAAATTTGCATGTTGCCCTTTTTTTGGCATGGAAAAATAGCATTTTCTGTGCAGAAAATAATATTATTTTAATATATCTGTGGAGAAAGGAATATTTTTATGAAGGAAGTGTTTTTTTCCTGAGCAGAAAAGGTATTTTCTGCGCAAAAATACTGTACAGATGTTGTGCAAAATAAATCCTGAACGGTGAATATTTTCCTAAAATGGCAGAGTTTTCAATAGTTTTCTTGTCATATTAAGAAATTTCCCCAAAATTCCTAATTACTTATTTTGAAGATGAAATTAGTGAAGAATGACACCCCGGGATATATGCATACACACATGCTTGTACACATCACAAAAATGCACTACAGCGATAGTATATTTAATCATTTTTCTTACATTGCTTTAGTTTTAACAGAGAGTTTTGCAGCTTGCCAGGAATGACTTATTCATTTCAGACCAGATCTTATCTATGTGAAAAACCATGGCCTTTTAACATATAGAAATGTCTTTTTAAAAAAATGAACAAGGTCCAGTTGTTTGCTGGAGTAAGCTGGGCTCCAAGGAACTCTGGCTTAAGGCACAAACATTTGAAAAAAATCTGAACCTTGCCCTTTTCCATATTCACATGCACAAATGTAGAATATAGAAAATGGAAATGAATACAAGACTGCTTTCAATGCATATCAGGATATTTCTAAAACTTTACACTTGGAAAACATTTATGTAATGACCTTGAGTATTTTAACATGATGTATATTTGGAATTGGTTTCTATACATCCCAAATTACATATAGTATTTCTAGTATATTTGAGGACCTCTTGATTCATGATATAAAACACAAATGCTATATATGTGTTTTTAAAAAGAAGCATTGTTAATTGAAAAATAAAACAGCCTCAAAACAAATTCCTTAGGTGTCTGCTCCCCCCACCCCTGATCTCTTAACCCTAATCTTTGTCCCTACTCATCTCCTGACCTAACAATTTTACTTATACAGCTCCCCAAAGAGAGAGCAGAGAACCTGGAGCCACAAAATTAAGGATCTAAAACTGCAGAAATGGAAGTGGCTCTGTTGGCTGAGAATTACTTGGCAGATTTTGGATAAGTGAAACATGGAAAACTAAATTATCCTACTTAAAAGTTCAGGCATGAGCTAAATGCAGCACATGGATAACCAGGGGCCCTACACAGTTATAGCACAATGATTATACTTTAACTGCCATGGCTACATCCTATGGAGTCCCTGGGCTTCTATTTAGTGAGGCACTAGTGCTCCCTGGCTCTCCTGGTACTATAGACCCCAGGATTCCATAGGATGGAACTATGACACATGACAACGTGTCAAGAATCAAACAGACCCAGTTCTCCAAATAGGCTGGACAATAAGATCTTTGGCCTTCAAACACTGCTTACTTTTCATGCATGTAATTAATAAAGCCATGCTCAGATTTTAGCCCAACAACACCACTGTGTGTCTCTTCATAAAGATTTTCCTGCTCATGTAACTTTTATTTTTATTTTCAGTGAATGGCAGCTGGTAGTTGTACATAAGTACCCAATCAGCTGTCTTCATTTCTTTATTGCAGCTTCTGGGATGTGTGTGTGTGTGTGTGTGTGTGTAGTAATTTAGCACTGGTAGGACACAGCATTTGTCTTAATTAGTGCTAATGCATGAGAAGTACCTAGGGAAGCTGCAGAGCTTGACATACAGAAAAGCCTGGAAGCAGTTACAAAGAAATTAACCACTGTGCCTAAAGACAGGAAGTCTCCCAAGCTTTGTGTGTAGATAAATTTGTGAGTATTTCCTGAAACCCCAGTGAGAAATATTAAAGAATGGTTAAGGGTGGAAGAAAAGGACAACTTAGATGCATAGTGACATGATGAATCTGAAAGGGAATACTCATGGACAAAATGCTGTCTTATGATGGTATTTCTGATCTTGATATATTAAATATAAATAAGGGGTAACATTTAGCATTTAGTGGTTGTCAGTGCAATAGTTAGGTATATCTTCTTAAAAGACAGTCCCTTAGAGCTCAGTGTAGATGGATGTTCAATCAAATTCAGTCAAATAAATGGATGTACAATTGCACATGCAATTGGATGCTACTGTCAAAATGCCATGTTTCTTAACAAAATAATCATCAAGACTCTGTAAAATGTATCAGAATTATACCCAATATTCCAGATTGTGATCTGAGATAGAGAAATTGTAATAACTAGCTATGGCCACCTAACAAATTCATGGCAGAAGTCAGATTTAAGCTGGGAAGTTCAGAGTTTATACTTTAGTATCTACATTATTAACACTGTGGCTAAGGGTTCTAGACTTAGGACCTCATCACATGAGGCTTGGGGCCATCCTAAGACACTTCCAGAATAAAGCCCACTGGAGCCCATCACATGATTCAAGGCTACTTCCAGCAGGGCTCCATCCTGGAAGCATCCTAGGATGGAGCCCTGAGAACATGGGTGGCTACTCATGTTCTCAATAATTAAGCTGAGGGCAGAGTAGAGGGAAGCTGAGGGTGACCCCCCCCCCCCATGTGATAGGGAAGGTGGCAAAGCAGGTAATGCAGAGCATAGGATGATGGTTCACCTTCCTACTGGATTTGTTCCACTACCCCATGGATACCCCCACTGACCGCTGACTTGAGGACCTCAGTGTGATGCACTCCTTAGTCAATAGTCAGAGTAAATAGAGGGGATCTTGAAGAATGTGTAAGAATATTTTTCAATTTGTTAGATTTGTTGTTTTATTTGAATGGCACAGTTTAACATATCTTCTGCATGATATCACCAGAGCCTGCTCCTTGTAACGTCACCAGGGGTTGTTTTCTATGATATCACAAGGAGAGTCAACCCTGGACCTGATGTTTTGGCATTGAAATCTTGGGGCTTGGAATAGCCTCAACTGGGCAAGCCTAACTGTGGCTAATTTAATTTGAAACAAACTATGGGATTTTAGTGTTATATGCAATCTTTAATGTCCTGAATGGCTCGGCTCCAAACATTTATTATTTATTTATTTATTTATTTACTTTATTTGTATACTGCTCTTCTCAGCCCTTAGGCGACTCAGAGCGGTTTACAACAATTTAGGTATACACAATACAAAATCATAAAACATTTAAAAGCAATAGCATCACAAATCATTAAACATCAATATCAATACATCACTACATCAATATAACAAATCCATCAGGTCTCATCAATGAAGTTTGGACATGTTTTGAAATCTTCTGGAAAGGGTTTTTTCTGTGTTTTCCACCTTTTGTAAGTAGACCTTGGGCCTCACCTTGGGTGAGACCTTGGTGGAAGGTCCAAGGTCTCACCTTTTGTAAGTAGACCTTGGGCCTTCCGCCTTTTGTAAGTAGACCTGTAAGTAGATGAGCAAAATTGCCTGTCCTATGCTGCTGTCACACCTCTTCAGGCATGGAGCCCACTGGCTCCCATCCAACAAAGTTGATCTACTTCCAGTAGGGCTCCATACCTGAAGAGGGGTGAAATCGGTGTTGGTTGCAGTGGCAGCAACATGGGAGATTTCCTGTGTTGGATAAGAAACAATGGGGAGAAGCTGGGTGGTGGATGCTTCTCCCCAGTGGATGGAGTAAATGGCAAGGGGAATTATGCAGGCCATGGGTTGCTGGGTCCCCCCCCCCCCCGTCCCCTATTCAGGCCCCGCTGGATTTGCCATGATCCATGGCAAATCCAGTAGTTAATGTGGTAAGATCCCATATTGGAATAAAGAAGAGAGCTCTCAGATTCTAGAAAGGTTACGTGACTGACACCCTTTTTAACCTCTTTCTGCACTCACATTCAGACCTTTTTCTTCTAGCAAGGCTTTGAGAATTATTTTTAAAGGGGACAACAAGCCTCCATAACCTGCTAATTTTCTCTAAAAAACTTTTAATGGTTTACATTTTAACTGTTTATTTTTCATAAATTAATTATTTTTAAATGCTCATGTTATGAAATTTGTATATGTTTGTTTTAAGTGTTGCCATCTACCTTGCACCAAATTGCAAAAGCAACAACAATAATGCAGCCCCTCCCCCCAAAAAATAGCTTGCTCATGTGAAATTATTTGCCTCCACTGATATTTTTTGCCTTTGGTTTTTTGTTTTTGTTTTTTGTTTTGCAGACTTCAGTGCTTACTGTGCAAACAGTAATTCCTGCAATTTTTTTGTTGTTGGTGCTCCCATATACCCTGATCTCAAAAGATCACACAAAAGGATTCTGGACTCTTTAATGCTGAATGTTTCTTGTGTCACTGCTTCTGTTTTTTCTCTTTAGCTCCTACTTCTATAAACACTGTCTTGTGTGTTCTAGCAGCCATTTCTGTGCAGTGCACAACTGAATGGCAAATAGTAAAGGGATGAAATCACAGCTGAATGCAGAGAGTGTTTGGCAACCTGCTGAAAACACCAACAGTTTGAAAAAAAATATTGTGGTCCCAGAATAAAAGGAAAGTGGAAAGGAACAAGATTGACAGAAATTAATAATGTTATGTGTGTAGACACAATAAGAACTCCCCAAAGTACAGCAGAGCATTTTATTTCCTGGAGGTGGGGAAGGAATCCCTACAATAATCCAGGTGGTGAGGGTGGGTCCAGCAATGTGGTAAATTGACCATTACCACCTGCCCCAAAAACTGGATGTTGGTCATTTATGGGCCACTCTTCTTTTTCCAGCCTTCTACATAGGAGTGGCATTATTGGGCCTATTTTCAATCATTAAGGTCCCCTGATACTGGTGCTGATAGGTTTTCCTATCTTTATTTCTCGTTAAGCAATCACGTTAGGACTCCAATTTAACTATCACGGCTTCATCTTATGGGTTCCTGGGATTTGTAGTTTAAAGAGACAGTAGAGCTCTGTAGAGGAACATTCACAATGTCCCTCCCTGAACTGCCTATCTCATGGCAGTTCAAATGATATCCTAGCACTACCATTAAGTAGTGTGAAATTTTATTGCCAGTGGTTGAACTGACCATTCCAAGTGAGCTCTTACTAGAAAAAATGCAGTGGTGTTATTTTTAGATCCATAGTCCAAATGCTGTTGGTGTACAAACAGTTGCACTTTTTCTAGGGTCACACAAAGCTATTTGTACATCATGGGAGCTTCATTCTTGTGTGTCTTCAAGTCATTTCAGGCTTATGGCTACCCTCAAGGGAATGTATCACAGGGTTTTCTGAGCCTAAAACTGTGGAAATCGAACCCAGGTCTCCAGAGTCATAATTCAACAGTCAAACCACGACACCAAAATGTTTATTTTTCCTTGTCCTGCCGCCATCAACAAGATTCCAGTCAATGTGTAATGCAGTCTGTATGTAATGCAGAAGCAAAACGATAGCATCGATCAGATGCATTCTGATAGGGAGTGTGTTGTATTCATTTCTGTATACTGATACATATAAATATGATATTTATAAATTTACAATAGTTTATTATCCCTCTGTTCTTTCTTTTTATCTGAAATAGTTTTACCATCACTAATGGTCATATGGAGAAGAAAGGCCATCTAGAATTTAACATTGAGCACAGTGACCGGATTCCACCTACTTTACTTTATAACAAAGGTCTTCATATTATGGAGGGCAGCAAAGGAATCTTAACTTCAGATGTTCTTCAACTTACAGACATAGACAGCCCAGCAAAAAATCTCACCTATATTATTACCCAGTACCCACAACATGGACATTTATACGTGAAAGAGATGGTCTTACACTGGGGCCAATTTACACAATTGGATGTGGATAACACAAGAGTGTACTATAAACATAATGGACGAGCTGGGCAAATTGATAAGTTTTCCTTTGTAGCTACAGACAGAGTCAATCGTGGAGTTTTGGTCAATGGGCAACTGAGAGATGACCCCATTGAATTTATGATACAGGTATGTATGGATATGAAATATATTCCCTTTTCTGTACATGGTCAGTATTTATTAGAAGTAGAAATATACTAGCTGGCATTTTCCAATTATGCTTCCTTAGCAGCACATATTTAAGATGTAATATTGCAATGAATGTACAATATTAAATGCTGGAAATTGCCCCAAGATACTGTATTCTCTGAGGCTGTAGAAAGAAGAAAGATTTCAGTGGAATTAAATATTTATGGCTTATCAGGGCAACTGGAACCTGATGTATCTCAGCCTTAGGCTACCTCTGGCAAAACTTTTTCTGAGTGAGTACCTCCCTGTATGTTCCTGTGAGTTGTATGCATGAGTACTACCTTGCCTACTCTTTTATGTCCATGTCTATGTCTTTGTACATGTATGAATATCAACTTTCCCTTGAGTTCCTCCTGCGGTTCTCTCTGTTATTGTCTTCTTGCTTTTCTTTCACAAGGGCTCTAGCCATGATGGATGGAGGTGGTCATCTAAGCTCTGTGGTTGGGTGTCCGAGCAGGCATAAAGGAGGGCTCATGAATTGTACAGAACTGAGAATTTTGGCTGTATTTTTTCTCTCTACAACTCTCTTGTTTCAAAGATGCTTTTGTCCAAATTCTGTCTCCTCTGTAACTGGATCATGTTCTTCTGTTCAATCCATACCATACACTTAGGTCCTGTGTGTGACATTTATTCCAAAGAGCCAGGACAAGACTGGCAAATGTTACCCAGAGCACGTTTTCCTCTAGCTGCCCCTAGACAGGGGAACAACCTGTTGGAAAAGACTCAATAGCTGAGTTTAAAACAGGCTGGCCTATCTAAATGATTTTTATATTATGAATTTTAAATTATGGATCTGAATATGCATTGAACTTATATATATTTTTAAACTGATGGTATGTTTATATGTTTTTAACTGGCATGTGTTGTTGTTTTTAATCTGTTGATGATTCCCATTTTGATTCATTGGGGAAGGTGTGTAAAATGTGTTGTTGGATTCCATCCCCCTGTGCAGCTATTTACTCAAAATTAGGCAACATATTTATTTATTTATTTACTTTATTTGTATACCGCTTTTCTCAGCCCTTAGGCAACTCAGAGCAGTTTTTGAACTAACCAGGATCCAGACCCAAGAAATGCTTTGCGGAAATTGGTGACATATTAGAATTATCACAGAGAAAGGGGAAGTAAATTAAACTCAAAAGTGGATTAGAACATCAAAAGAATCCTCCCATTCAAGTTCCACAATTTGGTTCTGGGGCCCACAGATTTCCATAAAGCAAACATCTCCGCTCGTTGAGAAGTGTTTTAACTCCCCTTTGAAATGTAGCTCTGTGCCTTTAAACTCATTCTTCAGTGTTAGGAATACATTTAACTGCTTATTCAGGACTGAGAGGCTTACATGTCTGGTAAATCAGCCTCAGTGGCCACTAGAGAGAGGCACTTCTGGCAAAAGTTCAGAAATCAGTGTTTTGGAAAGATTGGTTTGACCAGCTCTCATGTGAGCGCATGTTCCTGACCAAATGCAGTCAAATTCTAAATGACATTTAACTGCTCCCTTGCTACTCCTAACCATGGCCAAAGCCCTCCTAAACCTCACAGGATGCTCAGGAGGAGCTTATTTTGAACTTCCCTTATTGCAACTTCGTGTTCCTATTTAATATGTTGAGGTTGTGTTTTGAATAACCTGTTTTCTTGTGATTTATTGAGGAGTCTTGGGAGATGCGTGCATTATAAAATATGCTTCTACTTGTTAAATTGTTTAAATGGGGATTCCTGTTTATTGCCAACAGCTTTGACACATACAGACAAATCCAATGCGTTTTTACTCAGATGTAAGTCCCACTGAGATCAATGGAATTTACTGCCAAGTAAACATAAGCTTTCTAAGTTACAGATGGTCACTGCAAGTTTGTCTCTATCCCTTTTCATTAAACCTGGCAGTGCTGTTTTTGAAGGGTGATAGATTTTGGAACTGAAAGGGTTAATGGGCAATAGCCCCTAAACTGCATGTTTCTTAAAACTCATGGCCTAGTTTACTAATCAGTTGTCATAAGATGTCAGATAGGGAACCATCACTTAAGGATTGCAGAATGCAGTCAGTCAAGCAGCTAATTGGTTGGACAGTGGCATGAAGGTGTATATCCCAAAGGATGGTGAATTATCAGAACAGGTGAAGAAAGTTTGGATAGATGAGCATCTCAGTGGTATAAAATTCAACACTTGGCTGGATTACATTGATGTTGACCAGGAGGGCAGCTTTGTTCCTTCTTTGGGGAATGCATATCAGCATAGTTGGCTGAAAAACCGTCATTCCCTTCTTTAGTTTAATTGAAGAATGAAACTGCTAGTCAGCTGAATGCTTGAAAGAGCAATACCCAAGGAATACCTTGACATATTTTTGTCTTATATACTGAAAAGTATGTACTTTCTACTGTAGCCACTCTGAGTCCCTTTGAGGGAGAGGTGCAGGTTAGAAATATAGTATTATTATTTGAAACACAACAAGGTTAGTATACAGCAAACAAGATTCTGTCTGTCATATTGGATCACACACTTCCCAAATGTCACACACTTCCCAAATGTCTAGGACTTCCCCTTCTTCCTCCTCTTCCTCTTCTTCTTTTTCCTCTCCTCCTCCTCCTCTTTTGGAATTCATCTTTCTTTTAAATCACCAGCAAACTAGTCTGGCAATAATTCATTACAGAACTTGTGACAAAGATCCCAGTCAAAAACCTCTAGTATCTCATCAACTTCCATTCTCTTGTTATTTGTAACAAAATTTGAAAACAATTCTGTTCCTGGTTTGGAAGTGTTATCCCTGTTCAATTGTGTGGAGCTTACTTTGAAAGTAGTTGTTATATTTCAGAAACTTTGTTTTTGTGGCTGCCAGAAACTATGTTGAATTGGGGGTATTTGTGTGTGTGTGTCAGAAATTGCAAGTCGCTTCTGGTGTGAGAGAATTAGTCGTCTGCAAGGGCATTGCTGAGGGGATGCCTGGATGTTTTATCATCCTTGTGTTTTATCCTTGTGTTTTATCATCCTTGTGGGAGGTTTCTTTCTTGTCCCGCATGAGGAGCTGGAGATGATAGAGGGAGCTTCCCCCAGATTCGAACCTCCGACCTGTCCTGCCGGCACAACAGTTTAACCCATTGTGCCACCGGGGGCCCCTGTGTTGAATTGGCTGAGAGTCTATCAGATATTCATTGAAAAATTATAGCAAAATATGCTGCAGGATGTCTTGCAAAAACAAAGGTTTTGCAGTTCAATAAACTTTTTCTATGTTTTTATGATAGAACCAATTAGGAAATGACATTTATAATCCAGGAACAAAAGTTGTCTTCTCCTACTAGGTGCTAGGGTTGTGCAATCAATGAAAAAATGTTTCAATACTCATTACAAAATTAGGGTATCTGGGGAAAAATGTTTCTACAGTGTTTCTGAAATTGCATGGGATCTCTGTTATATCTATAACAAGTTATCTACTGTATTGTCGAAGGCTTTCATGGCTGGAATCACTAGGTTCTTGTGGGTTTTTTCGGGCTATAGAGCCATGTTCTAGAGGCATTTCTACTTTTTGTTACTTTTCATTAAGTAATTAATTGTGCCAATATGGAAACTTCAGGAGAGACTATTACCCTCATTTTTACAGCTATTGGGGTGAAACTTGCTACAATGGTAGAACTCATTTACTACTCTTAGCCCATCATGTTTCAGAATGTTTTGCTCATCCACTGTTTTGGGGGGGAATTTTCAATTTTTCAAATTTTTAAAAAACATTTTTTAAAAAAATACAAGAGTGATCTCCTTGAATTTTCTGTACAATGACACAAGAAACGTATTTCCAAGTTTCAGAAATATGCATACATCTACTGATTTTTTGAATTTTTAAAAGTATTGACAAAAACCTTTTAAAAAAAGCCACAACAGCTATCTCATTGAATGTCTTTCATATTAACCAATAGAACTTCAATTTAGGGATTTCTTCCCAGCCCAGCACTGATTTACTTACTTGTATTGAAGTATCAGCCAGTCCTCCTTTTCAGTTTCAACAATGTATTGGAACTCTGACTGCTGCTAAGAGGGGGGAAAATTGAGCTTTCTGATGCTGAGTAGAATTCTGGGAAATGTGGTTTATGGCAGCGTCTTTTGAATTCTCTGCCATTGGGCTCCTCATCTTCCCAAACCACATTTCCCAGAATTCTGTGCTCTCTCAGTCTCTTTCCCAGTTCACTCAGCTTTGTCCCACCCTTCTGCTTTCCTCTCCTCATGGTGAGAGGCCATTAATTTAAAGAGGAATGGCAACCTTTTTGGCTTCACCTCACTTGTGCTGAAAATGAAACTGACTTTGATAGCCCACCCCCATGTTTCTTAATATCTGTTCATATATACAAAACTTATGAATTAGATACGACTTACTAATTAAAAATGAAATTTTGCACACCCTTACTAGATACACATTATAGGTTAAACACAAATAATCCACTTATAAGGATAAGATAATGAATAAGTCCAACAGATAGGTAAATTGTGAAACTTAGACTGTTCAATTCACAGTAATCACAAAATTAAGCAATATGCAATAAGTTCTGTACAAAGCAATATGAAATAAGTTCTGTACAGTCTTTTAGTGATGTCGTTGTATGTTCATAAATCAGCCTCCCACGACCGGTTTCGGCCTTAGCTTCAGGCCTTCTTCGGGTGGTCTGTAATTTTACATACATAAATACATTTTACAATTGTATGGGTTGAACATAATGTAATAGAATGCATTTAGAAATACTTACAAAGTTCAGTCTTTTACATATGTTCTCATAAGAGATACTTAAGTTTTTTGTAATGGGATCTAGGTGAAAGGAACAAATTGTGGCTATTAACATTTAAAAATTACATATATCAAAATAAATATTTTCCCAATATATTTCACCAATTTACATACATAAATACATTTTACAATTGTACAGGTTGAACATAATGTAATAGAATGCATTTAGAAATACTCACAAAGTTCAGTCTTTTACATATGTTCTCATAAGAGATACTTAAGTTTTTTGCAATGGGATCTAGGTAAAAGGAACAAATTGTGGCTATTAACATTTAAAAATTACATATATCCAAATAAATGTTTTCCCAATATATTTCACCAATTAGGTGTATACTCACAAGATACTCTGCTTCTGAGTTTGATTCTAATTGCGAGTATGAACAAGATCTGGGGGTTTCCTCTACTTAAAGAGGAAAATGAACATCAGATGTAGAGGAGACAGAGAAGTTGATTTAAGGTTCATTTAAAGTTATAGGTGTGGAAAATGTCAACACTAGATGGCGTTGTGAGTAATGTACTTCCCAGGGATGTGTAGTATACAAGGGATAATGCAAAAAACCTCAAAGTTATATATAGCAACTGTATGAATTATGTTCATTGAGACCATATGGGTGTTCCGTCCGTAATCTGAAGATCCAATATGTTTCCCTTTGTAGGAGTTTAGTGTTAAAGTCCATGTGTTTGGATTGTGTGACTACTTCTAATATGTGGTATTTAAAAGATTCAGGGTTGTGCCGTAGATCATCAAAATGTTTATACAGTATGGAATCTCTGGAGTTAGTTCTAATTTTGCTCCGGTGTTCTATAATCCTAGACTTCACTTCTCGACGAGTTTGGCCAACGTACATCAGATTGCATTCACAAATAATCCCGTAAATAACCCCCTTGGTTGTGCATGTGGCAAAATGGGAGAATTTAATTATCAATGGTGGGTGTTGGTGTGTAAATCTTTACACACCAACACCCACCATTGATAATTAAATTCTCCCATTTTGCCACATGCACAACCAAGGGGGTTATTTACGGGATTATTTGTGAATGCAATCTGATGTACGTTGGCCAAACTCGTCGAGAAGTGAAGTCTAGGATTATAGAACACCGGAGCAAAATTAGAACTAATTCCAGAGATTCCTTACTGTATAAACATTTTGATGATCTACGGCACAACCCTGAATCTGTTAAATACCACATATTAGAAGTAGTCACACAATCCAAACACATGGACTTTAACACTAAACTCCTACAAAGGGAAACATATTGGATCTTCAGATTACGGACGGAACACCCATATGGTCTCAATGAACATAATTCATACAGTTGCTATATATAACTTTGAGGTTTTTTGCATTATCCCTTGTATACTACACATCCCTGGGAAGTACATTACTCACAACGCCATCTAGTGTTGACATTTTCCACACCTATAACTTTAAATGAACCTTAAATCAACTTCTCTGTCTCCTCTACATCTGATGTTCATTTTCCTCTTTAAGTAGAGGAAACCCCCAGATCTTGTTCATACTCGCAATTAGAATCAAACTCAGAAGCAGAGTATCTTGTGAGTATACACCTAATTGGTGAAATATATTGGGAAAACATTTATTTGGATATATGTAATTTTTAAATGTTAATAGCCACAATTTGTTCCTTTTACCTAGATCCCATTGCAAAAAACTTAAGTATCTCTTATGAGAACATATGTAAAAGACTGAACTTTGTGAGTATTTCTAAATGCATTCTATTACATTATGTTCAACCTGTACAATTGTAAAATGTATTTATGTATGTAAATTGGTGAAATATATTGGGAAAATATTTATTTTGATATATGTAATTTTTAAATGTTAATAGCCACAATTTGTTCCTTTCACCTAGATCCCATTACAAAAAACTTAAGTATCTCTTATGAGAACATATGTAAAAGACTGAACTTTGTAAGTATTTCTAAATGCATTCTATTACATTATGTTCAACCCATACAATTGTAAAATGTATTTATGTATGTAAAATTACAGACCACCCGAAGAAGGCCTGAAGCTAAGGCCGAAACCGGTCGTGGGAGGCTGATTTATGAACATACAACGACATCACTAAAAGACTGTACAGAACTTATTTCATATTGCTTTGTACAGAACTTATTGCATATTGCTTAATTTTGTGATTACTGTGAATTGAACAGTCTAAGTTTCACAATTTACCTATCTGTTGGACTTATTCATTATCTTATCCTTATAAGTGGATTATTTGTGTTTAACCTGTCTACCAAGGAACCCATTCATATTAGATACACATTATACTCATCATTTCAAGTGGGGGCATAGCTTCATTTCAGAATGAGACAGATGATTACATAGAGAGAGATATAGTTTTTCATTTTACAGTAATGCACAGTGAAATAACCCTTGAAGCTACTATCCTGGGTGCATAAATCGGAAATTGTGCAAAACCTCTGATTTGACACATCTACTAACAGTGTAAGGTTTCTATATTTATATTTAAATACATAGCTCTATGGAACAGGCAGCAGTCGTTCCATATTACCTCTGATTCTAGCAGAGCTTGGGACATACTTCAATAGTAAGAAGTTATAAGTAACAAGGCCCAAAAGATAGGTAGTTGTCATGGTGTTATTATTTTTTAAATTCTTTACTTTCTAGATTCTCAGAGATAACTAAATGAGTTTCATTACTTATTTGGGAAAGGGGGAACATTTAATGTTACAAGCTATTGGCCACCATCCATCTATACCTTATTATTGTTTCCACTCCCATAAGAGAGTTACACTTAAACTGTGTAATATTCTTTTTTGTATCACAATTATAAAAATAAATTTAAAATCATAGTTACACCACAAAAGATGTAACACTCCTGTTTGCTGAGTTGCACTTTTCTATCTCTCTTTCTGGAGAAAAAATGTATTAAAGGCAATAAGTTATTTGTAAACTGGGACTTTTAAACTCTGGTTTCCAAGTTGTGGTTTAGCAGAGCCAAGAGCAAAAAGCAGTGTGTGGTATGTAAGAACATCTGCATTTCCAAGCAGTTGGATCAATTATTTACAAAAGAATAATGCAAATGTATGCCTTATATTTGGTATTCAAGCTGAATAATACATTGTATGGAAGAACACTGTAGAAATCTTCCCCCTCATTTTGCCAACAGGTAGAATATCAAGATAAAATGGTTCCAAAACTCCAAGTAAAAGCAAGCCCAAGCACCATACAAAACCTGAAAGATGGGAGATTAGCTGTTCCAATCACAGTTCACAACCTGAAAGTTACAGATGATGGTAGCAGAGATGAAGATCTCATCTTCAGAGTTCGACGTCAACCTTACTTTGGATATCTTGAACACTCAAGAGCAGGTACTTCCACCCTTTCAGTCCTGAAATGCTAACAAATATGTTTAATTACCTGAAATATTTTGCAACAGTTTAGTCCTACAGAAATCTATTCAGTTGTCACATTCAGGATAAATGTCTGTGATATCTTTATCTCCAATCCAGGCATGCTTATCCAAAATTGCTTTGAGAAAGGAGGAGGACAAATTTTCCATTTACTCCCCCCCTCTTTACATTTCTGAGCCCTCTCCCCATTTGTTTGTTCTTGTGAGTTGGGGAACCCTATTTGAACTGTAGAAAGGTTTTTCTGCTGTTTGTGGGCGTGGGGGATGGGAAGTTAGGAGAAAAATATGAAAATTCAGTGGCTTCCTCTCTGACTAACAATCCTGTCTGTGTTTCTGTTTAGGAAACTGAATCTAGTTCAATTGTATATTCCAATAATAATAATAATAATAATGTTCAGAGACAGTGTGGGCTCGTGCCTTCCGAGAGTCCTGGCTTGGCTTGAGCTATACAGTCAAAATTTGCGTTGCTTCAGACTTATCTAACTTTTCAGCAGCACATTGATAGTCTTTCAACAAATAAGAAGTCTTTAACGAAGCAGCTTACAACTAGTAGGCCCCCAATGGTCTGGAACAGAGAGGGGTGCAAGCCATAGGGTATTTTCTACTCACTACTCACTCTTTGCTGTTCAGTGGTTGTTGTTCTTTTCAGTATTTTGCACGTTCCACTCAGTTGGTTTGAAACCCTGCCGCAGGGGAGGACCCTCCCAGGGCTCTCAAAACTGGAGGAAACAAAGGTTTTGGATAAGCAGGACGACGTCTTTTGGCTCATCCAGTTCTGTGATTTCTGTCCGGGGGGGGGGGGGGGGTCCCGCTGCAGCTTTGTTGCACAGTGGTATTTCCTCTCCTGTGAGTACCGATTGTGTCTCTGGGGCTCTCTCTCCTACGGCCGTTCCGCAGCTCGTGGTCCGTGACTTCTCGCTGACTATGTTAGGCGCAGCCGTGAGTTGCTTCAGTTGCTTCAGTTTACTCTCACCAAGTCGCTGCCGCTGGATGGTCTGTGTTTTCGTAGCGTCACCCGCGGTTTGTTTTGGTCTGTTGAGGGGCTGCAGAGCCTCCGCCCTACAGTTCCTCAGCGTCTACCTCACAATATTCCGCGGTGCTTTTTACAGCCAGCAGCGGCCAGCAGAGGCGAAGGTATCTTGGGTTTGAGTCCTCTCTGGAGTTCCTGGGCAAAGACCCGCCTGTTAACTCCCGCTTTCGCTTTCGCTTTTTGCTTTCGTGTTGCAGACGCCCCACACTGAGCTCTCGTCACTCACTCTCTCTCACTCTCTCTCACTCCACCGCCCGGGAGGAGCCTCGCCGGCGCTACGCTGAAGTGTAGTAGTACTCACTGAGTAGGCAAGTACTCTCGTAAAGAGCTTCTCATGGGTGAGTGGAGTTCTTACTTTGTCCGACGACGCTCGTTACTGCCCGGATTCCTTTCTTTCTTTCTCGATATTTCTGGTTAATTCATATTGAAGGGTCCTAATTTGAAATAACGGCCGGTGCCTGTCCGCACAGCTTAGTCTGCCGGGTATCCTTGTCGCCCTGCGCAGCTGGTTGGTGTAGCACTACGTCGCGCTGGAAACACAAATGTCCCGACATGTAGAACCCACCAGCTGGACGCTCCAACCCGCCTCTCGCTGTTGGGTTGGGGGAGCAAATGCTCTGCCTAGGGTTGCAACAGGAACGGTTGCTGAGGAGCCTCAGCAAACCGTGGCACACGCCATCTTGCCGCTACCGGAAGAGATCAATTAGACAATTTCACTCGATGCTTTTCTGCAATTTTGAGGAAATATTAATAAATTAATAATAGAACAAAATAGATTTTTCTATCCCAAAACTCAGAATAATAATGTATATTTATCCCGTAAAACTGAGTACACTCATATTGTATAATACTATAACTCATGTGAGCTTGTGGCATGCACATTTAAGATAAATGGCTAAAAGACTGTTGTTTCCAGTAAGCTTCTTTTCTAGTGTGCTTTTCTAGTCACTGATTATATGACTCACTATTTATCTGATAATGTAATTAACATTTGCCAGCCTCTGCTGACTCGAATTCTGTCTCAAAACATTTGTTTGAAAAGTTGCCTTGTGTTTGAGCTGTCATTTTTTTAATATGACATAAATAATTATCTTGAATTAGGTTGGACAGCTTAAAATAATTTGAGTTTCAAAGAGCTTGAGAGGCAAGATAATTTTCAAAAAGTGAACATTGATCATCTTGCATAAAAAATGCATGTTTTATTTATAATGTTTCTTTTCCCCTCTCTCTTTTTCTATCTTGGAGGTGGTATTCTGAAAAACTCTTTTACTCAAGATGATCTAAATCACCACAACATTCGATACATCATAAATCCCACCTCAGAGGTAACTTCAGATAGCTTCACATTTGAAGTTTCAGATTCAGCCGGCAACACAATACTTCCAGAGAAGTAAGTGTCAAGAGTCAGGGTCAGTCTATTGCATGAGGAAATCCTAACATTATGCTATATAGATTTCTTTTCATAGATTTTGTGAGCATAGGTATTCAACAGGGGTAGTATAATGGTTTGACTGTTGGATCAGGACACTGAAAAATCATGGTCAGCCATGAAAGCTACTGGGTGATCTTGGGCAAGTCACATGCTCATGGCCTCAGAAGAGTGCAAGGGCAAACTCCTTCTGAGCAAATTATGCCAAGAAAACACTATGACACAGTTGCCTTACAGACACCAGAAGTGAAAAATGACATGCAGGCACACATTTCAACATTAATATTTCACACACACACACACACAAACACACAGGATATTCTGTAGTTGAAAACATTTCGGTATATAGCTCTGGCTATTGGAACAAGGTGATAATTTTAAAAAATATGCCATATTAGGTAAATCTGTGCTTTTTATAAAAGGCCAATGAAATCCTATTTATATCATTTTCAATCAAGTAAATCAAAGAAACCCAATGAAATATTCTTTTGCTTTCTATCCCTGTTCTTTTAAGATGTAAATTGTTGTAAATTGTTCCCTTGCTTTCCAGAAGGGAAAAAGAAAGGCGAGGTACGTGGCAACTAGTTTAATGTATCCCTTCCAGGCAGACCCTATATCCCAGGATCTGATCCCAGGTTTTCTGATTTAAACTGGATTTTATGAGCACACACTGCCAGATAATTTAGGATAAACAGAACACCTGGGATCAGATCCTGGGTTATAGGGCTTGTCTGGAAGGACCTTGTGTTAAATATTCCATGTATTTAATTGGGGGAGTGGGGTTGATAATCACTTTGGGTTGATCAAATGGGTATGCTTTGGTATTTATTATAATAAGAAAACCTGCTTAAGGAAGTTTCCCAACCCTCTGTAGTAGGTTTTTAGGCTGCACAGAGGAATACGGGAGTGAGGGTCTGCAGATTCTGGCGGAAGTAGTAGGATTCTGTGGAAGGACTCCATTAAATCCAATAGTGGTCAGTATCAGGAGTCCTATTGGGGTCTTTTTTATTGTGCTTTTACTGCATGACAAGAGGTTAGACTGGCTGGCCCATGTGGTCTCTATTATTCTTTGATTCTATGGAAACAATCCATAATGGATACAAAAGGCTACTGTACAACTGTCTCTAACACACTCTCTATATAAATTAATGTTAAGTTTAAATTGCAGTCATTACATAATGTATGTGATTGCCTATATTGCCTCGCTTCTCTGCTTATATCCTATTCATCTGATAGGAAACAGCAAATAGGCATTCTTCATGACGGATGTCCTGAAGTGCCCTTACAAAAATATGAAAAATATTTCATTCTCAATTTAACTGAGTTTCTCCAAATTTATGTATATCTTTTTTCTTTGTTTCACTTCAAATTGTGAGACTTCCTTTCAGCACAACTAGCAGAACTTTAGTGTACTTTCCCCTAATTTCCATATTTATCTATATCATTTACTTCCATTTATACAACTTCGTCCCATTAATTGACATATTTATCTGTGTATTTTTTCAGTTATGCATATTTTGGTTGTTCACATTTTTACATGTCCTTTGTAAACCCCACAAATACAGGAATATTCAACACGAGGGATGCTTTTTCTCTCAACAAGTTCTTGTGAGGCATAAAAATGCTACCTTCAACAAGACTGTTGAGTACAAAGAAAATTTATTTCTATTTCTTTTCCTGACTGTTTAGACCAGCATAAATACAGTGTAATCGTCTGCTCTGGGAATTGTCTACAGCCAAATGGCCCTGTATCTTCTGGCATGGTCTATTAAGAGACCAGTGTCTTCATCTCAGTCAACTGACCAGCTCTGCTCTGTTGTCTTCTCTCTCTTTTTATAGACCCCACAAAGCTTTGTTTTGTGTTATCTCACCCAACCAGTGAAATGGATATTCCTTATCAGCCATTAACAGAGTGGACCATAAGAGAGTCCATTCAGAGACTCTTGCTAACCTTGCAGCTTTGATTTCTTCCCTTGCATTGGCTGTGCCTTGGAGTTCCTTTCTATGCCTCTGGGGACATTTTCAAGCTCTCTCTTTTTGTGGTAACACCTTTCCATTTCTCATCCCATATATTTTAATATGCTGTCGCAAAAGAAAACAACATTGCATAACAATGATTTTAAATCGCACTAAGACACAGTTTTATTGCCTTGTAGCAATTCAAAAATAGCTGGTAGGCTACATTCCATGTGGAGCAAACACAGTATTCCTAGAAAATAAAAACCAGAAGATAACTGAAATTATTATTTTGCTCATTCTTATTGCTTTGATGTTTATTCTAATATCAGACAAGAATAAGGTTAGCTATGACAACAGCTTCTTTCTTCTACACTTGTTCACCAATCAGGTGATATTTATATAGAGGAGGAAAATGAAATAATCAGTACTGAAAATGAGGGCTGTCCCTGAAAAGTGCCCAGAAACTTCAACCAGTCCAAAGATCTGTAGCCAGGTTGCTCACAGATGTTGGACCCAGGGAGCATACTACCCCCCCCCCCCCCCCACTACAACACCTGCACTGGCTGCCAATGTGTTTCTGGGCCCAATTCAAGCTGCTGGTTTTGACCTTTAAACGTTTCAGATCCAACTTGCCTATGTGACAGCATCTCCTCATATCAAAGGGCCCAAGCATTAAGATCTTCTGGAGAGACCCTTCTCTCATTGTTGCCACCGTCACAAATGCGGTTGGTGGTGATGAGAGAGAGGGCCTTCTCAATGGCTGCCCAGACTCTCCAGAACTCCCTCCCCAAGGAAATTAAAACAGCCCTTCCCCTGATATCTTTCAAAAAACAGCTGAAGACCTTCCTGTTCAAGCAAGCATTTAATGAAGAAATCTAATTTGAAGTAACAGGAAGGCTAACTTACAGTGAGCTGAGTGAAATGTGTAACTTGAATTGATGAGTTCCCACAACATTAGTAACTGTTCAAGTGATTTTAAATGCTTATTTATGTTTATGTCATAGATGGTTTTATTTGTTATATATGCTGTTTGATTTGTACTGTTTTACTACGTTGTAATCCGCTTTGAGTCCCATTTAGGGAGAAAATGGGATATAAATAAATTATTATTATTATTATTATTACTATTATTATTATTATTATTATTATTATTTAAAGCACAACAAGATGAGTCCACAGCAGACACTCTGCTGGCTGTTGTAGTGGATCACACATGACACTTCCCAAGTGTCTAGGACTGTGTGATGTATCGGCAAATAATGTGTGCAGATCCCAGTAAGGTGGCCTTCTGCAGCTGGCAGATGGTAATTTTGTCAGTGCCAATTGTGTTTAAGTGCAGGCCAAGGTCTTTAGGCACTGTACCCAGTGTGCTGATCACCACTGGAACCACCTTGACTGGCTTCTGCCAGAGTCTTTGCAGTTCAATCTTTAAATCCTCATATTGTGTCAGCTTTTCCAGTTGTTTCTCTTCAATCCTGCTGTCACCTTCTTTTGCCAGTTTTCTCTTCTGCTCTGGATTGTGTTTTTATGGTATTCGTTCTTTGTCTTTTGCACTTTAAGCAGTTTACTTTTATTGACTTCCCTCAATGTTGATTCTTGACTGCCTTTCACATAATCTGCCAGTGCATGTTTCTCTTCTTCTACCATTTGTTTCACTTGCAGAAGCCCTCTGCCTCCTGATTTTTTGGGCAGCTAAAGTCTGTTGACATCCCTACACGGGTGTAATGAGTAGTGGATTGTCATCAGTTTTCTTGTTTTTCTGTTTAGATCATCAAGCTCTGCTTTTGCCCACAATTCCAGCAGTGTATCTAATGATGGAAATGGCACAGGTGTTGATATTATTATTATTATTCTTATTAAAAATAAAAACACTCTAGCAGAATGGCACCAGGTTTCTACATTTTTGCTCCTGGGACATTAAATGTTTTACATAATCCCAAGAGGAAGGCAGTTTCCTATTTAGGGTTATACAATGTTCTTCTGTATGCTTTGTTTTCATGCTGAGATGATAACTGCTTTAACCTGTCACAATATGATGCAAGAGAAACTTCCTGTGAGATTTCAGAAAGTAGGAGCAAAACTTTTGTTATGAGTCTTTAAGGCATTTCTGGCTTGAGGAAAACTCACAGGGTTTTCTTGGCAGAATTTGTTCAGAAGAGGTTGCCTTATCTCTCTCTGAGGGTGAGAGAGTGACTTGCCCAAAGTCACCAGGGGGTTTCCATTGCTGAGTGACAATTTGAACCTTGGTCTGTCAATGTCTTAGGACATCATCATATTATCATCCACTGGGGCCAGTGTGGGCCGTGGAGAACTCATTGCCCTGCACCCCACATTGCCCAGTTTCCCCCTCACCCCATCTCCCATGTTTCTGTGGTCATGGCTTACAACTCTCCCTCTTTACTTGCACCACAGAGCTCCACTGGAAGTTGATTTATGTTATGGGATGGAAGCCGGCAGGCTCCGTGCTGCAAGTGAAAAGGAAGTGTCTTTACTGTTGGCTCCCAGAACAGCTATTAAAGCTCTTTAATTCTGCCAAGTTTTAACTGATTTGTGGTACTCCTTGATGTAAAAAGGTTTCCCTCTTTTATTGCTATATGATACTTTATCTGCTTTTATTCTTATTTTTGTTGAGATGTTGTGTATTGTGGTTTTTATTATTAATTGTAGTTCGCTTGGGTAGTTCCAGAAATATATTAAACAAAGGCACAAAGAAACATGACTATGTTTAAGGTCATGAACTCAATGATTGCCATGCTTCTGAGATGGAAAAGAAAGCTCCACATTCTTGTATTCATATCCTAGATCTTGGGGTTTTGGGGCCTTCTGGGAATTTGTTGAATGTTATGAATCTTCCTCAAAAGGCACTTATATACTGTTTTTATAATAATGGGAAAGTAATTGGAGATTTTTTAAATGTCCCTGAACCCCATCCATTGATTCCTTAGGCACAAAGACAAGGATGGGGAAAATGCAGTCCATGAACTGTGCAATTCCCAATGACATTTTTATGTTTCTAAGGATCACCAGTCCAAAGATTTTTGAAATGTGGGTGTCCCCAAATGGTCTCTGGGGTTATAGCAGATTTTTTTGTCATTTTTTTGGTACCCTTGGGGTGCCTTAAGCTCAGGAGAAGGCATTATTCACAACTGGAAGTAGCATAGAAGTTAATTCCAGATTACTTCCTTTTAGAAAAATACAGAACTAAAGCAGATGGGAAAGTGAGAGTAGAAACATGGTAAACTTATATCCATGTCTCCTATTTTGGGCAAAAAATTAACATTTTTCCAGAAGGCCCCTTTACTCATTGACAATTATCCATCCTTGGTATAGGTGTACATGAACTATTAGGAACAGCTGTCATAATGCATCACTACCAGAGCTACTGGTCATTCTGGCTGGGTTATTCTTGAAAGCATAGTCCAAAAACTCATTCTAATGATTACCATAGAAGACCTTTGTATTTCCTTTGTAACTTAAAAAAATATGTTTCACTATCAGTCTTGAAGTAAAATGGTCTCGTATAGAACTGGAAGAAACATGCTATCGCATTTGTGAAAACACGGGATCTCTTCCTATCAAAATTCTAAGAAATGGAGAGAGTGCTGAGCCACTGTTTGTCGGAATAAAGGTAAGATATAACATAAGTTAGAAATATCAAAAATTTCTATTAATACCTGCTACTTAGTATTTTGTTGTTGTTTTTAAGGTCCAAGATGGTTCAGCTAGAAATGGCTTGGACTTCAAACATAGTACAGCAAGATTAATACAGTTTGATCCTGGTAAGACAATTTGTTTTATATCTTTACTAGCAGGTTTTCCTAGCATTGCCTATTTGATGTTTCATTTTAATGAATTTGCTGAGGATTTGAATGAAAATAAATTTGGACCAGTATTCATGCCTGCAATTTCTAAAATAATCTTTCAAGCCAGGCCAATTTTCATGTAAAATAAATGAAACCTCAGTGATTTATAGGGGTGTGCACAATTCTGATTGGCAATTCGGGATTTGGGGAAATTCTGTGATCTGGCAGATGGATTGTCAAAAAAGGACCAGGCAGGACCTCAATTTCACTAATGAGAGCTTTTGACTCAAATATCATTGGAGGGGACAGTCTGTCCTAAACTTTAAATACAAGGTCCTGAACCGATTTTAAGGATTGCCTTCAGTATCTTGAACTAAAACTTAACACAGATTCATTAACCACTAACAAGCAATCTGTAAACCAACAAGGATGATGGATATATTTAACTAAATTATTTTCTGCTGGTAAAGTTGTGCCAAGCCACCTAATTGATAACAGACTTCATACATGAACTCCACCAGAACTTTCTTTGTGCTCCCCAAACTAGAAGCAGTTGGAGCAGCTCAGAGTGAGCCTAGAATGGTTAGAAATGTCCCCCGTGCCTTCCAAGATTTTGCTGCTATATATTACTGAATACTTAAATATTATTTTGGGTTGTTGTCTACTTGACTTGTGGTGAATGATGCTGTGAAGAAGTATTAATGCCACCGAAAATTGTAAGGAAGTTCCGAGAATGCTAAATTAAACCTGCCACCAATATGTATAGAGACGCTGGTATTAAAGTCTCTGTTTGTCCCTATTTGCGTTGTGAGGTAACTTTGGTAGAGTGGGTGCACCGAACGTAAAATCAATGGAGATGAGGCAGTTTTAAAATAACAAAGAGAACAAGTTTATTGTTAAACAAAGCATATTGTTGCAATATGAAGATGTTGAGCTTGACATATGCTTGATGGTTACAATATGGCTTGGTTGAGATACAATTCAGGCTTTTGATGTTACAACTTATAAACTCTTTCTGTAGTGAAGCGCTTTACTATTTCAGTGTTCCCTGTTGTGAATATTCTCACTGTTTGACCTATACTGGATCAAACCACTGATCTCCAGTCTTCCACTACTGGCGATCCTAAAAACGCCTCTGTTAGATTCTTTTTACTCAAAGTAATCTAATGAGGTTTTCCCTTCAGCTTCTTTGCTGAAGAAATATTCACAAACACTAAAAACTAACTGACTCTACACTGCTTCACTCCTCAGAGTCCTATCTGACTCTGCTCTTCTTCTCAGGGTCTCTTCCTCCTGACTGAAACTTAACTGTCACTTTCAAACCTTTTTCTCTCTAAGCTCCTCCCACCTCCTCTTCTGCCTTGTCTCCATGGCAACCTATCTCTCACAGCTAGGCCATACACCAATGTAAAACACAAATACCGATATAAACACATTATAATAAACACTTTATAATAAACACTTCTCTACACCTTCCCCCCCAGAAAAATTATTACTTCCACAATCCCAGAATGGCAAAAATAATTCCACATATTATTCAACAATATATACATATACAACATTCCTGGAAGGCAAACATATTATGGTTAAATACATTTCAATTACACATACATACAAACCTTTAACCTACGAAATTCTAGATAAGGCGTCCGCAACTACGTTCCGTTTACCTGAAACATGTTTAATTTCAAATATAAAATCCTGTAAACACAAACTCCATCTCAACAATCTGTCATTTGTACCTTTCACATTATCTAGCCATCTGGCTTCTGTACTAACACTATGGGTGAAGCTAAAGAGCTAACTGATGGAACAATAATACCTAGGTCCAACATTTCTTTAATCTCCTTTTCAATACACTCATTAATTCTCCCCGTGACCCTGTAGGGTGGAGATACTATAGGAGGTGCATCACCGGTGTTTATTTGATGCTGGACTCCCTGGACCTTTCCTGGCAAATCCGAAAATATGTCTCTATATTTACTCAAAACTTCCACAACCTCTCTACGCTGTGGTTGGGACAATTCTATGTTCATTTCTACTCGATCTAAATTTTTGTACTGTTCACGATCACCCTCCCAAAAAGAAAAGGGACCGGATTCTTCTTCCGAAACAACAAAACATACATTAGCAGATCTCTCAACATAAGGCTTTAACATGTTTACATGGACTCTTCTTTCTACATTGGAATGTTCATCATAAATATCATAGTTTATTTGGTTGTGCTTTCTGATGATCTTCCAGGGTCCCGACCAATCCAATTGAAGTTTGTTGCTTTTGTTGGGAGATAAAAATAAAACTTCATCTCCGATGTTGAAGATCTTTGGTTTAGCAGTAGAGTCATAATAGTCTTTTTGTCTCTGCTGAGCCGCAAGTAAATGTTCTTGAGCAATGTCCCTAGCCAGCTGCATTGTTGCTTGAAGATCTTTCACATACTCCGACACTGGAACTGGATCTGTTGCTGGACTTTCCTCCCAATATTCCTTTATCAGGTCTAATGGACCACGAGCTTTCCTTCCATATAGCAATTCAAATGGACTGTAGCCAGTACTGTCATGAGGGACGGTCCTGTAGGCGAATAACAGTTGTTGCAATTTGACGTCCCAGTCGTATGGCTTCCTTTGACTGTAAGACTTTATCATTTTGACTAAAGTCTTGTTCATATTTTCAACTAGTCCATTTGTCTGTGGATGATAAGCTGTTGAAGTCAGGTGTCTGATTCCACATAACTCAAGCAATTTCGACATAAGCCTGGAAGTAAACTGGGTTCCCAAATCCGAAACCAATTCTCTAGGATAACCAGTTCTTCCCCAAATGGATAACAGTGCATTTGCAATCGTGGTTGTCTCGATGTTAGTTAGAGCTACAGCCTCTGGATATCTTGTGGCGTAGTCAATCATGGTTAAAATGTATCTGTAACCACGTCTGCTTGGCTTACACAGAGGACCCACTATGTCAATGCCTACTCTGTAAAATGGTTCTCCAATTATTGGCATAGGGATCATAGGAGCTTTAATTTTATCCCTTCCAGTACTCAATCTCTGGCAGATGTCACAAGACTGGCAAAACTCTTTGATCTTCTGGAACATGCCAGGCCAATAAAAGTTCTTAGTGATTCTCTTTGTGGTTTTCTTCACACCCAAATGTCCACCTTGAGGGTTTTCGTGTGCCACCCTCATCAGCTGTTCTCTAAAACTTTGAGGCACTACAATTTGACTACATGTCACTGATCCTTCTGTCGACTTCACATTTCTGGTTTCTCTATATAAAACACCATTCTTTAACACAAACTCGGAGGGCTGTTCTTTTGCCGATATTGTGGGGTTTTGAGCCAAAGCGAATAGAGGTTTCAGAGATTCATCGGCTCCTTGTTCCTGCCGAATCTCTTCAACTCCTCCTGTCTTCTTAACAAGCTCAGCAACCATAGCGCTGGATTCCGGACTCTCATCCCCATCCTGTTGTATGGCAAAACACATGGCTTTTCGATCAGGGCTTTCGTTGTTATAATCTTTCTCCTCACACGCCATCCTCCAGTTTTCAATCTTCTTAGCCAGATCATTTCCAATTAAACATCTGTATGGTATGTCAGGACTGACTGCAAAATCCCACATACCCTTCCATCCTCCATATTCTATTGGCAAAGTCACCACTGCCGTTGGTATCGCAGGTCCCAGACCTTTTAATCTTATTTCAGAGGTAGGCCGCTGAAATTTCTGAGGTATTATTTCTGGGTGCACTATACATACTTCGGAGCCGGTATCTCGAAGTCCTTTCATGTCTTTGTTGTCAATAGAAATGGTTTCTAAGTAATCTTTAAATGGGCTGCCTGACAAGATGAACAAACATTGTTTCTCTTGAGGCTCTGAGCCTGAACTCTCCTTTGACACAGTATCTGGTTCTGCCTTTGGTGTTTCTTTTATTTTATTCATAAAGAGGGTTGTTTTCTCTTTTCTTAACAGGGGACATTGATACTTTATATGGTCCCATTTTCCACACTGAAAGCACCTTCTTTTTACCTCAGGAGCAGTTTGTCTTGTTACACTCTGCCTCCTATAGATGGTGTTTTCTATGTCAGAACCCTTTTCTTGCTGTGGGCGCATTTGTTGTTGATAAAATGGCTGCCTGTTTGTTCTTTTGTCACTTGGCAGATCTTCCCTTTTGAATCCTTCTTTTAAGGTTATTATTTGATCTGCCATAACCGCTGCCTCTACAATAGTGGATGGTTTGCGATCCTGAATCACCCAGCGAATATCATAAGGCACTAATTGGAAAAATTGTTCCAGCTTTAAAAGTTCTCTCAGCTGTTGGAAATCTTCTACCTCAGACGTCCTTAGCCAACTATCGAACAGTTGAGACAATTTTGAGGCCACCTGAGCAAAGCTTTGGGTTTTATCTTTCTTTAAGGTTCTGAACTTAAATCTGTAATATTCAGGAGTCAATCTAAACTCTTGTTGAATCTGTTTTTTAAACAGATCATAGTCTCCATAAGACTCCTCAGGCATCTGTCCATAAATCTGCAAAAGTTTCCCACTTATCTGAGGCCTTAGGTATGTCATCCATTTTTCCTTAGCCACCCCAAAATCTCGACAACATCTCTCAAAAGAGATTAGAAATTTCTCTGGATCATCGTCCTTGGTAAATTTAGGGAATTTCTTCATTAAATCTGGGGTATCCACTCCAGATCTCCCTTCCTGGATGTCACTGGATGTTTGAGACAAAGCCAATCTTTGCTTCTGCAGCTCAAACTCCATTCTCTTCAATTCTATCTCCTGTTCTCTCTCTCTTTGTCTTTCTTCAAATTCTCTTTGTTTAGCCTCTCTCTCCATCTCCTGTTCTCTCTCTTTCTGTCTTTCTTCAAACTCTCTTTCCCTTTGTTTTTCTTCAAATTCTCTTTGTTTCGCCTCTCTCTCCACCTCCAATCGTTTCATCTCTAGTTTGTACTTATAAGCCATTTCTGACATAGGCACTGGCTCTGTTTCTGCCTCAGAGCCCGAAATTGCTTCTTGGTCTCCCTCTGTTTCCCCAGCAAGCTTTCTCTGTCGCCTGGTAGCCATATTCCAACAACTTTTACCTCACAACTTATTCTTAAATTAAACTTAAGGCACTCGATCAGTTGTTAAACGAATCCCGTCGTCTGCCACCAAAAATATGTGAAGAAGTATTAATGCCACCGAAAATTGTAAGGAAGTTCCGAGAATGCTAAATTAAACCTGCCACCAATATGTATAGAGACGCTGGTATTAAAGTCTCTGTTTGTCCCTATTTGCGTTGTGAGGTAACTTTGGTAGAGTGGGTGCACCGAACGTAAAATCAATGGAGATGAGGCAGTTTTAAAATAACAAAGAGAACAAGTTTATTGTTAAACAAAGCGTATTGTTGCAATATGAAGATGTTGAGCTTGACATATGCTTGATGGTTACAATATGGCTTGGTTGAGATACAATTCAGGCTTTTGATGTTACAACTTATAAACTCTTTCTGTAGTGAAGCGCTTTATTATTTCAGTGTTCCCTGTTGTGAATATTCTCACTGTTTGACCTATACTGGATCAAACCACTGATCTCCAGTCTTCCACTACTGGCGATCCTAAAAACGCCTCTGTTAGATTCTTTTTACTCAAAGTAATCTAACGAGGTTTTCCCTTCAGCTTCTTTGCTGAAGAAATATTCACAAACACTAAAAACTAACTGACTCTACACTGCTTCACTCCTCAGAGTCCTATCTGACTCTGCTCTTCTTCTCAGGGTCTCTTCCTCCTGACTGAAACTTAACTGTCACTTTCAAACCTTTTTCTCTCTAAGCTCCTCCCACCTCCTCTTCTGCCTTGTCTCCATGGCAACCTATCTCTCACAGCTAGGCCATACACCAATGTAAAACACAAATACCGATATAAACACATTATAATAAACACTTTATAATAAACACTTCTCTACAGATGCCTAATTATTCAGGTTCTTGGTCTGTTACAGGTATAGAAATCCCAATTTCACGAGCACAATTCAAAGTGCTGGTGTTAACCTATAAAGCCCTAAACGACTCCGGCCCTGTTTACCTCTCCGAACGTATTCTTCCCTACGAACCATCAAGACCACTAAGATCTGGAGGGGCCCTGCTCTCGGTCCCACCGCCTGCACAAGCACGGCTGGTGGGGACGAGGGACAGGGCCTTCTCGATGGTGGCCCCTCGACTTTGGAACTAGCTGCCATTAGAGATCAGAACTTCCCCCTCCCTCATGACGTTCAGGAAACTAACAAAGACCTGGTTGTGGAAAGCGGCATTTGACAACTGATTTAATTCTTTGCCCACATGAAAGGAGGATGATGAATGGGGCTGTGATGGTGTTGGACGATTTGCCTCTTTTAACTGTGATGATAATGTTTTAATGTGTATGGTGCTGCTATTTTAATCGTGTAATGAAGTGGCATTGTGTTGTTATTGTATATTCTTTGTATGTTAACACATGTTGTGAACCGGTCTGAATCCCTCTTTGAAGGTGAGAGGGTCGGTATATAAAACCTCAAAATAAATAAATAAATAAATAAATAAATTTTATTAGCTTTCATGTAATAATAGCAGTGGCATTGATGTATTTTTTCTTATTCAAAAATCAAAGTTTTTCATGGAAAGCAGTTAATTGTACTTGTTTTACTTACTTACTTAGGTAATTCCTCGTTGGATGAGTAGGATAGTCTTCCATGATCAGTATTCTTGTGGATCAGTAGGTGGCTGTGGAGCCCTATTCTTGACCTGCATCTTCTCCCACAGTGAGGGCATTGGTTTCCAGGTGGAAGGCAGTTTCGATCGCAGTTGGCTTGACGCGCCTTCCTCCTGGCACGTTTCTCTCTTTCACCCCCCATTCATGCCTCTTCAAATTCTGCAGCACTGCTGGTCACAGCTGACCTCCAGCTGGAGTGTTCAAGGGCCAGGGCTTCCCAGTTCTCAGTGTCTATGCCAGAGATTTTAAGGTTGGCTTTGAGCCCATCTTTAAATCTCTTTTCCTGTCCACCAACATTCCGTTTTCCGTTCTTGAGTTCGGAGTAGAGCAGTTCGGTGGTCGGGCATCTGGACAACGTGGCCGGTCCAGCGGAGTTGATGGCGGAGGACCATCGCTTCAATGCTGGTGGTCTTTGCTTCTTCCAGCATGCTGACGTTTGTCCACTTGTCTTCCCAAGAGATTTGCAGGATTTTCCGGAGGCAGCGCTGATGGAATCGTTCCAGGAGTTGCATGTGACGTCTGTAGACAGTCCACGTTTTGCAGGCATATAGCAGGGTTGGGAGGACAATAGCTTTATAGACAAGCACCTTGGTATCCCTACGGATGTCCCGGTCCTCAAACACTCTCTGCTTCATTCAGAAAAATGATGCACTCACAGAGCTCAGGCGGTGTTGTATTTCAGTGTCGATGTTGACTTTGGTGGAGAGGTAGCTGCCAAGGTAGCGGAATTGGTCAACATTTTCTAATGTTACACCATTAAGCTGTATCTCTAGCATTGGAGAGGGGTTGGCTGGTGACTGCTGGAACAGCACTTTGGTTTTCTCGATGTTCAATGACAGGCCGAGCTTCTCGTATGCTTCTGCGAAGGTGTTTAGGGTGGCTTGTAGATCTTCTTCTGAATGCGGAGAGACGGCATTGTCATCAGCATACTGGAGTTCTATAACAGATGTTGTTGTAACTTTGGTTTTGGCTTTCAGTCTGCTGGGGTTAAACAGCTTGCCATCTGTCCGATAGATGATTTCCACTCCGGTGGGAAGCTTCCCATCAACAAGGTGAAGTATCATAGCAATGAAGATGTTGGGGCAATAACACATAACTGTTTGATACCTTATTCCACCTTAAATGGGTCACATTGGGAGCCATTGCTGTCCAAGACTGATACCATCATGTCATCATGGAGGAGCCACAGGATGTTCACAAATTTGTCAGGGCACCCGATTTTTTGGAGGATGGTCCAGAGAGCGCTGCGATTCACTGTGTTGAATGCCTTTGCAAGGTCAATGAATGCCATGTACAGAGGTTGATTTTGTTCCCTGTATTTTTCTTGGAGCTGTCGTGCAGTGAAGATCATGTCCACTATTCCTCTGGAGGGGTGGAAGCCATTCTGAGATTCTGGGAGGGTGTCTTCTGAGAGGGGTAGAAGGCGGTTTGCAAGGATTCTTGCGAGGATTTTCCCAGCTGAGGTTAGAAGGGAGATACCTCGATAGTTTCAGTAGTCTGTTCTTTCCCCTTTTTTGAAGAGGGTGATGGTGGTGGCATCCTTGAAATCTGCTGGGATTTTCTCGGTCACCCACACTCTATGAGCTGGTGGAGTTGTTGTGTCATCTCAGGTCCTCCCTCTTTAAAGATTTCAGCAGGGATTCATCAGGTCCACTGGCTTTGTTATTTTTTTTTGTTGGCTGATGGCATTGCTGACTTCTTCCAAACTAGGCGGTGCTGCAAGCTCATCCCTGGTTTGTTGTTGCGGGATTTGTGAGAAAACCTCTTTGGCCACATTGGAGCTGTGGTTCAGGAGGCTTCAGGAGTGTTCTTTCCAACGTAGGTCAATTGAGTTTTGGCCCCTCAGGAGTTTGGTTCCATCTGAAGAGCGTAGAGGCTGTATGCCATGGTTTCTTGGTCCATAGATGACCTTTGTGGCTTTGAAAAATCCCTGAGGATCATAGGTTTTTGCCAGGTGTTGGATTTCTTCAGCCTTCTTTGTCCACCAGTTGTTCTTGAGTTCTCTTGTCCTTCTTTGGACCTCAACTTTTGCACGGGTGTAGATCTTTTACTTAGCAGCACACTTGATGTCTCTCTGCCATGTTTGGAAGGCTTTCCTTTTCTTGTCAATTAGCTCATCATTTTCATCAAACCAATCTTGATGTTTCTTGGTTTGATATCCAATAGTTTCTTCACAGGCTGTGGTGATGGAGGTCTTCAGTTTGTCCCAATGTTCCTCAACATTTTCGGGGTGTTCTGTGGGGAGATGGTCCTTGAATGCTGTTTGGAGAAGGGCTCGTCTGGGGGACTCCTAAAGGGCTTGGGTGTTCATTTTGCGTCTTGTCTTTCTTCCTTGAAGTCTGTGCCTGGGGGCGATCTTGATAGCCATCGTGAATCGGATTAGCCTGTGGTCTGTCCAGCAGTCGTCAGCACCTGTCATGGCTCTTGTGAGGAGTACATCACGGCGGTCTCTGGGATGTGTGATTACGTAGTCTAAGAGATGCCAATGCTTTGACCGGGGGTGCTTCCATGATGTCTTGAGCTCGTTTTTCTGGTGGAAGAACATGTTAGTTATGACAAGGTTGTGTTCTGCACATTTGGTGAGAAGCAGGATGCCATTCGAGCTGCTGTTTCCAACCCTATTTTTTCCTATGGTCCCTGGCCACAGGTCAAAGTTTCGCCCGACTCTTGCATTAAAGTCCACCAGGAGGATGATTTTGTCCTCCTTAGGTATCTCCGTTAGGACAGTGTCCCACTGACAGTAAAAATTTTCCTTGATGTCTTCATCAGCATCTAGTGTTGGTGCATAGGCACTTATGATGGTTGCCTGTTGGTTTTTTGCAAGATGAATTCGGAGGGTTGAGAGTCGTTCGTTGATGCCAGTGGGTGCTTCGGTCAGATGTTTCAACAGATCATTTCTGATAGCAAAGCCAACTCCATGCATTCTTTGGTCTTCTTCAGGCAGTCCCTTCCAGAAGAAGGTGTAGCCTTCTTTTTCTTCCTTCAGCTGTCCCTCTCCTGCTCTCCAGGTCTCCTGAAGGGCTGCTATGTCAATGTTAAAGCGTTCCAGTTCCCTTGCAAGGATGGCAGTTCTGCGTTCGGGGCATTCACTGTCAGTGTTGTCCATCAGTGTCCGTACGTTCCATGTACCAAATTTCATTTTTCTTTTTTGGCCCCAGGGTGGTGAGCCCACTGGACGTAGCAGTCTAGTCAGGGATAAGAGAGGCAGACTATGTTTAGGGTACCTTTTCTAGCCCCTCCCCTGTGTGGGGTGAGCAGAGAGGGTCCTAAAAAAGACTTCTCAGTCATGGATACAGCTGCCAAACTACTCAACTGCCTCGGACCTTGAGGTAGAATGACTGAGTCTGTATCTACCACCCACGTGCCAGTCTGTGACTAGGGGCTTCCAGATTTCACAGTCCTGCCCCGTCGCCACTCGCTGATCACCATGGGATTTTTGTTGGTTTGTTTTTATTTTCTTTGGAAGACGCCTGTGCGTGAGTTTTTTAATGTGTGGAGTTCAGTGCACAACTGATCAACACACAGTCTTCACAGAGTGAGGTTCCACTGGTGGTGTAGTTTAATACAATGACCATGGCTTCTCAATCTGTTGCAGCCTTCTTCCGTCTTCACAGCCATTGTAACATGTACCATGTTATCCTCCGCCTGCTCCACCGTTGAGGTCTTTGGGTCTTCAGGCTGCGCTTGGTCTGGAACCTCCCCCGCGGCCACTCCTGGGAGTGGACTCCAGTCATTGTGCCTGCTGGTTCATTGGAACACACAAGCCCCCTCACCACGACAAGGTGACAGTCCATCGAGTTAACTGTAAGAATATGAGGAATTAGAAAGGAAACATACTCCCTTACTTCAACAAAGAGATATATGAGCCAAGATTCAAGATAATTTGGTTACAATCAGCTGAGTGAATGTAAGAAAGGGTGTGTGAAGGGTGGGGCTGAGAAAAGATTGAAAAGCGAGACAGGAAGAGGGAAAGGGAGGAGCAGGACAAAAAAGAGGGAAAGAGGTTGTCTTAATACAATGACCATGGCTTCTCAGTCTGTTGCAGCCTTCTTCCGTCTTCACAGCCGTTGTAATATGTACCATGTTATCCTCTGCCTGCTCTGCCGTTGAGGTCTTTGGGTCTTCGGACTGTGCTTGGTCTGGAACCTCCCCTGTGGTGAAATAAAAAGCTGTGAAGGTGAAATAAAAAGATGTTGTTTCTTGACAAGCATGTGTGCTTTTACTTGAATACTATTTGACTGACTTTTATTTACCCGAATGAAAAAGGGAAACATTTGCCATGCAAGTCAAAGCTTATACAGAACTTCTACCAATGAAAGAGGATAAACTGCAGCATGAATGAAAAGGGTATAATTAGTAATTACACACTTACAAACTGAATTTCAGGGAAACCAACTTTTCTGTTGCTAACGGAGTTGAACTTTGTCTTTTATTATTCTTTTTCCTTGCTCCTCACCTGGCCAAGAAGGGGAGTGGCCTTGGACTGCATTGAGATCTCTCCAGAACAATTAAAATAATATCTGATACTAAATGTAGCCTATGCCCATAATCACCTTTCTTCTTCTATATAATTTTTCAACATCTTCTGCCCCATGGAGAAGGCAGTAAGCCTTAGAATCATAGAATCATAGAATCAAAGAGTTGGAAGAGACCTCATGGGCCATCCAGTCCAATCCCCTGCCAAGAAGCAGGAATATTGCATTCAAATCACCCCTGACAGATGGCCATCCAGCCTCTTTTTAAAAGCTTCCAAAGCTTGATGTATTTTGTACACTTGAGTTGCCCAATAAATGTATCACTTTTTGTGGTTTGATTTTTTTTTATACTTCCTAGTGTAATTGCTACCAAGCTAGCAACTGATAAGTACACAATTTCTTGACACCATCCTACTATAGATGGTTAGAGTGGGCTCATCATTCTATTATTATCTGACCTTAAGGTTTTTTTTTTTTTTTTACTTACTGGCACTGTCTGTTTAGAAGACAGGTGTACATTTGTGTCTATTTCATCAATGATAATTCTAGATGTGAGCACCAATTCTAGACTTGAGCACAATTTAATTAACAATTTAATTGTTAATTAAATTGACATTTTAAGATGGAAGATTTTCTTTCCAGTATCATTAACACCCCAGTCTACAGTCTTTGGCCATGATCCACAAAGTGCTCAAACATATGAGAACATCGTGAGTATTTTACATCATTGAAAATCTAAGTTGTTCAGCATGCAGAAATGCTACATTGTAGTGACAGAGGAGAGCATGGGATTTTGTCTATGCTTTATTCAGTTGTTCAATGTGAAGTTATGTAGAAATCTACAGGAAGGGGATAAGATATATAATAGCTAGATTTGCACCAAGTAGCAACAGTAAGAACTGACCACGGAACAACAGACTGGTTCAAGATTGGGAAAGGCGTACAGCAAGGCTGCATACTCTCACCCAACCTTTTTAACTTGTATGCAGAACACATCATGCGATGTGCGGGGCTTGAGGAATGCAAAGCTGGGGTAAAAATTGCTGGAAGAAACATTAACAACCTCAGATATGCAGATGACACCACTCTGATGGCCGAAAGCGAGGAGGAGCTGAGGAGCCTTCTAATCAAGGTGAAAGAAGAAAGCGCAAAAGCCGGGTTGCAGCTAAACATAAAAAAAAAAACAAGATTATGGCAACAAGAATGATTGACAACTGGGAAATAGAGGGAGAAAATGTGGAGGCCGTGACAGACTTTGTATTTCTAGGTGCAAAGATTACTGCAGATGCAGACTGTGGCCAGGAAATCAGAAGACGCTTACTTCTTGGGAGGAGAGCAATGTCCAGTCTCGATAAAATAGTAAAGAGTAGAGACATCAGACTGGCAACAAAGATCCGCATAGTCAAAGCCATGGTATTCCCTGTAGTAACCTACGGATGTGAGAGCTGGACCTTAGGGAAGGCTGAGCGAAGGAAGATTGATGCTTTTGAGCTGTGGTGTTGGAGGAAAGTTCTGAGAGTGCCTTGGACTGCGAGAAGATCCAACCAGTCCATCCTCCAGGAAATAAAGCCCGACTGCTCACTGGAGGGAAGGATACTAGAGACAAAGTTGAAGTACTTTGAACACATCATGAGGAGACAGCAAAGCCTAGAGAAGACAATCATGCTGGGGAAAGTGGAAGGCAAAAGGAAGAGGGGCCGACCAAGGGCAAGATGGATGGATGGCATCCTTGAAGTGACTGTACTGACCTTGAAGGAGCTGGGGGTGGTGATGGCTGACAGGGAGCTCTGGCGTGGGCTGGTCCATGAGGTCACGAAGAGTCGGAGACGACTGAACGAATGAACAACAACAGCTAGATTTGCAGTAGAACATGTAAAAACGATGTTGTCTTTTCAGTTATTGTAAGATGAAGATTACATGACAGTAAAATGTGAATGCTGAAAAGATTAATGCATGAATGTATTAGTGGAGACACAATTGCCAGGTTGTAAGAAGTAATAGTTTCTCTTCATTCAACATGATACAAGAAATAGGAGGCCAGTTGTCCCAGTGCTTTAGCCTGAATTTAATCAATACATGCTGGCCTCCAACTTTGATCAGAACATTGACATGGATGGATGAACTGTTTTGCTTTTTCCCAAGCTATCTTCTGAGTGTAAGCTATCCTTTCCCAAACACTGCTGTTTTTTCCATAGGGAAGAAAGAACAGGTATCTAATATATTAAAATGAAAACTAAATACATTGCCAGATCCAACTGTAGATCTACTGTAATGCACAGTTTTGCTTAAAGCAGCAGATAGGCAGCTTTGTTTTTATACTGTGTAGTGTTTCAGATTTAAAATTTTCTGCTTCAGTATGGGTAGGAAAAATATTACTGTACCGTCTGTCTATTTCACCATACTCTGAAAATAAGGATTTAGCAATGCAACCTTTTTATTTCTGCCAAGTATATGCGTTCCAATAAGCAAGGGAGGGAAGGCAAAAAAAGTGGTTGGATTGCTTCTTCCTCTTTATATTTCTTTCTTACAGAGTTGTAAAATGGTTATTTCCCCCCATCAACATGTAGCATAAAAATGCTGAAAACCTTTTAAAATGAGTTTTCTTTTCAATATGATTCCATTGTCATTGGAGGGGTTTTGTGGGTCTCTCTGTATTTACTCAAAGTAAAGAAATATACACATAGTGTTTGATGCTATGAAATCCTGATATGACTTAAGCATGTGGTTAAGTACTTTGTTGAACTGGAGCCCAGGATGGGAATAAAACTTCATCTGGATCCTACAATTCTGAAATTGTTCCCAAAGTGCTTGCCTGTTTCTATTCAGTGGAACTTATGCCAACATTGTGCTTTGGAAATTAGACTATAAGAATCCTTCATGACAATGGCACATTATAGAACTTGGTTTATGAATATCACAGAATCATCTACTGGTTTGTTTTTTCACCAACTGTAATAGCCTTTTTGTTCAGAAAGTTTGGAGACTCCAGGTGCAGAGAATTTCTTTCATGAAAGAAAGAAGAAAAAAAGAATGGAAAGGCAGACTTTAAGATCTGAACAACTGTGCTCTTTAGGAGGCTTCTCCTTTTCTGTGAATTTACTTTTGAAAATTTCCTTGGTACTTTCCCCTTTTGTAATTCCATGCTCAACAGGTCTGTCTTGCAAAATACTCTAAAAAGAATAATCTGGTTGATAAAGTATTCATTTAATAAATTTAAACATGGAAAAAAAACAGAAATCTGCTAGCACGATATATCTGTGGAGACATGAATTGATTGTTCCTGAGACTCTGCATGGTTCTTCAGATAATAGCATAAATTATTTACTAGGCAGTCAGTTGTAAGTTTTTACTTGTAGTTTTACTTTTTTTTTAACCCCCCCCCCACTATATATTCATTATTTTGTTCAGCAATATAAGTATTATACAATTTGTAAAGACAGTAATTTCCCCACATATCACTATATTAACCAATTAAAACTAATTTCTTCCACCCTCCCCACTGGAAACAATGATCAAAATAATAAAATTTAAATGTTAAAATGAACTTCCCACTTTCCACCTTGGAGACACACAGTGAAAATACTATTGTAACCTCACAATCTCTTATCTTAGGCAGTTTCTTTATTATATCTTGCTATATCAATGTTTTACTTAATCATCAAAATCTGTAATCATCTTTTCATTTTCTTTTTTCTTTGTAAATAATATAAATCATTTCCATTTTCTTAAAGTTGTCATCTTCTCCTTTATCAAACTGGATACCTTGTCCATTTCTGCCATTTTAAGAAGTTCTACAATCCAATTTTCTTTTAGTAGTTCTTTAGTTTTCCATTTGTGTACTTACTTAGGCGATCCCTCGCTTTCCGAGGATGATTGTCTTCCAATATTCTTGTGGGTCCGTATGTGGCTGTGGAGCCCTATTCTTGCTCTGCATCTTCTTCCGCAGTGAGGGCATTGGTTTCCAGGTGGAAGGCGGTCTCGGCCGGGGTTGGCTTGATGCGCCTTCCTCTTGGCACGTTTCTCTTTTTCACCCTCCACTCGTGCCTCCTCAAATTCTGTAGCACTGCTGGTCACAGCTGACCTCCAGTTGGAGCGGTCAAGGGCGGGGCTTCCCAGTTCTCACAGTCTATGCCAGAGTTTTTAAGGTTGGCTTTGAGCCCATCTTTAAATCTCTTTTCCTGTCCTCCAACATTCCGTTTTCCGTTCTTGAGTTCGGAGTAGAGCAGCTGCTTTGGGAGATGGTGGTCGGGCATCTGGACAACATGGCCGGTCCAGCGGAGTTGGTGGCGGAGGACCATCGCTTCAATGCTGGTGGTCTTTGCTTCTTCCAGCACGCTGACGTTTGTCCGCTTGTCTTCCCAAGAGATTTGCAGGATTTTCCGGAGGCAGCGCTGATGGAATCGTTCCAGGAGTTGCATGTGACGTCTGTAGACAGTCCACATCTCACAGGCATAGAGCAGGGTTGGGAAGACAATAGCTTTATAAACAAGCACCTTGGTATCCCTACGGATGTCCCGGTCCTCAAACACTCTCTGCCTCATTCGGAAAAATGCTGTGCTTGCAGAGCTCAGGCGGTGTTGTATTTCGGCATCGATGTTGACTTTGGTGGAGAGGTGGCTGCCAAGGTAGTGGAAATGATCAACATTTTCTAATGTTACACCATTAAGCTGTACCACTGGCATTGGAGAGGGGTTGGCTGGTGTCTGCTGGAAAAGCACCTTGGTTTTTCAATGTTCAATGACAAGCCGAGTGTAGAGATGTGTTTATTATAAAGTGTTATTTATAATGTGTTTAAACTGTATTTATATATTCCATTTGTTGCCATGTCCTAGCTGAGAGAGATAGGTTGCCATGGTGACAAAGCCGAAGAGGAGGTGGGCGGAGCTTAAGGAGAAAAAGGTTTGAAAGTGGCAGTTAAGCTTCAGTCAGGAGGAAGAGACCCTGAGGAGAGGAGCAGAGCCAGTTAAGGGCTCTGGGAAATAGCAGAGTCAAGAAAGGACTCTGGAAAAGTAGTTTAGTCAGGAGGATGAGACCCTGAGAAGAGGAGCAGAGACAGTTAGTGCTCTGTTGTGTGAAGTAATATAGATTTAGTTAGTTCTTAGTATTTGTGAATATTTCTTCAGCAAAGGAGCTGAAGGTGAAACCTCGTTAGATTGCTTGAGTAAAAAGAATCTAACAGAGAGGGTTTTAGGATCACCAGTAGTGGAAGACTGGAGATCAGAGGTTTGTTCCGGTATAGGACAAACAGTGTGAATATTCACAATAAGGAACACTGAAATAATAATAAAGCACTTCACTGAAGAAGGAGTTTATAGGAATTGTAACATCAGAAACCTGAATGTATCACAGCCAAGCCATATTGTAACCAACAAGCATGTGCCAAGTTCAACATCTCAATATTGCAACAATTACGCTTTGTTAATAATAAACTTGTTCTCTTTGTTATTTCAAACCTACCTGCCTCCATTGATTTTATGTTCGGTGCACTCCACTCTACCAAAGTTACCTCACAACGCAAATAGGGATAAATAGAGACTTTAAGACCAGTGTCTTTACATTTTATTGGTGGCAGTTTAATTTAATAGCAGTCTAGGAACTTTCCTTATATTTTTGGTAATCCCATTTGGTGGGATAAAGACTTCTTCACATTTTATTGTTGACAAGCGGTGGCATTAACGCTTCCTCACACCGAGCTTCTCGTATGCTTCTGCAAAGGTGTTTAGAGTGGCTTGTAGATCTTCTGCTGAATGCACACAGACGACGTTGTCATCAGCATACTGGAGTTCTATAACAGATGTTGTTGTGACCTTGGTTTTGGCTTTCAGTCTGCTGAGGTTGAATAGCTTGCCATCTGTCCGATAGATGATTTCCACTCCGGTGGGAAGCTTCCCATCAACAAGGTGAAGTATCATAGCAATGAAGATGGAGAATAAAGTTGGGGCAATAACACATCCCTGTTTGACACCTGATTCCACCTTAAATGGGTCACTTTGGGAGCCATTGCTGTCCAAGACTGTTGCCATCATGTCATCATGGAGGAGCCGCAGGATGTTCACAAATTTGCTTGGGCACCCGATTTTTTGGAGGATGATCCAGAGAGCACTGCGATTCACTGTGTCGAATGCCTTTGCAAGGTCGATGAATGCCATGTACAGAGGTTGATTTTGTTCTCTGCATTTTTCTTGGAGCTGTCGTGCAGTGAAGATCATGTCCACTATTCCTCTGGAGGGGCGGAAGCCATTCTGGGATTCTGGGAGGGTGTCTTCTGAGAGGGGCAGAAGGCGGTTTGCAAGGATTCTTGCGAGGATTTTCCCAGCAGAGGTTAGAAGGGAGATACCTCGATAGTTTCCGCAGCAGCACAGTTGATGTCTCTCTGCCATGTTTGGAAGGCTTTCCTTTTCTTGTCAATTAGCTGTTGGATCTCGATGTCATTTTCGTCAAACCAATCTTGATGTTTCTTGGTTTGATATCCAATAGTTTCTTCGCAGGCTGTGATGATGGAGGTCTTCAGTTTGTTCCAATGTTCCTCAACATTTTCGGGGTGTTCTGTGGGTAGATGGTTCTTGAGTTTTGGGGTGTTCTTGTGGGTAGATGGTTCTGGAGATGGGCTCGTCTGGAGGGCTCCTGAAGGGCTTGGGTGTTCATTTTGTGCCTTGTCTTTCTTCCTTGGAGCCTGCGCTTGGGGGCAATCTTGAGAGCCATCGTTGATCAGATTAGCCTGTGGTCAGTCCAGCAGTCGTCAGCACCTGTCATGTCTCTTGTGAGGAGCACCTCACGGCGGTCTCTGGCACTTGTGATTACATAGTCTAAGAGGTGCCAATGCTTTGACCGGGGGTGCTTCCATGATGTCTTGCACTTGTTTTTCTGGCGGAAGAGCGTGTTGGTGATGACAAGGTTGTGTTCCGCACATTTGGTGAGAAGCAGGATGCCGTTTTAGTTGCTGTTTCCAACCCCGTCTTTTCCGATGGTCCCTGGCCACAGGTTGAAGTCTCGCCCGACTCTTGCATTGAAGTCCCCCAGGAGGATGATTTTGTCCTCCTTAGGTATCCCTGATAGGACGGTGTCCAGCTGACAGTAGAATTTCTCCTTGATGTCTTCATCAGCATCTAGTGTTGGTGCATAGGCGCTTATGATGGTTGCCTGTTGGTTTTTGGCAAGATGAATTCGGAGGGTTGAGAGTCGTTCGTTGATACCAGTGGGTGCTTCGGTCAGATGTTTCACCAGATCATTCCTGATAGCAAAGCCAACTCCGTGCAGTCTTTGGTCTTCTTCAGGCAGTCCCTTCCAGAAGAAGGTGTAGCCTCCTTTTTCTTCCTTCAGCTGTCCCTCTCATGCTCTCCGGGTCTCTTGAAGGGCTGCTATGTCGATGTTAAAGCGTCCCAGCTCCCTTGCAATGATGGCAGTTCTGCGTTCAGGACGTTTGCTGTCACTGTTGTCCATCAGTGTTCGTACATTCCATGTACCGAAGTTCATATTTCTTTTTTGGCCGCAGGGTGGTGACCCCACTGGACGCGGCAGTCCAGTCAGGGATGAGAGAGGCAGACTATGTTTAGGGCACCTTTTCTAGCCCCCTCCCCATGTCGGGTGAGCAGAGTGGGTCCTCAATAGGGCTGCTCAGTCGGACCTTGAGGTAGAACGACTGAGTCCGTACCCACCGCCCATGTGCCAGTCTGTGACTAGGGGCTTCCAGATTTCACAGTCCTGCCCCCGTCGCCACTCGCTGATCGCCATGGGACTTTTGTTGGTTTGTTTTTATTTTTTTTGGAAGACGCCTGTGCGTGGGTTTTTTTAATGTGTGGAGGTCAGTGCACAACTGATCAACACACAGTCTTCACAGAGTGAGGTTCCACTGGTGATGTAGTTTAACACAATGACCGTGGCTTCTCAGTCTGTTGCAGCCTTCTTCCGCCTTCGCAGCCGTTGTAACATGTGCCATGTTATCCTCCGCCTGCTCCGCCGTTGAGGACCATTTGTGTGCATAAAGTAGTGTTGCTGCAATATTAATATAATGTAATAAATTGAAATTTGTGGGATTTGTTTGTTCATTTGGAGGTCCCAGTAGAAATAAAGTTGGATCAAATGGTATTCCGATTTTAATTTTAAAATATCTTTTGTAATAAATTTTGTATGAATCTCCAATTTTCTTTTGTTTTGTCACATGTCCAGCACTTATGATAAAAAGTACCTTGATGTATTTTGCATTTCCAAAATGCATTTTTTAGTGTCTTTGTAAAATCCTTGTCAGATTGACTGGCGTCAGGTACCATCTGTACATCATTTTGTAGAAATCCTCTTTTTTTTTACTTCATTGCCTCCCATCTCTCCAGCTCAATATTCTGTCCAATATTTTGTGTCCAGTGAATCATACATTCTTTCATTTGTTCTTCCTCTAATTTAATTTTCAATAACAAATTATAATCGTTGCAATTAAGGTTTACTAAATAATTAAATGGCATCAGGAAACAGATAACTTTTGATTGGTAATGATGATGAACCAATATTTGTATAATTACTAAACCAGCATTGGATAAACAAAGGCATTCAGAAATCTATTTGTTGGAAACTTTGCGATGCATTCTACTTCTTTTGAGGTTTTACAACTGTACATCCACAATTATCACTAGTAGTAAGTGCACATGTAGAAAGGAAATGTATTTATCCTGATCGAACTATTTCAGAGATGATAGTAATTCCCAGAACCTGCAATTATTTTTAAATGTTAGACCACAGAGAATAATATTTTGAAATATGAAGTAGGACTCACATCTACATACTATGCCTTTGGCAGGTGTTTCTACCAAGATCTGGACTATTTTCCTTCAGGATGATGGCCTTGAAGAAAACAATGAAGTGTTTAAAGTAATGCTGAACAAGCCTAAAAATGCTGTGCTGGGACACAAGAGGGAAGCAACTATTGAAATTCTAGACCCAAGAGCTGGTAAGACAAACCATTCCAAATACCTTCAGATCTTGCCTTTAGATCTTGGACCTAATTCTTTTTTTGGTCCAGACACATACTTACTTACTTACTTACTTAGGCGATCCCTCGTTGGACGAGTAAGATGGTTTTCCATGATGGGTTTCCTTGTGGATTCGTAGGTGGCTGTGGAGCCCTATTCTTGACGCGCATTTTTTCCCACAGTGAAGGCATTGGTTTCCAGGTGGAAGGCGGTCCTAGTCGGGGTTGGCTTGATGCGCCTTCCTCCTGGCACGTTTCTCTCTCACACCCTCCACTCATGCCTCCTTGAATTCTGCAGCACTGCTGGTCACAGCTGACCTCCAACTGGAGCGGTCAAGGGCCAGGGCTTCCCAGTTCTCAGTGTCTATGCCAGAGATTTTAAGGTTGGCTTTGAGGCCATCTTTAAATCTCTTTTCCTGTCCACAAACATTCCATTTTCCATTCTTAAGTTCAGAGTAGAGCAACTGCTTTGGGAGACGGTGGTCAGGCATCTGGACAATGTGGCCGGTCCGGTGGAATTGATGGCAGAGGACCATCGCTTCAATGCTGGTGTTCTTTGCTTCTTCCAACACGCTGACGTTTGTCCGCTTGTCTTCCCAAGAGATTTGCAGGATTTTCCGGAGGCAGCGCTGATGGAATTGTTCCAGGAGTTGCATGTGATGTCTGTAGACCACGTTTTGCAGGCATATAGCAGGGTTGGGAGGACAATAGCTTTATAGACAAGCACCTTGGTATCACTACGGATGTCCCGGTCCTCAAACACTCTCTGCTTCATTCGGGAAAATGATGCACTCGCAGAGCTCAGGCGGTGTTGTATTTCGGTGTAGATGTTGACTTTGGTGGAGAGGTGGCTGCCAAGGTAGCGGAAATGGTCAACATTTTCTAATGTTACACCATTAAGCTGTATCTCTGGCATTGGAGAGGGGTTGGATGGTGACTGCTGGAACAGCACTTTGGTTTTCTCGATGTTCAATGACAGGCTGAGCTTCTCGTATGCTTCTGCGAAGGTGTTTAGAGTGGCTTGTAGATCTTCTTCTGAATGCGCACAGATGACATTGTCATCAGCATACGGGAGTTCTATAACAGATATTGTTGTAACCTTGGTTTTGGCTTTTATTTATTTATCTATTTATTTATTTACTTTATTTGTATACCGCACTATCTCAGCCCGTAGGCGACTCAGTGCGGTTTACAACAGGACAATATACAAGTGCATAGCATTAACATCTAAACAGTCATTAAAGCAGTTAAAACAATACAACAATACATCAGCAAATGAACAAACATCAGTACATCCAATAACTAATCCGTCACGTCTCATCAGTAAAATCACAATCCGATCTCCTCATCCATTATTCCAGTTCCAAATTCAGTCAATTGATTGCACTGCTTAATTGAACGCCTGTTCAAAGAGCCAGGTCTTCACTCTTCTCCTGAACACCAGTAGGGAGGGAGCCGATCTAACGTCTGCGGGAAGGGCGTTCCACAGCCGAGGGGCCACCACGGAGAAGGCCCTGTCTCTCGTCCCCGCCAGCCGTGCTTGTGAGGCTGGCGGGATCGGGAGCAGGGCCTCCCCAGACGATCTTAATGTCCTAACTGGTTCATAGGGGGTGATGCGTTCGGACAGATAGGTTGGGCCAGAACCGTTTAGGGCTTTAAAGGCTAAAGCCAGCACTTTGAATTGTGCCCGGTAGCAAATTGGCAGCCAGTGGAGCTGGCGCAACAGAGGAGTGGTGTGCTCCCTGAGTGCCGCTCCTGTTAACAACCTGGCTGCCGATCGTTGGACCATTTGTAGCTTCTGAGCCATCTTCAAAGGCAACCCCACGTAGAGAGCGTTGCAGTAATCTATACGGGATGTAACCAGCGCGTGGACTACCGTGGCCAAGTCAGACTTCCCAAGGTACGGGCGAAACTGGCGCACAAGTTTTAATTGTGCAAATGCTCCCCTGGTCACCGCCGAAACCTGGGGTTCCAGGCTCAGCGATGAGTCCAGGATCACACCCAAGCTGCGAACCTGCGTCTTCAGCGGGAGTGTAACCCCGTCCAACACCGGCTGTAACCCTATACCCTGTTCGGCCTTGCGACTGACCAGGAGTACCTCTGTCTTGCCTGGATTCAATTTCAATTTGTTCGCCCTCATCCAGACCGTTACAGCGGCCAGGCACCGGTTCAGGACCTCGACAGCCTCCTTAGTAGCAGGTGGGAAGGAGTGACAGAGTTGGACATCATCTGCGTACAGATAACACCGTACCCCGAAACTCCGGATGATCTCACCCAACGGCTTCATGTAGATGTTAAACAACATGGGAGACAAGATCGAACCCTGAGGAACCCCACAAGACAATGGTTGTGGGGTAGAACAGGTGTCTCCCAATAACACCTTCTGAGATCGACCCTCGAGTAAGGACCAGAGCCACTGTAAAACAGTTCCTCCAAGGCCCATTCCCGCGAGGCGTCCCAGAAGGATACCATGGTCGACGGTATTGAAGGCCGCTGAGAGGTCCAGCAGAACCAACAGGGACACACTCCCCCTGTCGAGCTCCCGGCGTAGATCATCCACTAAGGCGACCAAGACTGTCTCGGTTCCATGTCCCGGTCTGAAGCCAGACTGCGCCGGATCCAGATAATCCATGTCGTCCAAGAATACCTGGAGTTGTGAGGCCACCACACGTTCCAGGACTTTGCCCAAAAAGGGAAGATTGGAAACTGGCTGAAAGTTGTCGAATTGAGTGGGGTCCAGTGATGGTTTTTTCAACAGCGGTTTTATTATAGCTTGTTTTAAGCTCGCTGGAATATTGCCTTCCCGAAGGGAGGCATTAACCACCACCGTTACCCACTCAGCCAATCCCCCTCTGGCTTGCTTCAAAAGCCAGGATGGACAGGGGTCTAGGATGCATGTGGTAGGCCTCATTCCTCCCAGTATCTTGTCCACATCCTCGGGTTTCACCAATTGAAACGAATCCATCAAAACCTGGCAAGCAGATGCTCCAGCTACATCCTCAGAGACTGCCGTTAATATGGAGTCCAGTCCAGAACGAATCAAAGCGACTTTGTCCGCGAAAAACCGAGCAAAAGCTTCACAGCGAGCTACCGAGTTGTCAGGAACAGCTCCGCCGGACAGTTCTTCGCAGACGCAATAGTGGCTGCGAAGAAAGCTTTCTTGGCAGCCTTTATTGCCACAGCATATGCCCTTAGAAAGGACACAAACCGTGTTCGGTTTGGCTCGCTCGGATCCGAACGCCACACGCTCTCTAGTTCCCTCTTCCTTCGCTTCATCGCTGCCAGCTCCTTGTTGAACCAAGGGGCTGGTTTAGCTCAGCTACTTGAGAGGGGACGTTCTGGAGCAATCGTGTCTATTGTCCTAGTCATCTCCCCATTCCAGAGAGTGACCAGGGCATCAACAGGATCACCTACCGAGGTGGCGGGAAACTCCCCAAGAGCCGTCAGGAATCCATCCGGATCCATAAGCCTCCTGGGGCGGACCAACTTAATGGGTCCCCCACCCCTGCAGAGGTTGGGGAGTGCAGTGAGCCTAAATCTGACCAGGTGGTGGTCGGTCCATGGCAACGGAGAGATAGACAACTCCTCAATACCGCCACCATGCTTTCAGTCTGCTGAGGTTAAACAGCTTGCCATCTGTCCGAAAAATGACTTCCACTCCGGTGGGAAGCTTCCTGTCAACAAGGTGAAGTATCGTAGAAATGAAAATGGAGAATAGAGTTGGGGCAATAACACATCCCTGTTTGACACCCGATTCCACCTTAAATGGGTCACTTTGGGAGCCATTGCCGTCCAAGACTGTTGCCATCATGTAGACACATACTATAAACAGTATGGCGGGATTTCATTGGGTTCTACTATGAATTGGGCTCACCATACATGACTCCCATTGACTGCTTTGCCATTTTATAAAGAAAGGCTAAAGTTGTGATCATACTATATTGCAAGTATGACCTGATTAATTCAGGAGGATTATATTCTGTATAGACATCTTAAGAATAAATGAAATAGTGGCCCAATCACTACAGAACCAGCCGTTTTGACACTTGCAAATATAACAATCTGTTGTTGTAGGTTTTTTTGGGCTATATGGCCATGGTCTAGAGGCATACTCTCCTGACGTTTCGCCTGCCTCTATGGCAAGCATCCTCAGAGGTACTACCTCCGAGGATGCTTGCCATAGATGCAGGTGAAACATCAGAAGAGAATGCCTCTAGACCATGGCCATATAACCCAAAAAAACCTACAACAACCCAGTGATTCCGGCCATGAAAGTCTTCGACAATACATTAAATAAAACAATGTGTGGCTATGGTCAGTTCAGAAATCTGAGGTCTATAGCACCAAACTGCACAAAAGTTAATGTACCTAATAACCATTGGGAAATATGGAATAAAAGGAAGTTCCCCGTGAGTTTATAGTTGACCATATACCTCAGAATTAAGTAAATGGAGGCAAGAAGACGTTGTATTACTCACAAAGTGAATTATTTATTTGAAGAAATTTCAGAGTTCAATCTTAGTGCATTTTCTTCAATATTAACAATAGCATGTGGTGGAAAGGATATCTACCTGAAATAATGGGGAGGCACTTCCACTTAAAGTCCATAATACTGGTGGGTGAGGTGGTTTACTATGTACTTTTGCACCAGACATTTCACAATATATAACAGTAATCGTTTTTGAACAAATTTTGCTTATCACACTATTAGCATAGAGCTGCAACTGTAAGTCTATAATAACCTTCAGACTTATGGAAAGGTGATGGGTGAGAGGGTTTGCTTTTGTTTTTGTTTTAGTATTCCGTGCTACGCTGTGCCATCAATATAAACACATGGAAAATCTTGTAAGATCCTATCAAAGTTCTGCTTCCCACGTCAAACTAATTCCAAATGCAGAGTCAGCATATAGCCATCATGTTTGGTAACCACTCATCCATAAAGTATCTTCACCTAATAGAAATATTTGATGAAACATAATATCCCTGTTGCTTGTATCGGAAAGGTTGAAATTAAAACATAAGTTCATATTTGCCATGGCTAAATACTATGAAATCCTGAGAACTGTAATTTTAATCATCTCTGCCAAAGAGTGATGGTGCTTTATGAAACAACATTCATTGCATTAATCTGTGGCAGTTAAAGTTATGTTAATCGCCATTAATTATACAGTGTAGATATACCTAAAGACATGATATCCTGTGGTTCCTACAGCACTCAACCGGTTCCCAAATGCATTGCCACAACCCACAAAGAAGTCTACTTTTCGAACAAGTTGCCTGGGGGCTAATCTTATTGTGAAACTCTGTGAAGAAAAGCAAAGGAACTGAAATGAAATGAAAAGATATTTTATTCCAAAATTTTGTATGCTTCTGACCTTGCCTAGTGTCTTTATATAGCTTCAAAAACATACAAAAATATGTTTCTGTAAGGGAAGGCAAAGGAACTGTAACTAAATGAAAAGATATTTTTATTCCAAAATTTTGTATGTTTCTGACCTTGTCAGTATCTTTATATAGAATTTCAGAAGCTGAAGTGCAATTTTATGTTTCTGCTTTCACCTGCTTTTATGTTGAACCAATTGGATCAATTGGATCTAAACAATCTTTGACATGTTTTGTTCTGCTCCTACTAGAACTACTCTTAACATTAAATTAGAGTCTGAGATATTTTTTTCCAGAGTCAAACCAACTTCATTTCTTATTCCCTTGAATCCTGGATGTACTTTTCTCTAAAGTTTCTGAAAGGCTAACAGACTGTATATCTGCTAATATAGATGCTGAATGTTAAGTTGTGTTTAGGAACAAAACATGTTTTTTATTTTAAAAGATCCATATTTTTAGATATTCAGCTGTTGATTACCTTGATCTTTAACTGCAAACGAGTGGCCGGTAAAATATGGAGTGCTGGCTGACAAGTAGCAGCCAATATGCCCTGTACAGTAGATATCTAAATTCTTGAGTTGAAATGAACCATCTACTCTTCTAATATAACCAAAGTGCCTGTTAATGTTCATGCTAAGCCATCTTTCTAATGCCCTACACAATGACATAGTTTGACCCAAATTTGGGTCAAGAGTGACACCCTGTGGTTGAGTTACTCTGTAACTCTTTTTCATCTTTCTCTTGCTATCCTTCCCTTAAATGTCTTCCAGTGTTTAAAGCTTATACATATTGCTCATGGTGATTTCTTTAAAAAATGGGGAAAGAGGGCAAAGAGCCTTTGATAGTTTGTTTGCTGCACAACCAGCAATTCTGTCCTCATCTTCAGCAACTTCCTTTTTCTGTCCTTGCGTTTTCTGAAGTCGAAACTGTAACCTGAGCTCCCACTGCAGTGGTGAATTTGAAAGTGAGACACCCTCCTGGCACAAAGAACAGCACTGTTGTTTTGGGCTTTTGTCTGCAGCTTCTGGCTTTGGGCCCTTTCAGAAATGAGTTCTCTGAAGATTAAGCTGAGATTGCAAAATTAATCTCATTTGTGGTTTATTTTAGATTTGACCTTGGATTGCAAATATTACAGACCACCGTGCAGCAAGCCTCTTGTGGGGTGTCAGGAATTATCAGCAGCACTCCAGAATCAGAATACCTCAGCTTTCCACTCTTAAAATATTCGATTCAAAGGAGCATGGAAGCAAAAAAGGATTTACTTCAGAGGCTGGAGTATCTTCTATTTGCTTCACAGCTCATTTCCACTGGGCTCAAGCCACTTTTGTTATTTCATGTACTCTCTTGTGCTTCAAAATACTGTGTATGTTTAATATTTAGGTGGCTGCCCTTCATTTGCAATCTACAAAAATGGTAGAACTAGAGAAGTGCTAGAAAAAACCAGCAACATTTTAAAAGGTCCATTGCATGCTGGCCATTCCTGTATTCCAACCAGAAGAGAAAATGGCCTTCAGGATAAGCAGCATTTGAACAGCAAGGAAAATTCTCATCCTAGTTCTTCACCTAGAAGACATGTTCCTCAGCTGAACCACTGGCTTGATCCTGTGAGTCTGGATTTTTTTTTAATTTTTTTCTGATGCTAACTTTAATTGTCCAATCCTCTAAATGTTGGATTTGCCATTCCCAGCAACTATAGTCAGAATAACAACACTAGGAGTTGTCTGAAGAGTCCATTTAGTTAAGAGGAAGAATCAAACAAACATATAGAAATGGTATTTATTTGTGTACAAAGAATTGCATCAATATAAAAAATCTAAGTCAAGTGGCCCAATTATAAGAATGTTATTTAGATTATTACCCAAGTCCTTCAATTTGAATTGTTGTAGGCCATGAATCCTTCTTAGTTTATTTTAGAAAATATGAAAAAATACAATATTAAATCCTTGCTCCATATAAAATAATGTGGCTCCATTGACTTTACTGAGCCCTTCATCATTTACACTAGCTTACAATGGAGCCAAATACATTTTAATCACTTTTTTTGGAGGTGAACCAGCCAGAGTAATGTTCCTTCAGTAGAAAGAAATGTTATTAAATAGCCTTTTTCTATTACACGAGGGCAAGGAAGGAAAAGATATTCTATTAATAACACTTCATTTTCCTGCTGATGTTGCAAAATAAAGCATATAATGCTTTTCTGGGTGAATTAACTACTTGGAAAAGTTGTAATGGAAGATTTGCTAATGAAAGAGAGTAATGGAAAGAATATAGTAGGTGTCATTCACTCCATGTACCTGCCAAAGGAAAGTTTCACCTCCAATACATAATGTCATAATTAGGAAGATAGTTTTATTCTGATATTATTAGTTGTTCATAGATCATAAGATTTGGAAGTGGCTTCATGGGCTATCAAGTGCAACTCCTTGTTCTATGCCAGATCTCTAGCTAGAGCATCACCACCAGGTAGCTGTCGAGCCTCTTTTTGAAGATGTCCAGAGAAAAATGCCACACTATTGGTTCCTTTTAGTATTCAGTTGAAATCTACTCTCCTGTAACTTAAAACCAGTAAACCTGATCCTATTCTCTGGGGCAGAAGGAAACAGGCAGCCGTCTCCTCTTTTGTGGGGCAGCCCTTGAAGTACAGTATTTAAAGAATACTGTCATGTCAATTGTATTTTATTATTTAAAATGTTTTTCTCAAGTGGAAATATATCATTCTAGGAAATTATAACAATCAGACCAAACAAAGAAAATATTTCTAGAACAAGGAACTGCACAGTATTGATCCAAGGTATCCCTAAATGAAAAGGTTGGAATAGATGTACTGAAGATTTGCAAATGAATATTCTTGGTATATCTTTTCACTACCTGTGCCCATCGTCATATTTGTTGCTCAGCTCATTTTCATTATTTGATTCAACCTCACTCCAAACCTCCTGCTTGCATGATCCCAGCCAATCAGAGACTAGGTAATTATCAAGTGACTGTGTTGCAGAGCCAAATCGGTGTGACAATGCTTCTGACTTTATGATGTGACTAAAAAATAATAGCACTTATACCATGTTACAGCTATAGTTAATGTCACATATCAGTAGTAGTGGGGTGGCTTTAATAAATGATTGAAGTGGGCTTTCAACCATCTTCAAAATAAACAGTAATTTGGAGACTTGGCCAAAGCTCCCTAGCCACTTAACAACTGAGCCAACAACCCCTCATCCAAGACACATAATCTTAGACTATGCTAAATATTTACAATAGCTAATTTTTTAAATGCTGGTCTATATATTCAGAAGTAAATAATAGTGCTTAGCCCATGTCAGGACCCAGAAGCCTTAATTAGAGCCAAACACAAGATAAGAGTTCAAACACAGCTTTATTATACAAAAATAGTCTTTCAAAGCACTTAACTTCAGTGCAAAGAGTCCCAGTAGTAATTTGGCATCAAAAACAAAGTGATACCAGTAACAAAAATATAACCCGGATTATAGCACTGCCTTATAATCCGGATTAAACTCAAAGTTAAGCAATTCGCTTGAAAGTTGACACAGCACAAAAACACAGTCACAGAAGATGGAAAAATGAAGTCCCAAAACGAGAAATTGTTCAAGCACAAAGTTATAAGAGTTTAAAGTTCAGAAAGCCAAAAACAATAGTCAAACCGGTCCGTGGTCAAGCCGTTGGTAAACAAACGCTGAAACGCAGGAATCACCGAGGAACAGGAATTCAGGAACACATGAAGCTGTAGCCCAAGGATCCAAATTCAAGAATTGGCAGTACAAAGAGTTATTTCCAATAAAGACGCTTTGCCTTCTTCAAAGTATCATGCAAACAGAGCCCACTTTTATCTCAAAGTTCCTCATCAGAGCTTGATGAGCTCCCCACCCTTTTGTCATCGCTCTCAGCTGCCCCCAACCCTGCAGCTGAATCCGAGGGCCCATTCCTCCACCTTTGCCAGCATCTGCTAAGACTTAGATCCTGCCAAGAGGTCCCTGGCTGCCAATCCTCAGTGAACCCCTCAAATTCCTCACTGGAGGTGGGTTGGTTACAAATGTCCCTTATTTGTTGAACACAGGTCCAATCCAATTCCTCCTCTTCCATATCACTCCCAGACCCAGAACTCCTTTCAAACCCCAGGAAATCCTCATCCTCTGTTGGCGCACTAAGTATTTTCCGGATGCGCTTTCTCTGCAATTCCCCTTCGGACTCCGGCTCGCGAGCAGCCCTCTTTACAGCTCTGCTCTCTTCCCCATCCCCCATTTCGCAATCTGAGAAGCCTTGAAATGTGTCAGTATCACTTGGGGGCATAATGATTTCCCTAATGCGCTTTCGCTGTTGTTCTCCTCCGACTCCTGAGCAGACCTTTTCTCCCTGCTACCAGGAGTAGCAAACGCTACCAACACGCTGAATTACAACAGCCCATCTTTCTTTCTACTTTCCCCTAGATGGGTTCCCAGTCAAGCGTCTGACACATTAAATGGTAGAGAGTGCTAGATGGAAGTGTTGGAAAGGAAGACATGTCAACAGGATTAAACCAGTTACTTCTAAGTTTTTATTATCCTTCATATCCCTATCCATAGCACATTTCAATTCATTGCAATGAAGAAGTGAATATGATAATTATCAATTGTTGGCATTTGTTTTTCTTGATCATTTTTAGTACCAAGGAGCTACTCCTGCAGGAGAAGAAGTATCCTTTAGTTTGCATTCTGAAAATCGTACAACTGCAAGGGAGCCCTTTTCTGGCCTGTCTTTTCACCTACAAAGTCAACAGGACCATCCTCAAGAAGATTTAGATGTGAAGAATAAACCAATCCCATTACAAACGAACACAAAACAGGTAGAATTCACATGTTGGTTTTTGTAACTGATGACAAGGAAAGCAAGGGCATATATCCTTAAGAATGAAGGATATATTATAAATCACAGCACTATGTCTAAAATTATATAAAGGCTATATAGCCGTAACATAATGTTTCTGGGCAATAGTACCCCAAAGTATCCCTCAGGAGTTTTATTACCTCTACCAGAAGGAAAAAATCAAACATTCAGAATTCAGTCAAAACTTTAACTATTACCCAAATTGGAGCAACAGATTAAACCCAGATTTTACATCCCATCCTACTGTTCAGAAACTTGATAAAAATAATTCTCCATATATATTTGAGAGCAGAAAGTTTCTCTTCTATCTTATTTCATTTTATCTTTGCTAAAGTACATTGTTAGTGACTTGCCTCAGGCCACTAGTAGACTTTGGGGCTGGGCCAAGATTTAGAATGATGGTTTTCTACATTCAAATAAAATTATGTGTCAAGTCAACAACAACAACAATTCTTTATTGATTAGTCAATTTTGACCATATCAAAACATGCAAAACATACAAAGCATACACACTTGCCCATACATACAGTAAAGTGTCAGGTCAATTTACAGGTGTTTAAATTTCATTCAAACAACTACATTTTGCTAGAGTTTCTTATGTCTTACTAGCAACTTCATTGTTTGTGAGGTAGAAGGCTGGGTTTTCTTTCGACCTCTAATATTGTCCTCTTGAGCATTGTGAAGGTGAACCAAAATGTCCAAACATAGTTATTTCATTGTATGCAAGAAGAACAACTAAGAGCCATTTTTGCTAGCTTGTTTCCAGCTTGTCCTAGGGATGGATGTTATACAAGTTCATCTGAAATTTCTGTTGACATTTGTGTCAAGTGAACATCTACCGATCTTTTCTCTCTCCAAGCAAGATTGCTTTTGCCCTTTTGCTAGGAAATCAGTTTCTTGGCAGGTTTCTTCTGCACGTGATATTCCATAATAAAAACTTGTCTTCACTGAGTAGCCAAATTTGTGCTCTTGTGAGACATTTGCATGTCCCCTTTTCATCAACAAGATCAAAATGTAATGCTGTTTATAGCAAAAGAAGGAGTTTAATCAAAACTTTTGGTCTTGGTATCCTGATCATAAAATTTTAAATGCCTATTAAAATTGTGTCCAACTGTGTTCACACCATTTCACAAAGTTAATGTAAGGTTTAAGGAGAATCTTAAACCTGTAATTCACTCATCCATACTTAGACAATTAGATCAAAATCTCATGAGGAAGAATGAACATTGAATGTCCCTGTATCTGTCCTCAGAATATCTGTATCACCAAATGTCTGTAATCTATTATAACTAAGAGGTAAGATATGACAAAGTGTTATAGCTACAGCCCTGCTCAAAATTAGGGGACTGAATGATATTTGGCAAGATTAAGTGCCTTATTGCCTTATTCAATGGGGTTTAAACTTAGATGATAACATATATTTGCAATCCCAAATCCTTGTTTGGAAACAGTTCTAGTGAGTTCTGTGGGTTAATTCGTGGTGAAGAATACAAAGTATACCCACAAACAAGACAAGATGAAAGAGGCATGTGATTACCTCTAGATACTAGCTGGCTCAAAACATTATACTCCTGCATTCCATATGAAAACTGACTGGGCTGATAGCCTTGGAAGACTCCCTTCCAGAGGACAATGGGCTAGCTGGAGGGAGTCCTCCATAGCACATACAACTCTGTCCTTCAAGATAGGAAAATAGCCAGGAGGCCCAGGAAAAAGCCTTCCTTGGTTACCACTGTATTTGATAATTACCCCTTGGAAGACGATCCTACTCTATTTTAAGAGGACCGGACGTATGTTATATGTTGTGTTTGCACTATCTGTTTTTGATAAGGCCAACAGGCTAATCAATAAAAATTGTTGATAATTACCCATAATTCCTAGGGGACATACTATAATGTATGGTGGCCTCTGTGGTCAGATTATCTAGATCTATTTCAACCTGGCTTCAGGCCTGTTTGTGGATGTGTTTTGCCACCTTGGAAGATGACCTACACCAGGAGCTGGATAAGGAGAGTACGGTTCTCATAGAATCGTAGAGTCTTAGATAACATCTAGTATTGCACTGAGCCCTGCACTTTAGTTGCCTGGTTTGACAAGAATTAATTGCCTGGTCCCAAGCCACCATTACTGCTGTTAGAATACTTGCACTGCAGCACTTTAGATAAACACTGTGATTTATCTGGCCTAAGGCCTATGCTGTGACTTACCATCAAATATTGAGTATTGATGTTCGCATTTGTATTATTTCTGTTGTTATGGTTACACCACCAGCCTTCTGTCCAGCCCGGTAATGCACAAGGGCACTTTATGATCTGTAGCACACCGGAGGGATTAGGGGGGATTGAAGGGCAGGACCTACAGGTCCTAGATACCTACAGTTATAACTACAACAATGTCTGTCATTATATGCTAACAGCTGAGATAGCAAATGAGGACTGGGGAGGGAATGCTCCCGGGGCAGGTGGAGGGGCTGCTATAGAGGTGGTGACAGGTAGAGGAAGATACGGGAAAAGGAGACTAAACTATTCATTTCGGCCCAAAATTCACAACAACAATTCAATAAACCTAAAACATAAGAAGGATCTGAGACAAAAACAAATCCGGCCCAAAATTTACAATAGAACATTGGCAATTCCAAAAACTATTCATTCTACAACTCAAAAAACAATTCAGCCTAAAAACAATAAGAATGTATTGGCAATTCCAAAAAACTCTCCCGACAAGATACAGCTGAGATGCCAGGATGGTGGTCCCTCTGGGTTAAGGTTGGTGCTGTTCAATGCCAGGTCGGTCAACGGAAAGACCTTCATTATCCGAGACCTAATTCAGGAAGAACAAGCGGATCTAGCATGTATAACAGAGACCTGGCTGGACGAGGGGGGAGGGGTGAATCTCACCCAACTATGCCCACCTGGCTATTCTGTGCAGCACCAACCAAGACCCGGAGGGCGGGGAGGAGGAGTTGCAGTGGTCTATAAGGATTTTATCCCCCTGATCAGGCGCCCCATCCCACAATCATCATCATTTGAATGTGCCAGCTTTAGGTTAGGTGACCGGGACAGGATAGGGATTCTGTTGGTGTACCGACCACCCCGCTGCACGACAGTCTCCCTACCTGAGCTAGCAAATGTGGTCTCGGATATGGCGCTGGGCTCCCAGCGACTGCTAGTCCTGGGGGATTTCAACGTCCATGCCGAGACCCCCCTTTCAGGTGCAGCTCAGGACTTTATGGCCGCCATGGCAACCATGGGCCTGTCCCAATTAATATCTGGTCCCACCCATACAGCCAGTCACACATTGGATTTGATCTTTACTCAGGGATGGGGTGATAGTGCTGGGGCGGAGGAGCTAACCATCGCTCCGTTGCCATGGACCGACCACTACCTGATTAGGTTTAGACTCACTGTACCTCCCAACCTCTGCAGGGGTGGTGGACCCATTAAAATGGTCCGCCCCAGGAGACTTATGGATCCAAATGGCTTCCTGACGGCTCTTGGGGATCTTCCCACCTCCCTGGCTGGCGATTCTATTGATGCCTTGGTCTCTCACTGGAATTCTGAGATGACCAGGGCTATCGATGTAATCGCTCTGGAACGCGCCCCCTCGAGTAGCCGGGCTAACCATGCCCCTTGGTTTACTGAGGAGCTGGCAGCAATGAAGCGAAAGAAGAGGTGGCTAGAGCGCGTGTGGCGTCAGAATCCCACTAAATCAGCCCAAACACATCTGAATGCCTTCTCAAGGTCCTATGGTGTGGCAATAGTGGCAGCACAAAAAACATCCTTCGCGGCCAATATTGCATCGGCGAAGAACTGTCCAGCTGAGCTCTTTCGAGTTGTCAGGAGTCTATTAAATCCGCCGAAAAGCGAGATCCCTGACAGCTCAGGAGCTCGCTGTGAAGCATTTGCTCGATTCTTCGCCGATAAAATTGCGCTGATTCGGTCGGGATTCGACGCCACTTTAAATGCAGTCTCTGAGGATGTAACGAGAGCATCTGCTTGTCCGGTTTTATTGGATTCATTTCAATTGGTTCAGCTTGAGGATGTGGACAGGATTCTTGGAGAGGTGCGACCCACCACATGCATCCTAGACCCCTGTCCATCCTGGCTGATAAAGGAAGCCAGAGGGGGTTTGGCAGAGTGGGTGAAGGTGGTGGTTAATGCCTCCCTTCGGGAGGGCAAAATTCCAGCGAGCCTAAAACAAACTGTCATAAAACCGCTGTTGAAAAAACCATCACTGGACCCCACTCAATTAGACAACTATTGGCCAGTTTCCAATCTCCCCTACTTGGGCAAAGTCCTGGAACGTGTGGTGGCAACACAACTCCAGGGATTTCTGGTAGACACTGATTATCTAGATCTGGCACAGTCTGGCTTTAGACCAGGACATGGAATGGAAACAGCCTTGGTCGCCTTGGTAGATGATCTGCGCAGGGAGCTAGACAGGGGGAGTGTGTCCCTGTTAGTTCTGCTGGACCTCTCAGCAGCCTTCGATACCATCGATCACGGTATTCTTCTGGGACGCCTCATGGATATGGGACTTGGGGGTACTGCTTTGCAGTGGCTCCAGTCCTTTCTTGAGGGACGGTCCCAGAAGGTGTTGCTGGGTGACACCTGTTCGGCTCCACAGCCGTTGTCATGTGGAGACCCTCAGGGTTCAATTCTTTCCCCAATGTTGTTTAACATCTACATGAAGCCGCTGGGGGAGATCATTCGGAGTTTCGGACTGAAATGTTATCTCTACGCGGATGATGTTCAGATCTGTCACTCCTTCCCACCTGTCACCAAGGAGGCTGTCCAGACCTTGAATCGGTGTCTAGCTGTTGTGTCGGACTGGATGAGAGCTAACAAATTGAAACTGAATCCAGACAAGACAGAGGTCCTACTGGTCAGTCGTAAGGCCGAACAGGGTATAGGGTTACAGCCTGTACTGGATGGGGTTACACTCCCCCTGAAGTCGCAGGTTCGCAGCTTGGGAGTGATCCTGGACTCATCGCTGAGCCTGGAGCCTCAGGTCTCAGCGGTGGCCGGGAGAGCTTTTGCGCAATTAAAACTTGTACACCAGCTGCGCCCGTACCTCGGGAAGTCTGATCTGGCCACAGTGGTCCACGCTCTTGTAACATCCCGTATAGACTACTGCAACGCACTCTACGTGGGGTTACCCTTGAAGACTGTTCGGAAACTTCAACTGGTCCAGCGAGCGGCAGCCAGGCTGCTCACCGGAGCGACATACAGGGAACACACAACTCCCTTGTTGTGTCAGCTCCACTGGCTGCCAATCCAGTTCCGAGCACAATTCAAGGTGCTGGTTTTGACCTAGAAAACCCTTTACGGTTCCGGTCCAGCGTATCTGTCCGAACGTATCTCCCTCTACGTCCCACCCCGGAATTTGAGATCATCTGGGGAGGCCCTGCTCTCGACCCCACCACTATCACAAGTGAGGCTGGTGGGGACGAGGAGCAGGGCCTTCTCAGTGGTGGCTCCCCACCTGTGGAACTCACTCCCGGGGAAAATTAGGACATCAACATCCCTCCTTGCCTTTAGGAGAAAGGTAAAGACGTGGCTATGGGACCAGGCCTTTGGGCATCCTGACAATTAGATATGGAAACCAGATGGATAGGACTGACAATGTGCGGAAAGTAGAACCTAACTATGAGTCTGTTAAACGCTGTCCAGCAATGAGGTTTGTATTGCTTTTACTGTTTTAATGGTTTTAACTGCTTCTACTTTATGGGTTTTTTGGATGTGTCGCCAATAATAATGACTGCTTAGGTTAATTGTTATCATTGTTATAATTGCTATTGTTATTGATGTTATGTTTTGTTATCATGTAATGCGGGCATCGAATTGTGCCTTGTTGTGTAAGCCGCCCTGAGTCCCCCTCGGGGTGAGAAGGGCGGGGTATAAGCGACTGTAATAAATAAATAAATAAAAATTCTCATAGAATCATAGCATTGAAAAAGACCACAAGGCCCATCCAATCCAAACCCCTACCCTGCAGGAGCATAAGATTAAAGTTGATAGCCATCCATCCTCTGCTAACCCCCCCCCCCCAAAAAAAAAAAAAAAGAATTCATGACACTCTGAGGCAGCATATTCCACTACCAAACATCTTTTACCATTGGAAATCTTCCTAATGTTTAGGTGGAATCTTTTTTCCTGCCATTTGAATCCATGTCCTAGTTCTCTAGAGCAGCAGAAAACAAGCTACCCCTTCCTCAATGAAATATCCTTTCAAATATTTATATATGGCTATCATGTCCTCCCTCAGACTCCTTTTCTACAAGCAAAACATATTCCACTCTCTAAGCCACTCCTCACAGGCCTTGGCTTCCAAATCTTTGATGATTTTGGTCACTCTTCTCTAGACATCCAGCCTCTGTTTAAAAGCCTCCAAAGAAGGAGCCTCAACCCCACAATTAGCAAGGTATTTGCTAATTGACATGTTTCTGTCAATTAGCAAATACCTTATTTAAATAAATTTTGGCTCTGGTTTTATGTGCAAGATGTTTTTTTAAATGAAAATGATGGCACTTTTCTCATTTGTCATGTTTTATTGTTTTAAATTGTTTTTAAAGCTCGTCCTGTTTTGCATTTATGTTTTCTGTTTCTTAAATGTAATTATGTAATTTAACTATAATAGCACAATTCTTTAAAAATCATATTATGATTGAGCTTAGCTCTTTTCTGTTTTGTTTTCTGTATTAGGAGAAAGGCAGGATATGAAATAAATAAATGTGATTGGGCCATTAACTGTCTGTGAATAAAACATGCTGTCTTGTTTCCAAGGAACAGACTTTTTAAGCAGTTCTGATGCTAGTTTTTCTTCATTCACAAACAAAGTCTAGGGATGGTTAAAGTAGTTGAGAACTTGATATGGAATGCATCATAGCTGTTGCCATCTCTTCTATTAACTCCAGACAAATATTTGGCTATGAGAAATTAAATAGCCATGCTGACAATTTGCAGGTTAACTTTCCTTGTATCATGTTTCATGTTCTAGACCTTTATCTCAAGAAACATATCACATGAGAAGCATAATTAGGGAAACCATTTGGTTAGTTTATACTCCTTATCTTATTTTGTTAGCAATGATGATGTGTTGTTGTGGAGAAAAAAAACAGGATGTTAATAAGAGATGCATGATCTTGTTTTGTTTATATATATATATTTATATGTATTTCTTCCATAGAGAACTAAATCCAGGAAATGCCCTCCCAGATGGACACTCAGAGACAAGTATTGCTACATTTTGAGTTCAGCTAGTAATGCAACATGGGAGAGTGCTGAAAGAGCCTGTGGAAAATGGTATGGGAAGGCTACAAATATTTGACTGTAGGTTGTCCCTCACTTTTAATACAGTACTGAGCTGCTGAACTTGCTGACTGAAAGGTTGGTGGTTCAAATCCGGTGAGCAGGGTGAGCTCCCACTCTTAGTCCCAGTTTCTGCCAACCTAGCAGTTCGAAAATATGCAAATGTGAGTGGATCAATAAGTACCGCTTTGACGGGAAAGTAACAGCTCTCCATACAGTAATGCTGGCCACATGACCTAGGAGGTGTCTACGGACAACACTGGCTCTTTGGCTTAGAAATTGAGATGAGCACCACCCCCCAGAGTCAGACTTGAGTAGTCTTAATGTCAGGGGAAACCTTTACCTTTATACCTCAATTAACAAAGTTAATATGTTCCTGGGAATTGCTTCTTTGAAATAAAATTTTATACAGAGGCAGCAAGAACATGGAAATAATATGGATATGTTCCTACACTCCACAAAAGACAAAAACAATTAACATGTTTCAGCAGACCTCTTATCCAATACTTGAGCCCTTAGTGGTGCAATTGGTTAAACCCTTGTGCCGGCAGGACTGCTGACCAAAAGGTCAGCAGTTCAAATTCAGGTAGTGGGGTGAGGTTTCTTCTGTCAGCTCCAGCTTCCCATGCAGGTACATTAGAGAAGCCTCCCACAGGATGATAAAACGTCCTAGCAGACAGAAAATTCTCTCACACCAGAAGCGACTTGCAGTTTCTCAAATCACTCCTGACACACACACACAATCCAATATTGATAATACAGTAGACTTTCAGATAACTGGAACTCAAGCAATCGGCGCAGTCAAGCAACAGGCAAAAAAAATTAATTAACTAATCGTACTTTAAATTTAAAAAGCTGATTTTATGATACAGTAAAACAGTAAGACTGTTAAATTATGTTACGTTTGTTTGCTTTTAATTACTTTACTTTTAATATTCATTCAATAAAGAGTTTATGGCATGGTATAATATGGGGTATAGTATTAGACCTACTTTTAATAGTGACTGTCAAGTAACCAGAAGCTACATTTATCTGGCATTTACCAGTCCCCATGGGTGCTGATTAACTGAGAGTTCTACTGTATAAGATATTAAGGAAGCAGATCAGGGAAGCCTTGCACAAGTAAACAAAAACATTTGGAACCTTCTAGGGATCTCCTAAATTTTTTCCCCCAAGGAAGATTTTTTCTTTGACCATTCTTCATTTTCCATTCTGATTTCAATTTTGGTGGCCAAGTATATAGTTTTAAAATGATGAGGGTAGCTCCATTTATTCTTGATCAGTAGTACGTTCTTAATATAGTGTGAATTTACCTTGTCTGCTGTAGTAGAAACACACTGTATCAGTAGGATGGACTACAGCACTTTTTCTTAAATTGTGGGTCCCTTAGGTCAATGTTGGAGTCCTGAAATTTTTTCTGAACATCACCTAGTCATTGTTTTAGACATGTACATAAATCTGTTGTGCAGTGTTTACAGTGGATACTGCAGAAGATGCTTCAGTTGTACTTCATAAAAAGGAAAATCAGCCTGTTTAGCAAGCCTTGCAAATGCTGATTTGTTATCAGTAAATGTTCAATTTTCATACTTTTTTAATGCACCTATATATTCAGGGTAATAAAATTAAGAAACTCTGGCCTAGAGCAAGATTACAATTCTTTCTCAGCTCAAATTGGGACTGAAAAGCTGTATTTTAATAGCCCTTCTTTGCCGTTCCCCAAAGTCAGTAACGCTAAAAAATACCTCTTGCTAGATAGTGGGCAAGGAGAAATGGAAAATTTGTCATGTGTAGAAATATTTTGTTAAAAGGAGCTTCTTAATAATAATAATAATAATAATAATACTTTATTTATACCCCGCACCATCTCCCCCAGGGGAATTTGGTACGGCTTACATGAGGCCACACCCATCGATACAATACAAGCAATATAACACAAAACACAATAAAATGAGCAAAATACATAAAATGCAAAATCAAAATAATATACAACACAACAATATAAAATCAAACATTAAAAACACAGGGAATTTCACTAGGCAGGGCCAGATGCATTGATAAAATTATAAAAAAAATTAAAAGCACTGGGAGATAGGACAGTGTAACTTATAAGGAGGTGGCTCCAAGAATGAGGAAGGATTTCAATGCACAACCCATAAAATAAAGTGCGTCTAAGGACATGTTGTGCAAAGTGTGGTCAGGGAGAATCTTACATTCAATCACTGAAGGCACATTGGAATAACCAGGTTTTCAAATTCCTCCTGAAGATTGCTAGTGTGGGGGCTCGTCTAATGTCTCTGGGGAGTAAGTTCCAGAGCCGGGGGGGGGGGGAACCACAGAGAAGGCCCTCTCTCTCATCCCTGCAAGTCGCACCTGCGATGCGAGCAGGAGCGAAAGAAGGACCTCTCCAGAGGATCAAAGGGATTGCGTGGGTTCGTAGATGGAAATACTGTCGCACAGGTAGGAAGGTCCCAAATCGTTCAGGGCTTTGTAGGTCAAGACCTGCACCTTGAATTGGGCCTGGTAGATAAACGGCAGCCAGTGGAGCTCCTTAAACAGGAGGGTTGACCGCTCTCTGTAATTCGCTCCAGTTAACAGTTTGGCTGCCGCCCGTTGAACCAGTTGGAGTTTCCGGGCTGTCTTCAAGGGCAGCCCCATGTAGAGAGCATTGCAATAGTCCAATCTTGCCCAAGTTAGGTTTCCATGGCTGAGCAGGGATTCGAACTTAATTTAGTATTCACACCACTACACCATGCTGGCTCTCTGGAAGTGCTATAGGAAATAAATTACAGCATACTAGCCTGCAGACCAAATTGGTGAATTACTGAAGTCTGTGGAAAGGCTATCTTATCCCCTTTAAATTGATTTTTAAAAAGTAAAACAAACTAAACACTTCTTTCTTGAAGAAATGAATCTTTTGCCTTATGCGAAGCATCCGAATGTTCCCTCAAACTGGTTAAAATTCCTGCAAGTGTTTATGGTCTCTAGTTTTATGCTTGGTGCTGACAAATTGGAAACTGAAGTAGACAACAACGGAATGATTTAGTCATATGTGTTAATAAACTCCCTCCTCTAGTGTGAAGTTGTGCTGACCTCGCATCAAAAGCCTCAGTGGATTGTAATGAAAATAGTCTCACTTAAACGGAAACAAAATGTGTTGGCAAATGTGTTGCCTGGACAGAATTGGAAGCAAAAGAAGGTTTGAAACTATGTATTTCTGAGTTAGTATTCTGCTTAGAATATCTTGCCAGAACTGCAAAGCTCTTCCTTTATGTTTTTATTTAATTCAAGTCTTTCTCATAACATTAAATATCCATGCAGCTTTAACTGTTTTTATTAGATTCAAACAGGAAAGGGAGAAAGGATGTGGGTTTTTATTAAAATAAATAACAACACTACATTACTGTACTCTCTTCTGTTTAAAAGAATCTTTTTTGAAAAAAAAGTTTTTAAAGGCAGATCAAATTAAATATATTTATAGTGCAGCAGAGGTATTGGCTTAATTGTTCAGGGATACGCTAACACAGTTTTATGAAGGAGAAAATGAAAAATTAAGTGTTAACTGTTCTTTGTTAGGCATAAAATATAGAAATTGGAGACAGTTGAGGAGTATTTTTAGAATCTGTATTTGGAAGCAAACTAACCTAATGTGCACTGCCCAAAATAATGTGTGGACTAAGGGTGTTTATTTGAGTGTTGTGGTGTGTGCTTTAAACCCCTCCCCCCACAAAAGTGATAAAATTGTATTGCATGATAATATGTAAAATAATAGTAGTAGTAAAACACATATGAATCACGTACAAGTTTTTGTGCAGATTTCTCACTATCTCAAATATTAGAGATTATTGTGCCAATAGGACTAAATCAACTTGCAGATGAACAGAAGCAAAACTGACACAAAAAATGTACAAGCCGATCTATCCTTTCTTAGTATAAACATCACTGAACCTAAGAAGAGGCTTTTACACCAGGAAACAGGCTAACCTGTTTATATGAGAGGCTATCTACATACCATAGATCACTGCTATTCAAAGTGGTGGACCATAGACAAAAGCTCTTTCCTGAGTCATTGGCTGCTGGTTTCTGGTGAGTTTCTAGGAAAGAAAGAACTATTTTAGCCACTGGGAGTAAATATAGTATAATTCCCTATAATTCTGGGAAGAAAAAACCTAATTATTGATCCTCCATCTAAGACAGTCTGAGAACCACTAGTCTAGGTGATTCAGAACAGTGACAGCTAGAGACAATTTCATGGGCAAGATTTAGATTGTTTGTTGTTCTTAACTACTATAAAGCCAACTTGAACTTATGATGACTGCATGAATAAAAGACCTCAAAGTTTCTCTGTCGTAAACAGCTCTGTTCATGTCTTGCAGATGCAGGCCCATGGCATTACTGCTTGATCTAGCCTAGGGCCCCCTCTGTACTGACCATATAATGCAGTTCAAAGCTGACTTGAGACCACAGTGGCCAGAAAATGCATACCCACAATATGTGCTGTAGTTCACATCTAAGGGTATATAATGCATTAACAAAGTATTGGAAAAGTTTGCTTTCAGGGCAAAAGATGCTACAGCAGATGCCAGTGTATCTCATATCCAAGGTGAAATCAGCTCTGCAAAATTGACGTTTCTAAATTGAGCGCATTGTAAATAACTGCCCTTGCTGCCATGCAGTAAAGAATCATGAATGGAGGCTGCCAAAAAACACCATGAGCGCATACATAACTGAGCAGAAGGGGGATAATCAAACCCTTGGGAAGGATAAGTGATCATATCTACTTTCAACTATCACTTCCCCTTTTATAAAATCCCATATGCCACTGGCGTACTGATGTGTGTCTCTCTGGGAAATAGGGGAGACCTACAAAGCAGTTTTAGGCCAGGTTCTGTGGTTAATGTAGTCACCTTCCTGGCCTCAAACCTGTTCTGGGCAATGCAATGTAGTAATTCCCACAACAACACTACTTTCTCCCAAATCAGTTCTATGCTGAATTATAGTGTCGGTGTAGAGGTGCGCTAGGTTAGTCAAATGTAGAATTTGGTATTTGCTTTCATTCTGTCAAATTAGGCATGACTTAAATTCCACTGAACTCAGTGGAAACTAATTTCAGTTAAGATATATTCCTAAGTTGTAAGCCTGTTTCTATGTTCGCTGTTTTTATGGATCAGGACTTGTGCAAATAAAGTAGTTTACTTGCCATGATTATCAGTAGCCAGAAATATGCAAACCAGTCACTTCTGAAAGGTTTATTTCTTGATTTTGTATGTCTGTGTAGAAAAGCTCTTTATAGAATTGCATTAACCTAAATAATTACATTTGGATCTGTGTGTCATCTTGTGTAACAATTGCATGCACTGATAATTGTATCTTTTTTGAGATGACAGACAATAAAGTTAACCATATTACCTTCCTAAGTATTCACTGATAGAAATGAATTTTCAAATGGATATAGAAAAGCACAGAGGCTAGAAAAAAATCGAGACAACTTACATAATGTACTGTATATTATATTTTATAGAATACATTTTATTTTCTATAGCCTTCAGAATTAATGTTATTCTGTATGCAAAACATAGGGAGGATTCCTTCAAGTGATTGCTACAAAAGTGAGAACCGATTGAATATTACATCTTGCACATAAGAGTCATTATTTTAAAAAGCCATATAGAGATGTATCTGGTCTTCAAGGAGGCTAAGATACAAAATGAATATATTTCCTTTCATAATACAGAAATAAAAATGGGATTGGAAATGTCATTCTAAATATATAAATCCCATTCCACAGTCATACATCTAAAACCTACACCCCTTTATTATAAAATAAATAATCTGAAAATGTTGTTAACATCTACATGTATTGCTAATAAGATACCTATATTTATTTAATTTTCTATAACATCTCAAAAGTGTAAGAGTGCTATAATAGATATTCATGGAAAGATCAGAAGTATTAGCAGCAGAATAGTACATAGGTTCTATTATTTTCTGTTTTGTGGCACATCAAACTCTTAATTCTAGAGGTTGTGCAACACAAGTGTGATAAAATGAAAGAGGCTGAAGAAAGAGTTAGTGATTAATCACATGCTTTGAATGCAAGTGGACCCAGATTTAATCATCTTAATCAGGTGATGGAGCTGACTTCTGTATTGGCTGGAGAACTTCCTCCAAGCAGAGTAAACAGCAACAGGGAAGTAACAGTATAAACAAGTATAAGGAAATGTCCTATGTATTTCAATTGTCATTTCAATTATAATGGTTCTGTACTGGTGAACTACAGCTTTCATCAACGTTAAGTGTGATGGGATGTGCAGTCAAAAGAATAATTGGAAGCCACATATCATTTGTAATATACCTTGATTGTCACCTGTCATTATGAACATCCCGAAAAATCCTATTTTGTAGAAAATGCACCCCATATCTATGCAATAGCCAGGGTAGGAAAAATGAATTTCTTGATGTTATGTGTCTTCAAGTCATTTCTGATGTATAGTCATCTTATGATGAATGTCTCATGTTTTTACAAGATTTGTGCAGAGTGAGGTTTTAACAGCTTCTTCTGAGATTGTGAATGTGTGACTTGTCCAAGTCACTCTGTGTGTTTCAATGACTGAGTCATCGCTCTGCCAGAGTCCTAGTGTTACATTCGTATATCAACAACAACAATTTTATTCTTATTTATTTATTTATTTATTTAGCAGTTTTGTATACCGGTCTTCTCACCTCCATTGAGGGACTCAGGCCGGTTTCCAACATCAATATTACAAACAATCATTAAAAACATCGTATTCCAAATTACTAAAACATTAAAAAGCAAAATACAGTCAAATAATTACAATGGTCAGTCGTCATCATAAAATCATTGTTCGTCGACATCCCACCACTACCTCCCTGAAGGGATTCGGGGCTTACACATGGTACAAGGTGACTAAAAACAGAACATAAAATAAGCACAGTATAAAATACAATAAGTAAAACATATACACATATAAAACCCCAACCAAAACTCATACTACTACACAGTCCTCTCACATCAAAGTAACTTCCAAGCTATGTTTTTTTTTCCCTAACCTAAGAATATTTTGGATTTTTTAAATGAGCCAATGTTTCCATTTAATGAATAAACCCACTTTTCAAAGATGTTGTTTACCATTTTTTAAAAGTTTTTTGGCTGACTTTCATTGTCATACTTTCTTGTCTGGCACACAGGTCCAGTGGTCACCTAGCCAGTGTGCATTCCCCAAAGGAGATGGCATGGCTCTGGAACTTTGCCAATAAGCAGTCATTTTGGATTGGTAAGAAGATGTTTTTCAGTATAGTCCTGCACATTCTTTAGGATGCATTTGCTGATACTAAAAGCAATTAAAGAATAAATATGTGTAACTTCATTTTTCACCTGGTAAAAAGAGTAGTGCTACATGTACATTTGACCCTTTGTAGTGTGTTGCTGTAGATCATTACAAATACCTGAATTACAGAGATTGTGGTAACATTACTTTAGGTAATTCCCAGTTGTGGTCCAGAAAACGAACCATCTTAGACTCTGGGTCTTTTTTGTGATCCTTGGTTTAGGTTGGTGGTGTTTAGATACCAGAAATAATAAAATATTTCCTCCCCTGTATTTATTTCATATATTTATATCCCACCCTTCTCCCCACTAGGGGGACTCAGCGTGGCCTATATTATACTATAACCTTTCACTTAACTGCCTATATTGTACTATAGCCTTTCACTTAATTGCCTTTCAATTTTGGTAGCTGTCCAGTTTCTCTGAAGGTCAAGCTTATACGTATGATATCAACTCCATATCAGTTGGATTTTTACCCAAATGCATGTGTATAGGATTTCCCCAAAGATTCAGTATTTCAGTAAGTTGAAATGAATTGATGATGACATGTAAAACTATCCTTCTTACTCGTGTCAATCAAATATGTATTTACAGTAAATCTGACCAATGTTCAATGTAGCCTCAAGCAACATTACTCAAAAGGGTAGTCTATGTAAGTCTACCAACTATTTTCTGCCAGTGTACACTGTGTTTACTATAAAGAAGGCAACAAATGTAGTCAGATAACACAAATATAAGGCTGGACCTTCGCCCATCAAGGGAAATACCATGCTAGTCCCCTGTCATAGAGCTGGCGATGCTTTCCCCAAGAAAATGATCTTCTCTGATTGGCAATAGGTGCCCAATGTTTCAGGCAAGAAATATTTGTCAGGGCAGTTGACTGAAACCCTTAAAAACTGCTATTGAATCAACAACTCTATCAACATAAGGTGTATGCTTATGTTTTTTTTTCCTTTCCCAGCTTGAAATGATTAATCATTGAAGCATGGGTTTACTAGAACAGGCTGACCCTTTACATTTTACTCATGAATAATGTCCTTATGAGATCATGGGGGATGTCTGGTTGCTCCTGACATGATAAATAAAAATGGGGGAATCTGTCTTATGAATTGCTTTATTTAAGATTCCAAAGACCGTAATGTAGCTCCTGTCATCATTTTGTAGCACTGCTGTACACAATAGTTTCATAATTTCAATGTCTCCAATTTTAGGATTGAAAGAAGATAAAATGGGGAGCTGGGTGTGGAGTAATAACCATCCAGTTACCTTCCATCACTTCAAACATGGAAAGGCAAGACCTCACAGGACCACTGAGCAGCGATGTGCTTTTGTCCAAATGGAGAAGAAATGGGCTACAAGAATATGTAGGCAGAGGCTGAATGGAAGATTTGTTTGTTCTATCCCTTCAGTATCCTCTAACAACAAATTCTAGAAGGGCAGCTATAAAGTCAAACAACATATTAATTGTAAAACTGCTTCATAAAAAATATTGTGCTTGACAGTATTACTGTTTGTGCAAACTGCTGGTTAGCTCTGCATAGATCATGTGTAGCCAGATCCAGATGTAAAGTCTAGAGAACAAAGTGTGCAAAGGTTTCTTGGAAACCATCAGGAATATAACTAACCTGCATCACTTGCCTTCACTTCTTGAATAAAACAGGTCCAAAAGGCAGGACTAGCATTAATTCACCATTTGGCAATGTTCTGCACATCATTGTAAAATAAAGTTAAAACACTTGCTGATATTGGCAGTTTACTAGCATAGGAAAACATGAAACAAAGCAGAGATAAATAAATAAATAATGATATTCAAATAAACAATTTTATATAACTCAGAATGAGAACCAATAGTTTGAATCATTGTTCATTTGGAAACTAACATAAGGATTTGTTTATGTGAAATGAGCACAAATGGGGTGTCTTGACCATGCTGAAAGCTTTAAATGACTCCTGGACACTTCTATGTTTGGTTTTTAGAAATACTTCAGCCTCTCTCATTGGTGATGAACTTCGATCTCTATTGCAATTGCCTACCCTGGGATAAAAGGAAAGGCCTTCTGCACTCATTATTTCATTGGTCGGGACTTTCACTATCTAAAACAGTGGTTCCGAACCTATGGTCCATGGGCCACCAGTGGTCCACAAGAACTAAAATATGGTCCGGGGTCTCACCATTACTACACTATTGCAACTAGAGTAACTGGTCTCTCGAAACCCTCTTATAGTGTTGAGGCAACGGGGATGTTGGGAGGGGAGAGGCTGACTACCCACGAAAGGAACCACACAAGCATTCTGATTCCTGATTCTCCACCTCCTCCCTCTCCCTGAGTGGAGCCGTTCTATGTGGCATCTGGAAGTGGGGGCACCTTGGTGTCTTCATTTTTAGGCCTGTTCCTGGGGTTATTTGGGGTGCTGATTCAGACCACATCAGCTCTAGATTATTAAATATGGGTTTCTATGGACGAGCAGATGGTGACTACTGGATAACATATGTTCTGTATCAGAAATTAGAGCTGATGTGGTCTATCCAATGCAATTTTCTGAATCAGCACCCCACTGTAACTAAGCTAAAGTTGACCAAAAATTGATTCATAACCCTTTTGGTACTAATGTCAGAGATTGGTCCTTGGTAAAAGTGGTTCCTGTTCAAGTGATTCCTGGTAAAAAAAAAAAAGTTGGGAACCACTGATCTAAAAAAAGCTTTGATGTAAAGTAACATTAAAGCATTTGTTTATGTGAACAGACTTTTCATCTTAATATCTTTGTGTGTGCCTTCACATTGCCTATTGACTTATGGTGATCCCATGAATTTACTAGGGTTTTCTTAGGCAAGGATTTCTCAGAGATAGTTTCATCAGTCCAGTCCTCTGAAATATAGCCTATGGCAACTGTTATTCATTAGTGATCTACCATTCAAGTATCGACAAGGGCTTACCCTGCTTAATTTTAAAGATCAGATGGGATCTGATGCCTTTAGAATATGTAGGTCTGCACCCACCAAGCTTTATAAAAAACACTTCATTATAGTAGATAGGTTATAATCACATTAGTTTTTTTAGCCTTTTTAAGGCTCATGTAAAAACTAATTAATAAAACCAGCTATTTTTGCTTTCTATTATTATAAAATCTCTGTTGAATAAGATCATTTCATCCTTCCAGCTTTAGAGAGGCTACATCAATGAAGTGTTCTCTGACAATGAAGTTAATGGAGCTATCCCTGTTTATATACTTGGCTCCATGTATGCCTTGGCACTCTAGAGTGTATTGAGTTATGGCAGTATGATGTTTCTTAGGCTTACACATTCAGCTCATAAATATAAATGTTGAAGACATTTTGAGAGAATGAAAAGTAAGCAAAGAAAAGTAACACAAATCCAAGTTACATATGTCATTTTGTCAGATGGTACTATTATAGCTGGTTGAAAAATAAATCAATAGCAGGAAAATAATTTCTATTGAGGTGTAACTCAGATCAAAGCACCATCTAATCAGGCCTTAACTAAGTTTAGGAATGAAAGTTACATTTATATTACAAGCAGCCTTCCAATTTTCAATTCTCTGTCTTTATTATATATGTTGTTTTCTGTAGTTACATACTTAGCAAATCAACTGTTAATTTCTTTTCTACAATCATTAAATATTATAATGCATATTATTGTATGAGTATATGTCTTGATTTGGATATCTGCTTAGGTTTTGGATTGCATACATATATTATATGCGCAAGAAAAGGAACAGAACCTTTAACCACAATCTCTTGAAAGAGTCTTTCTTAAAATTGAATTATTATTTTTTTACGCTTTGGTGAAAATTCTAAAAATATCACATGAGACTGGTGCTATTTTCTTAAACTAAAGAAGTACATCTCATTTCAGGGAAGCAATGACTGCCTTTATACAATTTATTTCTCTCTCTTATCAAGAGCCATAATTAATACAAAAACGATTTGTCTTCTGGTTATATCAAAACAGTGAAAGAGCTCTGCATTTCAAACCTAAACTAATTATCAGGATTTGCCAAAACACTATTAGATTGGATGGAATAAAACTCAAGGACAACAAGAGCTGAGATGTTTGTCTGTGTCTTGTTGAAGGTGAAATCCCAAACATAAATAGTGAAAATGTATTGTTGAAGGCTTTCATGGCTGGAGTCACTAGGTTCTTGTAGGTTTTTTCGGGCTATAGGGCCATGTTCCAGAGGCATTTCTCCTGACGTTTCGCCTGCATCTATGGCAAGCATCCTCAGAGGTAGTGAGGTCTGTTGGAAATAGGAAAATGGGTTTATATATCTGTGGAATGACTGGGGTGGGGCAAAGAGCTCTCTGCTGAAGCTAGGTGTGAATGTTTCAGCTGATCACCTTCAATAGCATTTGAAGGCTTGGCTGATCCTGGGAAAATGTTCTGTTGAGAGGTGTTAAGATGTGCCTGGTTGTTTCCTCTCTGCTGTTTTGCTGTAGTAATTTTAGAGTTTTTTTTTAATCTGGCTACTGTATTTTGAACCAACTCAAGTTTCCAAATTTGGTACAACAGTAGTCCACTGTAAAGCACATTGCAGAAGTTCAAATTTGAGGTTACCAGTGTGTGTACTACCATCTTTAGATCCTCTAAATCTAGGAAAGAGCACAGCTGGCATATCAGCGAAGCTGGTAGTAACCACTTCTGATGTGGGATGACATTTGGAGAGACTGACCCAGGAACACTCCCAAGCTGCAAACACAGTCTTTCAGGGGAAGTGTAACCAGAACACCTTCATCTCTAGGTTAGGACTCTCAATGACAAGACTACTGTCTTTCCTGGATTCAGTTTCATTTTGTTTTTCCTCATCCAGCCCTTTACCTCTTCTAAGCATTCATTCAGAAGAGATACATTATCCTTAGCTGAGGCTGTTTTTGAAGGCATAGAAAAATGTATTTGGGTGTCATCAGCACACCAAAATATACTTTAGTATTCCTGTATGGATGGAGTTGGACTAGGTGGTCCTTGTGGTCCTTTCTAGATTTTTTTATTCTATTTGATATTATGTATTTGTTTGAAAGTCTGAAAAGAAAACACGCTGTCTTCCTTCATTACAGTTTTATGTGGAATCATAACCTAGAGCTACAGATCTGTAACAGCTTCATATTAATTTATTCACATATTTATGACCATTGCCAAGATTGTAAATGCCCCCTCCTCCTATCCTACATTAAAAGAAGCTACTCAAAATGCTTGAACTGTTTTAATTGTAATTCTTATGGTGTATATGTTGTTAGCATCATCTGATGCTTATGTGAGGCTGCCCTGGGTCCCCTTGTGGGGAAAAGGCAGGTATAAATGTATGAAATAAATAAATAAATAAGTTATATGAGGTTGGACCAGAAGGCAATAATCTGCTTTAACTATTTTGGCAATATAGGATATCGTTGTCAAAATATCCTGTTCTCAAATGAAATTGATACCAGTGGTAAGGAACAGTGACTTCTTTGGACAGATACAGTATGATAATATAATAATGAAATTCGAAAACCCTTTATAAATTCACACTTACAGTTGGTTAGTGTGCTGTAAATTTTAAATGCTACTTCACAGCCTTAATGTGAATAACATTAATGCAGTTAAGACCTGGGTTTTATCTTTTCTTCTAAATTTACCCTCCAATGTGTTGGACAGATGTGGTGTCAATTTTATATTTACCAGCAGATGTGCTGCTAACTACTTCTGGTAAAATCATTAGAATAAATGGAATTTTACATAAATTTGTCTCTCTCACACACACACTCAGTCTATTCCCAGAGGAAGAGAAAAAAAATCATGAACAATTAGTAAATCTTCTCGTGTTGTTATTATATGGGGTATTTTTTCTTGTTTAAAAACTGAAATATAAGGATATTTTTGCAATGATGATTAACCCTGTCAATAATTTTTGACCTATTTTAGGAAAAAAGACTGCATAGTATGTTTTTAGACAAAATGTTCATTTCAGCCGCCAAGGTGGTCTTTCGATTCAGGCATTCTCATCTCCTCCACAGCAGCTTAAGGGTTCTATGTCAGGGTACAGTGAATTTCCTCTGCATTTTATTACAAAACTTGATGACACTATCCAGGAAGCTGGAGCAGCTATAAGTTTGGGTTCTGCTTCAATTCTGACTTTCAGCAATATGTTCAATTTGGAATTGCATTTCAGAAGCTTTGTGTTTAACTTTATGTTTATTGGAAACCCATAATTTGTTATTTGCTACTATATTATTTTGATAACCCAAATTTCAGAGTGTTTATATTTGTATAAAAAGGAATACCACAAGCCAAATGATCTATTATGAAGGGCAAACACAAGAAAACCTAGTGCCTATGGGCGAACTCTCGTAGATTCTTCTTCTCCCCATCCTCACTAACCAATATCTGTTACTGTCCTCACACTTTTAAAGCATGGGACCATATTTTCTCTTGATGCAGAGAGCAGCAAAATATTGAGATACTCTTTTGTCAGTAGCTACATTGTGTATCAGGGAGTTTAAAGAAGAGAAACTTTTATACTACTCTCTGCAATATAGATTTTCAGCCAGAATATGCTCAAAACTTTATTATAGATCTGAGTTTTCAGATTTGTGGTCAGATCAATTTCAGCATGGGATAAATTTAAAATTTATTCTTAGCACATTTTGCTCATTCATTTGCTCAGAAGATAAAGTAGACAGTTGTGTCATGGGAGTCAGTTATAGTGCTTATGTTAAACAGGCCATGTGTGAAAGCTGAAACACTAAACAGCCATCTGGCCTAGGTTGAGGACAAAATTGTGACAGAGTCCTTAGAGCTGGGCCCCTGTCTCAGAGGTAAGATGGCACACACACACACACACACAGCAAACACTGGGAATCTACTATGCCAGCAAATCTTTTTTTTTTTTTGTAATAATTTTATTATAGGTTTCCATACAAGCTTATAATAAAAAGAGTAAGGTGGGGAGAAGGAAGAAAGAAAGAAAAAGGAGGAACCCTTTTGGAATCTTTGAAGCTCCTTAAACAAGAAAAAAACCAGACCTTATACTTGATTAAATGCAGTATCTTTCAGAGTTCTCACATGAATATTTCTTGCACATGAATGGTAAGTTCTTTTTTAAAACTATAATTCTGATGGCTTTTATTGGGAAACAATATAGAGCTAGACCTGTGTCATCTTTACTGAAGACCTACGGAAACCAATGACCAAAGACTTATTTATTTTTTTAAAGATCTATTCTGATTATTTGTTGTTAGCTGCATTCACATTGACCTAGACCTATGGCAACCATATGAATGAGACATCTCTACGACAGCCTATTCTCAACAGCTCTGCTGAGGTCTTGCAGGCTCAAGTCTATTGACTGTAATCTTCTTCTTTTCCTACTGCCTTCTACCTTACTGATCATTATTATTTTCTAGTGAGTCATGCCTTATCATAATGTGGTCAAAGTATGACAGCCTCAATTCAATAATTTTGGCTTTGAGGGGAAAATAGTAGTTTATTTGTTTTCTTGAACACCCCAGGATTCTCTGCAATAAGTTGGGAGAGAAGATATAACCATGTCAGGTGGAACACATGTGATGTAAGATCTTGACCACTATACTGAATTTGAAGTCCTAACTACAATGAAACAACACCTTCCTTAAATACATTCTATTATGGTTCATTCCCACAAAAACATATGAATTGCTGGATCAAACTAATGGTTCTTCTAAATCAGTATTCTGTTTTTGCCATATTCTCCAATTGTTTCTGCAGACAATGTATAATGAGTTCTCCTTCTACTTGACCGCACCATGTGGTATTTAGAGGAATATTTACTCCAAACATGAAGATTCAATTTAGCCACCATAGTTTATACTTACTCACCATATTTAATAGTTGTTGATAGATTCATCTTCCATTGATTTTTCTAATCTTTCAAGGATCCTTCAAGATATTAAGAACTAAGTTTTTGTACATTATATTGTGCATCTAACAATACATTTTGACTTCAAGGCCAGGTCAACCTTTTGAAAGTTCTTTAGTTCTTCCCCATGACAATCATACATCTAAGATGGTCTACATCAGGCATTCACCACCATTAAAATGAGTCATTAATATCCAATATGCATAATCACACTAATGGATCATGCTTATAAGAAACATGCATTATTAAATGATTTCAAATGTGTCTTGGGAGGGGAATTCATTTTTGACTTACAATCATGAAACTAAGCATTCATATTCCTTCTCAGATTCAATTTGACCGAATGAGCTTGGTGCTATAGCCCTGAGCAAAAATTCTGCCCAACAAATTTGGACTCTTAGGTTTTAATCTCCTTCACTACCTTTCATTCTCTTTTATCATTTCTCCACCACCACTCTCTGAATAGAAGTCTTCTTGTGCTACTTTCCTATCCTTTCATTAGTGAATCATAAAAGAATAATAATACCTTGCACTTAACATCTATCAACAGTGCCTGTCATGTTGATATATGTATAGTCTCTTACCACACAGAAATGACTGGTCAGTAAAAGTTTCCGAATATTGAAAAGGTCAAAGTATTACAAAGCTCTATTACTATCACTCAGAACTATATGAGGCATAAAAATTTTAATGGTAGGAAGAATGTGAAATGTAACTTGCTCCCTCGGCAACCCTCACATTGGTATCAGAGGATTTGGAGTTTTTTTTTTTCACCCCTCAATCTATTTTATCTATTTAAGAGTTCATATTTTAATATAACTACAATTATATATAAATGTATATCTCTAATACTATTAAAACAGTCAATATGTCTATAAGTAATATGGAAAACACAACTTATTACTTATTAGGCTAATTTATTTATCGCCTATTACTTATTAGGCTAATTTATTTATCGTATAAATCTCAGATTTATCGTCATCAGCAACCATACCATTGTATTACATTTCCAACAGAACAAAACAAACAAACAGATTAAAAAACACAGATTTTGCAAGCTTGGTAGTTGATTAAATGTCCTTTGACCAGTATCTGGTCACTTGGAGTGCCTCTGGTGTTGCCGCAAGAAGGTCCTCCATTGTGCATGTAGCAGGGCTCAGGTTGCATTGCAGCAGGTGGTCTGTGGTTTGCTCTTCTCCACACTCGCATGTCGTGGATTCAACTTTGTGGCCCCATTTCTTAAGATTGGCTCTGCATCTCGTGGTGCCAGAGCGCAGTCTGTTCAGCACTTTCCAAGTCAGCTAATAAAATAAAATAAGAATGGAACATGAAGAAAACCATATACAGGCAGTTCCTGATTTACAAACATCCGACTCACAGATGACTCATAGTTAAGAATGGGATGGGACCACAGAAAGTGAGAGAAATCTACCCTTAGGAAGGTAAATTCACTTATGAAAGAGTTTTCATGGGGAAAAAAGGTGTCTCCACTGAAGTTATATCACCAGTCTTTGTTCACACACCAACCAAATTTTTCAAAATCACAGGGACAGAGAGTAAGGTGAAATCTTCTGAATAGGGGCACAGGCAGCAAAACGCTATTGAAAAATGTGTTTGCATGTGTGTGTGTGCACACGCCCATGTAGAGAGAGAGAAGCTGGAGTTACACTGTAACAATGTATCTGTCCTGAGTTACTTACAAATTCAACTTATGAACAAACCTGCAAAACCCATCTTGTTCATAACTTGGGGAGTATCTGTACAAACATTAAGATCTTATTGTTAAACTAGCTGGGAGAGAGCTTATTGTTAGTAGTATACATGTGAGTAGGGTCATAGAATCATAGAGTTGGAAGAGGCGACAAGGGCCATCCAGTCCAATCCCCTACCATGCAGGAACACACAATCAAAGCAGAGGAGTGTAGAGTTGCCAGAACAAATTTATGAACATCAGGTAGGTACGGTTCCGACCCAGCGTATCTGTCCTATACGGTTCCGGCCCAGCGTATCTGTCCGAACGCATCTCCCTCTATGTCCCACCTCGGAGTTTGAGATCCTCTGGGGAGGTCCTGCTCTCGGGCCCAACTTTGTCACAAGTGAGATTGGCGGGGACAAGGAGCAGGGCCTTCTCAGTGGTGGCTCCTCACCTATGGAATTCACTCCCCAGGGAAATTAGATCAGCAACATCCCTCCTTTCCTTCAGAAAGAAATTAAAAATATGGATGTGGGACCAGGTGTTTGGGCAATCTGGCAGATGAATAAAGGACGGTGACTACGGATAGGAGTAGACAATGTGGAACTAAGTATGGACTCTGAGTTGGTGAACGCTGTACTTGAGATTGGCTATCGATTGTGAGATATATTGTTGTTTTAATTGTTTTCATTGTTAACCATTTAATTGCTGGTTTTATATGTTATTGTATTTGTGTAGGCACCAAATTATGCCATTTTGTAAGCCGCCCTGAATTCCCCCTCGGGGGTTGAGAAGAGCGGGGTAGAAGTATATGAAATAAATAAATAAATAGGTACATATGTATATTACTATCTGATCTTCCACAACATAACATGCTGTTGCATAAATAGGCTGGCTATACAAAAGCCTTGGAAGACTGTTAATTAAGCCGTCATAATTTGTTCCATTGCCTTCTTGGTCCTTTGATTTATTTTTATGGACAAGAATGTTCTGTGTTAACCAAAAGTGTTTTCCTATGTACATCCATTAGTGTTGGAGCCATTTGCAACATTAATTGGTTGACCTGTAACTTCAACTTTTTAAAAAGTGATTGAAAGATATATAAAGAAATTTATGACATTCTCGGATTTTTTTTAAAAAAATGCTGTGTCCTTAAGTGGCTTTCTTTATTAATATAATGTGACAAAAGTTTGCTCCTGTTTATTAAATCACATGAAAGGTTAATTATGCTAAGCGACTATGGGTAGAAAACAATTCTTGGAAGAGGCTTTTTCAACAACAGGTTGGCAGCTTGCAAGTGCCATCTGTTTCTCACAAATGTTAAGGTACAATCTCAAACTTGTGAGGTTAAAAATTACAGATTGCACAGTAGTTTCAGAGAAGGAAAATCCATGCTGTGATGATATGAAAGTTCTGATTCTCCTTGACGTGCCGCCTGGCAGAATTGCAAAGTTCCCTAAAGATGGTGGTTGGCTGCTAATATAACCATGCAAATTACTGGAGAATAAAGCACCAAGAGCAGAACCCTTATCCCCTGCTGCGGTTCTCATAAAAGGGGCATTGGCAACCTGCAGTGATGAAATTTTGTCCACTGCAAAATCCAGCTTTTTTCCCCAAGATTCAAAATCATAACTTTAGAAGGGATCCTAAGGACCATCTAGTTGAACCCACTGGCAGTGCACAAATCCATCACTAAAGCACTCCTGATGGTGATCATCTAATTTTTATTTCAAAGCCATTAGCAATTAATGTATTACATTGTATTGTCGAAGGCTTTCATGGCCGGAATCACTGGGTTGTTGTAGGTTTTTCCGGGCTATATGGCCATGTTCTGGAGGCAATATTTCTCCTGACGTTTCACCTGCATCTATGGCAAGCATCCTCAGAGGTAGTGAGGTCTGTTGGAAGTAGGAAAAATGGGTTTATATATCTGTGGAATGACCAGGGTGAGACAAAGGACTTTTGTCTGCTGGGGCTAGCTGTGAATGTTTCAGCTGGGTTGTTGTAGGTTTTTCCGGGCTATATGGCCATGTTCTGGAGACAATTTTTCTCCTGACGTTTTGCCTGCATCCTCAGAGGTAGTGAGGTCTGTTGGATATAGGAAAAATGGGTTTATATATCTGTGGAATGACCAGGGTGAGACAAAGGACGTTTGTCTGCTGGGGCTAGCTGTGAATGTATTATTTATTTTATTTATTTATTTGGTACACTTGTATACCGCTAATATCTCAGCCTGTGCGGCGACTCATTGCGGTTTACAACATATTTAAAATACAATATTCACTTTAAAAATATAAAATAGAATATCAAAATACATACATATACATACATAGTATTGGGCCACCAATACAGACCGGAACATCTCATAGTTAAAGTCGTAATCCAATTCGTATCCTTGATTGCTAGTCCATGGTCATTGTTGAGCAGCCATTACTATATGCTATTATTCATTTGTATGTATGTATGTATGTATATATATATATATATATATATATATATATATATGTTCCAAGATAGAACCTGATGCAAAATCCTTCATGGCGTCTTCCTAATATTTAACCAGAATCCCCCTTTCCATTTGTACCCATAAATCCTGTTCTGTCCTGTCCAGCAGAAAGTAAGCTTACTCCATCTTCTTGATAGCTCATCAGATTCTTAAAGATGGTAATTATATCACCTATTCATCTTCTCTCCTCCAGTGCATGGCTAAAGAGCCTCGGTTCATTCAACTGTTCTACACAGAGTTTGATTTGTATAATTTTTTGCCACTTGTCAATGTCCTGCCCAAGCAATTGTGTCTGTAAGTGGCCACAATATTTGGGTATGACCAAAGCAAACTACCATATTTTTTGAGTTTAATGCACCATAGAATCTAATGTGCATCTCAATTTTCAAAACCTTAAGTATTTGCTGCCAAATGTAATGCTCGGTGACAAAAAGTACACTCTTTGTCATTTAGAACACCAAAGCTTCCAGCAATGGAAAAGAAAACCTTAGGTGCATTTATGCTGCAGAATAATCCACTTTAATTGCCTTGGTTCAATGCCATGAATACTGGAGACTATAGTTTTACAAAGCTTTGAGTCTTCGCTGCCAAAAACTGCCAATGCCTCACCAAACTACAGATCCCAGGACTGCACAGGATTGACCCATAACTATTAAATTAGCGATGAGGTCCCTCAAATAGGAGCTCCATATGCACCTCCTGAAGCAGATTCCCCTTTGGCTTTAGCTCAGCACTAAGATTGCCATATGATGCAAATCTAACGCTTGCGCTCATTTTGGCAAGAGAACTTTCCAAAAAAAAGGTGAGCGTTAGATTCGAGTAAATAGGGTACTTACTTCCCTTGAACTGAACAGTATAGGTCAGTCCAAATTTGCATTTGGCTCAGCCTGATATTTGGAGCAGCTAAGTTGCTAAAGGACTTTGAAGATTGTTTCTGCATTTTATTATGTGTTGTCTCACAAACTCCAAAGAGAACAGTGGCCTTTGCCTTCATGGATATCCAGCCCATCTTAACTGACAACAACAAAAAGACACATCTTGACATAATGAAGGCCTGTGACTCTAACATCCTCAATTTTTTCTTCTCTTGTATAATTTTTAACACCTGATGAAAAAGCCAGTGGAGCTTCAACATCTTGCACAATGTGTTTTGTACATTTTTGCTCTTCCCAATAAAGGTATTACCTATTTTAGATGTTATTGTGCAATGTTCTTAATCCATCTTAAAACACTGTAAATACTATGATTTGCCAGCCATTTTTCAAAATAATTTCATCTTTGATAGCCATATTCCAACCATGTCCATTTAAAGTCTCATTTTTCTAGAAGTGCTAAGTTTGGATGTGTCAGGGTATAGTGCATCACTTTGCACTATGGCGTGCTTTTTAACTTGTACAAAGAACAAACGTCCTTTCCACTATGAAATTTGAACCCCCCCCCCCCCCCCAATTGCCAATACATCAGTGCATACTCTACTGTCTAGTAGAATCTTTGTTTTTCTTCTAAAATCTAGAGGTCTATTTGGTGAACTTTTACTGAACCTCCTGAGAGCGAGCAATGTATTCCTTCCCTCCCCCATCACTTAACTCTCTGAAACTCTTCTTAATCCTTCTAAATTCTTTTAAGCTGCTCTGCCTATACATAGTTGGACTAGCTCAATTATCCCTCTGTTGTTCCAAATGCTTGTAGTTTGTTAGTCCTGCTGATATTAGTTACTATCCCCTGGGGAGGCAAATCCACCCGACCTCTGAGGATTCCCTATTGTGTAAACTAGGAAAACAGTCTGCCAACCAAACTGTTTGTGCACTAACACGTCCCTCCTGCTGCAATGATTGTGGACTGGCATGTTCTGCCCAGCCTGGCAACAGGACTGCGTCCTTAGTGACACATTCTTGGCTGTCGTGCATTTGAAAAGCAACTGACTGCAATTGAAACAGCAGCTGGAAATCTTTTATAGTTTAAAGAAAGGCAAGACTATACAGAGGACAAGACTGAGGTGGGTGCTCTCGGTCCCTTATATTTCTTTTCCCACGTTAACTTCAGGGCTAGCTCTACTATTAAGCAGACCAAGCCCATAGTCTCAGGCTGCTGGTTTCACTTGTAAAAGGACAACATAGTGGTAGCAGAGATGATGGTGAGAATGATATATTTTACAGTTACTAGGCAGAGCAGTGTTATTTCTATTTTATCCACTAAAATGGTTTGGCTGGGTTTGGATACTATGAACCTTGATTTGTGCTGTGATAAGGGCCCCCAGTGGTGCAGTGGGTTAAAGCACTGAGCTGCTGAGCTTGTTGACTAAAAGGTCACAGGTTCAAATCCAGGGAGCGGTGTGAGCTTCCGCTGTCAGCCCCAGCTTCTGCCAACCTAGCAGTTCAAAAACATGTAAATATGAGTAGATCAATACTGGCGGGAAGGTAACAGCGCTCCATGCAGTCATGCCAGCCACATGACCTCTTTGGCTTAGAAATGGAAATGAGCACCACACCCCAGAGTCGGACACGACTGGACTTAATGCCAGGGGAAAAACCTTTACCTTTACCTAGGGGAGGAATTAACTTGTTGCTCTTCAGCAGATACCAGCTAAAGATTTTCTGGCACCCAGGACAAGTTAAATGTTAAGACTGCCTTTCCCAACTCTGATATCCACTACTTTGGTTTAATTTCCATCTGGAAAATGTTGGTGAGAGTTGGTGTGCAATGTATCTTAAAGAGACTAGATTGTGGAAGGTGCAATCAGATGTTGAAAGCTAAAGAAATCTGTTTCCTTATAGTAGAATCTGGACAGTTGCTTCTGACAGCAATGGCACTCTAGCAGAAAGGTGAATATTTGTTTATTCAATTCCTGTGTTTACACAAAAATAAATAATTTGAAAAGTCTTTTTTTTCCCACAGGTGAAATTATGAGATTTTAGGGGTACTTTTGATTTTTGTATGTGTTTTTAGACAACCTGTTTTATAATGTCCAAAAACTGTTTTCCATAAAACCCAAAATTTTTCAAAGAAAACATTGGCTTGCATCCTGCATCAGGAGACATATTTCTCGCTGTGATGCATCTCCCATTTTCAAAGTGGCTGCATCTACCTATTTTCCTCTATTTGCATGTCATACTGCAGACATGCCAGAGTTCATGATCATGTTTGTTTGTTGTGTCAGAGCAACCAGTCCATTATATTACATTTCTAACAGAACAAAGCAAAAAAACAGACAAAATACAAAACTTGTGAGTTTGGTAGTTGGTTAAATGTCCTTTGACCAGTATCTGGCCACTTGGAGTGCTTCTGGTGTTGCTGCAAGTATTCTGCATATAACTGAAGGAAAATACCTGGATACATCTCTGTGCTCCTGAGCCTTCTAGTGCATCTTGACATGGTGCTGTCATATTGAAAATGTACATTTGAGGGGGATTTGTTTGTTAGATAATTGAAACCAAAAAAGTGGCTACAGTGACTGTTACAATGTATTGGATTACCCATTCTAACTCAATAACAGAATGCTAGGCTATAGTGGAAACTATACTATTTCCCGCAAAAACAGAAAAAAATGATTTTTTCACAAGAAGTCTAGAAATGTAAGAAATCACAGTGTATTGTCTCTACTGCACATCTCAATGTCTGAAAGTAATTATGACTGGGGCAGAGCAATAAGTAACACTTCCCCTGTCAATGTAGACAGTATCCAAAGCCAGCCAACTTATTTTGTCACATAAAACAGACACCCTTCCTTGTTGAAGACAAGAGAAATCTGTGAGTGCTCTTTACATCCCTCACCTCTAGCTGTTTACTAAACTGTCCAGGAGCAACATCAAGAATACAGTACCTACATAGCTGTTACACTGAGTACAAGGAAATGATAAGGCAAAAGGTATTCGGTGAAATTCTGTGTGACAGTTATGTGCAACTCCCACTTACACATAAGCAAACACTGGGATCGACAGGGGTTTGTCCCCCTATTGATTTAAAAAGGGTTGCCTGGCATTCCCACTCTGTGAGTGATAAAAAAGGACCTATCACAAAGCTCCCCCAAGCCAGAAATCATGCACAACAGAGTGGGAATATAAGTCTTGAATAACAGACAAATGGTCTTCCATTAACTCCATCAACTGATTATCGATAAGTGGGATTTAGGGAGCTTGTATGCTCTCTACACAGCTCCTAAATTGGATGCTATATAGGAATCATGAATTCATGGCAGTTCAGAATGTCATGCTCTTTCTTATAGTAATAGTGTTTCTTATCAGGAGTTGGATAGATCCAAATATTTATACAAATAGCTACAATTAACTCCTTGGATCTTCAATGGAACATGGATTTATCAAAAACAAGTAATGCCAGACTAATCTGATCTCTTTTTTCGATAGAGTTACAAGCTGGGTAGATGCGGGGAATGCCGTGGATGTAGTGTACCTGGATTTCAGTAAGGCCTTCGACAAGGTCCCCCGTGACCTTCTGACAAACAATGTGGGCTAGGCAAAACTACAGTGAGGTGGATCAGTAATTGGTTAAATGGACGAACCCAGAGGGTGCTCACCAATGCTTCCTCTTCATCTTGGAAAGAAGTGACGAGCGGAGTGCCATCAGCAGGCCCAGTCCTATTCAATGGCCTAGTCCTCGGCCCGGTCCTGTTCAACATCTTTATTAATGACTTAGATGAAGGGTTAGAAGACATGATCATCAAGTTTGCAGATGACACCAAATTGGGAGGGAGAGCCAATACTCCAGAGGACAGGAGCAGAATTCAAAATGATCTTGACAGATTAGAGAGATGGGCCAAAATTAACAAAATGAAGTTCAACAGGGACAAATGCAAGATACTCCACTTTGGCAGAAAAAAAATGCAAAGATACACAATGGGGGACGCCTGACTCGAGAGCAGTATGTGTGAAAAAGATCTTGGAGTCCTCATGGACAACAAGTTAAACATGAGCCAACAATGTGATGTGGCGGCAAAAAAAGCCAATGGGATTTTGGCCTGCATCAATAGGAGCATAGTGTCTATATCTAGCGAAGTAATGCTACCCCTCTATTCTGCCTTGGTTAGACCACACCTGGAATACTGTGTCCAATTCTGGGCACCACAATTGAAGAGAGATATTGACAAGCTGGAATGTGTCCAGAGGAGGGCAACAAAAATGATCAAGGTTCTGGAGAACAAGCCCTACGAGGAGCGGCTTAAGGAGCTGGGCATGTTTAGCCTGAAGAAGAGAAGGCTGAGAGGAGATATGATAGCCATGTATAAATATGTGAGAGGGAGTCACAGGGAGGAGGGAGCAAGCTTGTTGTCTGCTTCCCTGGAGACTAGGATGCAGAACAATGGCTTCAAACTACAAGAAAGGAGATTCCATCTGAACATGAGGAAGAACTTCCTGACTGTGAGAGCCATTCAGCAGTCGAACTCTCTGCCCCGGAGTGTGGTGGAGGCTCCTTCTTTGGAAGCTTTTAAACAGAGGCTGGATGGCCATCTGTCTGAGGTGCTTTGAATGCAATATTCCTGCTTCTTGGCAGGGGGTTGGACTGGATGGCCCATGAGGTCTCTTCCAACTCTATGATTCTAATAAGGGGTATCACATCTCATTTTTTAAGAAGTATGTACAAGGAGGATTTACTTAGCACAATTTCTATAGTATGAAAATGCCCAAATGATAGGAGTAATAGGAAATATTTTGAAATATGCCTAAATTGCTGAACCTGAACAATCATTACAGATTTTAAAACAAGTATTAATAAGAATTGCAGTATGTTCACATAGTAATATCTAAGGAGAATAAGCCAGATGAAAACAAAAACATTTCTCATTTTTGCTTACTAGTACTTCCAAAAATGGTTCCTCAGTTGGTCACATTGATGTACCTATGTAAAGAAGGAGAAAGAATGCATGGCCTCCAAATATGAATTTTGATTCATAAATGAATTTTCCCATCAATCCCCAGATTTCTAGCACTGCAAAGAAGAAGACATTAACAATTGTTCATATCTAGAACTCTTACATTTGCTGTGTTCTCATTCCCTTGGTAACATTGCCTGCCCTATTTCTTTAGATACCTAAACTGTTGGTGGCATCCTGCTCAGGATATACAAAGCTGCAAACCAAACAAACAGAATAATAATAATTGGAATTCACTTTTACAGTAATTGTATCTTTGCTCCGACTGAAAACCTTCCACCAACCTACATTTTAAGTCAGACAACCCCCCCCCCCCCAACTCCAATACAGGGCAGGATATCTGAAGTGAGAAATGATGTATCCATCTCATACCCACAGCAAGGTGCAACAAGCAGCATCTTTCATGATGCCATGCTATGCAAAGAGGGCTGCACAAATAATTTAATATTCTGCTTTCCTGTGGCTCAGAAATCTCTATGTGACAGAGAGCTCTCTGCCTTCAAGGAGCATTGGGTAGCATTGCAAGACACAGCTACAATGACAGAACTTCATCGTGGGAGCTACATCTCTAAAGGCATGGTTTCAGAATGTATTCCTAAATGTTCAACTAAAATTTGAAGTTTCTGCAATCGTGAAAATGTAGGGACCAACAAAAAAATTCATTTGAGGGACAGAACTCTTATTTGAAGGCAATATCTTCATTTTGCTGCCCTGTTCCCCCAGTCGCTAAACCTGCAATTATCATGTAAATGGTCAATTGCAAAAGACTAAAAACAGTTTGGGGATATCTCACTAATTTTAATGCAGCTGGCTCCTTTAAAAAGTCACAGTCCTATGAGGACAGAAGACCAGAAACCGCCAGTGAATATTAAAATTGGCTATGCTGAGTGGACAGTTCTTGGAGTTGTGGTCCATAAGCAGGCCCGTAGCCAGGATTTCATTTCGGGGGGGGGGGGCTAAATTTTTTTCAGGGGGGGTTCAGAGGGGCTGAGTTTTGGGGGGGCTGAGTCTGAGTGAAAGAGGGTCTAGCCTAGCAAACCTTTTGTATCATTACCCCAATACCCCCATGCATATGGGATATATTGAGTATGGTGATCAGATCATGATATGAATAAACATAACAGTTTAAATAATGCACCAGTAAGGCCTTTTCGTGAACCACCATGAAAATTTGGGGGGGGGGGGAGCCCCCCCCCCCGGGCTACATGCCTGTCCATAAGGCTCTATATATTGTAACTTCATTTGCTCTGTATTTCCATGCATTTCTTATTATCTTCAACTGCAAGGGCATTGGGGAAATCAAAAAGGGATACTAACCCTTTGCTTGGGAGAGTCCTAGAAATTAGAAGCTCCTGAAAATAACAACATTACTGGGGCCTTTCCTACAATATTTGAGAACCATGATGCCCATCTTAGTTCTGTTTAGGGGAAAAGATGGAAAAGTTTTTTTGAAGAAAATCACCAATAGTGTGCCTTTTAAAATTACAGGGACAGATCATTTTGTAAAGAGATTCTGAGAATGGCTTCAGTCAAGAACAACCCTTATGGGTCTAATTCAAATTATGAGACTGTCACAAAAATAATTGGGAGCAAATACATCCAATGTCGTGTAGAAAAAAAAATTGGGTAAGCATCATCTCAAAAAATATTTTTTAAATATGTAATTAAGAATTTTGCATTTCTTTTATGTTTGAATAATAGAAGATCCTATACAAAATGTGATCACTGTCAAATTGCAGCAAGCCATATAATAGCATAAAGTAAAATGGTATAAAATCTCTATCTAATACAGGACTCTGTACACACATGTATGTTAAGCACATATGAGATTGATACATCTCATTTTTATATAACTCAATTGGATTAAACATGCTTATGTGCATGCTTCCCTTCCTTAACGTCCAAATAATATGAATAGATTTTCCCTGCACAATAAACTAAAATTTTTCAGAAGACATTTTTCTCTATGCAGTTTCTAGGATTTTGCTTTCTTTTCTCCCTTTCCCTCCCCCTCCCTCCCCCCCCCCCCCCTCTCTCTTCTGGCAAAAATTTCTCCCAATGTTTTGTATCATTTTTAAAAAACTTAAGGAGTTACTATTCCACCCTTATGTTCTGAAATATCACAAGTTCTAGATCATAGTGGATGAAGAAAAATAATAGCTGCTGTATAACTTCTGCTGCCACTATTGATAGTGGCAGCAACAGCAATACACAAACAAAAAGGGCAGGAGGAAGCTGTCTATTGCCTCTTCTAATGGAGAGCCCTATCCATGAGAAACTATTGGTGAATCCTGCTTTCCTTTGCAGAAATATGGTGATTGCATTGTCTCCAAATAAGGTTTAGGATTTCCATAGGCTGCTCAAACCCAGGTGGAAAGCAGAGCATGGAAAGGTTTCTTAAGATGAATGAATATAATGACACGCTGAAGCCACCCATTACATCAGCAAAGGTGGGGTGATGTTGTGCGTCCCAGAACACAGCCATACAACTCATTACTATGTCATTGTTTTTCATAATCTGGTTTCTTTTCAGATCGTATAAATCTTTCACCTTTTACTATGTCATTATTTTCATCCTTCTGAAGAGTAGATTTACAAGCTATACCTTGTCATTGGACATCACAAAGCTTGTCTCCAGAAAATTTTCATCCAAGGATCTGTTTGTGGAAGAGGGTGGGTTTGTTCCATTTCTCCATATTATTAGTTTGGCCCTACCTTGATGGAACAAGCAAGCCAACACTGAATTTATTTTATACCATGATTCTTGGCTTGACTCCTCTTGATGTTAACAAGTCTTCTGAAAGCCTCTCTTGTCAGTGCCAGTTTGGGATACTTTTTTTCCCCGGAGTGTACCAAACTTTTCCATTCTGTCTGAATAAGACTATTTTCTATCATTTTTCATACAAGTTATCTCCAAAATGTGAAACATATGAGCTGATAACTAGAGCAAACAAATTGGAATATAGGTGTTGGGTTACTAAATTCCCATTGTTGCAATGATCCAACTTGGAAGTAACAATTGAATTTAGGTCATGGAAGGTAACATCTCAGCAATATTAGCAGAGTGCTGTTGTTTCTTAAGATTGCTTTGCTCAGAATTATAGTTTTCTTTCCATATCCATGAATCATGCATCTATTGATTCTACTGTCCATGACTTCATTTTTTTTTAAAAAAACATAAAACCAAATCCTGATTTTTGCCATTTTATATAAGGAACACTATGACATTGCATTCAATGGAACTCAAGCATCCACAATTTCTGATATTCATCGGAGGTCCTTGAACCCAACCCCCATGGCTCACTGTAAACTTTCCCTGTTCTTATAGTCCCTAGTCTTAAAATCCATTTCACTTATTATATTACTTCTATCCAGCTAGAAAATGCTGCAAGAAACAAATAGCTGTAGCATTATTATGTAATGTTATGTAATATAAATGATTGCATAGTGTGATTTGCTTAAATATCAATAGATATATTGTTTGCCTGTTTCCTGACAGCAAAGCAAAGGAGGATGTGAAAGCTGAGATACAATCCATGCTCCAAACATTACCCCCATGTAATACAAGGCAGACACGTGGAAACGCTCTAGGCCTCAGTAAACCTCCTTGTCAACAAATCAATTATGCTCTCAATGATGAACAACAGAACAAAGGTGAAAAGGAAGAACATAAGTCTCAACAAGCAGAAATGAATGATAGCAAATCTGTGGGCAGTAAAGTAAGTTGCTCTAAAAGTCATGATTGCTAATTCTCATGGGTTTCTCATAGAAATAGAGGAAAAATATGTCCCATTGGCACTTGAGTATTAACCAGTCTAATGTGACATATTCAAATTAATATCCAAAACAAAATAACATAATTTTCACACTTCTCTAATTCTATGCAATTCTCTAGTACAAAAAACAAAGTACAAAAAACCCCTAAAACACATACATTAATGATATTTGCATATAACAAATCAAACAGCTGTAGAAAATTTAAGCCTCTTCTACACTGCCAGATAATACAGATTATCAAAGCAAAAAATCCACATTATCTGATTAGAACTAGATTAGGGACCTCTTCACACGGGGCTAAAATGGGCAAAATGTGCTGGTTTAGCCCAGGGCACTCACGGAGCCTGCTGGCTCCATCAAACAATGTGGACAGGGCTCTGTGGGTGAAGAAGGGCAGAGCTGACACAGGCTGCCACCACAGCCACACAGGAGCCTTCCTGTGTTGCCGTTGGAATCAATGGGAGGAAGCCGCACACTCCACGCTCCCCCCCCCCCAAGGTGATTACCTTTTCCACAAGCCATTCAAGAGGACATGGGGCAACTCTGGCTACCATGTGACAAGGACATATCTTAGTCTACACTGCCATATAATTTGATTCAAAGTTGGTAATATGGATTTTATATAGCTGTATAGAAGGGGCCCTTGTTAAATATGTGTATAAGGGCCTGTGTACAAAACTGACTGAGCTTTAGTACAGAATTTAATTTTTAATTTTTTAAAAGATAGCTTTGATTTACTCCTGCAAAACCTTTGCCTGGTAAAATGTGCTTGTTATGGAAACTTTTTAGTTCCTATTTAGTTCAATTCAGCAGTCAGATTTTACTCTTTCTGGACAGGCTAAAATGAATGGCAATAACCTCTTTGTTCCAGCATTAAAGAGCACCCTACATATAACTTGGATTTATATGATCCTCCAGATTTTGTTCAGCTGCAGCTTTGTTGTTGTTGTTGTTGACTGCCATCAAGTCATTTCTGACCTATGGTGACCCTATGAATGAGAGACTTCCAACCAAATCACCTTATCATTAATGGCCCTGCTGAGATCTTGCAGGTTCAAGGCTGTGGCTTTCTTGATTGAATCCATCCATCTGCAATGCCTTTAACTACTACAGGGCTTTTATACAGTCCTGAATCTGCAAGACCTTCTACCTTACCAAACATTATAATCATTTGTAGTGAGTTTGATCTTTTCATTATGTGTTCAGTAGCCTCAGACTTGATTTGCTCTAGGAATTATTTATTGGTCTTTTTAGTGGTCCACTTTATATAGAGACCTCTTCTCCAGCTGTATTTAAGATTATTTGATTGTCTTTCTATTAGCTTTCTTTATTCCAACTTATTCCTTTGTTGTTGTCTTCTCTTTTTCTGCATTGGTTGTTATAGTTCTCTTTGTTTCTTTATACCACTGGTTCCAAACCTTTGCTCCTCCAGTTGTTTTGGATTTCATCTCCCAGAAATCCTGGCCAGTTTACCAGCTGTTAGGAATTGTGGAAGTTGAAGTCCAAAATACCCAGAGGATCAAATGTTGGGTACCACTGCTTTATACAAATTGCAACAGTGCATTCAAGGTTCTGCCACCATTTCTGCCACCTTTTACTTTTGCTTCTTGTTTGTCTTTAATTGCTTGTAGGGTTTCATTGATCATCCATTAAACCTCTCCATCTTTTTTGGCAGAAGAAAGTGGTTTCTTTCTTTCCTCCCTGATAATGTTCAAAATTCTTTTGCCTCCGAGTCAATTAGTTTGAATAGTGCAAATCTATTTTAAAAACATCTCTTTACTTCTATAGGAATGTTCATCAAGTTGTCTTTTGGCACAGTGGATTAATGTTCTTAATGTTCTTCTTTAGCTTTACTCTAATTTAAGATAATATCATTTCATGGTCTGGATCACAATATGCCCCTGATCTTATTTGGCTGGAGAAGAGAATGAAACTTCAAATTATGTAATCTATTTGATTTCTATTTTATCCATCAAGTGATGTCCATGTTTACATGTATTGGCTATATTCATTAAGCCTGACAGAAATTGTAGTCCAGCAATATTTCATTGGCCACTTGATTCCTGCTTCTGCTCTGTGATGACCAGATAAAGAAAATATTTGTGTGTCAAAATACAATGTTCTACTTTTCAGCCACATCTCACTTTGCTCTTTCTTCTGGTTTTCATAGCTTGTTCACATTCTTAGGCTCATTTGACCCTACTCAGTTTTCCAACTTTTTTAGAAATCTTTTCTCATTCTTCAAATGTTTTCGGGGTTTTTTAAATATAGACACTAAACATGTAGCTTTTATTTATTGTACTATATAGTAATCAAATGGCCTATAAGAATAGTCGTCATGGTTATAGATAATTCCATTTTTAGACTAAAGACTACATTTTAATCAATATGGGTAAGATATCAGACCTCTTAAATGATTATTCTCTGACCAGAACAAGTTGCTACTTTTCTCTGACATCTCAATATGCACAGGCAGGATATACACAAGGCTTAAGATGTGGCCTATGAGGTTTCTCAAAATCTTCCTTCCATCACATATCTTCATGTTGTGATGAGGTTGATTAACGCTATCAGTTGTCACCTTCAAAATTTTATTTTCATTGAAAAGTTGCTAATTGACAAGTTGGCTCCCACGCTGAATTCTGGCAACTTAATGGTTGCCTGGAGAGCACCACTCTTTTACATAATCCAAAATCAGGGCCAGTTCAATTACAAACATGGCCAATATAATGCCTTGTCATAGATTAGCAAGAACAAATTGAGAAATACCCTATCCATGCAATAAAGAGTAGAGTCCTTAAGCAGAAGCTTATTCTCAGTTTAGACCAGTTGTTCTCAACCTGTGGGTCCCCAGGTGTTTTGGTCTACAACTCCCAGAAATTCCAACCAGTTTACCAGCTGTTAGAATTTCTGGGAGTAGAAGGCCAAAACATCTGGGGACCCACAGGTTGAGAACCACTCACTTAGAACAATTTACAAAGAGGAAAATAGGATGAGGATTCTAATGTTAAATATTTGGGTAGAATGGTAGTAAAATTGGTCCTGTGACAGCTAGTGGCTTCCATAATATGTGGGTAGGGGGCAGTGACCCTTTTGGGTTTCATCTAGTGCTTTAAAGGGACTTATCTCAAGAACATAGAACTTCTGGTTTGAATTCACTGCTTTTTGTTATAATGTTCACAGTATTCCAAAGCCCCTTCTACACTGTCCTTATATCCCAGGACCTGCTGTCAAGTTATCTGCTTTGAACTGGATTATATGAGTCTCCACTGGGATAAATCTGGAATATAATGACAGTGTAGAATGGACCCAAGATGGTTTCTTGCTTTCTCTTGTTTTAATACAGTTTGCTGTTAAATTGACCATGGTTCACACTTTTGACGTACTGAAGTGCCCTTGTTTAAACCATGAAGCAAATTCTTTCAGTCTTCTCCTTGCGGAAGAGTCCTCATGCCTCATACAGCAATCTTAAACTATGTTTTGGTGTGATAGCTAGCCAGGTAGAACTGTGTTTATATGATATTTTATCTTGTCTTTCTCCATCAAGTTTTGGGCACAGTATATGAAGATTTCCCACATTAATAAAATAACATTCCTAAAGTTAAGCTGAGTACAGTTACTGACTAGAGGTCATGTAGTAGACCTGGAATTGTTTATGCTTCGAGCTCCCCAGTGAAAGCATAATATTAACCATAGTTTTTTTATAACTAATAGACCAGGCCATACACTACATATTTTCTTATTAAGTGTTTTAAAATTTGTACTAATGTTCCAGAAAAAAAGTTTTCCCTTTATCGCATTTCTTTTAACTATTCATTCCAGGATTTAAAGCCAGTAAATAAGCATTGTGTCACTGCTCCTTCTGGAGACAAGTCTTTATCCTACATTCATACTCTCAAAAAACCATTTGTTGGACCACAGACATCAGGACAACTTGAAAGACAAGAGGTAACTAACTAAATATGAGTTTGTAACCATCATTAGCTAGTGGTTTTAAGAAGTGTTCCTTTGATGTTTTATTTTGTTTTTTAAAGAAATATTTTGAATACAAGGAATATGCTGCTTATAATTGTTTCAGTGTAATTCAATTGTTATTTGTGCATAAACATGTTGATCCTGGATTTTGGATCTGAAGGAAGGGGTTGGTATCATGCTACGTTTCCCTGTTACTTTTGAGTTGAGACACAAAGAGGAATCATTTGAAGCATAAGTCTATCTTGGTATGTTTGGATGCTCTCAGAACTTGCTTTGTGTATATGTCTTCTAGTTATCTGTCTACTTACTGTGATCCCATTAATTTCAAAAGGTTTCCTTAGGCAAGGAGTACCTAAAGGTGCCCCCCCCCCCAATTCCTCTGAAATATAGTATACAGCACCTGCGATTCATTGGCACTTTTCCATCCAAAGCCCCTTCTGCACAGTTGTATAAAATGCACATTGAACTAGATTATATGGCAGTGTGGACTCAGATAATCCAGTTCAAAGCAGATATTGTTGATTATCTGCCTTGATATTCAAGGTTATAAGGCTGTGTGGAAGGGCACTAAGATCTAACCAGGACTGACGCTGCTTAGCTTCCTAAATCAGATAGGATCTGGTGACTTTAAGGTTTTTAGGAATGTCAGTGTTCCCATTTTAGAATTTTCAAACTCCTTGCTTCAGAGGTCCCTTCCACACAGCCATATAACCCAGAATATCAAGGCAGATAATCCACAATATCTGCTTTGAACTGGGAGATCTGAATCCACACTGCTATATAACCCAGTCCAAAGAAGATAATGTAGGATTTTTACAGCTGTGTGAAAGGGACCTGGGTTGACCAATTGGAGTGTGTCTGCAATTAACATGTAACCCTCCTTGTCTTTGGCACATGAAAATGGAAGAAGTCATTTCCTGCTTTGTTTGCAAGACAACAGCACATGTTATGAAATAATCCTGTAAACCTGGAAAACTCACAGCAGCCCAATCCTGAAAGAGTTTTCTTAGTTTCGGGGAAAAACACTTATGGTCTGGATGCAGTACTTTTTGATACATTACATTTATCAAAATATATCATACACACACACACACGCAGAATAAATAAATAAATATTGTCATTTATGGGGGGTTTTCCCAGTGACTGAGGAATTCCTTAGTGAGGAAGGTAAGGTTGTCCTTTAACTAACAAAGGCCCCTTCTACACTGCCAGATAATCCAGATTATCGAAGCAGTAAATCTACATTATCTGATTTGAACTGGATTATCTTAATCTACACTGCCATATAATCCAGTTCAAACCAGATAATGTGAGTCTTATACAGATGTGTAGAAGGGGCCAAAGATTGTATCATTCAGGTGGGCTTTTGGAAATGACCAGCTGCTGAAGAAGAGGGTTTTTTAAAAAAAATACCAAAGCCTGTAATATTTTCTTCATTGCCCCAAGGACCCAACATAACATTTACAATCCCCCAAGAAAGCCCAGGGTGTATTTTTTTACCCTTTCCATTTTGTATTCAAAATGTACCTAAATAACGTTGTGTCTGATGGGATGCGGGGGGAGCAGGGAGGGTATAAAAAGAAGGGCTGAACACTATGGAGAGAGAGTGGGGGGAAGTGAAGGGGGTCTACATTGTTAATTGCAGCAATAATATGTTTCATGCTTATGTCTATGCTTGATGTTTTTTATAGTTTTAATGGTTGTTTTCTATATTTATATGTTACTGATTTGGATATGTGATTTTTTGTATATATGTGAGGCACTGAATTTGCCATTTATTATGTTGTAAACCATTTTAAGTCCCCCCAGGGGTGAGAAACGCGGTATAGAAATGCAGTTAATAAATAAATAAATAATATTGATATATCTTAAATTGCCACTTTAGTTAAAAACATTTTAAATACCTGTATTTGTTATTTTTTATAATTCAGAATATCATGGAAAAATCAAGAGATATATATGAGGAAAATGATTCCCTTTTGGCTATCCTAAAAAAAGAACAGGATCCTTTGAGCCTGACTATAATAGACAAACTGCAGGAAGAATGCAAGGTTTTGGACCGCAGGGTTTCAGGATTTCTATCTCAGGCACAGCTGAGCCACTTACTCTTAAAACACGAAGTTCCTCTGCAATTGCCAACTGTCAAACTCCTTTTCATGAAGTTTTCAAATGCAAATGCTCAAGAATTGGTGAGTTTATACAACCTTTGTAATTATAGTAAAAAGAGTTATATGTAATTTGGGTACAATGGGTTTTTTTTTAAAAAAAAAAGCTTGTTTACCATTTTGTAATACAGATGATGTTTCTTAACTATTAAACTAATGTTAAATGCTATGTGTTGTTGTTAACTGCCATCAAGTAAACTTTGACTCATGGTGACAGTATGAATAGCCGCTTCATCACATAGGGCTTTTTTAGCATCCTAGGACACTTCCCTGCCAGTCCAGCGATGAATGGGCAAGCTGCCCATCACATGATGTCACTCCTCCTGCAGAGGCCCCACCCACAACTGGAATTGAAGCATCTTAGAAAGCTTCCCGCTAAACATGGTGGGCCTGCCCATGTTGTGTTGGCCCTAATGGAGCAAGCATGGATTCGTGCTGCTTCAGCTATGCTTCCTCCTTGGGGAAGCATTGCCAAAATCAAGTGGTGTGTGGGGTGACAGAATCACCTCTAATTCCTACTGTTTTGCCACAGTGGTTGGTGAAACAGCATGGGGAGGAGTCCCCTGTGTGATGAAATCCCAAGAGATCTCCAAGACACTCTGTCATCAATAGCCCCACTCAGATCTTGCAGACTCAAAACCATAGCATCCTTACATAAGTCAATTAATTTTCGGTGTTGTTTACCTCTATTCCTATTGCCCATCCCTTTGCTAAGCCTTATTGCCTTTCCTAGGGAGGGGAGGAGGAGTTGCAGTGGTCTATAAGGATTTTATTCCCCTGATCAGGTGACCCATCCCACAATCTCCTTCATTTGAGTGTGCTGGCTTCAGGTTAGGTGACCGGGACAGGATAGGGATTCTGTTGGCGTACCGACCACCCCGCTGCACGAAGGTCTCCCTACCTGAGCTAGCAGGAGTGGTCTCGGATATGGCATTGAGCTCCCAGCGGCTTTTAGTCCTGGGGGATTTCAATGTCCATGCTAAGACCTCTCTTTCAGGAGCAGCTCAGGACTTTATGGCCGCCATGGCAACCATGGGCCTGTCCCAATTAGTATGTGGTCCCACCCATACTGCCGGACACACACTGCATTTGGTCTTTTCTCAGGGATGGGATGACAGTGTCGGGGTGGAGGAGCTGACCATCGCTCCATTGTCATGGACCGACCACTACCTGACCAGGTTTATACTTACTGTACCTCCCAACCTCTGCAGGGGTAGTGGACCCATTAGAATGGTCCGCCCCAGGAGACTTATGGATCCAAATGGTTTCCTGACGGCTCTTGGGGAACTTCCCACCTCCTTGGCTGGTGATTCTGTCGATGCCTTGGTCTCTCGCTGGAATTCTGAGATGACTAGGGCAATCGATACAATCGTCCCGGAACGCCCCCTCTCGAGTAACCGAGCTAGTCATGCCCCTTGGTTCACTGAGGAGCTGGCAGCAATGAAGAGAAAGAAGAGGTGGCTAGAGCACGTGTGGTGCCGGAATCTGACTAAATCAGCCCAAACACATCTGAAAGCCTTTCTAAGGTCCTAAGATGTGGCAATAGCAGCAGCACAAAAAACATCCTTTGCAGCCAATATTGCATCTGCGAAGAACCGTCCAGCTGAGCTCTTTCAAGTTGTCAGGAGTCTGTTAAATCCGCCGAAAAGTGAGATCCCTGACAGCTCGGAAGCTTGCTGTGAAGCATTTGCTCGATTCTTCGCTGATAAAATTGCGCTGATTCGGTCTGGTTTTGACGCCACTTTAACTGCAGTCTCTGAGGATGTAACGAGAGCATCTGCTTGTCTGGTTTTATTGGATTCATTTCAATTGGTTCAGTTTGAGGATGTGGACAGGATCCTTGGAGAGGTGCGACCTACCACATGCATCCTAGACCCCTGTCCATCCTGGCTGATAAAAGAAGCCAGAGGGGGTTTGGCAGAGTGGGTGAAGGTGGTGGTTAATGCCTCCTTGCAGGAGGGCAAGATTCCAGCGAGCTTAAAACAGGCTATCATAAAACCTCTGTTGAAAAAACCATCACTGGACCCCACTCAATTAGACAACTATTGGCCAGTTTCCAATCTCCCCTATTTGGGCAAAGTCATGGAACGTGTGGTGGCAGCACAACTCCAGGGATTTCTGGTAGACACTGATTATCTAGATCTGGCACAGTCTGGCTTTAGACCGGGACATGGAACGGAAACAGCCTTGTTCGCCTTGGTAGATGATCTTCATAGGGAGCTAGACAGGGGGAGTGTGTCCCTGTTAGTTCTGCTGGACCTCTCAGCGGCCTTCGATACCATCGATCACGGTATCCTTCTGGGACGCCTCATAGATATGGGACTTGGGGGTACTGCTTTGCAGTGGCTCCAGTCCTTTCTTGAGGGACGGTCCCAGAAGGTGTTACTGGATGACACCTGTTCGGCCCCACAGCCGTTGTCGTGTGGAGTCCCTCAGGGTTCAATTCTGTCCCCAATGTTGTTTAACGTCTACATGAAGCCACTGGGGGAGATCATTCAGAGTTTCGGACTGAGGTGTTATCTCTACGCAGATGATGTCCAGATCTGTCACTCCTTCTCACCTGTCACCAAGGAGGCTGTCCAGACCTTGAATCGGTGTCTAGCTGCTGTGTCGGACTGGATGAGAGCTAACAAATTGAAACTGAATCCAGACAAGACAGAGGTCCTATTGGTCAGTCGTAAGGCCGAACAGGGCATAGGGTTACAGCCTGTGCTGGATGGGGTTACACTCCCCCTGAAGACTCAGGTTCGCAGTTTGGGAGTGATCCTGGATTCATCACTGAGCCTGAAATCCCAGGTCTCAGCAGTGGCCGGAAGAGCTTTTGCGCAACTAAAACTTGTGCACCAGTTGCACCTGTACCTTGGGAAGTCTGATCTGGCCACAGTGGTCCATGCTCTTGTTACATCCCGAATAGACTACTGCAACACACTCTACTTAGGGTTGCCCTTGAAGACTGTTCGGAAACTTCAACTGGTCCAGCAAGCGGCAGCCAGATTGCTCACCGGAGCGACATACAGGGAGCACACCACCCCCCTGTTGTGTCAGCTCCACTGGCTGCCAGTTCAGTTCTGAGCACAATTCAAGGTGCTGGTTTTGACCTACAAAACCCTTTACGGTTCCAGTCCAGTGTATCTGTCCGAACGTATCTTCCTCTACGTCCCACCCCGGAACTTGAGATCATCTGGGGAGGCCCTGCTCTCGACCCCACTGCTATCACAAGTGAGGCTGGCGGGGACAAGGAGCAGGGCCTTCTCAGTGGTGGCCCCTCACCTGTGGAACTCACTCCCGGGGGAAATTAGGGCATCAACATCCCTCCTCTCCTTCAGGAGGAAGGTAAAGACGTGGTTGTGGGACCAGGCCTTTGGGCAATCTGACAACTAGATATGGACAACCAGATGGATAGGACTGAAAGGACTGACAATTGTGGAATTGGAATTTGAACTATGAGATTGCGAAACGCTGACCGTCAATGAGGAGAAATGGTTTGTATTGGTTTTATTGCTTTTACTGGTTTTATAGTTGTTTTTGCCTTACAATAATTATTGTTTTCTGTTAATTGATATTATTGCTAGAATTGCTGTTTTCTGTTAACTGATGTTATTGTCTTATTGCTGTTATGTGATGTGGGCATCGAATTGTGCCTTGCTTTTGTATGCCGCCCTGAGTCCCCTCCGGGGTGAGAAGGGCGGGGTAGAAGCAACCGAAATAAATAAATAATAAATATTAGACTTTGAATATGTCCAAAGACCAATAGTCTTCATTTTGTCATCTTGGCTTCCAGGGATGACACAGGTTAGATTTGCTTTATGAACCATGTATTTGTCCCTTTGGCAGTATAGGTTATCTGAAGAACTCTCCCCACAGCACCACATCTGAAATAATTAAATTAACTTTTAAATTTAAAATTTAAAATTAAATTTTTCAACCTTCAAAGTAAAAGGCTTCAGGATTGGTTTATCATTGCCTTCTTCTGTGTAGTACTGATGAGCATTATTTATGGTGCTACTGCTGTTATCTCTGAGAGATACTCCACCAGTATCATCCTTGATGCTGGTCATAGTGGTTTTCTGCACCTTGATTACCTATTTTGAACTAAAGCCCAGAGTGATCTTAGCATCCCATCAACCTGCTACCAGAACCCCAAAGTTCTCCTGCCTAAAAATAAAGGCTTAAAATGTTCCAAGATTTATCAAAGTAGTCAGTTGCCACTATTGCTGCAACTTCAAAATTATTTCTTATATATATATATCGGTAATGAACTTGTTGGTTGTAGTTAGTTTTTAATTTTTTAAAAAAAAAATGGATGTGTTTTGTTCAACAGCACAAGTACAGTATTACCTAGCACCTCATTCAGGCAATATTTTTCCTCATTTACTGAATGAAACCCAAAACTATTTTATTACCCCAAAACACTGCAATTATACAACAAATCATTCTTTGTTACAATAATGATATGTTACAGAAATGCTAATTTTGTATTGGGAAGAGGAATTAATAACAGTTTTCTGTGACTAGATTCTTACAAACCACTGTTACAGGCAGACAGACTCAAATTTACCTTGTCTTAATTACAATAATTATTTTGTCTTATTTCTGTAAGAAATGTGTTATAAAATAATTTCCACAAAGTCAGGTCAACTAATCACAGAGACCTTTTTCTAATCAGCTTTCAAAAGGAAACTTCTTTGTTTTTCTTGTAGGTAAATTATGAAAAACTGCTCCAGTTTTTAAGACGAGGGGCAGCAAGTACAACACAGCAAAAACAATCCCTTCCAGAGAAGACTCAATACGTAAAGAATCAGAGGAGAAGGTTCTGTTTTAATTTTCAGTATTCTCTTTACTGTCAATAAATGAGCAATGTATTTGACAGACAAATATATATATACTCCTCTTAGTTTCCATCTGGTAAGGATCTAATAGGGGCTGTTATTATAAGCCACTCAGAAGGATTCCAAATGAAAAATTGGCTCACTTATCCTCAGAAAATAATTTTATGTAATCCTTAAGAGCACAGATTTTCTCTCCCAGCCATCCAAAATCCCTGCTAAAGAAACATGTTCTGAGTCTGTGAACACCTACTCTGCAGACTGCTGGGATGTATCAGTGGAGATTAGGCAGACTTCCTGTTAATTAACCTTGGCAAGGAACTCTAGCAAGAAGACATATGCCTTTAAAACATATATATGTGTGAGAGAGTGTGTGTGTGTTGTGATATGTGCTGCTTTCGTAACTGAACAGTCTGAAGACTCCAAACATACCCTCTTTCTTGGGAATTAACCTCACTATACTCAATGAGACTTCATTTGAAATGAATTATGAGTCTCTTTTAAAACAGAACATAAATATAGCCAGAATGCCAGTGAGTGTCTTGTCTATACACACACACATCTTCAGTTAGCATTCCTCATCTGGATGCATGAGAAGTCAGGACACATTTTCTGTATGAATTCACAAATGTCATATAGTGTCCTCAGCTTATGTTCCATGGTGGTATTTTATGACTACATATTTTCTAAATATTTTACACAGTCTGGCTGATATAAGTGATTGCTTTTAGGGTATTAACACCATAACTCTATGACTATGTAGTCAAAATAGGTTACAATCTTAGTAAATTGTGCCCAATGGTTACAGCTTTAGAGGCAATATTCTAAAGTAGTAAGAATAGAAGTGACATGAAATTATCCCTCATATTTTCCCCCAGTATAACACCTGTACTCATGAGGAATGCATCCCAAGACCTCATCTGAATACCTGAAACAATGAATAAGAGCAAATCCTGTATTTTGTCTATACTTGAGCCAGAAACATATCATAGAATTGCAATGGAGGACCTTGGGGGCTCATAAACAATCCTAGGGGTATTTTTGATTTGAGTAAATGAAAAAATAGATATCACATCCATGCATAAGGGGATCATACCATAGCTGTAGATGTTCTGCCAATATTCATCACTGTGTAGAAAAGCAATGTTAATCATGAATCTTATCACACATGCCTCGCATTTTTATCAGGCAACCCATCACTTAAGAATGCTACATGATGACTGGATAACTACTCATCCCATCTCACACGTTTCCTTTTTGTATCTAAAAAAAAAGTACAACAGAGGAGACTCCTCCCAATCTGTGCCATATTCTCCTACATCAGGATTTTAACACTTTAATAAGAAGAAAAAGTATTCCTTTGGGTGCATCTATACTGTAGAAGTAATGCAGTTTGACAGCACTTCAGCTGTCATGGCTTAATGCTATGGAATCTTGAGATTTATAGTTTGATGAGGCACCAACACTCTGGCAAACAAGATTAAACACTTTGTACAACTGAACTTCCGTGATTACAAAGCATTGAGCCGTGGCACTTAAAGTGATGTCCAACTTCACTACTTCTACAATGTAGATGCACCCAAAGAAAAACGTTTTGCTCTTATTAAAGCATTAAAAATCTTACTACTGCTGATAATGCTTTCATGACCATTTTTAATGGGTTGTTAAAATCTTGTTCCTTCAAATGAGACTTTCTCCCAGGCAAGTGTGTAGCAATAGTCTCCTTATTCAAGTTTCCAAACAACACTTTGGGCACATTTACACAGATCATTTAATGTAGTTTCCAACCAGTATTGGGAAAAAAATGGTTTCACTATGCAGATAATTACATAAGAAATCCTGGAAACAGACTGAGGCCTGGATGGTGAGATGCACAAAGAGTAGTGATGTGCATTAAGGATTTTCTTTTGCACACTTTTGTGGGTATTTGTTGTCTGGCCACTGCAGTTTGAAGTTGGTTTCGAACTCCATTAAATGATTAGTGTAGATGGGGTCAGAGATGAGGCCAAGGAGGCTCAATCTGAAATAACACAAACCAAGCCATCAACTTACAATCTAAAAACGATGCCATCTAGTCTGCTCATTCTCAGAAACACAGAATCAATTATTGATGGTAACTTCAAGAAAACCAACATTATATTAAAGCTTTACAGAAATAATAGTCTAAGGTCAAAGCAACCCTGTTTAACATATATAGTTTATAGCTTTAAAGACTCAGTGGTGATCGTTTCCCCATTTCTCCTGATAGCAAGATAAATTATCTGTGGAGATATTTAGTGAAGGAAATGCGAATAATGAGGTGGCATTTAAAAAATATTCTCAGTTTTATCAAATATAAGGAATATCAACATGGCAATACAAAATCTATCAGATAATCAAATAAACTAGTCAGAAGCCCTGATGCATGCACCACAACCCGTGAGGATAGACTCCTCTGTAGCAGTCACCTAATTGTGGAACTCCTTTCCAAGGAAAGTAAGTCTGGCTCCTTCCCTTCCTATTTTCTGGCAGACAGCAAAGGCAGTGCTCTGATACTTAAAATTCTACTCCACCTGTGTTAGTAACCTGCATATATAATTTAATTAGTTTTCAAATGCTTTTATTGATGTATTCTAAAAGTTATTACCCTTTGTGTATTGTCTTGGTCACCTTGCTGGGTTTTGAGGTAAAAGAAAAATGCTATAAATACATAATGCCAAATTTCTTCCGTTGAGTGTATAAACTCTCTTAAGTAACAGAGTATTTTAGTGTGGACACTAGGGGTATGCAAAACTTCATTTTTAATTTATTTGTTGTATCTAATTCATAATATTTGCATATACAAACAGATATTTTAAAAAGAGGGGGGCACCCACGCAGAAACTTAAGAATCAAAACACTCACCCAAGATTTTCGTTTAAATTTTGTAATCCTTGGAAGTTTCCCAAAGTCAGTTTCATTTTCAGCGCAAGCAAGTGAGCAAGCCATGTCTTCAGCTTCATTCAGTTGCTGCTAATTCAATTCAAAGTACAAAAGCAGTTTGCAATTTTTAAGCTCTGAGCCTTCCAGTCTGGCCTAAATCCCAAAATGAACTGAATTTTAAAATCCCATCAGGATTTAAGTCACACAAAGGGCCAAAATTTCACAATTTAGGGGGGAAGGCTAAATGTCCTCCCACATAGACCTGGGATGCTATTCAGCCCCCCCATTCCCCCCCCCCAAACAGAATTAAGCTCCTGTCATGCCAAAAGGATACATCATGAGCTTTGGAGAGAAGAGGGGCTTAGTCCAAGAGGCTTGCAGATGGAGGCAGGTCTCTCTGGTACATTTAGGGGGGAAATGAGGGGCTGGCAGGGTCTCCCTTGGGATCCTGGAACCCAAAAAACCAAGATAGCACTGGGAATTGACCCTCGGGATCGCTTCTCAACCTTTGGACTAAGATAAAGTGAGAGTCAATCCCTACAGGCTCAACACTTGCAAAGATCCAGACTTTATTGAAATGTCCAGATCTTTGCAGTTGTTTTTTAACCTGGGGTAAACCTGGAAATTCATGTTTATTCTGAGTTAATTCAGATTAGCCTGAGGTGTTGTTTGGACACCTCAGGCTAATCTAGAAGCCATCACGGGTTTGGGGCCTGTGTAGAAGGGCTCTCAGAAAGCAGCAGAAGAGAGAAGGCAGAAGTTCACTGCTGCAGCTTTTCCTAGCTTGTGTGTTTTTCCGTATTAAGAACTTTTGCCATTTTGACCACATTTTGATGCTGCTTAGTCACACATTTCTGAATTTTCATCTCTGACATGTTGAGGGATGTGCAATTTCACATTTGTGTAATAGGGCTCACACAAACATAGGTAGGAGAACACCCTTTAGCAAAATCCAAGAAAGTGCACTAGTGTAATTACAATTACATTGATGTAATGGTATTTACATTAATGTAAAGTCTCAGCAGAATTCCAGTATTGGTGTTTTATTTTCTTTCATTGTTACTTAATTTACCCACAGTCATTTTTTTTCCATTTTCCTTCAAGGGATGTTTCATTTCAATTAAATCTCTGTCCCTGTAATTCATTTCTCATCTGTTTTGTATTTGATTGTTTATAAGGTCTTTTGGTATTTAATATGCTTACTATAGCTACATGGTATACTTTCTTTGCCATTAATTTGGCTTATTGTTACTTTAGGCTGGTAAACATAATGTGAAAACATATTTTATATGCTTGTTATCTGCAGGAGGTTTTTACACCCACAAGTCTATGTACTTATGAAAATTTGTTACAAAATGGTTAATTTTGAGAATTCTATAACAGCTGTTACTTATGTTTGAACTGAATGAGATGGATTATTTTTATTATTAGACTGATTGCTGAAAAAGACTTTATGATTCCCAGACTGTCTATTTATACCAACTTCTGAATGATTAGGTTGCTTGTTAAATAGTTATCATTTTGTTGCTGTATCCATAAAATAACAAAAAGATCACTATTTAATTGGTTATCATTTTGTTACTTGACCCATATTATCAATCTTATCATTCAGAAGTCTGTATAAACAGACAGATTGAGGATCAGAAGTGATATTTGCTTGACTTTTTGGTTTCAGCCATTGTCTGTATTTTTGACTATACAATTATTTATAACATTGTGATCACATTTGTGCATTATTTAATGTGTTTAGTTCGATATCAGAGTTCACTATTTTGTTTTCTAAATACCTCTGCAGGTCTTTTTTCCTTCTGTTTTATAGTTTGTTGGATGCTTCCTTCTTTAGTGTGACTTCTTTCAAATTATCTTAAATTGCATAGGGACTTATTTAAAGATATGCTAAATGAATCATGTTTCATTCTTTGTCATATATTTGATCAGCACCAAATCAATAAGTGGATGAGGATTTAAGTTGTCTTAAGTTTAGAAGCCTCTTGTCTGAAAGTGACATCTAGTTATGTTGCTAAGAGAAGTCCAAATTCTGTATGTGTAAATAATCCCACTACAGAACCTGGAGTCCAGTTCTGGCCACTGCAATTTAAGAAGGATTTTGACAAACTGGAATGTCTCCAGAGGAGAGTGACAAAAATGATCAAAGGTTTGGAAGTGAAGCCCTATGAGGAACGACTTAGGGAGCTGTGTATATTTAGCTTGGAAAAGTGAAAGCTGAAGGGGAACATGATAGCCATATTTAAATATTTGAAAAGATGTCACATTGAAGAGGAGGTATGCTTGTTTTCTGCTACTTTAGAGATTAGAACATGGAGCAATGGATAAAAGTTGCAGGAAAAGTAATTCCATCTAAACATTAGGAAGAACTTCCTGATTAAAAGAGAAGTTCACCAGTGGAATACAATGCCAAGGCTGTGCTGGAGTCTTCTTCTCTGGAGGTTTTTAAGCAGGTGCTAGATGGCCATCTGTTGGTAGTGCTTTGATTTTGTTTTCCTAGATGGCAGGGGGCTGAAATTACTGCTTTGTTTCCCTTTATTTTAAAAAAGAAAAATATTTAATTCTTCTTTTAACAAATTTTAAAGCACCATGTAAACATAGTAGAATAACAATGAACACAACGCAAATAGTTCCAATAATGATATGACATCAAAGCAGTTTATATAGGATGCAGTTGATTAGTATGGTGTATTTTGGTATCCCAAAACATTCAGACATACACATCTGGTTCTTACCATCATAAACACAACCAATTTTGAAGAAATATTGTGGTGGATGTGGCACAATAGCATCAACATAAACTGAGATACAGAGATGGAAAGCCCCAGCAGTAGGGTTGCCAGGAAAAAAACTGCAGAGGGTTTCTGTACATTAATGGATGTATAGAGTCTTAGCAGGTATTGCTTCTTATCTCTTTGTTGCACTTCCACCAGCAACATTTGCTAAAATCCCCTTTCCTACACAACCATTAAGGGCATAAAGGCCTTCATGGCAACCTTAACCACTGGTATGAAAGTCATGTTAATGCACACAGAACAGTCTAAAGTGACAAGGGATCAAAACTGGATGGGCACAGCACCTGCACTATATGAACAACTCCACAGCAAGCTATGTAACTGAAGCAGAAATATCAATAAGTTGTTTTTATGTGCCTTCAAGGGTTTTCTTTGAAACAATTATTTAGAGAATGTTTGTCATTGCCTTCAGTTAAGGTTGAGAGAACATGACTTGGCCAGGTTTCCATGACTGAGCAGTGAATTCAGTCAAACCATGTTGGTTTTCAGGAAATGGCTATAGGACCAAGTAGGAAGCAACTAGACTCATCCTTTCTCCTGCATTGTATGAAATCTATTATAAGTGAAAGTGACTTGCAAGCTTTTTAGAAGTCTGAATTTTTCAATTTTATTTTTTAAAAAGGTTCGTTTCTTTTCCTTTTCAGTGTGTTAATTCACTTGTCTTGATTAAGTCACCCCACAATTTACTTCTTAGCTGGAGTTGTACTTGGAGTTTTCTGAGGGTGGCATGGGTTTTGTTTACAAAATAACTGGATATTTTTATGTCTGTATTCAGAAAGAAATTATAAAAGCAATGGTCAAATTCTTTTTTGAAATAACCTCTCTATCATATGTATTATTATTCTATAGTTCTTGGACTCCAGAAGATGCATTGCAGACTCTGAAGGAAATGCTGAAAGATCATAAAGGAGGAATGAACTTAGGAAAACTAAGGCTGGATTTTATGCAACAAGACAAATCTTCCTCAGGTCTTCTTTCACTCCCTGAGGTAATAATCAGAGTCATGATTTCCTAGCCACACTGTACAGTGCGATCCCGATATCTGTAGGGGAAATCTTCCAAAACCACTATCCCTACATGAATATTTGAAATCATATAGTGAATCCTATATTTTGACTCTACTTGGGCAAAATGTTTGTGGGTCTCTCTAGGTCCTCCATAGTAATTCTATATGTAGAATCACAATGGAGGACCTAGAGAGACCCACAAACAATTCTGGGGCATGAGTAAGTGAAATTATGGATATTGAATCCATTACTAAGAGGGTCTTACTGTATGTTCAAGAAAGACTTTCTATATAGAACAGGGCTGACAATAACCTATTACTTTTCAGATGTTGTTAGACTGCAGTTTCCATTACTTCTGACTACTGTCTATGCTGGCCAGAAGTGATGGACATCAGAGTCAAACACATCTATCAAAATATTTTGAAATTTCAGTTACAAAAGAGTTAATTTGTGTTATTTTCCTATCCAAGTTATCCTTGTTATTAAAGGACAAAGCTGAAAGAGATGAGAAACATGAGTTGTCAAAATTTGGCGCTGAAGGACAGAAACATGAAATTCTTGTGAGTGCATTTGATTGGTGCCATGTGCTGTAAATACTAAATTTTCATAATACAAAAATTACACAATTCAGTTTATAAATGCATCAATCAAATGTATCTAAAGTAATATATGTAAAACAATGTTTCTAGCTTAAAGAAGAGTTTTGAAAAACTCGGGAGGTTGCTAACTACCTTGTGCCTTCCTTTTCTGTCTGTCTGTCTTTCTTTCACTCCCCATCCTTTTATCTCCTCCTCCCCCTTTGCATTAATAAATGGATTATTATTATTATTATTATTATTATTATTATTACTATTATTATTATTACTATTATTATTATTATTATTATTATTATTATTATATCCCGCCACCGTCTCCCCGAAGGGACTCAGGACAGCTTACATGGAGACAAAGCCCAGTCAGACAGAAATTAAAATATAACAGTAAAATTTAAATACAAAACATAATAAACCATCAAACCAACCAATAGCCTAACCTAGAGGCCATATACTGAGCTGAGGAGCAAGGCAGCAGCTTGTGCAAAACAGTTGCAAGGACAGGGCTGATAGAAAAGTGCAGGAGCCATATGATAAGTATGGGCTAAACAGGCCAATTCAGTTAGTGCTTCTACTCTCTTATTTCTGCTCCCTAAATAGGTAGCATCCCAAGTTGTTTTATAGATGTACACACACACAAACAGAGAATCATTCCTATAAAGTAGTTTCTTTTCCTTTAATGTTCTCCTTGTCTCTTAGAGTGCATCTACACTGTAAATTTCATGCAACATGACACTCCTTTAACTGCTATGGCTCAATGCTATATTCTTCTCAGACAAAGAATGATGATACCTTACCAAACTACAGCTTCTGTGTTTCCATAGCATTGAGCCATGGTAGTGTTGAACTGCATTCATTTATAGTATAAATGTACCCCGTATCAGTCCAAGTACTTCCACATAGCCCTCCCAAAAATGATGTCACATTATTTTTGGCCTTCATTTTTGTCTATGGGTGCATCTACACTGTAGGATGAATGCAGTATGATGCCACTTTGACAGCCATGGCTCAATACCATGGACTCATGGGAACTGTAGTTTGGGGAGGAATCTGTACTCCTTGACATAGAAGCTAAAAACCTCACAAATCCACAAGTCCAATGATTCCTTAGGATTGAGCTCTGTGCAGTTAGTGATGTCCATGTGTATTAACTCTACAATGTAGATGCAACCTAAGGTATGCTTGAAATCCAATGTTGGGGAGAGTCTGTGGTCTAGGAAGGCTAAACCAGTACATGGTTTTCTTGGATTTCAGGGCATTGGGAGGTGGGTGGATGAGAACACCTTAAAATTAGCTTGATTTTTAAATTATGGTAAAAATGATGGGATTAAGAGAGGCTTAGGACAACACCAGAGGGTTTCAGTGGGCACAAAATTGGGATTCTGGAGTTGCATGCAACCCACAGACTAAGTCGGCCCACCTTGCTTTAAAAATGTGGGCATTAGGCAAGTTCATGCCAAGTAAATAGGTAAAGAATAACAAAAGATATATATCCTGATATAGCCTTTGTGCCTCATGGGAATCAGTTTTGCAGACTACACCGTTCAAATAAAAGTTTCTTAATAAAAGTAGTCTTCTTCCAAAATATATTTTGTCCAACCTTTCAATGTTTTGTACTTTTAAAAAAAGGTTTTAGGTACATCACGCCCACACATACAGTACCCTGGCTTGTTGATTTTTTAAAAAAATTATGTTCAATTTCAACACATTTAAAAATGTCATTGTTGACTGACATGTTTCCTAATTAAGCTTTCTACTGACAATTTTGTAATAAATTGTGTAAAGCTACTGGCAGCACATGTACCATGAAAGGATAGGGTAAGGAGTTGGAAATGTTACTTTTGGGACTAAAGCTACCAAAATTCCCAGTGGTCATGCTGATTGGGGTGTTGTGGAAATTTTTGGACTACAACTTCCACAACACCCCAATCAGCATGACCACTGGGAAGTAACTTTCTCAAGCTGTGGTAAGGAACACCTGAAGAGAAGGAAATCTCCAACTCTGGGTGTAACCCAGCTGTCTTCACTCAGAACAGACTGTGTGGCTAGCTACAGTGCCATAAAATGCAGTTTGAAATTACATTACATAGCCAGTATAGACTCATATAACATATCTTAACTGCATTGAATTGCATTATATGGGCCTACACTAAACATATAATGCAGTTCTAAACTACATTATATAGCAGTGCAGATGGGTCCTAAGTTTCCAAGAGAATTCACTATTCATTACAGTACGGGCTCTTCCACTCTACTATGACTTCTCACTTAAGTTATCATGGCTACTCTCCCTTTGGGGGAGATAAAGCAGATTATTATTATTATTATTATTAACAATAATAATAAGGAATTTGGGGATTTGTAATTTGATGAGGCAAGAGAGAATTTTCTTACTGAGAAGTCTACCTCTCCCTAAACTGCAAATCCCAGGATTTCATAAAATGGGGCCATGTAATTGTAGTGCTACAATTTTGTAGTGTATTAATTGTATCTCCTTCACAAATAGGTCTAAGACCTGGCAAACTCATTTACACTACTCTTAGGTTAATGAAAACCTTTTACTTTTTTAATAGCAGTGTACCAGCTCCAGAGCCAGCACACTCAAGAGTTCAAAGTGATTGGACATTTTAATTAATGGGAAAGGCAATGTCATTTGTCAAATCTGCAAAATGTCTATGTCACCTTGCAGCTTAACTGCAGTCCTTGGAGGGTTGAGTTTTCCACCAATGGTGTATTATTATGAGCTAAATTGTGGGATAGTGAGCATTTTGTTGGTCATAAATACACAATTCAGGCCACAAACCACCTATGAGTCGTCCTTGCCTAATTCATGGGGTTGACATATATTAACAAATGACTGGAATGCACACACATAGAGAGAATTGCAAAATCCCTGTCTCTGGTGCAGAAGTGAAGAGATGGGAAGGGAAAGCACAGGATAATTGTTTTGGAAGTTTTCAAAAACAGGATTGTTTTGGAACAGGGAGGAACAGAGAGGTGCTGAATTGAAGGACAGAGCTAGAAGGGAAAAGTGAAGAAAAGGGGGAAAGGCTTGGTTTGTGTGTGTGTGTGTGTGTGTGTGTTTATTTCAATCTACTCTGGTCAACAATAAAACCCATGCTACAGAACAGTCAAGGGTGGCACTTGGACCTGGTAGTATATTCTGTAGTTTAAACTATTGCATTTTAGACTCATCTCTGGTTTCTGATTGGAATATGGATACTAGAGATTTTTGGGGCACCAAGCCTCAACAGAAGGAACTGCTATAATTGGGTGATATGGATCAACACAGCTGTTGACTTTTGGGGGGGGGGGTATAATTATAGTGGCTCTCATAATCATTTGCCACCACACAACTGCAAACTGGTTATGTTATAATTAAGATTAATTTTATCTGCAGATTGAGATGATTTGCCATATGAATGGGTTACCTCTCTATCCTGGTATGTTGGAGGTTTTGGCTGTCACCTATGATTTGAACAGAAGAGGTAGAATACTGTAAGTTTTAACATGTTTTCCCTTCCTGTACTTTACATTTGCATCTTGATCTTATGCACCAGCTCAAAATGTGGTATTACTAAGCTGATTCCTGTGGAACTGATTTATTTTGTTCAAATCTCCCCATTTTCTTGATAACTAGCAAGCTTGATGTAAACCTGGTGCTTACAGGCCAAAAAGGCTTTATTGTGTCAGAAGCGAATTGAGAAGCAAGTTGCTTCTGGTGTGAGAAAATTGGCCATCTACAAAGACGTTGCCCAGGGGATGCCCGGATGTATTACCATCCTGCGGGGAGGCAAAAATACTAAAACAATGTTATATGAGAACTAGGAAAAGAAGAACATGATTTCATCTTGTTTCCATTAAGTCTTTATACTGGTCTTTATATAGCATAAATGTACAATGCCTAAGGTAAGGATTTAATTTGTTGCTAAGCAACAAGTAATTTTAGCAATTTTCTTCCCACTGCAAGGAAATTGTCCTAAACGATGAAGTTTGGAGTTGATTCTGTACACAATGTGTGTAGGGCATTTGTACACAGAAAGCAATGTTTTCTGTGTAGGAAACAGCATTGCCTGCAAAAAAAAAGTATTATAAGGTAATTTTTTTGCTGTTTTCTCCACAAAACTAGCCATATGTGAATTTTGTGCTAATGCACAAAAGAGTGTTTGTGATCACACATCGAGACATCATATTAATAAAACAGTTGACCACTGTGAGGAATTTTTTTTGTACTTCTTAAAACATTTATGAAACACCTCTTTCAAAACAAACAATGCCTCAAAAGTTGAGGAGGGTTTATGGGTGCAAACACAAGTCCTATCCTGTTCATCCCCATTTGCAACTGTTTCTAGTCGCTGATCTTCCCATCTTGAGGTAGGTGATCTGAATGCTTGCGTTCATTTGAATATGCTATTGGTTATGCTGCCTAAACAAAGTTGCTGATAATATGCATTCAAATGAGCATACAATAGATTTTTTCCATTAGCATAAGGTGTTCATGGACTGAGGGGACAAGGATCTTGGGGATTATATTTGCTTGTGTACTCATGTGGCCTCCCCACTTAAGATTCCACATGACCAAATGGGATAATGTACAGAACTCTAGTCACATTCAACTACCAATGGGCATCAGCAAATGTTACTTCCATGGTTTTGCCTAGTCATTAGTATCAAAATGGTTAAATATAGGCTTTATTTTAGAGGAGGGAACTGGCAAAAGCACCTCTGAGTACTCCTGCCTAAAAAAAAAACTCTATGAATTTCATGGGGTCACCAAAATTCAATAGGCAACCTGAAAGTGCCAATGTACACAAACCACAAACACGATCTCATGAAATCTTGACTTTCATTACTCATGAATCACTGAGCTAGATTTAGACTAAGCTATGGTCTGGCAATGCAGCACCATATGCAAATATACTTTGGTGGTACTGCTGACAACTGTATCATAGTACATTTTCAGGAATTGCCTTTTTGTCAAGACATATGCCTGGTGCACCCTTCCAAATTGCTTAGGCTGGATCTATACTGACCTATATCCTAGTATCTGATCCCAGATTATCTGCTTTGAACTGGTTTATATGAGTCTACACCATTAGATAAGTATCAAATCAAATCATTTATTTCGGTCATTGACCAGCACAGGAAATAGTCACATTTTCATACAAATTTGGTATGTTTGGTACATTATAAATATAACTACTGAAGCACAATATGGGTGAGGGAGCGGAAGGGGAAACAGGGTAAAAACATACAGTGCCCAGATCCATCACCAAATTGTAGATTCAGGGAAGAAGATTACTGGACACACAGTTAACTTTTGGGACTAGTCATCCCCTGACGGATTTTGTATGCTGCTGCACAGAACTTTGCAACATTGTAGGTTGTAGCTGAATTAGTATCTGCAAGTAGCTGTGAGTGAAACTCCTAAGTAATTAGAGAGGTTTCTATTATGAGCCACTTTGTGATTAAATGTGCTTAAGATCAATAAAACTTCATGATTGATTGAATTTGTGCAAGATTAATCCCATTGTACTGTTTATACTGCCAAAAAAGAGACTAGGTCATAGCAAGATAAATGGAAGAAGAAGAGGAAGCCATGGATTTCTTAGCCCATTTTTTCATCACATAAAAACAAGAGAGCTATATAAAAAAGTAACAGAATTCACTATTAAAGCACAATTCCTTTAAATGTTATGCAATCTTTCCCCTGCTCTATGTACTGTATATATTTCTGAATAAGTTGACATGTTGAGGCTAGATTTAGGACCAATATAAATTTTGATATGACACATGGATAACACTGGTCAACATACATTTTGATGCCTCAGATGATATACTTGTTTCTGGGCATATTGGGTCTGCTGATTCCAGAAATGGCAACACTTTCCCCCTATCAGCTCTAGTTTTTGAGAACAGCAACAACAGGAACTTCCTGAACAGCCTTGGGGGTCCCTGCAATATGCCACTCACAGTATCTTCAGCTACAGGAATGGAGCCACCACCACACTGATTCCTTCAATCCTCCAACAACACGGAAAGGACACTGGTGGATTTGAGAGTCATAGTTCATTGTACATGTATATATCCCGGTGCGGCATTTAAGCAAATATGTTCAGTTCTGGGATCTTTCCTCCTATAGGTGGAACACATTTGTTGAGTTTCTGAAGAAAGTCCAGGTTGGGAGAGACTATGCATCACTTTTTTCTAAAAGTAAGTAATGCAGTCTCCATTTCTGGGCACACGCCCACTCATTACAAGCTGGAAATAACATTTTCACATACTTGTATGCATATATAGGTAGGTTAATAAGCATTCCTCTTCTTTTTTTCAGAATAACATGATAAGTGGTGATCTTGATTTGAGACAATGTAAACTTTGTATGTGGTTATTAAAACATTTCTTAGGAAGAGCAATGGTGCTTTCTATACATTAGAAAGCTCAGAAATACAGTATGAGAGAATAGCTAAACATCCATTTTAGGCAGAATGATTTTCACATAGGGCCAGAAGTTAAAAACAAATAAAAAATTGTGTGTGTTTCTTCATGCTATATTTATTTAACATCATTGACTCACAAATGAAGGACATGAAGTTGTAGGCAAAGAGAGAAAAAAGGATTGTTTACCTTCCAAAACCAGGTTTTTCTGCATATTTAAGCATGAACTAGGATTGATGATATATCATTTTTTCTTTTTCATTTGTTTACAAGTAATTCTCATAATCACCTTTATACAGACCATATATATATGATATAAATGATCAACCTTACTTTTAAAAACCTGTGGTCGTGATGAAAGTTGCCAAGTTAACTATGTATGATATATAGACTCACAACCAGTCTTGCCAACAGGAAATCCACAATGCCTGTTGAATAGTGCATCTTATTTGTATATGCCAAATTATGGAGGTGAAGTGTGGCCAACATTTATCATTGGATGTATTAGCAATGATGTCTTGCACTATTGATTAAACTAGCTAATCTTTCTAATATTCAACATTTCCTTAGCCTGAAGTCAGAAATTAGCAACAGTTCTGATAAACAGCTCACTTTAAAGCAGAACATCTGGAGTGAGTAGAAGGCATAAAACTCCAATTTTGTTTATCTTTAAAGTCATAGGAAGTGGTCTTCCAGTTCAGAGTTAATTACAAATCCTAGGGGCTTCCTGCACCACCACTTCATGCAAGATTGATATGCTATAATAGCCAGGATCTTTGCTTACATCTTGAATTAAGACAGGGTGAGTTTGCACAAAAGGTTAGAGGACCTATTTTAAGTCCTATTGAGTCACATGTATCTGAAAACAAAAGTGATGCTGCAATCATTTCTGGTTGCTGTAAAATAAATGTTTTTTTCATATATTTCTGGGTAGCCTCCATAATTGTAATATTGTGCAAAGCCACACATTTTGCAGCATTTTGGAGCTGGAAATTGTTAGTTCCTCAGCTATGTTTAGGGGCTGGAAGGATGAAGATAATGTCATACCAGAACCTCTCACAGGCCTCTTGCCCTCCCCTCCTTCCATGCAAGGGAATTTCAATGAAGTTCCAATTCCATGCAATTCACAGAACTAAAAAGGCCACTTCTGGGAGCGTTTAAAATCTTCTGAGTCCAAATCCACTTTTAATATACACCAAATGCCTAGAGCTACTAGCAAAATCAGACACAAAGAAGCAGAAATGTTTTTGATGGGAACAATAGTGGCTCTATAAGACCTCTTAATCATAAATGTCCATTGCATATTTAATAGTTGAAAAGATTACGCACATTCCCCTGCACTGAATATGAAGAAGCAGATAAGGTTGCCTATTTATTGTTTTTAATGTCCCTGGCAAGCCTGATCTCGTTTTGTACTTTAACCTTGCAGACCTTTTCCCTACAGGAGTTGGTTATTTGTTTGAATTCTTCTTTGGTGATTTCTCCCTTTTTCCACTTTTTGTGCATGTCTCTTTTGTGTCTTAGCACAGTTAGAATTTCTTTGGATATCCATTCTGGCTTCTTTACATTTGTCCTATTTTTTCTGTTTGTTGGCACTGTTTCGCAATTGTGCCTTGAGTATTTCACTCTATAGATGTGCTCTTTGTCAGAATTTCCCAGGTGGATAATGTGCATGTCTGAAATACCCTGGTTCCAAAAAGGAAGTTATTCCAGGTGGATATTCCTGTGGAGCTGTTTGAGAACTTCATCCATCCTTGTTCACTTACCTTGCTATAGAAGATCTATGAAGTGCACTGTAATACTGCCCTGATCATTATTGGATCCTGGAGGCTTTACAATACATCTGTTAAAAAGAATTAGATTTATTGGTACTGAGATATAAAGAATGCTAGCTATTTTTTTTTAAAAAAAGTGAAAGGGATTATGGATGTGAGACACTCACATAGTGCATTAATCTGTCTTTAGAAAGCTCTCTGGAATGCTTAATATTCAAGAGGTGACACAGTAGACAGCGAGCCAATTGCAATCATTGCTACAGTGACTGATCAGGATGCAACAGTTGGACTTGAACTTTAACCATCTGGCTGCAGGGAAACCAGCTGTCTTTTCCACCTAGAAATATTATTCGTTCCTGGCATTGAATTCATCTTTCTTATCACTTAATTTTATGACCCACAATCTGGCCAACCATTCATAATTTACTTGGAGCAAATGTCCAAGCGTTGTGGATGGCAAATTACAGGACTCAGTTAAAGGGTCAGACCACCTAGGACTTGACATATACAAACTAAAACTGGGAGAGTACAGGAATGGGTTTCACCTAACATGAGGGAGGGGTGAAATCGACAAATATTTCCGAAGATGACAGCCTTGGAAGAAAAACATCATCTACCTGCTTTTCAAAAAGCTGTGAAATGAAAATGCTACCTACTGCACTGTATGTAGCAGCTTATAGGCTTCAACTGCCTTATTTCTTTTTGCAAATTATTTATTTGGTTTTAACATTAACAATCCAATCAAAGTAATATACATTTAGAAAATGAAAAAAGGAATGAAAATAAGAGACAGAGACAGGTAGGACTATGATTCTACCATTATTTAACCAATTTTACTAAGAGTATATTGCCCTGAGTTGATGTGACCCAGAAGAAGGCATCTACAGCAGATCTCAAACCACCTTACGTAAAGAGAGGTACTCTTTCATATTAGTCACTTATACTGAGTTACATATGTATTAGCTTGTTCAAATAACTCATGAGACACAAGTATTATCTGTACAAGATGATGTCCAACTCTATCACTCCTTTCCACCTACTGCTAAAGAGGCTGTTCAGGTCCTGAGTCAGTGCTTGGAAGCTGTGATGGTCTGGATGAGGGTGAACAAATTGAAATTGAATCCAGTCAAGACAGAGGTACTCCTGGTCAGTTGAACAGCCTGTACTGGATGGGGTTACACCCCTCTGAAGACACAGATTCACAGCTTGGTAGTTCTCCTGGCCTCATCAATGAGCTTGGAATTTCATGTTTTGGCAGTGATCAGGGAGCTTTCGCATAATTAAAACTCATGCGCTAGTTGTGTCCATACTTTGGGAAGTCAGACTTGGCCAAGGTGGTCCATGTTCTTGTTACATCTCAAATAAATTACTGCAATGTGCTCTACATGTCTCTGAAGACTTTCTGGAAGCTTCAAGTAGTCCAACGGGCATCAGTCAGTTTTCTAACTTGAGCTGCATACAAGGAACATACAACCCCCTTGTTACGTCAGCTCCACTGGTTGCCAGTTTGCTACCGGGCTCAATTCAAAATGCTGACTTTGGTCTCTAAAGCTCTAAATGGTTCTGGTACAACTTATCTGTCTGAAGGTATCTCCCTTTATGAGCCAACTAGAGTTTTAAGATCTGCAGAGGAGGCCCTACTATCAGTCCCACCCCCTCACAAGTGCAACTTGTGGGGACAAGAGACAGGGCCTTCTCAATTGTGGTCCCTTGGCTGTGGAACTCCCTCTCCAGACTTGCTCCATCTCTCCTGGTGTTCAGGAAAAAGTTAAAGACATGGCTTTGCACACAAGCATTCTGAGAGTAGTGTAATGTGACATGGAATCTGACTTCAGTGTAGCAGATTGTATAAGGACTATGGAAAGTCAAAGAGTATGGAACCTAAGGCTTAGCACTTTGTACGTTGCAATATATCCTTAATGTGTTTAAATTGGTTTCTAATCTGTTTATTGTTTTTATATGTCTTAACTGTTGCAAATTGAATTGCTTACTATATTTTTATTGTGTGTGTTATGCGGCATTGAATTTTTGCCATGATTTGTGAGACACTCTGAGTCCCCTCCAAGATGATAAGGGCAGGGTATAAATATAGTAAGTAAGTAATTAAGTAAATAATGGGATTTACCACAACTTTTATTGGATATAACTGATAATAAGGGTTGGCAACTGCACACGGGTCCTGAATCATCGCTTTAGCCAGTGCAATACTCCAATATAACCTGTTAGAGGCAACTGGGGCCTGTTGCATTTACTTCTACTCTTCTCTTATGCACAGATAACTATATTGCAATGCAACAAAAATGGTTTCAATAGAAATTGGCAATACAAAAACAATTTTTAGTTTTGCTTTACAGTCCCAACTGGGTTCTAATTGTTACTATACTGTAACTCCTAAACATAGTCTGCATAAATATCAAAAGGAGAATAGTACAAATGTCAAATATATATACACAACACAACTGTCAGGATTATATTCATAACACAACAACAAGTACCTTACAATCAAGTAATAACTGACTGTAAGGTAAATTAGGTATTGCCCTAAACCCTAAAAATTGTTTTTGCATTGTCAGTTTCTATTGAAACCATTTTTGTTACATTTGTTTCTACTCTTGTCACTAATGGGAGGATGCTATGGATGCATCTATCAAGCTGCTAATCCAGACCTCCAAGAGCACACACTCACTGATCCCTGGAGGGACTTCATATGCCATACCCGTTGCTGGGAGGGCACATGTCAGTGATACTGGATCCAGGGCCCATGTAAAAAAAACCACGGGGAAATCAACCTTTCTAAGGGATGGAGGGTGGGGTGGGATGAAAGCTTGAAGGCAACCTCAAGGAGACACCCCAGCATTTGCCTTATATTTCTGAGTAGTGGACCTGAGAAAACAGTCTTCCCTCAAGTCCATCTCTATCCATCAATTTGAACCTTCAGGTTTAAACCGATTGGCTATCTTTCCCACTCTCTCCTCTTGGGCTCCCCTACTCAGAGCCTGCTGGGAAGGAGGAGAGCCATGCGGGGGAGGGGGGGTGGGGCTGCTGGACTTTACACCCAGCCTGGACAGCAACTGCCTCATCCGGTAAGTTAGGAGGATGACTTATTCTAATTCTTTGTTGGGGTTTCACATTGAAAGAACAAGAGAATATTTAGCTTCTTCATAATGTTTACCTATGAGTAACTGATTTCAGAGAAATGAGAACTGTATTTTTCAGCTAAGTAATCAAAGTGTTCACAGTTGTTTTTTATCTTAGGGAGAAATAAGGAGAAAGATGAAGATAATCAGGTATTGTCAAAATTATATAGATAAATCTGTGGATCTTTAATAAAGTTTGATTTGTACAGAGGATTGCTTGCCAGTGTTAATATTGCCACTAATATTAATCACCTCAACTGCTTACTGCAGCCATCCTCTTCTACCCTTAGTGCAATCGTATAAAATATAACTTTAGATTGTCTTGTTCAGAACTTGAAAATATTTTAAGACTACAACATTAAAGAATCCCCCAGCCAGCTTGACCATTGGCTAGACTGGTGGGAAGATTCTGAGAACTTTAATCCAAAAAATTCTGGTCTGTCTTGATTAAATTGGGATGGAAAGATGTCCAAATGTTAACCTTACGGTGATGTCATTTGTTTCCTGTGAAGAAGGGCAACAAACATCACAAAGATCTTTCTACCAAACCTTGGGAGCAAATGAATCCTGACACATCTGATTCCAGTGATTTTGAGGAACGGGATGCCTGGATAGACCGCTTTAGAAAACTAGAGAAAGCTCTCTATTTGTCTGATGTCAAAAACACAGGTAGTGGATAGTGGATTGATGCAACAAGCATTTTCATTTTTAGATTTTGTATTTTGGTTTTATCTAATATCGATTCATATCGGCAATGATTGATAACCTATGATGATTCATATCAATTGCATATTCAGTTTATATACTGGGGGGGGGGGGGGGGATTAGTCAACATGAAATTATTGGAAATGATGGACATTATTGTTCGTGTTAGTTCACCCAAAATTCTTAAGCATGGATGATAACTAGGGGAATGATGAACCCAATATTAACAAGCAGCTCTGCTCTTTCCCATATAATTGTGAATGTTGACTGCCTTCTGCATAATGGCCATAATAACCATCAGTGATACCATACTGAGTAACAAAACGCCACAACTTTATTTAGTTACAACTTATCAGGGTTGGGATCCAAATGGGTCTGAAAATAGAACACTGCATCTTTCAACAATTTTTGGACCATTTTGTCATCACAAATGTCTATTCATTCATTTTTTTTATTTGAGAAATAGTATTCCAGGCATTTATAGTGCAGTTTCAGGTCAGCGTCTCCTGATCTGGCACAATATCTCAACAAGGCCACAAAATTACCATCATTGTGCAAAGGTTCTTCACAACTAATAGATCTTGAATCATTGCTCCCTCGTAAAGCCAGTTCTTGTTGGTCACAAAGACAAATATTTCCACAATTAGCAGAAGTTTCTGTTTTTCTTCTGCTTTCTTCTTATTTTCTTTATCATGATAATGGGTTAGTGCTTGCAGTTCAGGAGGAACTCTAATTTCTGCTTCTTATAGACTTAGTATGGGGATTTGGTTAACCAGTTACAATCCATGAGTAAACCAGTTTTTTAGAACTGAATGTGTGAGGGTGTTGAACCTGTAACCCCCCCCCCCCTTGGCTACAGACTTGACAACAGGCCCTCCTATCTCCCTCCCAGTGGTCATGTTGAAACTAATAAAACCTGGTGTAGACTTAAAATGTTTGCTGTAAACCAGGGGGGGGGGGGAAATAAAGCCTTATGGTGAAGGGGAAACAGGAGCATTGAATTTGTTCCTATATCAGCAAACTATGTATTTGGTGTAAATTAGAACTTAGTCTGAGGATGACAAATTCTCCAAGAATTCTCCAAGAAGGATGTGATTTATTTTCTTAATATTCAAGTCTGTTTTTGTGTAAGTGGGAAAATAAATTTTCTTTCTTTCTCTTTCTTTGAATAAATAAATGCAGGAAAGTTGGAAAAAGAGAAAGCAAAGCGCTTGATCCATAACTACAATCAAATTTATGACCTGTGCCTTAGCCCACTGAAAATTGATAAAGCATTTCGACCTTTCCGTCATGGACAAGACATGCCACTGGAACCTCTACTACAATACTTGAAGGAGCTCTAAAAATCTGTACAACTAATATGATGACCATGAGTGTACTTCTCCTTGTTTCAGTTCTATTTACGCACTGACAGTCTTAGTAATGCAATATAAGCAAATCTTTCCTCATCGTTAAGCCTTTATTTTCAAATGAGAGGAAACAAAAGTCACACAGATAATACACAATGGATGTTAAAGACAAAAGTATGGAAACACTCCTTTTCTGATCCTACTTAACTAAAAGTGGTTTGGAGCGTGCTTTCAACAGTGAAATATCTAGATAACATATAATGGTCTTGGGGGAGTAAAACCATCTTTTGAGGCTGCAAATATTTTAATTGCACATAAGCCACCTTGGATCCCAAGCAACGAGAAAGCCATGGTATCAATTCATACATTAAGTAATTAACACAGAGTTGGTAGTGCCTGCATTGTAGAGCAGTGAGGTGGAGGGATGTGAGCAATTATGTACAACAAAAGATAGAAAAAAGGCAATGAAGATGTGACATATATTCATGCCTACATGATCTGAGAAATAAATATGACTGAAATCCTGTTTGCAAGGCTCAATCAGTGTAGACCCATTCACTTAACTGTTGAATGGCAAGTCAACACTTAAATAAATATCATTTATTGTAATCCCTATTCAGGTTAAACAACAGAATATAGACTCATATCTAGCTCAAACACTTCTGATTTTGTGGCACTTTAAAAGCATAGACTGGAAAGAAGGAAAAAAAGGAATGGAAGATGGAAGGAAAGAATGATTCTGCATGATTTATAGTTGTAATCCCCTGAGCTGTGTAACCAACCAATGTCCCCCAACATTACCTGCTCAATTGGCAGGAAACAGTCACTGGGAGCACTGGGATCTATTCCCTTTTGATTGGGAAGCAGTTGATTGACATTCCCAGCTCCTAACATGAGAAGCAGGATCTTTGATCATTTGTATAAAACAGAGTTTGTCAAACTGTGCTCCTCTGGATGTTTGGACTTCAGTTCCCAAAATTCCTAACAGCTGTTAAGCTGGCTGGGATTTCTGGGAGCTGAAGTTCAAAACACCTGGAGGAGGATAGTTTGAGAAACACTGGTATAAAAGACCACCATGGGATGGGGGTTAAAATGTCAGTTAACTGCTTCTTGACAGGGGACAGACACTTGTTGCTCAGTATGGTTGCTGCCCAATAAGGAAGAAGTATGGGACTTTATGGTAACTATATATTCCCTTAGTGAGTTAACACATAGGGATCCCTAGTGAATACAAAAAGATTGTGAAGATGAATGAGTCATAAATGTATAGTTTGAGTTTAACAAATTCCAGCCACGGACTTTGTTATAAATGTAGGATTCTACAGATCCTCAACAATGAAATACTTATTCAAAGTAACTTTAGATTTTACAGATCAATCTTTCTCCAACCAGCCCCATTTTTGGAAATGAAGTTTTTCCATCTGTTTGTCTTGCTTTCCCATCTGTTGCTGAAGTCTTACAGTTTTGTTCAATATGTTTACAAGTGTTGGTTTTTAAAAGGAATTCTAATATTGAATGGTTTGCTTCTTCAAAGATCAATTGGATAGATAGAATTCTAAAGGAAGAATGTTCCTAAATTGTGAACCAGATGGATGAAATAATTGGGCACAGAAAAAAGGTGAATGTAGATAAAAGTACAGGAAGAGAGTGGCATTAATATTTTAAAACAATGCTAACTTAAATCTGTAGTACTTATCCTTCTCTGTTCAGCACTACATAATAAAAATGGCTTACTCACCTTATTGAAGATGCTGATTTAACTGTGATGGCTTTAATCCATCAATATAACAATGGCAATTGTTCTGTGAGTTAATTAAGAGATGGGGGCATACCTTTAGAGATAAATATTTGTCAGACATCATTAAAGGGGAAGCAATAGAGGGTAAGTATTGTTTTAAAAGTGTACACTGTGTTGTCTCAATCAGTCCTACTACATTGCTAGTCCACAAATTGTTAGCTATCAATCTCCAGGAAAGAAAAAATAGTAATAGTCAATAGGTAAAAATATGGTGCCATCTTATGGCATATTGGTAATCTCTGTCAATTCAGCACCTCATATAGTTTCAAAATCATTGCTTTAGATGGCAATTGTTCTCTGTGTTTGAAACATAACTTTAAACCAAGGATCATCAAACTTATTAAGTGTAGGGCTGATACAAGGTCCCTCAAACTGTTGGGGGAGGGGGCAGACTTCAATCACTTTCACTGCCACTCACACTCACCCTTACAGCAAAATATGTACTTGCTGCCACTTGTGTGTTCATGCACATGCCATGTGTGAACTCACCAGCCACGCATGAGTGTGTGCATGGTGGTAGTGGTGGGGGCTGGGGAAAAGACCTGGGGAGGCAGATTTGGCCCTATGGGCCTTAGTTTGGTAACTCTTGTTTTAAATAGTTACAATCACTCTGGCTTTTGAATATGATGGTGGCACTTCCACAGCCAAATGAATAATAAAAAGTATACCTTTCTTTGTAAGTTAATAAATAATATTAAGCCATTACACATCTAGGATTAGAGAGGGACTATTAGTCATTCTTGAATCTGACCAGTTTTTGCTAAATTTGAAGTGTTTGGTTTTTTTTGTTTTTTGTTTTTGGTGGTTTAGAGTGCTTGAGTATAGCCAAGAACAACTTAAGTAATTGCTATTAGCTCGATAAAGGTTTGAAATAACCCAGCCTTCTAATTAAATCCTTTTTCTCAAGTTACTAGATTTCACAGTAACTGTTGATGGCTGGCAGGAGTCCATTTTAGGAGCTCTTGCTCATCACTCCCAGAATCTGCAAAATGTCTCTGTTCTCATGGTTTGGATCATATGCTACTATGGACAAGACAGTAGAGAATACATATGTAGAGGCTAAGGGCAATGGTGGTCTTTGTGCCAAACCAGGTGAATAATATTCTCCACATTTTGAATTAGAATTCATGCTGTTTAGGCCAAACATCTGCTTCAGCTCTTCAGAATTCCTCAGCAGCAGTCACACTCTTATACGTCACTAGGAATTAGAATAACCACGGTGCCAAAAACACCCCTTCCAAAACCTGTGAAAAATCCAGTTGCTTTTCAGGCTTCCTTTCAGGTCTCACAGATGCCAGCATATTAACAAATCCTCTGACTCTCATTTTGCAATTCAAAGGCAGCTCCAAAACATGCTGTTACAAAAAAAAACCCTTCTTTCTGCTCCCCCCTTTTAAAAATGCATATTATTCATTAGCAGTCTAATATGAGTTTCAGACTGCACAGAGTTTCTTTGCCAGAAGGGCATATGTGCCTGGCCATGTGCTTGAGACAGATAAGTACATAAACAGCATATTGGCACCAGACAGACATCTGTGCTTGGAGAAAAAAAGTGTGTGATATATACATGAATGACATTTTAGCTTTAATTAAATCCACATAGCACTGTAAAGAAGGACTGTTTCCTTCCTCTAAATAATGAAAAACATGTTTTATGGTTGTGGATATTGTTGTTGTTGTTTTACAATATGTGTGTAGTATTTTAATGTCTCTGTCATAATATAACCTCTCATGCTGCAATATTTCAGAACTTGGGAGGTTTAGCTTTAAAATGCTTACAGTTATAATTCTCAAGGCCAAAAGTAGTTGGCTATCATTACAGTTTCACTCTTATTTTCACCCCAGCACCCCAACAGAGCAGGAAAACAAGCCAACATTTGAACCATGTGGTGTGAGACGCACAAAAATATCAGAAGTATGTATTATAATTCACACACACACACACGCATGCACACGCACACGCACGCACACATATATAGTGGCTACTTCATTATAGGAAAGCTGAATTAATTGCAAAGCACTAGTCAAGGAAATAGAACACCTGTCACTGGTACAAGCACACTGCAGACAGTTGAGAAAATTCACAGTTCAATTCACTGTTCATGGATCAAATCCTTGTCAGAAGAAGTAAAACTGCCCAGTATACCAAAGAAACATGGTTACAGGTAAGCAACCTTACTTTCCTTTTCTTTCAAATGTAATTCCTTCTCAGTTTTCAGGCTGGATAACACACACACACACACACATATAATGATTTTTATTAATGAATAACATAAATGATATTAAACAAAAACTTAATGGACACACAAATAATTAAAATATCTTATACATACCTAAGATACTGGTTTTTATACATTGAAAGTAGGTGAACATCATAAAAAGAAAAGTGGAAGTATAGGGATGGAAAGGAATGAAGAGTAAAGAAAAGAGAGAAAGAGAAGAAAAAAAAGGAGAAAAAAACCCCAGCATCATGATTAACATATACTTATACATTTTTCCTTATGATTTCCAGATCACATCCCATGGTATTACTTTACTCTTTTCCCCCATGTGTTTCTAATATTCATGTCATTTTGCATACATATTTAATCTTTTCTTTAACCGCTGTTGATAAAACCATAACTGGACCCTACTCAATTAGACAACTATCGGCCAGTTTCCAATCTCCCCTATTTGGGCAAAGTCGTGGAACATGTGGTGGCCTCGCAGCTCCAGGGGTTTCTGGTAGACACTGATTATCTAGATCCAGCACAGTCTGGTTTTAGGCCGGGACATGGGACTGAGATAGCCTTGGTCACCATGGTAGATGATCTTCGCTGGGAACTGGACAGGGGGAGTGTGTCCCTGTTAGTTCTGCTGGACCTCTCAGCAGCCTTCGATACCGTTGACCACGATATCCTTCTGGAACACCTCGTAGACATGGGACTTGGGGGTACTGCTCTGCAGTGGCTCCGGTTCTTTCTCGAAGGACGGTCCCAGAAGGTGTTATTGGGTGACACCTGTTCGACCCCACAACCATTGTTGTGTGGAGTCCCACAGGGTTCAATTCTGTCCCCGATGTTGTTTAACATTTACATGAAGCCACTGGGGGAGATCATATGGAGTTTTGGAATGAGGTGTTATCTCTACGCAGATGATGTCCAAATCTGTCACTCCTCCTCACCTGTCACCAAGGAGGCTGTTCAGACCGGTGCTTGGCTCCTGTGTCGGACTGGATGAGAGCTAACAAATTGAAATTGAATCCAGACAAGACAGAGGTCCTACTGGTCAGTTGTAAGGCCGAACAGGGCATAGGGTTACAACCTGTGTTAGATGGGGTTACACTCCCCCTGAAGACACAGGTTCGCAGCTTGGGAGTGATCCTGGACTCATCGCTGAGCCTGGAACCTCAGGTCTCAGTGGTGACCAGGAGAGCTTTTGCACAATTAAAACTTGTGCGCCAGCTGTGCCCGTACCTTGGGAAGTCTGATCTGGCCACAGTGGTCCACGCTCTGGTTGCATCCCGAATAGATTATTGTAACACACTCTACGTGGGGTTGCCTTTGAAGACTGTTCGGAAACTTCAGTTAGTCCAACGGGCGACAGCTAGACTACTCACTGGAGCGTCATACGGGGAGCATACCATTCCTCTACTATGTCAGCTCCACTGGCTGCCGATCTAGTTCCGAGCACAATACAAAGTGCTGGTCTTGACCTATAAAACCCTATATGGCTCTGGCCCAGCGTACCTGTCTGAACGTATTTCCTTCTACATCCCACCTAGGAATTTAAGATCATCTGGAGAGACCCTGCTCTCGGCCCCACCCCGTCGCAAACAAGACTGGTGGGAACAAGGGACAGGACCTTCTCGGTGGTGGCCCCCCACCTGTGGAATTCACTCCCTGGGGAAATTAGATCATCGTCATCCCTCCTCTCTTTTAGAAGGAAATTAAAAACATGGATATGGATATGGGACCAGGCGTTTGGGTAATCTGGCAGACTGACAAGGACAATAATGACAAAAGCTTCGGGAACGGACTATGATAAGTTGAATGGACTCACTAATTACAGAGAAATGATGGCCACCAGGCTGGCTTTTTTCTATTAGATTTTTTCTATTAGATTTTATTGTATTAATTTAATGTTTTAATTATTTGTAACTACTGTTATTTGTATTTTACTGTATTGAATTGTAGGCATCAAATTTGTGCCGGTTGGAAGCCTCCCTGAGTCCCCCCTAGCGGGTTGAGAAGGGCGGAGTAAAAATACATGAAGGCACAATCCTATACAACTGAAGGCACAATCCTATACAAGGATCTTTTCCCTCTATCTCGCAGACTAGAGATTAATTCAAAATGGTTCCTTTATTACTTTAATATCATGACTGAAGACTCAACTTAAACTAGGAACCCCTTCACTCTTGCTCAATTGGCTAATGACTGCCTCATTTTTAAAATGCCCCCTCTTTCCTTTTCAGTTAGCTCTGCCCCTCTTTTGCCTGCTATCCACTCTAAAATGGATACATTTCTAATGCAGTGGCTTTGCAACCATGGCAATGCATCAACCAATCATATGCATCTACTTCTGCCTGGCCTTGTCATAATATTAACAGTAATAAACATAGACAAAACTTCCATTATGATTAGTTATTATGTTACAATGACCATGTTCCAGTAGCATTCTCTCCTGATGCCTTCACCATTTGGAGCCATGGAGGAGGAGAACTAAACAAGTTCCTGGACCACATCAACAACATCTACCCAAACATCCAATTCACCATGGAAAAATAAAATGAAGGAAAACTACAATTTCTAGATGTCCTATTCATCCACAAACCAAATCTACAATTGGGCCACACAGTTTACAGAAAACCTACACACACTGATAGATATCTACATAAAAACTCCAGCCATCACCCAGGACAAAAAAGAAGCACAAATGAAGCCCTGGCAGACCATGCAAAAAGGATCTGAGAACCTTACCTCCTCCAATGTGAACGGAACCACCTAAACTGGGCTCTACAGACCAATGGATATACTCCTCTGCAGACAGCAGAAGAGCTGCAAGACCAAGAACAAGCCACGAGAGAAAAGATAAAGATCCACCCAAAGGAAAAGGGAACCATACATCAAGGGAACCACTGACCGCATAGGGAAATGGATGAAGCACAACCTACAAACTATCTACAGACCCACTAAGAAAATTCAATAAGTGTTACATTCAGCAATCGATAAGAGGGATCCTCTTGCCTTTGCAGGAATCTACCAGCAGAGAAGTCAGCTGTAGCAGAGCACTTGATGAACCAATCTGGACACAGAATATTATTTGAGAACACAGAAATGTTGAACCGCTCAGGCAATTATCATGTCAGACTAATGGAAATCCACAGACATTTGAACAATTTCAAGAAAAATGAGAAAACAATGAAAATGAACAAAATCTGGTTAAATGAAAGTATAAAATGAGAGTACATAATGATATATATGTTATATGCCATAAGTTAAACTAAAACCACAATATTAAAGAATAAAGAGGGTTGCATTAGGAGTTTGAAGCAGGGAGGGAATGCCCTTATCAGCACAGCTGAAAAGGTTGACAAATGGCCCAGAACAAACTAGCACAGTTAAACGTGGAATTGTAGTAACACTTCTTTAAAGGCAAGTTAGTCTAAACTCATGTGATAGAAAAGAAAAAGAAAAAGAATTATTATGTATTATGATTACTGGGTATTAATGCTATATAAGAGGTAAGTTAGAGATAAGTGGGAAAAGCATTATGAGATGGGATGGAATTTGACAGTATCGGCTGAGAAGGTATACCCTTATTAAGGGTGGCCAAAATGAAATAATAAAAAATAAAAAATATATTTGAATGTTAAAGTAGTATAAGATTTAGATTGAAAGGAAATGATAAGTAGTTTCAAGGAACTTTTATTTGGAAATAAGATGAAGGGCAAAAGGTAAAGGGCATTGTTGGGGGTATTATATCAAATGAAATGGGGATACAGGTAGAAGAAAATGCAGAGGTCAAGGAAGCTCAATGGAGGGGAGGGAGATTAGTCTCTTACTAAAATCACATTGGCCATATAGAGAGTTGCCAAGAACTAAAGAAAAAAGGAATGAGGAAAATAAGCCAAAATAAAAATAAAATAAACACATTTAAATGGGATTATTCCTAAAATGCATCAGCTTTAATATTAATAGATTAGCTTCAAACAATAAAAGGGCACGGTTAAGAAGATACACTGAAAGAAATAATTTTGGCTGTATAATGTTACAGGAAACACAGAGATAAAGAAAAGACCCAGAAAAATTACTAAATTTGCCAGGGTGGAGTTTAGTGGCAGAGGCTTGAGCGAATAATAAAACAAAGGGAGTTGCCATCTGGATGAAAAATAATTTAGAGGTGGTACAACATGATTTGGTGGTGGATACTAAAAAGAACCCCTGGTGGTGCAGTGGGTTAAAGCACTGAGCTGCTGAGCTTGTTGATCGAAAGGTCGCAGGTTCGATTCCGGCGAGCTGCGTGAGCTTCCGCTATCAGCCCTAGCTTCTGCCAACCTAGCAGTTCGAAAACATGCAAATGTGAGTAGATCAATAGGTACTGCTCCGGCGGGAAGGTAACAGCGCTCCATGCAGTCATGCCGGCCACATGACCTTGGAGGTGTCTACGGACAATGCTGGCTCTTTGGCTTAGAAATGGAGATGAGCACCACACCCCAGAGTCAGACATGACTGGACTTAATGTCAGGGGACTACCTTTACCTTTACCTTACTAAAGGAAGATGGGTAATTTTTAAAGGAGAAATTTATGGGATAAAAATTACAATTTTGAATATATATGTGCCTAATAAAGGTAAAAAAAGATATATAGAGAAGATATTTAGAAAGCTGGAGGGAATATATGAAGGAGAAGTAATTGTTGCAGGTGACTTCAATATGGACTTAATACAGAATAAGAGTAGTATATTAAACACATGGAAATTGAAGGACTGTTTCAAAGAAGTAGACATACAACCAAAACCAACATATTTTTCAGGAAGGCATAAAAGTTTACTTCTATAGACTATATATTAATCAGACACTCCAATCAATCCAAGATATTAAAAGTTGATACCGGACAGATAGAAATATTAGACCATGCACCAGAACAAATAACAATACATCTAATAGAGGAAAAATCTCAATATAAATGGAGATACAGGGATTCAATACTGAAACAGGAAAAAAACAGGGAAGAGATAGTAAAGGAAATGAAGTTTTTTCAAGTGAACCGAAAGTCGGCAAAAGAAGGAATTATATGGGATATGATGAAAGCATTTGTAAGAGGATTATTAATAAAAAAAAGTAGTATTCAAAAAGAAAATAAGAAATTTAGAATGGAACACAATATATAAGCAAATGGAAGAGAAATATAAGGAGTTACAGAATAGATATGATAAAAAATTAAAAAAGAAATTTATATGTTCAAAGAAGAGCTGGAAGAAATTGATAAATTTGATATATGGAAAAACGAATGGGGACTTTCCAACATATGTGGTGGTCCTGTAAGAAGATAAGACCGTATTGGAAAATAATCCAGGAGAGGTGTCAAAAATACTAAAAAAGAATGCTTCCTACTAGGATTAGCGGATAAGACGTGGGACAAAGAAATGGATAAAATATTCATGTACTTAATAACAGCTGTCCGCATATTGCTAGCTAAAATATGGAGACAAAGGACAATACCATCGGAGGAAGATTGGATAGAGAAGATACTAGACAAAATAAACATGGACCACTTAACATACATTTTGTCAACCGCTCGTAACATGCCTGTGTCAGCAACAAACTGGACTCCCTTTAAGGAATGGCTCAGGGAAAGGAAGATAAATATATACATATGTTAACATCAAATAGTAAGAGGCCAAGAACTAACTATTAGGTAGAATGACAGTTTATAAAGATGTACTAGGAAAGCAAATAGGAACAGGAAAAGGATTAACAATCAGGTAGAATGACAGATTAAAAAAGATGTACTAGGAAAGCAAATAGGAACAGCAAAAACAAACGGCAGGACATGAGTAAGTGTAAGAAAAAGATTGTACAAGAGAGATGATAAACAGAAGCATATCAACTATAGACATTTGGGGGCTAAAAGATATATTTTTGTATGCTTGAATAAATATTTATATGTGTATAGTATTAGGGAAGGAAAGGTATACCGAGAACATATAGCACAATAAGAAGAGTGAAAGTACAAAACAAGGAAATACAGAACTTGCTGAAATACTTGCTGAAATACCATAGTAGAGAGAGGAGGAGGCCTGTGGCCATTGCGGGCCCTTTTTAAGGTAGACTTTATATGTTGTGTATGTCGTAGGTAAGTTTGTTGTTAGTCTCGAGATGTGTGTTGGTGTATGTTTGTACTTTTCTCTTGTGTCTTTTTTATTACTGTATTAATAAAACTCAATAAAATTTAATAAAAAAAGAAAAGAAAAAAGAAAGGTTAAAAATTATTTCGAAAGGACAAATATCAATTCAGTTAGACGACTAACAAATTATCTTTTAAAAAAAGAAGGAAAAACATAGATTGAAAGAAATATATGAAAAAATAATAAATTTATAAAGGACAATAAAAGCATAAGGGAGATATTTGCTGATTTCTATCAGAAATTATATAAAGGAGAAAATATATGTGAAGATTGGGTGAGGGGAAAAATAGGAGAGGAGGGAAAAAACCCAAATACAGAGCGAAATATCATATCAAGAGATTGAGGAAGTAATAGACAATCTTAAAAAAGGAAAATCACCAGGAAACGATGGATTTACTGCAGAATTCTATAAACAAATGAAGGAGGTCCTGATCCCAGAATTAGCAATAATTTTTAATAATATAATAAAAGAGAGAGAAGTACCGGAGTCCTGGAGAGAAGTGGAAATAATAACCATACTCAAACCAGGGAAGAATCCAAGAGAAGTGAATTCATATAGACCAATTATTTTACTGAATCAAGATTACAAAATATTTGCGAAAATTTTAGCAAATAGATTAAAGGATATATTACCAAAAGTGATAGGGGAAGATCAATACGGCTTTACAAAGGGAAGAAATATAAGCCACCCACTGAGGAATTTGATCAACATTATTGCCCAGAAAAGTAAAAAAAAAGTTATGCATTTATCAAATTGGATGTATATGAAGCATTTGATACAGTTAATCACAATTTCTTATTTAAAAGAATGGAAAATTTGGGAATAGGCAGTGAATTTATTGAAATCATAAAAGAAATATATAAAAAGGGGAAGGCAAAAGTGGAAGTAAATGGGGGAAATAGTTATAGAAAGAGGGTTTAAGCAGGGATGCCCACTATCCCCAATACTATTCACATTAGCTATAGAGTATTTAGTGGACAGAATAAGAAGTAATGGTAGAATAAGGGGATATAGAATAGAAAATAAGTAGGCCTGGGTAACAACGGAAAAAATTGTTTCTAATATCGTTTCGTTTTTAGGGTGCCTCAGCGTTTTGTATTTAAAAATATATCCGAAATTTTCCCTAAAAAAAGTTTGGTATTTACGAAATTTCGTTAATATTTACAAAACGTTTTGTAAAGATGGCGCCCTTTTTTTTCAATATTTTTTCAATATTTTTTAAATTTAATTATTAATTTTTAATCTGGGATAAACTGAACACCTAGGATCAGATCCTGGGATATAAGTTCTGCCTGGAAGGGCCCTGTGATAATCCAGTTCAAAGCAGATAATATGAAAAAAAAATAAGAAAAAGAAAAAAAACTCAACTCTGGGGGGTTTTTTTGTTTTTGTACATCCCCCTGCCATTGGTATTATTCTGGATCATGTAGTTGTGCAGAAGGGCCCTAAACCTCCCTCTCCACTGCCATATACTCACGGGGAGTGGGTGGCTGGGAGTGGAATGAGGAGGTCGGCGGGAGAGGTCGCCCCCGGCTGCTCTTGCCCCACCCCCATGGATGCCCCTTCCTGCCGCCGCTGCCCAGTCACTCCAAGCTTGAGATGGAGCCGGGGGCAGGGACAGCTCAGCTGGCCACCACCCCACCAGTCTCCCTGATAACCGGGCCTGCCGCTCCTCCTCCTCTTCCTCCCCCCTCGCCCTCGGCATCTCCGAGCAGCGCAGCCTGAGGAGGAGGAGGAAGAGAAAGGGTCGGAGGATTGGGGGGGGGAGGAACGGAAGGCCCCATGACCAGGGAGACTGGCGGGGTGGTGGCCAGCTGAGCTGTCCCCACCCCTGGCTCCCTGTCAAGCCTGGAGTGACGGGGGGCGCCGGCAGTGGAAGGGGCCATCCACAGGGGCGGGGCAAGAGCAGCCAGGGCTAGAGCAGCAGGCTGCGCCGCTCGGTGGGGGCGGGGAGGAAGAGGGACCCTGCTGCTGCTGCTGCTGCTGCTGGAGGCGGAGAAGGAGGAGGATGGGAGGAGGAGGAGGAGCAGGCTTCGATACCACCAGCAGCAGGGTCCCTCTGGCCTTTGAGCCTGCCCAATCAGGAGAACCCACAGGGCAATCAGCTCCATGGGTTCTTCTGATTGGCTCCCGGAGCTGCCAGCAAGCATCTAGCCATCTTACGTATTTCCGAAATGGACGGAAATACAAAAATATTTGGCGCATGCTGTTTCAATTTTGAAAATACACTTCCGGGTTTGGAAAAAAGTTTGATATCATTTCGTATATGGAAAATTAACGGGAAAAAAACGATATACAAAATTAACGAACGAAACTGCCCAGCCCTAGAAATAAGGTATTAAAAGTAAATTGTTTTGCCGATGATTTATTGATAATAACAGAAAGCCCAAGAGAATCACTAAAAGAATTGGAAATAATAGTAGACTTTTATAAATGTTCAGGATTAAGATAAATATAACAAAATCAGAATTACTGGGGTTCAATTTGGGAAAAAGATTACTAGAGGATATTCAGAGAAGAGAAGATATTTAAATAGCAAAAAAGAAAATGAAATATTTGGGTATTTTCCTAACTAATAGATCAGAGAGGCTTTGGGACTTAAGTTATAAGAAAATATGAGGGAAGATACAAGAACAAATGAAAAATTGGAAGGAAAAAATTTAAATATATCAAAGAAAATTAGGGCAATTAAAATGTGTATATTTCCTAAAAAAATTTATTTGTTCCAAACATTGCCATTAGATATCTCACAGCAAACATTTCAAAAATGGGATGGAGAAATTAGAAAGTGGATATTTGGAGGGAAGAAACCAAGAATAAGTAATAAGGAATTATATATGTCAAACAAAGAAATAGGATGGGAGATACAAAAATTACAAGAATATTATGAAGAATTTCACTTGAAGGCAATTTTGTAATTAGAAGAAGAAAATCAAGTGAAAGGGATAAGAATAGAAAATGAAGTAAACAAAGGTCAAGGTGAATATGGAATTTTCACACAAAAACTAAAAGAGGCAATAGGAAAAACAATAGGTCCGAGGAAAATAGCTTTAAAAATATGGGAAAAAATAGGGAGTCTGAAGAACAAAGAGGATAAGAGTGTTATAAAGAAACTGAAAGAGTTGGAATATTGTAAAAGAAAGGATTTATATAACGAAAAAGATGTACTAATGGAATGGAGCCAGTTGGAAAATTTAGGAGAAGAAAGATTTAGGTTAATACTAATATTAAGAGGCATTTGGGAACAAATAATAGAAGAAGAAAGTAACAGAGGTGAAAATATAATAGATAGAATATTAAAAGATAGATCCAGTGGTAGGCAAAAAGGGTTGGGTAAAATATATGGAAGAATGCTAGAAGACAAGGAATTTATGTACAAAAGGATGGGAAATAGATGGGAAAAGGAAGGAGGCATAGGGAAAGTAAATATAGATACAATAAGGAATGGATTAAACAAAATAAAGATAGAAAAATATAGGGAACTGGAGCAGAAAGTAATAACAAAATAATATAGGACACCAATGCAATTGGCACATATGATCCAGGGTCTAAATCCGAAATGTTGGCACTGTGGGAGTAGAGAAGCCTGGTATTCGCATCTGTGGTGGGAATGTAAGGAAACACAAAAGTTCTGGAATCAAATTTTCAAGAAAATTGAACTATATACAAAAATAAAAAAAATTTAAATCTGCAGATTCTCTTAAAAGGGATTTGCGGGTACAGTAAAATAAAAGCGCATGAACAAAAATTAGTTATGATGATGTTTAGCACGGCACATGCTGTGATTGCCTGGGGGTGGAAAGAAAAAAAGAAATTGACCCTTGAAAAATGGCATGAATATGTGTGGGAACAAGTATAATTAGAAATTATGGATATTATAAGAAATGAAAAACCATGAACAGAAAAGAAAAGGGGTGGAAAGAAAAAAAAATTATTGAAACTTAAGCAATGTAAAGTAAAGATAAATGTATTACAAATAGGTGATAACAATACAATAAAAAATAATTTTAAAAAATCTGGCTACCAGTATTTTAAAAACACCAGAATCAAGTCAGCAAATAAAGAACACAACTTAGAAATGGGGGAATTCCAGACAGCTAACAATCAAGTGCCAGTTAACACCTTCCAAACAAAGGATGTCCTAAGGCAGCAACAGCCAGACTTTGAAATTGCTAGGCTTTTCAATGCTAATCAAGCTGGCCAATTGCAACATTCACACTTGCCTCAAACTTGCTCCCACCACGGGCATTCCACAGATATATAAACCCCACTTGCCCCATTTCCAACAGACCCCTAAACAAAACTCTGAGGATGCCTGCCATAGATGCAGGTGAAACTTCGGGAGAGAATGCTAGTGGAACATGGCCGTACATCCTGAAAATGTCACAGTAACCCAATAATTCCAACCATGAATGCCTTCAACAAAATACTATAAATATTTTTAAATCCATTTTTTTGTGTAAATGTTACATTAAGTTGTTTTCATTTGCTTTTAATGGCTGTATTTCAATAGAAAGATCAAGTCAATAAGAATGTATGGCAATATATGAGATATAGTATTAGGCCTATTTCTAAAAACAACTCTGCAGCAACCAGAGACTACATTGATTCAGCATGTATGGGTGCTGGTTAATGGAAATATGTTTTTCAAAGTTGAGCAGCTGTGGCCATGTAGCCAAAAATAATCTAAACTTTTAGAAATACAGACCATCTTATAATAATGCTCAGCATAGGTTTTTAAACGCCGTTGTGTTATTGTTAATGTTTATTGCTTATTTTCTGCTTATGAGGGTTTTTTTTTTTTTGTATTACTGTTGTTATTGTTTTTTACTGTTGTATTGTGGGCTAGGCCTCATGTAAGCCATACCGAGTCCCTTGAGGAGATGGTAGCAGGGTACAAATAAAGTATTATTATTATTATTATTATTATTATTATTATTATTATTATGGCAGCATGGTGAATTTGGCAGAAGGAAAGATGTGGCCAATAATGGTGATTTCATCGCAATGTATGTGATGTGTGTGGCATTAACAGGGTTACTGCGGGGACAATGCGGACTGAGAAATCATGGTGTCAAACACATTTTCAGCCTAATGAGAATATTAATAGAAACAACCAAACCCTCCCTAATGAATAGGCATGGTTAGGTTCGGTCGGAATCTTCATAATTCGGAATAAATTCGGAAAGATTTGCTTTTTGAAGTGATTTCAAAGTTTTTAAGGAAACCGGAAGTCCCTTTGCTCTTCCAAAGCTTCCCCCCCCCCCCATTTCTGTTATGAAGCAGTAAGTAAGTCGGAAATGATTCAATTCAACATTTTCCCGCCTGGGTCCTGGAAAGCCACATTAAAAAAGCAGCCTGGGTGACTGTCCCCCTTCCTTTCCCTTCCCATTCTCTCTGGGTCCTGGAAAGCCACGTTAAAGAAGCAGCCTGGGTGACTGTCCCCCCTTCCTTTCCCTTCCCATTCTCTCTGGGTCCTGGAAAGCCACGTTAAAGAAGCAGCCTGGGTGACTGTCCCCCTTCCTTTCCCTTCCCATTCTCTCTGGGTCCTGGAAAGCCACGTTAAAGAAGCAGCCTGGGTGACTGTCCCCCTTCCTTTCCCTTCCCATTCTCTCTGGGTCCTGGAAAGCCACGTTAAAGAAGCAGCCTGGGTGACTGTCCCCCTTCCTTTCCCTTCCCATTCTCTCTTGGTCCTGGAAAACCATGTTAAAGAAGCAGCCTGGATGACTGTCCCCCCTTCCTTTCCCTTCCCATTCTCTCTGGGTCCTGGAAAGCCACGTTAAAGAAGCAGCCTGGGTGACTGTCCCCCCACTTCCTTTCTCTTTCTCTCCATTCTCCTCTCCTTCCTACTCTTTTCCTCCTCTTCCTCCGCTTAAGTGGATGAAGGGGAAAGGAAAGGGCCTGAAGATGTTAGGAATGGTGGGAGTTGAAGTCCAGGACACCTGGAAGAATATCTGATCTGCTCTCAGGCCCCATATACATTGCCATGTAATGCAACTTGAAACTGCATTATGTATATACTCAGTGATGTACACTTCTATCATGCAGTTTAGCTGCCTTCTATGAGTCTTCATAATGCATAATACAGTAGGTCCGCAGTTTAAATCTGGTTTGAATCTGGTTTTACAGTTTGAGGTGCCAGCAGGAAGGTAATGGCACTCCATACAGTCATGCTGGTGACATGACCTTGGAGCTGTCTACGGACATTGTGTCTCTTTGGCTTAGAAATGGAGATGAGCATCACTCTCCAGAGTACGACAGGACTAGACTGAATGTCAAGGGGAAACCTTTACCTCTACTTTGATAATCTGAATTATGTGACAGGAGGAGGAGGACTGCCTCCTCCTCCTCCGCATTGACAGCCAAGGCAGGCCTGGAGAGCCCCTGAAGTTTCCCCAGTGCCAGTGCTATTTTTTTCCAACTGCGCATGTGTGTCTGCCATTAACAACACTATTCCGAAGTTTCTGAAGTTTTGGAACGTTATGGATTTTTTGAGGAAAAAAATCAGAATTCAATTCTGAATCGAATCTGAAATGAGTTTTGAATCTTTTTTGTGTGTGTGTGGATCAACCAAGCCTACTAATGACTTTCCTCTTTCAGTACAGGTATCATAAGATATTTTTTTTCAGCTTGACATATCTGATGTTCTCTAAGGCTGGATCTTCACTGCTCTATATCCCTGGATCTGATCCCAGATTATCTGCTTATCCCAGATTATCTGACAGTGTAGACTCATGTAATCCAGTTCAAATCAGATAATCTGGAATCAGATCCTGGGATATAGGGCAGTGTAGATCCAGCCATAGGGCGTTTCCAGACAGTCTTTTATCCTAGGAGCATTTAAAAATGCGGATGTTCCTGGGAGGCTATACCCATCCCAAAAAGTGCATGCTTTCTGGGGTGGATGTCTAGATGTTCTGCTGGGACTGGCCTGGCATAACATCTGGAGACACTCCCCCCTCCTCCTCCGCAGCCTCCATGATAGTCTTGCTGGAGCTCTCCTGGCATGTAGAAATGACACACCATGAGAGCAAGGGGGGGGATTGCTCTCCCCCCTGCTTTCCTGGTGCACCAGGAGAGCTCCGGCAAGACTGTAATGGAGGCCAGGTAAGTTTATTACATGTTTAAAAGGGGGGTGGGGGCTGTGGGGGAGGGGTGGGATTTCCACAGAAATCCAGAAATCTCCAGAAAACTGTGAGAATGGTGTGAGAATGGTGAGAATGGTGTCTGGTGAAGTAGTGGATTTATCCCATGCCTTCAAAGAAGGAGTGGAATAAATCCACTATCTAATTAAATAACCACAAATCAGGGTGAATTAATTGCGGGTTGGCCAGAACGTCATCTGGACAGCTCCTTTTTTATTGTAGAAGTTTCCACAATAAAGGGACTGTCAGATGGGCCCTAAGTCACAGTACATATTTCCTAGACATAGCCATGTTATTTTCCTAAGCCCCAAATTTAATGAAATATTTTCTTCATGCCTCATAGTTAAAATACAATAGCAAAGTGGACGGCTCTAATTTTTTAATTTTTTTATGATATCTGAAATCTGCTGCCTAATGCATATTCCTCACTCTACCTAATAGAAAGGCTCAGTCCAGCTTTTAAAATAGGGTTTTCTAGAACTATAGCTATAGGGCACTCTACGTATTCTACTATGCTCTGAGATCAAACTTACACAAAGTCTTCAGTATTGTATTGTGCCTTTGGTATTTGTTGTTTTGTGCTTTTAAGTCCTTCCCAACATATAGACATCTTGAGGTGACCCTAGAGTTGTTGTTGTTTGACAAGATTTCTTCAGAAATAGTTTGCCATTGTTTTTCTTTGTCTCTGATTTCCCCAAAGTAGATACCCAAGAGTTTGAAGATTCAAACAAGAGTTTGAAGATTAAAACTCTTGTTCATCAGACTACTAGTCCAACATGTAAACAAGCACACTTTACTAGGTCTTGGAAGGCGTGGGATAAATCCACTACTTCACCAGACATCATTCTCACCATTCTCACAACTAAGGGTGTGTAATGAAACATGAATTCATTTGAGCATATAGCTGAGCTGGACAGTAAACAATGCTTTCATTTTAGACTTTTTCTTTTTTCAAAATATTTTATATATGATAAATATAACAGATACCAAGAGAAAACTGTAATGGTAACACTCATATTATGACAATGAAAATAATAAAAAATGTGGTGCAGTTGCATATTGTAACCACAGGAGAGCATGCTTTACTTGTTATACTGTTAATATTTTATGGTATGGGAATGTCCTAGATTAAATTTAAAGCCTGTATCTAAAATAGGTCATTCAATTGAATGCAATATAGATTGCACATCAAACATTCATTATCCAAAATTACAAAATTTGAAATGCACAAAAATGTGAAATTGTCCACATGGGTGGCTGAGCTAATGACACCATTTCTTTCTGGAGGTTCAATGTGCATAAACTTTTTTGTGTTCAAAATTATTTAAAATATTGTATAAAATTATCTGATCCCAAGCATTTGACAATTAGCCTGCAATCCTGAGAAAATATCCATATGATTGCCATGCAATTTGCTTGATTTCATTAGCAAATGTTTTGCTTTTCAAAAAGATTTAAAATAAAAGTATTAAATAGTCTTTCAGTTTAGAATACAAGTTAATAATAGTGCTTGTCTTAAAGGAAAGGCAAATATTGTATTATGCTATACTGCAATTTTAATAACAAGTGTTCCAGAAGGACGAATGAGACACAAATGGGTCAAAGGCAAAATGAGATATTTATCCTCAATCAACAGAGAGGACATCAGCAGAGACAGTACTTCAAAGAACTGACATGCCACAATAACAAAAGGAGAGCATTTCAATTTCATTTTGACAGCTATTCAAGAAACTTGCACCAGCTCCTGATTGGTTTTGAAACCATCCAGCAAGAATCTGTGCCCTTAGTGGTTTAGGACTCCATCTGACATCATTGCTGGTTGGCTCTTTGTGATGGAAGGAACTTTAATAAATGGTGATTGGAGTATTTGAAGTATCTGTTTGTTTCTTTGATCTGCCCTGGGGGGGGGGGGGGGCATGGTCGGATAAGAATGTGGTGTGGCAATTGTCATTGGGTTTATGATGGACTTTATGGTTTGGCTCTAGTGGACACAAAAGTGTTAGGCCAAAGTACAAAATAAGTGCTTAAATATGATAACAATTTCAATGGTTGTTGCAAGGACGAGGCTGGCTTGGGGCATGGGAGATGGATCATTCCCACAGATAGCCCTGATCATATCGGGGCTATTGGGTAAGGATGAGGTGTGGCAATTGCCATTGGGTTTATAATGGGCTTTATGGTTTGGCTCCAGTGGACACAATGGAGTTAGGCCAATGTATACAATAGGTGCTTGAAGACGATAACTATTTCAATGGTTGTTGCAAGGACAAGGCTGGCTTGGGATATAGGAGATGGATCACTCCCACAAATAGCCCCAATCATATCAGGAGAAAACAGGAAGAAGACCCAGAAGTTTGGATGCAAATTAATCATGTGTTGTCCTCACATTTCTCCGTTCATTGTGTAAGAATTATGGAAATTTTAAAGATTGTTTCCTGGTATGCAGGGGTATTAGGAAACATTTCAAAGATATTCACGAAAAGGGTTAGTGTACGACAAAGGTGTACATGCTTGCTTTATGTTCCAAGGGAGCCACATCTCAGAATTCATATGCTTTATATAATCCATAATTTGGGGATCCATTTTTTTGATAACATCATCATTACAGTAACATTTGCAAAAAGCAAGGCAAGGCAAGGCACTTCTTGGGATGTTACAGTAACACCCGGTTTGCATCATAATACCAAGTTGTTCAAACCTAGCCCTAGTATATATTCTTCTTAAGGGTAACGAAAGTGGGATAGTCAGATAGTGTTCTCAATGAATACACTATGCTCTTCTAAGATAAAAACCATTATTTTTTAAAATACAAATAACAAGTAAAAGTTATATGGGGTAATAAGAATACTAAAATGCAGTTGCAACAGTAACCAACTATTTAGGACATTGGAATAACCTGTTTCACTAATTACTTTTGAAAGATCAAATTCCACGCTAAAAGTAAAAGTGGAAAGAGGAAACTATGATTAAGAAAGATCCCTCTCTCTTCAACATGATATCAACAGAACATTCTCTTTCATTATTAGTCAAATTCCTAGTCAGATAATCTACATGATACATCTGGAAATATGATATATTGATCCTTGTCTTCATTTTTTCTGAGCACCAGGTAAAACATTGAAAAAGCAGGCATGCTGGCTCAGAGACATAGCAGTCAGTCTTGAGTATACTAGTTGAGACTGATAATGTGGTTCCTCTCTTTTGCTATCTTCTGGGAGGCCATATCTCTGCAGATTATTCTTGGATTCCTTGCTACATTTCTTCTCCTTACTGACTACGTAAGGCGGAGACGGCCAAGGGATTTCCCCCCAGGTCCTGTGCCTCTTCCTTTTCTGGGCAATCTGCTTAGTTATGATTTCAAGAATCCTCATCTCTATAACCAAAAGGTAAGGTGGAGAAGTGCTTGGATAGTGCATATGTCCTTTTAAGACGCAAGGAGGCTCCTCTAATAAAGAAATAACTGTTGCTAATTGTTGCTTTGAGCTGCCAGGTTAGCTTTGATGTATGGTGACTAAGGTTGGATCTAAACTGCCCTATATCCCAGGATCCTATCCAAGATTATCTTCTTTGAGCTGGATTATGTGAATTTCCACTGTCATATAATCTGGGATAAGCAGATAATCAGGGATCGGATTCCAGGATATAGGGCAGTATAAAAGTGGCCCAAATGAGTAACAGCCCTTCCGGAGATAACTTTTACTACAAGCCCTTATCAGCTCTTGGAAAACTTAAGACTGAAGCTTCCTTAATTGAGTCAATCTATCTGCAATGTAATCGTTCTTTTCTCCTGCTGCTTATTTCTCATTTTATAATGACACAATATTTGCTTTCTGATAACCCAGGAGTGGTTATTAAACCTGATGGTTTTAAATTACATCAGATTAGGTTCCAAGTAAAAAGAAGAAAGTGATTTATGATAAGAACAGTTCATTGATGTAATAAATGCCTATGAGCAGGGTTGGCTTCTCTGTCCTTCGAGCAGAGCGTAGCTACCCCTTTGGAATGTTCAAGGACTTTTTCAAAGAAGTAAGTAGAACTGGATGACCTAGTATACAACTTCAGAAAAATCATCTGGCTATGTCCCAATAGCCAGAAGTACCATGATGATATCATCCACTGGGGACTACAGATTATAACCTGGAGCTCTTAAAGATGCTTGTGTTATAACTGGACACTTTGATCATCACTGGCTACTAAATGGTCATGGTTTTACACCTTCACAAGGAAGACTGTCAGGGAAATCTCCAAGATAACAGAATATTTAAAAAATACAAAACAGGATAATTAACTTGGTAGTTAGCTCACAGCAAGCAGAAAGTGTAGTGTTGTGGCTGTAAAAGAAGTATTGAGCTAAGGAGGCAAAAGTGCAGAGTTCAAGCCTTAAAGTTTCAAAAGGTTTATTAAAAATATATAAGAACTAGATTGTTGATTAGGTCTAAGCTTCTCTCTAACTCTATTACTTCTAAGGTTCAGACAAAAGGGGGAAAAACTCTGAATACTACATTTTCTCATTTACATAATGTAGAGAGAGGTCTGAATGAAAAGGTGGAAAAAGAAGTGTGATCATGATGTCTTATAATGAAAAGACATGCATCCTAAAGAAATGCCATTCTACTTCATCAATTACGTCATCAGCAGAGATTTTATTAGTTTCTGGATTAAAAGTTTGGTACCTTCCATTTCCTGAACAGAACTCTGCAGTCCAGTCAAATTTGTCTCTTTTTTCTTTTGGAATAGATTTGTAGACTTTGCTGTCAAATACTCTCAAGTGCTTTACATTGGGTGTGTGTTCATGCCATAATTCATAAGGTAATACAATCTTTGCAGCCATGGGTAGTCTATTTTGCAAATAATTAGCACTATTCATGGTTTCAGCCCATAGGCTGGGTGGCAATTTGGAGTCTAAGAGCATAGATCTGGTCATTTCAATCAGACTCCTATTTTTCCTTTCAGCAATGCCCTTCTGGCATGGAAAATAGGGGAGCATGTGCTCATGGTCTATGCCAAATTTCTTGAGAAGGTCATCTACTGACTGGTTGCAATACTCTCCACCATTATCAGTTCTCAGTGCTTCAGAAATTCTATTGATCTTGTTGCTTACAGTTGGGAAAAAAACCTACTGTAGTCTGTCATAAACTCCATCTTTACTCTTAAGGAAATACACAACTGGATATCTGGAATAATTGTCAATAAAGGTCAGAACGTTGACAGAACTCTCATTGCTCCACAGACATCAATGAAATGAGTTGCAGAGGGTGCTCAGTCATCATCTCAGTGGACTTAGGTGCAGGCAGGGCATACGATTTCACCTCGATACACACATTACATTTCTCTGTGCAGCAATTTTGCATTTCAAAACCTGTAGTCAATTGAGCAACTTGAATCAAATACGTATAATTTGCATGAGAAAAATGATGATAAAGTCTTAAAATGAAAGGACATGCATCCTAAAGAAATGCAATTCTACATCATCAATTAGGATGAGAGGAGAGAGAGAGAGAGAGAGAGAGAGAGAGAAAACAGATACAACGACAGACATTCAGGAGGGGGAGCGGGGGGGGGGGGAATTCCTAATGCTATCTAGTTGCTTCTCATTGATGACTGCAGACTTGAGCAGTGTGTGGTTGAATTCCAACAGAAAGAAGGGTTGTACCGGGATTTTGATCAAAAATGAGGTAATCAAGAATTTTTCAAAAGTTCAAAACTTAACCATAACATATTTCCTCCTTTCAGCTTGTTGCAATATATGGCAATGTCTTCAGTTTGCAGTTTGGAAATATGCATATTGTCTTTGTGAATGGACTGCAAGCAGTGAAGGAAGCTCTTATTCATCAGGGTGAAAGCTTTCTAGGTCGGCCACAAATCCCTATTATCTATGACATTTCAAAGACATTTGGTTAGTATATTTGCCTTCATTTCTTTATTTTCTGCAAAGAATCTTCCCCATCTTTTGTATTCATAAATCAGATTTAATTTTGTAGGAGTACACCCACTGAAAAATTCTAAATGACAATTTCTAAACAATTTAATATACAGTCTCTATACTTTGAGAACAGCCTAATTTTAGCTTACAACTTCTCACTTGGTACATAAACCATTATAAAGTACTACATATCACTAAATAGAACCCTATATTCATTTTCTAACATAAAATAAATAAAAGAAAAGATTTTATTTAGGTTTCAAAATAACGGAAGAATGCCATATTGATGCAGCCTAGAAACACATTGGGGATTTTTTTTTATAGCTGTTCCATCACACTGTTGACTTATGTTCAGCTTGTGGCTTACCAAGGGTCCTTCCACATAGGCATTTCACCCAGATCAAAATGTGGATCATTTGATTTGGTCTGGAGTGGGTACATAAAACTGGCTGTAAGCTGAAATGCAGGACAAAGAGCCACTGGAACTCTTAAGCCACATTTTGATCTGGAGTGATTCTATTGAACACAGGTGGGTTTTTAGAATTTCCTTACCTTCTCATAGAGATAAAAAGCTTCTGTAAGCTAGCTTCAGAAACTGTCAACTGCTGAATAATTCTGTAATTTTTTTCATTGGAAGCAGGCTGCTTTTTTACCCTGACTGCTCCAAGATCAGCATTCTTTATATTCAGACACAGGAGGGATTCATCAGATCTTCCAGCTGGAACTGGGGTTTCTCATGAGGATTTTTTATCATGCAGTTTCATGGTAGATGCGAGTTGGAGCTCACATTGGGGTGAAATATTATCAGGACTTCACCATCTTAATCTACTTTCAAGATGGATTTTAGTGTCTGTGTGGATGGAGCCTAAGACTGCTAGGGATACATTAATAGTTCACTTTCACATGTACTGTTTTCAAGCCAGGTTTACCCCTCCTATATTTGTGCATTTCATTTTTATTGGCAAAATGTAGTATTGTACATTTCTCCCTACTGAAATTGATTTTGTTAGTTTTGGCCCAGCTCTCTAATCTGTTAAAGTCATTTTGAATTCAGATCCTGACCTCTCGGGGTATTAGCTATCCCACCCAATTTGGTGATACCTGCAAATTTAATAAGCATACCTTCTATTATTATTATTATTATTATTATTATTATTATTATTATTATTATTATTATATTTGTACCACGCTAGCATCTCCCAAGGGATTTGATGCGGCTTACAGCAGGCCGGAGCCCAACACAATACAACAATACAGTACATAGCAAATAAAACAGTTAAAGCAGAAAACAATAAACAATAGCAATACAACAGGACAATTATTAAAAACTGAGCCGGCCGGAGTAGGGGTACAGGATTAAAAAGTGCTGAAGTGTCGGAGGGATATGGGATTAAAATCAAGTGCAGTGTGCGATGAGCAGTGATCTTGGCTCTACTAAAGTGCTTCTGGGGTTTGGTAGTGGGGTTCCTAATCTGAAAAGGCACGTTGGAACTATTCTGTCATCCAACTCATTGATGAAGAGGTTTAATAGTGCTGGGCCCAGGACAAAAACCTTTGGCACCCCTTTTATCACTTCTTTCCAGGATGAGGAAGAGCCACTGGTCAGCACCCTTTGGATTTGACCAGTCAGCCAATTCCCAAGCCACCTAACAGTCCACATTCTGTTAGCTTCTTTATGAGAATGTCAGGGGGAACTTAACAAAGGCCTTATTGAAATCGAGATATTCTGTACCCACAGCATCCCCTTCACCTACTAAACTTGTTTTTAAAAAACCGTATAAAGTCAGTCTGGCTTTGTAGCATTGCTTTTTAAGACTCCCTCTACACTGCCATATAAAATCCAGATTATCCAATTTGTTAATCTGGATTATATGACATTGTGTAGGGGGCCTAAGTGCTTACAGATTCTCTGCTTAATTTTTCCTGGTATCAATATCAAGCTCACTGGGCAACAATTGTTTGGGTCCTTTTTTGGGGTCCTCCTTTTTGAAGATGAGTTTTAAGCCATGTCTGTTAAAGAGCTATCAAATGGCATTAATTTTCTACTATAGATCAATGTTTCTCAATCTTTTTCAACTATAGGGCCCTTCTTGAACCAGAAGTTTCTCGTGGAGCCCCAAGAAATATTATTATATTATAATGTATATATACCAGGCATGGCCAAACTTTCTGACACATTGTGTTTTAAAATTTGATAAACAAGCTGGGCCAGTGGCAGATGGATGGAGAGTATTAGTGTGAACTAAATTTTAAAAATGAACAAATTCCTATGCACACTGCAGTGCACATATCTCATTTGTAGTACAAAAAGAAAGGAAGGAAAGAACAATGCAAAATTTAAAATTAAGAACAATTTTAACCAACATTAACCTAGCAGAAGGGGATGGCTGTCCAGTCCATCCCCTTCTACCATAAATGGAAAGTACAATCAAAGCACTCCTAACAGATGGTCATCCAGCATTTGTGATGATAATGATGATAATGATGATGATGATGATGATGATGATGATGGTAGAAAAAGAGGAAACTCCTGGTGCCATACAGTCTAAGTCCCTTCTCCTGTGCAGGAAAAGCACAATCAAAGCACCCCCTGAGCCGTGGGGAAACTGAGTTTTGAAAGCAAAGAAGTTGATGAGGAAAGAATCTGGATTATGAAGAAGATGAGGGGAAAAGGCTTTTGGTGAAAGGCAGGCAGGGGAGGGGGGAACAGAAAAGAGGAGGAAAGTTTGGAGGAGGAGAAGGGAACTGCAGAGCCCCTCAGTAGGCTTCATAGAGCCCCAAGAGCTCCACAGAGCACATTTTGAAAAATATAGCTATAGATACATCCCAGATAGATGTGTGCTAAAACTGACGGATAGTTCCAAAAAGAAGGCAGTCATGGAAGCTATTCATGTGGAACCTCAATTTTAATTTAATTGCCAGCTCACTATGAAAAAACAACAAAATAATTTTCCAGTAGCACTGGAAGCTTTTACAATGCTACTCAATACTGTAAATTGCAGCAATAATATGTTTCATGCTTATTTCTATGTCTGATGTTTTTATAGTTTTAATGGTTTTAATCTACAGTTATATGTTATTGATTTAGATATGAGATATTTTAATATATATGTGAGGCATTGAATTTACCATTTATTATGTTGTAAACTACTTTGAGTCCAGCCAGGGGTGAGAAAAGCGGTATAGAAATGCAGATAATAATAATAATAATAATAATAATAATAATAATAATAATAATAATGTTTAATACAGAAGGAAATCTCACTTCCATGAAGGTTCAAAAGCTGTTGATCAATGAAAAAATGTTTGAAAGCTCATTACAAAATTAAGGGGTGCTGCTGACATTTCATTTCTAAAGAATTTTTAAAGTATAATTAGTGAAAATTTTCTTACTATTATGAGAGTAAAGAAATTTCATTACATTTTTGTTATAGTAATGTACAAGTGGGGAAACTTCAAGGCCTCCTTTCTCCCTCATTTTTACAGCTATTGGGGTAAACATGCCTAAACAGTATCCAGAGGTCTCCTTAATTGTTGAGCTCTGAGTAATCTCTGGAATGGTATAAAGAATTGGGGTGGACGTTATGGGGCAGGAATCGGGAGGCGGGTGGGGAAAGGGGATGGTAACTAGACCGATATAGGTCCTTTTTAACTTGTGGAATTATGCAATATAATATTTTTTTTATTTGGCCAGCACCTTAAACACTCTGACTCAGACACTACCTCAGCCCTGTTGACTTGTAAATGCCTTTTTATGTTTAAACTGTTTGCTGCTATTACATCAAATATGTCCTAAATGTTTGATTTTTACATTTACATTTCTAATTTTGTTATTTTTGAGTTGTTCTATAAGTACACCTGATGTACTTATAGAAAATTGAATGTCTGCCAATTTTCTGTTGTAAACTGCCCTGAGTCCCCTCGGGAAGATAGGGCGGTATAGATATAAAATTTATTGTTGATGTTGTTATTAAATTTGCTAAAATGGTAGAACACATTTACAACTGTTAGCTCATCAAATTTCAGAATGTTTTGCTTATCCTTTGGAAGTTTTTGGGAATTTCCAAAGTTTTTATAAACAACATTTTTTTTAAAAAAAAAAAAACTGCAACAGCTATCTCTTTGAATGACACAAGACAAGAGGATAACTCCCCCCCAACTTTCAGAAATATTCATCCATATACCCATTTTAGGGAAATTTAAAAAAAAATGGGGAAAAAACATTTTTAAGTCACAATAGCTATCTCATTGAATGTCTCTCATACCAATAGAACTTGCATTAGGGATTTCTTTCCAGCCAAAGAAAGATTTACTTACTAGAAGTATCAGTCAGTCCTCCTCTTTGCTGAATATGCTCCAACAAGATTTCAGTCTTTTTATTTTTAGAATTTACAGGGCTTAGTGATGTGATGCCAACTTTTGCCATCTAGGAGTGATAATGTCTAATGGACTGACCTGGAAACAACAAAGACGATTTGTTTTCTCAACGCTAAGAAACTTTGGATTGCGCAAAACATATTTGGAGGAACGAATACAGGAAGAGAGCAGGTTCCTTGCGGCTGCCATTGGAGATGAGAAAGGTAATGATACCTTTAAAGTTTCATAGTGCTCCATTGCAGACATGTGACTTTGTTGGAGCTGTTTGCAATTTGTAATGTAGATTTCAAAGTATGTATGTATGTATGTTTAAAATGCAGTCACTATGTGCCGAGTGTATTCCTGTGTGGAAAGAGTTAACTGAACTATGGAGGGAACGGCATTTCTAGAGAGGTCATAAATCAAGTGTACAGAACAAATGGACACAGCATCGTGTGTCACTCTGGAATGCAGGAGTTGTGGACTAGTACTGATAACAGTGTTTGTGTGTTCAGAACCTTACGATCGGTCGGAATAGAAGCAAATTTACCATGTGCTGAGTGTTAAGTAGCTTCTAATGTATATAGCTGTAAAATATAGTAGTTTATAGCCTAAGGTGGCTGTGATTGATCTGTTCCTGCCTTGCTGTGTCACTGACAGACTTTTCCTGAGCTGGACATTTGGGAAGTTCAGCAGAGTCTGCCATTGACCTGATTGGGTGTATGCTGATAACATGTGTACAGCTTATGGCAAAAATGTACTACTGGCTATTGGGACATGGATTTGCTGGAGAAGAATGTAAATACTGACAGCCAAGGTCAGGCAGGTGGCTAATAGGAGCCATGTATAACCCAGGAACAGCTCCTTGTTGTGACAATAATTACAAAGTGCTGTTCCTATCTTGAAATTGTGTGTTCTTGTTTCAATGCATAATGCTAACATGGATAAAAGTAGTCCTACCGCTCACTTCCTTAAACCACTGCGAGCCATAATAATGACAGATCAGGACCAAACTTGGTGCACAGAGTCCCCATGAGCCATTCTACTTCCTGGTGTGGTTTGGAGGAGGATGGACCATGGATGATGGGACTTGCAGCACCTTCACTCACTTCCTAAGACCACTGTGACTCACCCAATGATGGATCAGGACCAAACTTGGCACACAGAGCCCCCATAGCCCACTCTACATCCTGGTGCAATTTGGAAGAGTTTGGGCCATGGATGATGGGACTTGCAATACCTTCACTCACTTCCTGAGAGGACAGCAATACTCACCAATGAAAGATCGGTCTTGGATCTAATAGAGGTTTTAGATAAATGGTTCTCAAACTGTCCTCCTCTGGATGTTTTGGACTTCAGCTCCCAACATTCCTAACAGCTGATAAGCAGGCTGGGATTTTGGGGAGCTGGAGTCCCAAACACCTGAAGGAGCACAGTTTGAGAAACACTGCTCTAGGTAAACAAAATGGAGGGGGAAAGCAGCCCTGATATTTTGAGATGTAGAGAGAGGCATTTGATAATGTCAACTGGGTATTTATTTTTGCAATATTAATAGACATGGATTTTGGAAATAATTGAATAACATGGATAAAAGCAATATATAAAATCCAAAAATATTGATAAATGGAAACAACAAAATTCCACTAAAGAAGAGAAATGTGATATTGAGGATGGTTAATGCAATATGTATCTGCTAACAATAACAATGTGACTGTAGTAGAAAAACAGGTTTATGTGATAGAGGCCTTACTGTATAAAGTCATGCATAAAAACCCGTATATGACATTTTAGTCAAAAATTGATGTAAAAACCCCCAAGTCAGTCATTTGATCCACAGGTCAATGTAAGTACTGTATCTTAACTCTTTACATCTCCAAGTAAAGTAGTGAAAGATAAGAGCTTAGTTTATCCTGGGAAAAAGCTGAAAGAATTATATCCTTCTACTCCTTCAACTAATGAGCCACATATTACCTTGTTAAATAGCTAGTTGGAAAAAAATATTGTGAGTGGGTACTGGCTTTTCTCCTCTCCAGAGAATGTCTCTCAACTCATCTATGTCTCATATAAAAATCCATAGTTTTGTTTCCAAAGCTGCTCTCAATTTACACATGTCAACTTATACATGAGTATATGTGGTAGTTGTTTATGCTGGAATAGACCAACACATCTACGCCTCACTGTTGCTTAAAATGTATTTACCATGCTTTAATCCATAACAACATCAGAATATTTTCCTGATGTTGTATTTCTGTGATATGAAAGGTGTAATCTTTCCAATTACTCCTCTGCCAACATTCTTTTCCTTTCCAGGGCAGCCATTTGACCCGTACCATAAAATTATCAATGCTGCTTCAAATGTAATTTGTTCATTCACTTTTGGAAACCGCTTTGATTACCATGATAGTCAGTTCCAGAAACTTTTGCATTATCTTAATGAAATAGGAGTCATCCAGCAAGGTATTTCGGCCCAGGTAAGGCCTATTTGTGATCTTATGGGCAGCAAGGACCAAGACTGTCTGCTTTTGACATGATTTTCTAATCCCATTCATTCTTCATTCATTTGCTTGGAATAGATTGAGTCTGCCCATTCTAGCTTTTCTGTTCTTTCTTTCTTTCTTGGTTTATTTATTTTATTTTATTTCCGGTATTTCTACCCCATCTCTTCTCTACCCCCGAAGGGAGACTCAGGACAGCTTACATTAGGCAATGATTCAATGCTGCTTCATATAAAAAATTTACAATAATACAACACAATTAAAAAACATAAAGCATTAATTAAAACAGTACATAAACATTAATTAAAACAATAATACAATGCAATGATACAATAATACAGGCATCTAGTGCCATACACTTCTATTTACTCTTTTCACCTGATTTTGTATTATGGTACGGATGTGTCTCAGTTGTTGCATGGATTTGGGTGCAGTATGTCAAATGGATATTATTTAGTCATTTATTTATCCATTTTGTTTACATGCCGCCTTTCCTCTGAAGTGGAACTCTAGGTATCTTAAAAAGAAGAAAGAAAGAAAGTGATAATACTGTTTTAAAAACACGCATTATTATTCTCAAAATTTAGAAAAATTGCAGCCTTGATGCATACACACTGAATGCCTTCTTTTTTTAAAAAAAAATCATCTTTATTGTTACAGTTTTTCTTATTTTGTATACAATACAGAGGGGGCGGGGATAGAAAGAACAATCCACAATTAAGTATGTTGTGTGTCGGGAAATGGGATGGGGGATGGAGTAGGGAGGTGAAGGGGTAGGAGTAGTCGTATAGTGTTCTGTACAAATGTTGACTTCCTGTATAGTCCACAGGGTAAAATGAAAAACAAAGATCTTGCTACATATATTTTTGTTATAATTTAGAATTACCTTCACTTATATTCTATCTGTATAGATTTCTTTTCTTTAAGATATTTCCTTAGCGGTTGCCAATCAATCATTCTCTTCTTATTCTGATAGTAAACTATATTCGCCAACTTATCCAAGTCCATATATTCCTTTATCTTAAGGATCTAGGAATCAAATGATGGGAGTTCTTTGGATTGCCTTCTGAAACAAAAACATCTTTGCCTTTTAGTGAATGGAAAACAGGGAGGGGGCGGGCAGGCTAACTTTCTAGGGAGGGGCATTCCATAGGGTAGGAGCAAACATTGAGAAGGCTCTCCCTTGAGTCCTCACTACATGAGCCTGTAATAGTGGCAGTGTTATGGCTTAAAATGAGGAAAGACAGGCAGAAGATGGGAAAGGAACACGAGATAGCTGGCTATCCCAGAAGATGGGGAAAGACGATAGGGAATCAAGTAAGATAGTTTTCTCCATATTCCTCTACTTTCCCCCCACTCCGTCTGATGAAGTCCTATATCTTCTTGTTCTGCTGGCCGTTAACCTAATTATAACTGGTGATGCAACTATAGAGATGTTCTACAGAAGTTACTAGTTTTTCTCTCCTTCTCATCTAATTTTAGTGTTTATCTTCCAGCTGTACAATGCTTTCCCAGCTCTCATGAGGCGATTGCCAGGACCCCATCAAACCTATTTTAAAAACTGTAAACTACTGGAATCCTTTGTGAGAAAAATAATTGAAAAGCACAAAGAAGACTGGAATCCACTTGAAACAAAAGATTTCATTGATGCTTATCTAAATGAAATGGCCAAGGTATTTAATAAATTAGGAGGAAAGAATCTATTTCTTAATTTGAAGTGAAGATAGATAGATAGTCTAAGATACCATAGATAATTACAGTATTTGTTAAAATAGGGTTTTTTCATGGCTTCAAGTTATTATACAAAGTCAAATCGGGTATAGGAAGGTTGGAAAGAGAGGTACTGTGTAAGCATATGAAAACATTTTACTTAGGAAGTGCCTTTGTTTATGTGATATCAATTGTGTATTAGTTAAATATCACTACCTGGCCATGATGTTTCAGAACAATTTGTGAATAAAGCTGGGGAAACTTTACTTTCCAGATGTCCTGAAAAGGAAATCCTATTATCCTTCAACAATGTCCTTGCCGTCAAGGACTTCTGGGAAATGAAGTTCAAAATAGTTGGAGAGTCTGGATGTTTTATTCATCTGGATGTTTTATTCATCTGGATGTTTTATCTATTCATACCCTTGCTGGTTTTAATACATTTAATACATAATAATTTTCTGGGCTTTTAAGTCTAGGTCATGAATTTTTGCTAGTGTGTTCATACTTCCTATTGGACTTGTGCAATTGTATAGAATCACTATCTGCTTCTATTTCTTTCATTCATAAGGCCCTGGTTTTTTATTTATTTTTATACTTTTTCGACACAAAAATAGTACCATTACATACGATCATTGTTAGAAATTCAGTTGCTAAATTACATTATGAATACATATCACATATCACATATCGCATATTGTTTTCCTAATGTTCTTATCTATCTCCCCTTCACCTTACCCTTGTGTCTGACAGTTTTACACCCCTCCTCCCCCCCCCACCCCCCTCAGGGAACAGTATTTACCTTAATTCAGATCTTAATTTAATTGAACAATTGTAAAGAGAGAATGGTTTAGCACATTATATCTTTCTTTTCCTTCCACTTTTACGATCAGTCTTTCCCATTTCTGCACCCAAGTTTTCTTAAATCGGCATGTTGTGTATTTGCTTCTTTTTTCATGGATATAATCCTGAAGCATATATTCTGCTAAATACTCATACCATTTTTAACCTCCCATTTTCTATAATCTTTCCACCCCAACGCCACAGTTGCTTGGGCAGCTAATATCATATATTTTATAATTTCCTCCCAGGCTTTGATATTACCTTTTGTCAGATTTCTGTGTAAAAAATTCTATTTTATTCAAAGCCAGTTTATATCCTATTATTTCTTCCATTTCATTCATTACCTTGTTATAGAACTCTATCACATTTCCACCACATGTGGGAATAGGAGCCAATTTTCCCACATCTATGCCAACAAAGTTTTGTGGTAGTTTTTGTCATCTGGGCTATTTTAATTGGGGTTCTATACCATTTAGTCAGTAATTTCCTTTGCGTTTATCTAATCTTTATAAGCTTAATATTTTTAATTGAATCTATCCAGTTTTCTATTTCTGAAACTTTATTATTTAAATCATCTTTCCATGTTTCTATCAAAACTTGTTTTAAATTATATTGTATTCCAATTAATTTCTTGTAAATAAACCCCATCAGCCCTTTCTCCTTTTCTAGTTTCCATTTTAGAATTTGATCTAGGGCTGTTTCAGGGCCTTCTTTTTTCTTCCCTTTAATGATCCTTTGTTTCAGTCCATTCCAAAGGAGCCAATTACCTTGACCACATTTACCCTTTATTGGAGCCCCCAGTGGCGCAGTGGGTTAAGCCCTTGTGCCGGCAGGACTGAAGACCGACAGGTCACAGGTTCAAATCCAGGGAGAGGTGGATGAGCTCCCTCTATCAGCTCCAGCTCCTGATGCGGGGACATGAGAGAAGCCTCCTACAAGGATGATAAAAACATCAAATCATCCAGGTGTCCCCTGGGCAACGTCCTTGCAGACGGCCAATTCTCTCACCCCAAAAGTGACTTGCAGTCGCTCCTGACACGACAAAAAACAAACAAACCCTTTATTGACTCCCAATCCTTGATTGTCCCATCTGAGTTCAAGAGGTCTTTTATCAAAATCATTCCATTCCATTTCAAATTTGTTACTTTACCCAATGTCTGTTCTTTTTTATTGTCAAGAAACCATATTGGGAGTATATCTACCCTATTAATTTCTAGTTTGTTTTCCATTTTTTCCAGCATTCTAGGGATGAGATCAATGGCCCCCCTTTAATTTCTGTTAAGGCTTTTTTTTTTGTCAACCCGTCCTTTTAAACATAAACAGTGGTTCCATCCATTAATTGCTTTTTCAATTCTAGCCCATCTTCTCGAATCATCAAAATCTAATTCTATCAGTCTTGTTAATTGGCAGGCATCAAAATAATTCTGTAGATTAAGGGCACCCCATCCTCCATTCTCTTCTGGGGAATAAAATACTGATTTGGGAATTCGATTTTTATTTATTCCTTCTATCCAGGTTTTGATCGAAGAATCCAATTTTTTAATAATTTTAATAGGAATACTAAATGGGAGTGCTTGAAACAGGAATAAAATTTTGGGAGAATCATCATTTTAACCGTTTTAATTTTGCTTGATATATCCCAATTTTGTTTTTTCCAACTACTCATCTGTTTATTTTTTCCCATAAGTTATTATAATTAGATTGAGTTATAATGTTTAAGTTTTTGGGAATGTATATGCCTAGATATTTTATCTTCTTCTCCCCTAGTTTTATCCCTGTAGTACTCTGAATTTCTTTAAACTCTTTAGGAGTCAAATTTTTTGTGTAGTATTTCTGATTTTTGTATATTAATGGCCAACCCTGATAAATTCTCAAATTTCTTTATAGTATTTATAACTACTTTTATAGAATCCTCTGGTGACCCCAATAACACCATGGCGTCATCTGCAAATAAATTTATTTTCATTACTTCTGACCCGATTTTTATGCTTTCAATTTTAACGTTGTTTCTAATTAGATTCACCAAAGGTTCTATTGCCAGAGCAAATAGTATGGGAGAGAGAGGGCATCCTTGCTTTGTTCCGCTATTGATCTTAATAATTCTTGTTGTAGTTAATTAATATTAATCAATATTTGTGTTTGATTATCTTTATAAAGTTCCTTAATTATTTCACAAAATTGTCTTCCCAAGTTAAAGTCTTCACAAACTTTGTGCAAATATTGATGGTTGACCGTATTGAATGCTTTATACACGTCCAATTTTAGTAACAAAAGTTTCTCCTTTACCCTAGTAGCTTGATTAATTTTATTAAGGATATTTCTTATAGGATCAACTAATCTTCTATTTTTGATAAAACCATATTGGTTTTCCCCTATTAAATTTGGAATTATATCTGCCAACCTATTTGCAAGAAGATTTGTAAAAATTTTATAATCTACATTACATAGGCCCCTGTTTTAATGTTCAAGGACCTTTCGAAAACACGTGCCTTTACGAATGGGTGTTTTTGTTCCACATCCAAAAGAAAGGAACATTTTCAATCCATTGGCCACAATGGGTGGGCTTCCCCAGGCTCCCCTTCCCTTCAGTATTAGTGCTAGAGGGGTGAAAATCGCCACACATGAGGGGTACATCTACCACTTTTAGCCCAGTTTTATAACATTTGGCGGTGGCCAGGGAAGCTTTTGCACAATTAAAGCTTCTGTGCCAGTTGTGTCCATACCTTGGGAAGTCAAACTTGGCCACAGTGGTCCATACTCTTGTTACATTGAGAATAGACTACTACAGTGCGCTCTACATGGTGTTGCCTTTGAAGACTGTTCTAAAGCTTCAAATGGTCCAATGGGTGGCAGCCAGGTTTCTCACCAGAGCGGCATACAGGGAGCTCAAAACTCCTCTGTTACGCCAGTTCCACTAGCTGCCAGTCTGCTACTGATCATAATTCAAAGTACTGTCTTTAGCCTATATAGCCCTAAATGGTTCATTTCCCAGCTTCATTGCTGCCAGCTCCTCATTGAACCAAGGAGAACATTTAGCTTGGCTACTTGAGAGGGGACATTCCGGAGCAATGATGTCTATTGCCCTAGTCATCTTCCTATTTCCTATTTCAGAGAGTGACCAGAGCATCAACAGGATCACCTACCGAGGTGGCGGGAAACTCCCCAGGAGCCATCAGGAATCTTTTGGGAGCCATAAGCCTCCTTGGGCAGACCCATTTAATTGGTCTCCCACCCCTATAGAGGTTGGGGGGGGGGGTGCAGTAAGCCTAAACCTGATCTGGTGATGATCAGTCCATGGTAAAGGCATGATGGTCAGGTCCTCCACACTGCCAACTTTCTCCCATCCCTGACAGAAAACCAAGTCTAATGTGTGCCCAGCTCAGTGGGTAGAGCCAGACTAGTTGGGACAGCCCTACAGTTGCCATGGTGGCCATGAAGTCCTGAGCCACTCCCAACAGAATGGTCTCTGCATGGACATTGAAGTCCCCCAGCACTATGAGCCACTGAGACTCCAACACCAAGCCTGAGACCACCCTGGCTAGTTCAGGCAGGGGGACTGTAGTGCAGTGGGGTGGCCGGTACACTAACAGAATCCCTATTCTGTCCCGTTCACCCACCCTCAGGTGGACACTCTCAAAAGAGGTTGACTGTGGGATGGGGCACCTAGTCAAGGAGATGGAATCCCTTTACACCACTGTGACCCCACACCCCTGCCATCCAGATCTTGGCTGGTGCTGCACAGAATAGTCTGGTGGGCAAAGCTGGGTAAGATTAACTCCTCCAGCCTTATTCAGCTACGTTTCCGTTAGGCATGCCAGATCTGCACACTCCTCCTGAATTAAATCTTGGATGATAGCAGTTTTTTCATTAACAGACCTGGGGTTCAACAGTGCCATTCTTAATCCAGAGGGTCTGCCAACCTGGGTACCAAGTTTTACCATGCCAGGAGACCGTTTTGGAATTACCAGTACTCTTTCACATTCCCTAGACTGAATTAAAGGTTTCCCTTTCCTGTATATACCCCTCCCCAATATTATTTCTATGGGGGTCCCCCGACCCCCAGAACCCTCCCCTCCCTCATTATGTTCTTCCTTCCTGGCCTCAGCCCATGATCTAGTGGTAGTTAGTTGATGATAACTTTCCAACAAAAAGTGGCACTTCTTCCCACTATTTCCCCTCTCCCGCCCTGTAAACTTCAAACCCCTCCAGCCCTCCCAATCCACTCCAAATCAACAAAGTGCAAATGCAGATCTTTAAAGTACACAATGCAAGGGGGTTGAGGGGCAGCATAGATGTGCAAATCTACAAGAGGTCCATAAAGTGCTAGGCAGGTCTTGGGTGAATTATAATCCATGAGGAAAAACCAGTTAAAGTGCTAGCAGGTGACCAAGTCTTAAATAGTGCAATTAGTTAGATTAATTTGATAGCACGACAGTACAATTTGATGATATAAAAAGCTCCCTGAAAGAGTAGATTCCACTGCCCTCCCCTCTCCCTCCCCTCAATATGGTTGTCCATGCTCTTTGGCAACCCTTAAAGTCAAAAGGCGCCAAAGCAGCTTTCAGCCACAACCGAAGCTCGGCATAAAGCAGGGTACAAAATAAATGACATGATGGAAAAGCAGTCAAGGGATGCAGGAGTACTTGGCAGATGAAGGGCAAGTTATCAAGGAAACCACAGGCAGTAGCTGACAGGGAAAACAGCAGGGTTGGCAGCTGGTGGCAAGTGATAAGGAAGCAGGTAGCACACCAAGTGGTGGAGGCAAATGGTGATTCAGCCAGGCCTAGGAGCAGCTAACAAGTGATTTCATTCCACAGAGGAAAGACAGGTGGTAGGCCCACCCAAAGCAGGTCCGCATCCCAGTCCCTACCAGATTTTGACTGGATAGGTTCTGACAGGAGTGAGTCCCCAAGAGCTGAGCCAAAGACATCAAGGAAAACAAACACTGTTCCTTCCCTTAAATCCCCTGGTGATAGTAACTTCACTTCTTGCTTATGGCTGAGGCCCTGCAGACATCGTCCTTTTATTCCTCAGCCTCTGGGGCAAGCAGGTGTTGTTGTTGGCCTCAAGTTGCAGAGTCAGGGCCTCAGTTCTGCCAGGAGTGAGTCTCCAGGAGCTGAGCCGGAGGCAACAAGGAAAAGCGAACATTGCCTCTTCCCTCAAAGCCCCTGGTAATGATACCTTCACTTCTTGCTTATGTAATCTCTTGTACAGTGAAAATGGTTCCTCTGCATTGTACTGACAGTGTAGTTGTGCCCTAAGCCTCCATAATTTCCAAGATACTGAGCTCTCTTTAGGAACAGAGAAATTACAATGATTGATAGAAACTGCTGTGGGCCAAATAACGGTTTTACTAAGAATTGAAATTTTTAGCTGTTCTTTCTTACTTTCCTTTTAAGGACAATACTTCTTCCACTTTCCATATGGAAAATCTCCTGTACTCAGTACTAGATTTGTTTTTTGCTGCAACAGAATCGGTTTCTGCAACCTTGTACTGGGCCGTATTGTACATGGCTGTTTATCGGGAAATTCAGGGTAAGATTGCAATCTCCACCCAACCCCCATTTAAGTTTTTAAAAAGAGAGAATGGTCCTTAATTTCCAGGCAATTATAATAATTCAATGCCAGTTATAGATATTCTTTGTGGTGGCTTGGGAAGAATAATCTTTCTGGAAGCAAGATAAGTGAACTTTGCTCCATGGTTTTTCTTGGAGTATTTACCTGAAGCGTCATTTGGATGCCCCATGTAAACATCCAAGAGGGTGCACATTTTCCACCCTGTCTGGATGCGCCCATAGACAGAGCTGTAGATGAGCTTATGGTTGGAAACAAGAGAGTAAATATGCAGAATGCATTGGAAAGTTTAAAAGGGAAGGGGGATAAAATTTACTCATATTGTTGTGATTAACAAGATAGAGAAAAATAAATTACCCAACTTTGGCACCAGAATCCCTTATGATGTGTGTAAGCCATCCTGAGACCAAAAAAAAAAGCCTTATTGTGCTCGCTTCTTAAACCAAGGGGTAATAAAGCACACTAAACACCTCTGGGAAGAAAGCAAAACACTGCTTTTTGCCAAAGTAATTTGACAGCTGGAAAGACCTGGGTCTTTCAGAAGTCCTGGGCATTTCCAGCCATGGATGCTATGTTGATTGGGCCCAGGGATCATGTCACACATCTTCTGGTCTCAATCCACACAGCTGTCTTGGGGTATTTGGGCTCCTTGACACCAAAACACCCAAGAGAGTCCCTACCCTCTCCCAAACCCCTCCCCCCCCCCCAAAAAAAAAGAAAAAAAAGAAAAAATACTTACTTGGCCAGCATTTCCCTGCTGCTGACCTTCTCCTGGCACGTAGAAATTATATACCAGGAGAAGGAGGGGAGGAGGAAAATCACTCCTGCCCCCCCTTCTCCTGGCACATTGTTTCTATGTGCCAGGAGAGGGCTGGTAGCAGGGAAGTGCCAGCTGGGTAAGGTTTTTTAAAAAGGCTTTTATGGGGGGTTTTCTTTTGTGTCCAGATGCCCTGCTGGAAGGTTCCGCAGGACATCAGGACACCCCCCCACACACAAACACACACATGAAAAACCCAATTGGGCGTGCATTAAAGTCCTATCTGGAACAGCTCTATGCTGCACTCTACTCTAGATACCAAATATTCCTACAAGGGAAGGCTGCAACAGTTTGAATAGCTGTGACATTTTCAGGTTGTATGGCCATCTTCTAGCAAGATTCTCCCCTGACATTTCACCTGCATCTGTGGCTGGCATCTTCAGAGGTTCTATTAGCAGAGAAGCAAGCAAAGTGTGTGTGTGTGTGTGTGTGTGTGTGTGGAATGTCCACGGTGGGAGAAAGAACCCTTGTCTGTTTAAAGCAAGTATGAATGTTGGGATTACTAAACTTGAATAACATTGAATAGACATGAGGTTGCAAAGACAGTCAGTGAGGGTATCTGCAATAGCTTGCTTTTGTATGAGCCTACTATTTGTTCTTCTCACCATTTCTTGAGTGAAAAGTTATTTTTCCAAGTTGAACTCAAGTTGAAGGAACTGAAGTATCTTCAACACAAATGAGAAAGTGGAAGGAAGAGAATAGCTTCCAGGCAGCCTTTATTATTCCTGAGAGACCTCAACATCAGTAAATGTCTTATTGTTTGTTAGTGCTTAATCACTTAATGCTTTTCAATTGATAATTCCTGTGGAGGCTTGACAACAAAGGGGTCTTGGTGATTCAACATTGACAGATCACTTCAGAGAAGCCAAATCTTGCCTAACCTAGTCTTTGGGGTCTAAAGCAAACACACCTTGACATTCCACCCCCAATAGGTCAAGGCTAAATACTTTCTCCTAAACTGTTTCATCAAAATCTTGCAACCTCATCAGGGAGGGATTTTTCTTCCTTTTAGCATGTTGCTGGGATGGAGGTGAGATGGAGTCTGCTGGAGCCCATCATATGATGCAGGGCTACTTCTGGTGGGGCTCCACTGGGCTCCATCCCAGTTGCATCCTGGATCTGTCCCAGCAACATGCTTAAAGGAAGCAAAGGGGGTACTAGTGACTACCCATATCCTCATTGAAGAAGCCAGGGACAATACAGGAGGAAGCCAGGGACAGCCAGGAAACACTGTGGGATGGCAGCCCACAACCAACTATGGTAAGGGGACAAAGTTGGGCACTGCCCCACAGTTTTCCCCACTGCCCCATGCTTTCCCCAATGTACCCTGGCTTCTGAACCTCCATCGATGAGATATTTGCTCATATTAAATACTTAATCTGGAATGACAAGCTACTATATGTATTTATGTATAAGTCATGTATATGGTTAGGGCAGATTGTGGGGCCAAAATCATGCATTATGATATGACCCATGGATAAGTCAATGGTTATTCCTGAGGAGAGAGGAAAACATCAACACCATCTCAGAAGGCATTGCCACTGCTGTTTCCCTTCTCAGATATTGAAAAATGCAAGAAGCAGCCTCATGGCAAAGAAAGAAGAGAGGGTTAGTGCTTCTTTTAGGATCTCCTGAGATGGATCAAGCTATTGCCAGTGTTGAATAAGGGATGGTTCCATTTTTGTACAGTGCTACATTGCCTCATGGGTTGATTTTTTTTCACCAAAAATCTGTACTTATAAATGTGTGTATAGGGTATCTCTTTTTCTCAGAACAATAACTGTGTGCATTGTTTAGATGTAGCAGCCCTGTCTCTATCCTATATTCCTTGGTGAAATGAATACTGACTCCATGCAGTCATGCCGGCCACATGACCTTGGAGGTGTCCATGGACAACGCTGGCTCTTCAGCTTAGAAATGGAGATGAGAACCAATGCCCAGAGTTGAACACAACTTGACTTAATATCAGGGGGAAAACTTTACCCTTAGAATATTGACATTGTGTTTTTAATGATTATAAATATCACTTATTTGTAGCAAAAGTTCAGGAAGAAATAGACTCTGTGATTGGCCAGTCTCACATCCCATCAGTGGCTGATAGGGATAACATGCCTTACACTAATGCAGTTATTCATGAAATTCAAAGAAGAAGTAGTATTGTGGTCGTAAATGCTCCTCGATTGACAACAAATGACACAAAGGTAGCTGGATTTCATCTGCCCAAAGTAAGTCTTCAGCAAATATATCTGATATATTTTCTTTCCTTTTCCTTGCCTGTTGTTTCAAAATTTAAGACCAGGTTCTGATTACTGAGTTACATCAATACTGCAAAAATGATGTAAATATCCTGGGTGATCTTGGGCAAGTCACACAGCAACAAGATAAAGTACATCACTATGTAACACAATTTTTGTTCCTGGGTTATAAATGTAATTTCCAAATTAGCTGTATCATAAAAACATAATAAACATTAATTAAAGTGCAACATCCTACAGCACATTTTGCTATAGTTTTTCAGTTAGAATCTCATTGGCCCCTTCTACACTGACATGTAATCCAGATTATCAAAGCAGATAATCCAGATGATCTGCTTTGGACTGGATTATATGAGCCTATACTGCCAATCCTGTTCAAAGCAGATAATCTGGATTTTATATGGCAGCATAGATCCAGCCATAGAGTCTCAACTAATTTAATGAAAATCTCATAGAAGCCCCATCTACTGTGTCAGATAAAATCCAGATCATCTGCTTTGAACTGGATTACTTGACACTGCAAATTCAGATAATACAGTTCAAAACAGATCTTCTGGATTATCTGCTTTGATAATCTGGATTACATGACAGTGTAGAAGGGGTGAGTGACATACTAATTGAAAAATTATAGCAAAATGTGTTGTAGGATGTTCTGGCAGCCACAAAAACAAACTCTCTGGAGTATAACAACTACTTTCAAAGTAAATACTACACAATTAAACAGGAAGCAACACTTTCAAGCTAGGAACAGATTTTTTTTTCAAATTTCGTTACATAGTGTAAGTATAGCACTTTCTTTGGATTTGGAATTGGAGGTGGGGAGCTGGCTGAAAATTTTGAATTTTCAGCCAGAGAGCTCAAATAGCTCCTCAAACTAAATGGAATCTCAAATATCATAGACTCAGTATTTTCACCATATTTGGTTTCCTCACTGAGTCCCTCCAGAATTCAATTTTTTTGTATGTTATATTGTATATTATTTATTTTTCAAGACTTCATTACCAGATGAATTTTTAAACATATTTTCAACACAGAGAGCTCTTCAGATTTAAAATTAAGATTTTTTTTCCAAAAAAGTATTTTATGTCTCAAAATGATGCCAAATGTCCTCTAGGAATTCAGTTCAATTCATCCCTTTTTGTTGGAGTCAGGCACCCAGAAGGAAGAGGATGCCACCACCATCTCCGACTCAGAGAGGAAGGGTGAGAGGCTGGCTCGGTCTGGACTCACTTCCACTGGAAGCACATGCTCAAATTGACAGAAATGCAGGACAATTGATGTCCTGGGACATGGGACATTTTATTTAAATATGGGACTGTCCTTAAAATTTGGGATGCTTGGCAACCCTGTGAATTCCAGTTCTCATGGGGGAAGCAGCTAATATGTCTCCTTCAGTCTTCCACAGTTATGCCTGCTTTTGCTTTATATCCTGCTTTAGTCCAGTGAGCATAATGTGATGTGCCTGAAACACTTTGGCGATCTTCTTCCTACTGTATCTTTGTTAAAATATTGTGAAATAGGATAGGTGGACAGTGGGTGCCAAATCAAAGCCACCCAGTAAATTTCCAAACTTTGCAGAGATCAAGGCATGGTCCTCCAAGGTTTCTGTCTGAATCTCTCACTACTGCACTCCACTGGTTCTCTTTTACAATAGTGTTCAAACCTACATAATCCCCCTTTTCAACTTGTTCATTTTGAAATTTGCCAGTATATGGAGTTCCTAGTTCTAAAGCTAAACTGCTCTATGTTTTGAAAATGCAGTGTGACCACCATAGCTCTAGGAGCAGTGGTTCTCAACCTGTGGGTCCCCAGATGTTTTGGCCTACAACTCCAGAAATCCCAGCCAGTTTACCAGCTGTTAGGATTTCTGGAAGTTGAAGACCAAAACATCACTGGTTGAGAACCACTGTTCTAAGTCCTCCCACACAATTCTGTGGCATTCTCAGTTGGAAAGCCTTTTATTTCAATCTGGGAACATATCTCCTGTGCACAAAGTCCATACTATATAGTAAATAATCCATCTAATAAACTTTAGAAAATGAATTCAGCAATTACCAAAATATTACTAGATAACCCTACAGCTAAGACATACTTTGTCACTCTCTTGGCATAAACAGAGTTACTCTTGCCTTTCGAAAGCTTGGTTGTAGTGTACATCGGCTGTCTCTATAATTTCCTTGGCAGGGTACTATCGTGATGGTCGACCTGACATCAGTCTTGTTTGACAAAAATGAATGGGAGACACCAAATGTATTTAATCCCAACCATTTCCTGAAGAATGGTCAATTCCGGAAGAGGGAAGCTTTCATACAGTTTTCTACAGGTGAGTGTGGGGAAGGGAATTGTGACATAATTTTTGGAAGTACTGCCTGCATCCTGAATAAAAGGAGTAATTTGGAGCAATGCAACAAAAACACTTTATTGAAGTGTGAAGATCTGTATCAGAGCAAGCAGGTTCTCCAGATATAGCTCACATGCTCTTGATGTGCATTGGTTACTCCCCATGTGCAAGACACCTCGGATGTAATTTGGACCCTTCTGATTTGCTCTGGAGACTTTTGATGGACTTATAAGGCTCACTGAGCACTTCTGTGGTATACCAGGTACTTTTCATACCAGGTATTTTGATATGCATTGGGCATCCCATTACATTCTCACACTTACTCATTAGTTTCTGGATGTGCTTTGGGTGTACCACAGTGAAGATTGGTGCACATTGCTCATCAGGGACAGACACACCAATCTACACTGGCATTCAATATGGACCTTGCCAAACCATACAATTCTACTTCTCACACGTGTAAATCGTCTTGTGAAAAGGTAAGCGCCATGATGAATGTATGATACTACACTTTGCCAATAAAAATGAATGCACAGATATAGGATGGGGAACACATGGTTTGAAAACAGTCCACAGGAAAGAGATCTAAGAGTCTTAGGAAACCACATGCTGAACTTGAGCCAACATGTGATGTGATAGCTAGAAAAACCAATGCAATTTTTGGCTGCATTAATAGGAGGATAGTGTTGAAATCAGGGGAAGTCATAGTGCAACTCATTTGGAATAATGTGTCCAGTTCTGAACATCAAAATTCAAGATGGATTTTGACAAGCTAGAATATGCCCAGAGAAGGATAACTAAAAGGATCAAAGGTTCAGAAACCAAGTCCTATGAGGAATGACTGAGGGCCCTTCGACAATCATACAACCTAGAATATCAAGGCAGAAAATCCCACAATATCTGCTATGAACTGGGTTATCTGAGTCCACATTTCAATATATTTCAGATCAAAGCAGATAACGTGGTATTTTGTTCGACTGTGTGGAAGGGGTCTTGGGAAGATGGGCATGTTTAGCTTGGAGAAAAGAGAACCAAAAGGGGCCATGTTTAAATATCTGAAAAGATGTCACATTGAGGAGGGGGCAAGTTTGTTTTCTGTTGCTCTGGAGACTAGAACAAAGACCAATGGATTCAAGTTGAAGGAATAGATATTCTAATTAACATTAGAAAGAACTTCCCAACTGGTTAGAGCTGTTCAGAAGTGGAATATGCAACCTCTGAGCATGCTGGAGTCTTCTCCTCTAGTCATTTTTAAATAGAGGTTGGATGACCATCTGTTGGGGATGCTTTGATTGTATGTTCCTGTAAGGAAGAAGTTTGGATTGGATAAATAATAAATAAATACAACTTTGTTTCTAGACTACCCCCTCTCCCCAAATGGACTCAGGGCAGTTTACACACAAAGAAGGCAAGCATTCAATGCCCAAACAAATGTAAAAAAAAAACATCAAAGCAACATAGTACAAAATAATAACAACAAAGAACTAAATATATAAAATTTAATGTCAAAAAATGAAAAACAAGATACAAAAACACATAAAACAGACTACCTTAAAAGTATAGTAATAGTCCATGGCCCTTGTGGGCTCTTTCTGCTCTATGACTCTATGAATTCCAGCCCTTAATCTTGACCTCATATATTTCCATAAAAATAAAAACATCTTGTAAAACTGCCTGTACTAAGGGTTGAATGCAGATCTTTTATTTTTTATTTTTATTTAAAAGTTTTCTATACCGATCTTCTCACCTACAAGAGGGACTCAGATCCGGTTCACAACATGTGTTCATATAATAATAATTATTTATTTGATCAGTCATATGACCATTTCAAAATAAAACACGAGTAAAAAACAAAGCAACAAGGTGATAAGTCAGAATCTTATTTTCCTGGTTCTTCTTTCAGGAAATCTGCTCTTTTCTTAATAGCTTTCAGAATAAAAAGACTTACTCTGATTATGTTGGATCTTTCCTGCCCTTGCAAGAGGGATGTCAGAATATCATTTCTGTTGGGGGACCTGCAGTTGGATAATATTGGATGTAAATATCTGTCTCGCCGTTCGGTGTATCCTGGACAGTCAATTAGGAAATGTTCAATGTCTTCCACTGTTTGTTCTCCCCAGACGCAGAATCTCTCACTTCTTGGGATGTTACAGTAATGCCCGGTTTGCACCATAGTACCGAGTTGTTCAAACCTAACCCTAGTATATGTTCTTCTTAAGGGTAGAGGAAGTAGAATAGTTAGGTAGTGCTCTAAATGAATATTCCTTTTGTGGGAAGCTAAAAACCTTGTGGCTGAAGACCTACCTATGCTCTCTAGGTCCAGCTGTGCATAGACATCCCGAATGCACCGCTTGAGCACTTGCCCTGCCCCCGGACCCAGAACACCCAGAAATTGCAAAGGCAGACCGAATCCAGCCAGCTCATTATTTAGAGCCACCATCCACGATGACTTCTGGTCATGCTGGACTTGATCCTCTAGACATAGGCAAGGAAGTCTACTGGGATCCATAGAGTTTACTTTTGACCAGTAATTAAACTGTCTCATTAGAATTTGAGCTTTTACTGGGAGTATTCCTAGCTCAGCCCTTACTGTCGCCGTCAGCGTTGTTCTGGAAAGGCCCAGGAAGGTGCGAAGCTGCTTCACTTGGAAGGCTTCAATCTTAGCCAGATTGATGTGCCCCCAAATTTCAGCCCCAAATATAAGTGCTGGCATTATTTTTGTTTTGTCCTGCAGCACATAATTCAAAAGTATAATTCAAGGGGGATGTGTCTGTATTCAGCATTTATAAACTTGTCTTCAGCGTTTGACACAATTTGTCGTGACATACTATGGGAAAAGCTGGCTGCCACAAACATCAACAGAAGATTACTTACTTTAATTATTATGCTGTACTCTGACACCATACTGAAAGTTAGACTTGGACCCAATGGAGCCCTGAGCAATGAAATCAAGACATCAACTGGGGTGAGACAAGGGTGCATTTTAGCCCCCTTTCTCTTTAACTTCTATATAAATGACATCGTAAATACATTATCCTCTGACAATCTACATGGTCCTAAAGTTTTGTCCAGAACTATTAACATCCTGCTTTATGCTGATGACATGGTGATTATGGCAACATCTCCAGTGGGACTAAGAAGATCCCTGGCAAAATTCAATGTGTACTATGAGCTAAATTCACTCACTATGAACAAGGATAAATCCAAACATGTGTTCATATACAAAAATAAAAACCACACAATGCATCATCATTACACAATTAAAAACATATTACAATACAACATCGTCATCATCACAATCACATAGCCACTTCGTCAAAGCATTCCTGGTCATAATTTACAGTTATTCATTCTCCTTCCATGTGGACCAAAGTTGACTCAGTTGTGAAAGGCCGCATTCCATAGCCAAGTCTTTGTTAGCTTTCTGAACGTCAGGAGGGAGGGAGCAGTTCTAATCTCCTGTGGGAGGGAGTTCCAAAGCTGGGGAGCCACCATCGAGAAGGCCCCGTCTCTCGTTCCCACCAACCGTGATTGTGACAGTGGTGGGATCGAGAGCAGCCCCCCCCCCCCCCGGAAGATCTCCAAAAGCTCAGAGCAGTAACATTACTGTAGTGCTACATTTAAGATATGCTATGATTTTTGTCAGAGATGTTGAGTTGATTACTAAATTAGTGATGGTGGTGGTGAGTTTTCTTTCCCCCGTGTAACATTTGGATACAATATTGTTTGTATTGCCACATTGAAATGTCTCACACTGGTTGAGCTCCTAAACTGGGAAGACATAGCATAAATCTCAACCTACAGAATTATGCACTGAGTGCCTTATTCACTTACTGTATTGAATAGAAATATTGTGCAACTAAACACAAAGCAAACTGTGTATTATATTGGTCATATACATCAAAATGCACAACCTCCAAATGCATATCAGATTCAAATTTGCAAGTTCTGTGGCATTTTCTTCTGCAATCTTCTTGTGAATATGAGTGTTCTGTGCCAGACAAAAATGCCCAGTTATGTTAGTAGGAAAAAGCATATCACCAAAAAGATTCCAGCCATTTTCTGCAATACATATATAAAATATTATTTTTTATCTCGACAACAGAAAAAAAACGGAATAAAAATAAGAAACAATGTCTAAATTCTAGTTTCGGATTAAGACATACATATTTATGCAAAATCTCACACACATATATACAAGTAAACAATACTCTTATATAGCCATTATGTACTATGTAGCACCATAATACCATTTCTATATAATAAATTCTGGCATGGGCGTTCCCTCCTCTTGTCAGTAAGCAGCCATTCCTCTCCTTGTTGAAAAAGAAATGGATCTGTCACTTGCAGCAGCTTACTGGTTAGTGGGGGTATGGAAGACTTTCATGGTCCTTATATCTCCAAAACTTAGTGCTGTGCGGGAATTGTGAATATGTAGCCCCCAACTCTGGGGGGTGGTGCTCATCTCCATTTCTAAGCCAAATAGCCAGCGTTGTCCATAGACACCTCCTAGGTCATGTCACCAGCATGACTGCATGGTGCACCATTACCTTCCTGCAGAAGCGGTACCTATTGATCTACTCATGTTTGCATGATTCTAACAGGATTCTAACCATTCTTTTTAAAAGATGGATACACAGATTAATAAATATTTTATTTTAATTGAATAAACCTTGAAATTAAGGTCTATACTTCACAACTCTAGAAAGCATTGTCAAAACTACTCGGCTCTCTGTTTTCCTGAACGGGAAATAAATAGAACAGACATGTAATTTAAAATATATTTTCTTATCTGGTTTAGAAAAAGCTGTTTTCCAAGTGTTTTGCTGTCCCTTAACTTCTCTTAAAACTCCATCTGAAGCTATTTTCTTCTTCTCTTCCAGGAAAGAGAAGCTGTCCTGGAGAGCAGGTGGCTAAAATGGAACTTTTCCTTGTCTTCACTACTCTACTTCAGAAGTTCACTTTCCAGGCTCCAAAGGGTGTGAAGTTAAGCCTTGACTCCAACACAGGGCATGTACTAAAACCAAATCCATACGAAATATGTGCCATCCCTCGTTAAAGCAAAACAACATTGCTATTTTAGGTGACTCGATTTATTTGTTGCATTGGTTGCACTAGTTGTCCTGGTGTAGTTGAGTCATGATTACCCCCCCCCCCAAGATTTCTAGTTCAACAAAGGGTCAGAAATAAATAAATGGTTTTCCTTTATATAAAAAATCCCTCCTTCCAGACCTGTTCAAGTTCAAAGCATCAGAAGATCGAGATCAAACTGCAGCAGCAGTAGCTGCAAATGCTATCATACCTAATCCTTTAATAATTTGTATCTATTTTTCATGGCTTTCTGTGTAATTTGTATCTTTCTATAAAAGGCAAAAGATTTATACCAGGCATGAACAAACTGGGGCCACCTTGTGTGCTGGTGGGGCCAGAAGGAGCCGGGTCGTAGGCTGGAAGTGGCAAGACCAGGGCCAGGAGGAGTAAAGCTGGAGCCAGGATGGGCAGGATGGGGATGGGGATGGAGCTGGGAAGGGGTGGGATGGGAGGGGAAAGGGGCAGGTCATCACCTGATTCTCTGTCCTCCCAGAAAAATGCTGAGGCTACTTGCCCCAACTTTATGCCGAAAGGAGGAAGAGGCAGGCAGTGTCTTAAAGGGTTCTGCAGCCCTTTCAGACACCACCTGCTTTCCTGGTTCAGGCCGTTCTCTCAGCAGAAGGAGGGGGCGATCCCCCTCCTTCTGTCAAGAGAAAGGCAAGGCAGGCAGACATCAGTCGAAACAGCATGGGAATTTTCAATTGGTGGCTTCCTTCCTTGAGCCATTGCTGAAAACTCCTTCTCCGCAACAGCTGTCCTTCCACCCGCTCTCCTTCCAGCCTGTGGAGGCAGCAGCCTGCTGCGTTCCCAGGCTAAAATGAGCAGGAGGAGACAGGCCATTGCAAGAAATCTCTGCAGCAGTGGCCTGCCTTTCCCGAACCCAAAGGAGGGAGATAAACACGCAGCTGTCAAATGTGCTCAGCAGTGGCATGATTGTCTCCTCGGCTCTTCTCTGAGCCCTGGGAAGGCAGTGAGCTGCCTTCCCTGGGCCCAGAGAAGAGAGACAAACATGCAGCTGTCAAGCATGCTCAGTAGTGGTGTGTTTGTATCACCAGCTCTTCTCTGAGCCCTGGGTAGGCAGCAGCCACCTTCCCTGGGCCCAGAGAAGGAAGGCAGACACACTGCTGCCAAGTGCTCCCCAGAGAGTGATTGGCAGTGGCATGTCTCTGCCTCAGCCCTCCTCTCAGCCTTGAGATGCAGCAAGCTGCTGTGACTGCATACTGTAAGGGGGGCTGGAGCAGTCGGGGCAGAGCAATGAGCCCAATAGGCCACATCTGGCCTGTGTGCTTAGGTTTGCCCATGCCTGACATATGTTGTGAGGAGAAACCAGAGTACGGTGGGAAAGGGATGGAAACAAGTAGGGGATGAGGGTGATTATATATGAAATTCTTTATCTCTGTTTTGTTAAATTGTTAAAATATATAGACCATGTAAGTCACCTATATTATCTTCTAAACTTCCTCATGAGGAAAAGTGGACATGCTATATTTGTTTGACCCAAATAAATAAACTTGTATCTTTCTGTATACTGTATCTATTTTTATATAAAATGTATAAACACCTTTAGAAGATGTAACAAGATGTATTTCAGAGACAGTCACCTTTTTATAATCCCACTGTGGTATTTCCCTGAAAGTGTGAAGGTTGAACAAATCCCTCTGGCTCTTTCTCAGCCAGGCAATCATCATAACCCATTGTACATGTATATGCAGAGATAGATTACTTTCCTGTCAATCCAGATATAACCTTGCCTATTTGTCTAGTTAAATGGTTCTCTTGAAGCTGAGAGATTGCTAACCACAGAACAGAGGTTCAGAGTATGTGTATTTGTTAAACCTCTTTCTTGACAGCCAAACGTTTGATTGCCCAAGATCATCACCTTTTGTTTTAGGAGCTCCACACCATTGTTTTCTGAAGCTCCTATCTTGTTTGGCATGGAACTGGACATTTCAGCTCACCAGAAGCCCATCAACATATTTTTACCATTTGTTTTCCCCAGACTGTGCTCTCCCAGGGGACATCTTTGCCGCTCATTGGTCCATCACTATGACCAATCCCTGGCTGCCACCCACCACCACCATCACCAGCCAATCCTGGCACAGAACCTAGCCATTCTCTTATCTGGCCAATTAGGAGTGGGAAGTCTGAATAGCTGTCAGAACTGGTATTTCTTTGTATGTTTATGCTTGTACATTTTGAAGCAAATTGCTGTGCTTGCAATTTGCTTCAAAACCATAATAATCTGTGGGTTATCTTCAACTTGGTGAGTTGGTTTCCCTGTCCTGGCACATCTGTGTTAACATAAACTTGCCAGGCATGGATCCTGTTATCCATGGTCCTAGTTATCCATTACACTGGCATAACCATTTGTATCAATACCTAAGCAGATCTTATACTGGCCAAATCATCATTTTTGATGCACCATGAATATTTGTTTTTCTAGCATCGTTTTTGGTGATTGTTTAATAGTAAAGGTGATTGTTTAATAGTATATGATACTTACTGTTCAAAAAAAGTTATCCAGTCTCCAACATCAGAAGCTTTTTTGCGACCAGATTGTGTCATAGTGACTTAAGGAGGATAACCCAAAGGATAACCAATCTCTCACTTGTCTTCTAAATCTCTAAAATCTTAGTCTGGAATATTATTATGAACTACATTCCATCCAAAGAAAAATCAGTTTGGTGATTTGGCTGGCATGCCTACTTATGGTATGGAAAAGTTAAGGCTAATAAAGATTTTAATAGATATCCCATAAGAGATAGCCTATTAGTGATGTGGAATAAATACAAAAAAGGGATGGAGTAAAAAGATTCCTTATACGGCTGGGTCCTTGTATGTTAAAACCAACATATATTGAGGAATTGATAACTTACGGGTAATATCTAATTGAAGAAAAAGTCCCCTCCAACTCTAGGATTTTATGAAAATGTAGAATTGGTTAATATTGGTTTCTTCTATTGGTTAATATGAGAGACATTCCATATTGTGTCTTTTTAAAAATGTTTTTGTCATTTAAAAAAACCCCATAAATCAGTAGTTTATAAATATTTCTGAAAGTTGGGGGGGGGATGTCCCCCCATTACCTAGTGTCATTGTATAGAAAATTCAAGGAGATCGTTTTCTCTTTTTAAAAAAGTTTTTATAAAAAAAATTAAAATTCCTTAAAAGTCAGTAGATCAGCAAAAGTTTTGAAATTTCATGCTCTAAGAGTAAGGAATGTGTCCTACCACTTTAGCAAGTTTCATCATGATAGCTCTAGAAATGAGGGAGAGAGAAGCCTCTGAAGTTTCCACACTGTCTTGTTAGAGTAACAAAATGGACTTCCGGTAGCGGTAGAGATGGCGGACACCACGGTTTGCTGAAGCTCCACAGCTTTCGGCAAACCTCCTTCTACACAAGCCCTTGGTAGAGCAGGGTAGAGCGGGGTGTTACCCCCCCCAGCTCCCCCAGCTCCCCCCAACCCGGCAGCTAGAAGCGGGTGAGCGATAATAACTCGTCCGGGTCAAATCCTAAGCAACAGCATGCAAAGGGGGAGATCCCAACCCGATTTGACCCATAGGAGAGTTGTGCAGGGCGTGGTAAGGTTAACTGGCCAAAAGCCGGGAAGAGGACTCCAACCGCTATTTTAAACAAGAAGAAAGAAGAAAGATAGAGAGAGGAGAAGAAAGGAAACCCAGGGTGGGTAAGAAAGCTACAAGTACCCTTTTTTTGGATTTTTAATTGGCTAATAAACCATTGGCTATCCGGATTTAAATCTACATCTGAGTGGACTTAAGTAGACTTAAGTATATATATATGTAACTGAAGGAGAAATGCAATGCAACTGTTCGATCTGCTCCTGACATGATAAATAAATAAAATGTTGGCAATAATCCAGTGAAAAAAGGACCATTTTGGAATGGCACTTCAAACAATGAGCAACTGCCATGACACACGTTATGTCACAGCCACTGATTGTCACAATGAGAAGAACAGGAGGGTAGGAAAGGTGATTGTTTAATAGTGCCAGGGCTGCAGCCAAGGGGTGGGGGGTGGGGTTAGGGGTTCAACCCTCCTCCCCCCCAAAAATTTTTTCAGGTAAAATCTGGTTTACTTATTAATTTAACTGGTTAACCAAATCCCCATGCTATGTCTACAAGAAGCAAAAATTAAATGAGTCCCTCCAGAACTGCAAGCACTATTTAAAGCAAATTTTGACAATTTATTCCAATGTCATTACTTGCAGCAATCTATATCTATAAATTTGTTAGGGGCGTCCAACGTAACAGCAAAACTCTAAAAAAAACCCAACGAAACTGAGCCAAAATTGCCATGCCCCTAGGACAACCCACTAGGTACAAACTAATCCACACCAAATTAAAAACAACACAACAACACACAGATAAAATGGCAAAACAACTGAGCATGCGCACTGGCGCAAAGTCCCCAGTGCGCGCGCGCACATGGCTGAACGGCCAATGCACCCTCTGCACTTCCCTCCCTCCCTTCCGGCCGCGCTCCGCTCCCGAGATGGACGGCCCTCCCTCGCCCTGCCCAGAACGAACACGTCACCACAAGCACGCAACCAAGCCCAGCATGCTTCCGCCACCCACACCCACACACACCATGCACCATCCCCCCGCCCCCTTCCCACACCGTCAAAACCCATCCCACCTCTCCCTCCTCCCTCTTTCCCATGCTCACGCCGCCTCCAAGCCCGGCACACTTCTGCCACCCACACACACACACACACACACACACACGCACACACGCACCACGCACCATCCCCCTGCCCCCTTCCCACACCATCAAAACCCATCCCACCTCCCCCTCCTCCCTCTTACCCTGCTCACGCCGCCTCCAAGCCCGGCACGCTTCCACAGCCCACACACACACACACACACACACACCACACACCATCCCCCCGCCCCCTTCCCACACCGTCAAAACCCATCCTACCTCCCCCTCCTCCCTCTTACCCTGCTCATGCCGCCTCCAAGCCCCGCATGCTTCCCACCGCCAACAGGGCGCGGGGCAGTGACGTCAGCGGCACCAGCGGAATGAAGGGAGAGAGAGAGAGAAAGAGGAGAGCGAGGCCTGCCTCCCTTCAGGGCCTTCCCCAACATGACAACCCCGCCAGGTAGGCCTCAGACCCACTTCTCAAGATAAGTTAGGAAGACAAGGGGGAAGGAAGGAAAGTAAGAGAAAGAAGGAAGAAGAAAAGGAAAAATGGAAGGAAAGATAAGGGAGACACCAGAAGAGAAAGAAAAAGGGGGAAGGGAGGAAAGAGGTAGAGAAGAAAGAAATGAGAGAAAGAGGGAGGGAAAGAAAAAGAAGGAAGGAGAGGAGGAAAGAAAAAATGGAATGAAGGAAGGAAATAGGGAGTGAAGGAAGGAGGAAGATGTAGAGAAAGAGGGAGGGAAGGAAAGAAGGAAGAGAAGGAAGAAAAGAGAGACAGCAGAAGAGCAAGAAAAAGGGGGAAGGAAGGAAAGAGATAGAGAAGGAAGAGGAGAAGAAAAGATGGGAACGAAGGAAGGAGGGAAAGAAGGAGAGAAAGAGGGAAGGTAGGCCACAGAAAAAAAAAGCAAGAAGGAAGGAAACATGGAGGGAAGAAAAGAGGCAAAGGAAGAAAGGGGGAGGGAATGAAGGAAAGAGAGAAGGTACCTCTCTTTCATAATAGACGAGATATCTACCTCTACTATGAAAAGATTGACTATAGGCCACAGCAAAGCGTGGCAGGGCACAGCTAGTAGCTGATATAGTGGAAGCAACCAAGTCCGCCCGCCCATAACTGGCAGGCAAACTTAAGGCATGGGAGGGATTTGAAGTCCCCCATGAAAGAGACCAGAAAATTGATTTAATTAAGACTGTATAAGATATAGAATGAACCATACTATTTAAATTATTTTTATGTTATGAAACTACTCGTGATTTGCTTAAAAAAAAAATTCAACCCCCTCCCCATTTATTTATTTATTTATTTATTTATTTTAGCTATGGATAGTGCCAAACTGAATACACTGCTGTTTGATAGTCAAGGCTCCTTCCCACTTCTGCAGTGACTGTGATATAAACCATCCTGGGACCAATCCAGCATTTACCATGCTGGATCAGCCTTGAGATAAGTGGTTATTATAGAACCATGTGAACTCCCTTGAGGCCTTTCACAAATAAAGCCCTTCTTTTCTGACTTCTCTCCTTTAGATCTCTCTCTCTCCCTCCCTTCCTCTCCGATTTTCTTGTAAACTCCAGTCATGTTTACCATGGAAAGGTGACCAGTTAAGTATTAAGACCTTACCTAATCTTGTTATGAGTTAGTTGAGATGTAGATCCCCATGCATATGTAAATGCATAGCCATTACATTACTTTTAAAATTTGTAAAATTCACATTATTGCCTTGTTTGTTTTTGGAGCCAACAAGGGAACTCAGCACAGCAATACAGAGAGAGGTTCAGATATACCGTCCCTATTCAATGAAAACTAATTCATAAAATTTTAGTTTTCACACTGTTAGTGACATATGCAAGGCATGTAGTTCTTTTATGACAATGTATGTTGTTTTCAAGTCATTGCAGAAGAAGATATTCAGTACCTCTTTGTGCCCATTCTCCGTGCATCGGTGGTGGAGTACACTTTCCATAGGCACCGACTGACAGGGAAGAAAGAAATTCCCCAGGGAGTAGATAGCAGGTGAACACATAGAAGATTTGTGGGAAGATCTGTTGGTGCGTAGGTGGTACGCTTGAAGGGACACTCTGCTCCTAGAAGATAAAGACCATTATTTTTAAAAATACAAATAACAAGTAAAGGTTATATGGGTGATAAGGATACTAAAATGCAGTTGCAACAGTAACCAACTATTTTGGACATTGGAATAACCTGTTCCATTAATTACTTTTAAGAGGTCAAATTCCAGGCAAAAGGTTAAGGTAGAAAGGGTTACCTACAATTAAGAAAGATCCCTCTTTCTTCTCTTTCTTCAGCACAATATCAACAAAACATTCTCTTTCATTAGTCAAATTCCTAGTCAGATAATCTACATGATATATCTTTGTGGGTTATGGTATATTGTTTTTTGTCTTCATTTTTTTCTCATCAGCAGATAAAACCTTGAGAAAGCAGGCACACTGGCTGAGACATAGCAATCAGTCTTGAGTATACTAGTTGAGACTGATAATGTGGTTCCACTCCTTTGCTATCTTCTGGGAGGCCATATCTCTGCAGATTATTCTTGGATTCCTTGCGACATTTCTTCTCCTTACTGACTACGTAAGACGGAGACGGCCAAGGGGTTTCCCTCCAGGTCCCGTACCTCTTCCTTTTCTGGGCAATCTGCTTAGTTATGATTCCCAGAAGCCTCATCTCTATAACCAAAAGGTAAGGTGGAGAAGTGCTCAGATAGTACCTATGTCCTTTTAAAACATGAGGAGGCTCCTGTAATAGAGAAATAACGGGATGCTGCTAATTGTTGCTTTGAGCTGTCAGGTTTGCTTTGACCAAGGCTGGATCTACACTGTCCTATATCCCAGGATCAGATTCAAGATTATCTTCCTTGAGCTGGATTATATGAATCTCCACTGCCATATAATCTGGGATAAGCAGATAATCTGGAATCAGATCCTGGGAGATAGGGCAGTGTAGAAGTGGCCCAAATGAGTAATAACCCTTCAGGAAGTAACTGTAACTAAAAGCTCTTATCAGCTCTTAGAAAACTTAAGGCTGTACATTTCTTAATTGAGTTAATCTATCTGCAATGTAATCTTTCTTTTCTTGTGCTGCTTATTTCTCATTTTATAATGACACAATATTTGTTTTCTAATGTCCTTGTGGTTAAACCTGATGGTTTTAAATTACATCAGATTAGGTTTCAAGTAAAAAGGAGAAAGTGATTTATGATAAGAACAGTTCATTGAGGATGTAACACGAGCATCTGCTTGTCCGATTTTGATGGATTCATTTCAATTGGTTCAAACCGAGGATGTGGACAAGGTGCTTGGAGGAATGAGAGCTACCACATGCATCCTAGACCCCTGCCCATCCTGGCTTCTAAAGGAGGCCAGAGAGGGATTGGCCGAGTGGGTTAAGGTGGTGGTTAATGCCTCCCTTCGGGAAGGCATTTTTCCAGCCAGCTTAAAGCAAGCTGTGATAAAACCGCTGTTGAAGAAACCATCACTGGACCCCACTCAATTGGTAAACTATCGGCCTGTTTCCAATCTTCCCTTTTTGGGCAAAGTCATGGAACGTGTGGTGGCCTCACAACTCCAGGCATTCTTGGTAGACACGGATTATCTAGACCCGGCACAGTCTGGCTTTAGGCCGGGACATGGTACCGAGACAGCCTTGGTCGCCTTAGTGGATGATCTCCGTCAGGAGCTCGACAGGGGGAGTGTGTCCCTGTTGGTGCTACTCGACCTCTCAGCGGCCTTCGATACCGTCGACCACGGTATCCTTCTGGGACGCCTCGCGGGAATGGGTCTCGGAGGTACTGCTCTGCAGTGGCTCCGGTCATTCCTCGAGGGTCGGTCTCAGAAGGTGTCACTGGGGGACTCCTGTTCTACCCCACAAGCTTTGTTTTGTGGGGTTCCTCAGGGTTCAATACTGTCCCCCATGTTGTTTAACATCTACATGAAGCCGCTGGGCGAGATCATCCGGAGTTTCGGGGTGCGGTGTCATCTGTACGCAGATGATGTCCAGCTCTGTCACTCCTTCCCACCCGCTACTAAGGAGGCTGTCGAGGTCCTGAACCGGTGCTTGGCCGCTGTGACGGTCTGGATGGGGGCGAACAAATTGAAATTGAATCCAGACAAGACAGAGGTACTCCTGGTCAGTCGCAGGGCCGAACAGGGTATAGGGTTACAGCCTGTGTTAGACGGGGTCGCACTCCCCCTGAAGACGCAGGTTCGCAGTTTGGGTGTGATCCTGGACTCATCGCTGAGCCTGGATCCCCAGGTTTCGGCGGTGACCAGGGGAGCATTTGCACAGTTAAGACTCGTGCGCCAACTGCGACCGTACCTTGGGAAGTCTGACTTGGCCACAGTAGTCCACGCTCTGGTTACATCCCGCCTTGACTACTGCAACGCTCTCTACATGGGGTTGCCTTTGAAGACGGCCCGGAAGCTCCAACTAGTCCAACGGGCGGCAGCCATGGTATTAACAGGAGCAGGGCGCAGGGAGCATACAACTCCTCTGCTGTACCAGCTCCACTGGCTACCGATTAGCTACCGAGCCCAATTCAAAGTGCTGGCTTTGACCTTTAAAGCCCTAAACGGTTCTGGCCCTACATACCTATCCGAACGTATCTCGGCCTATCAGCCCACCAGGACCCTAAGATCTTCAGGAGAAGCCCTTCTCTCCATCCCGCCTGCTTCACAAGTGCGGCTTGCAGGAACGAGAGATAGGGCCTTTTCTGTGGTGGCCCCCCGGCTTTGGAATGCCCTCCCTACTGAAATAAGATCAGCCACCTCGCTAATGGCATTTCGGAAAAAACTGAAAACTTGGATGTTCGAGCAAGTTTTCAACTAATTCCGATGTGATGATGTTTTGATCATGGACTAGCAATCAAGGATAACGAATTGGATTACGACTTTAACTATGAGATGTTCCGGTCTGTATTGGTGGCCCAATACTATGTATGTATATGTATGTATTTTTATATTTTATTTTATATTTTTAAAGTGAATATTGTATTTTTAAATATGTTGTAAACCGCAATGAGTCGCCGCACAGGCTGAGATATTAGCGGTATACAAGTGTACTAAATAAATAAATAAAATAAATAAATAAATGCATGAGCTGGGATAGCTTCTCTAACCTTCAAGCAGAGCATGGATCCTTTTACAAAGCAGTAGCTAGAAGTAGATGATCTACAGGATCCTCTTTCATGAATCTGATTCTATAAACCTCAGACTCTTGTAAAGGATTTGATTTCTTCTCCTCTATCCAAGCACTCCATGAGAACAAAGCAGAGAAATTTGTGTAGAAGTTGAGACTCTGCACTGAAAGGCACATTGGATGTTTCACTTGGACAGAGCTACAATATATACACCTATTTCATATAACTCCTTTTTCTTTTGCAGTTATCTTCTCCATGGTCATTTAGAGCCTAGCAGAGAATACAGCTTCAGAAAAATCATCTGGCTATGTCCCAATAGCCAGATGGAGTGTGATGATATAATCCTATGGGGACTTCAGATATCCTGGAGGTCTTAAGGATGCTTTTGTCATAACTGGACAATTTGATCTTCACTGGCTACTAAATGGTTATGGTATTAGACTCACACAGGAGTAAGGAGGGTCCTACCAGGATTTTGGTCAAGAATGAGGGAATCAAGATTTTGTCCAAAAGTTCAAAACTCAACCATAACATATTTCCTTCTTGCAGCTTGTTGCAATATATGGCAATGTCTTCAGTTTGCAATTTGGAAACATGCATATTGTACATGTGAATGGACTGCAAGCAGTGAAGGAAGCTCTCATTCATCAGGGTGAAAATTTTCTAGATCGGCCACAAGTCCCTATTACCTATGACATTTCGAAGACATTTGGTGAGTATATTTTCCTTCATTTCTTTATTTTTTGCAAAGTTAAATTAATTAATCAGATTAAATTCTGTTGGACAGTACTTTGATCATATCTTGCATTTTTTGGATTCATAAATCAGACTTGAGTTTTTAGGAGTACACCCACTGAAAATATCAAAACAACAACTTCTAAACAATTTAATATACTGTATATCCTCACTGTATTTTGAGAACAAACAGTAGTGACTGCATTGCAGCCCAATTTTAGTTTACAACTTCTCACCTTATATAGTATTACATATCACTAAATAGAAACCTATATTCATTTTCTAATATAGAATAAACAAAATAAAATAATTGATTTCAAAATAACTGAAGAATGCCATATTGATGCAGCCTAGAATCACATTTTTTAGCTGTTCCATTACACTGTTGACTTATGCTCAACTTGTGGCTTACCAGGGGTCTTTCCACATAGGCATTTCATCCAGATCAAAATGTGGATCATTTGATTTAGTCTGGAGTGGCTATAGAAGGCAGGATCATCAAGTTTGCAGACGACACCAAATTGGGAGGGATAGCCAACACACCAGAGGACAGGAGCAGGATTCAAAACGATCTTGACAGATTAGAGAGATGGGCCAAAACTAACAAAATGAAGTTTAACAGTGACAAATGCAAGATACTCCACTTTGGCAGGAAAAACAAAATGCAAAGATACAGAATGGGGGACGCCTGGCTCAAGAGCAGTACGTGTGAAAAAGATCTTGGAGTCCTCATGGACAACAAGTTAAACAAGAGCCAACAATGTAATGTTCCGGCAAAAAAAGCCAATGGGATTTTGGCCTACATTAATAGGAGCATAGTGTCTAGATCTAGGGAAGTAATGCTACCCCTCTATTCTGCTCTGGTTAGACCACACCTGGAATATTGTGTCCAATTCTGGGCACCACAATTGAAGAGAGATATTGACAAGCTGGAATGTGTCCAGAGGAGGGCGACTAAAATGATCAAGGGTCTGGAGAACAAGCCCTATGAGGAGCGGCTTAAGGAGCTGGGCATGTTTAGCCTGAAGAAGAGAAGGCTGAGAGGAGATATGATAGACATGTATAAATATGTGAGACGAAGCCACAGGAGGAGGGAGCAAGCTTGTTTTCTGCTTCCTTGGAGACTAGGACGAGGAACAATGGCTTCAAACTACAAGAAAGGAGATTCCATCTGAACATGAGGAAGAACTTCCTGACTGTGAGAGCCATTTAGCAGTGTGGTGGAGGCTCCTTCTTTGGAAGCTTTTAAACAGGAGTTGAATAGCCATCTATCAGGGGTGATTTGAATTCAATATTCCTGCTTCTTGGCAGGGGGTTGGACTGGATGGCCCATGAGGTCTCTTCCAACTCTTTGATTCTATGATTCTATGATTCTATACAAAACTGGCTGCAAGCTGAAATACAGGGCAAAGAGCCACTGGAACTCTTAAGCCACATTTTGATCTGGATTGACTCTACTGAACACAGGTGGTTTTTTTAAAAAATTCCTTACTTCCTCAAAGAGATAAAAAGCTTCTGCAAGCTAGCTTCAGAGGCTGTCAACAGCTGAATAATTTTGTAAAATTTTCATTAGAAGCAGTCTGCTGTTTATCCTGACTGTGCAAAGGTCAGCACTCTTTATATTCCGACACAGGAGGGATTTATCGGATCTTCCAGCTGGAATTGGGTTTTTTCATGAGTTTTTTTTATCATGCAGTTTCATGGTAGATGTGAGTTGGAGCTCACATTGGGGTAAAATACTATCAGGACATCACCACCTTAACCAAGTTTCAAGACAGATTTAAGTGTCTGTGTAGATGGGGCCTAAGACTGTTAGGGTTATAGTAATAGTTCACTTTCAGATGTAATGTTTTCAAGCCAGGTTCACCCCTCTTATATCTGTGCTTTTCATTTTTATTGGCAAAGTGTAGTATTGTACATTCCTCCTTACCAAAATTAATTTTGTTAGTTTTGGCCCAGTTCTCTAATCTGTTAAAGTCATTTTGAATTCAGATCCTGTCCTCTGGGGTATTAGCTATCCCACCCAATTTGGTGTCACCTGTAAATGTAATAAGCATGCCTTCTATTCTGTTATCCAACTCATTGATAAAGAGGTTTAATAGTGCTGGGCCCACGACAAAAACTTTTGGCACCTCGTTTCTCACTTTTTTCCAGGATGAGGAGGAGACACTGGTCAGCACTCTATGGATTTGACCAGTCAGCCAGTTCCCAAGCCACCTAAAAGTAGCATTGTACAGTCCACATTTTATTAGGGGAACTTATCAAAGGCCCGATTGAAATCAAGATATTCTGTACCCATGGCGTTCCTATAACCTATGAAATTTGTTTTAATAAACTGAATAAAGTTAGTCTGGCTTTGACTTGTTTTTGAGTAAAACAAAATTTACTTTTTGTGAGTATGGCATTGCTTTTTTAGGCCCCTTCTACATGCTGTACTATTTATTTATTTATTTATTTTCTACCCTGCTCCATCTCACCCTGAGGGGGGCTCAGAGTGGCTTCCAATTTTGGCAAACATTCAATGCCACAAATATACAAAAATCAGACAAAACTTACACAATTAACCATTAAAATCAATTAAACATACAAATACAAATTTCAAACCAATTAAAACATGTAAAACACAGCACCAATCCCGAATTGTCGTCCAGATTACCTCTTACTTAAGTCTGTCTGCAATTTAATTTCTAATTTCTAATTTTGACTCACCAAATGCCTGGTTCCACAGCCAGGATTTCACTTTCCTCTGAAAAACCAGAAGGGAGGAGGCTAATCTGATGTCACTGGGGAGGGAGTTCTATAGCCAAGGGGCCACCACAGAGAAGGTCCTCTTTCATCCCCATTAATCATGCCTGCAAAGGGGGTGGAACCAAGAACAGGGCCTCCCCTGTAGTTCTTAACACTTGGCCTGGCTCATAGAGGGAGATACACTCAGACAGGTAAGCTGGGCCAAACATATCTTCACAGGTAAGATCAGTCACAGAGCCCGTCTTGAAGTAAAAGTTTCTCATGGACCCCCAAGAAATGTTTATATATTATATTATATATAAAGTGTGTGTGCATATATGGTTTTAAATGGTGTATTTAATATTTTGATAAATGTTTTTTAATGTTTATGTATGTGTATGTGAATTTGTGTCCCGGCATTGAATGTTTGCCGTGTATATGCTATGCTCCGCCCTGAGTCCCCTTCGGGGTAAGAAGGGTGTGTGTGTGTGTGTGTGTGTATCAGATATGGGCAAACTTTCTGACACATTGCATTTTAAAATTTGATAGACAGACCAGGCCAGTGGCAGATGGATGCAGAGTGTTTGTGTCAACTATTTTTTTAAAATGAACAAATTCCTATGCATACTGCACATAATAATAATAATAATAATAATAATAATAATAATAATAACTTTATATCATGCCCCTCTCCCCAAAGGGACTCAGAGCGGCTTACAACAATGTGACAATAAAAAAAAATCATAAGCACAGAAACAATATAATAAAAAAACCTTTAATTATAGACCATCCTATCTCCCCAAAGGGACTCAGTATCAACGAACAACTAATATCAATGTGGGATTTTCTGCCTTGATATTATAGAATATATGGCTCTGCTTTCCCCCTGCTGCTTCCCTCTCCTAATTATGAGAGACCATTAATTTAAAGAGGAAAGGCAGCCTTTTTGGCTGTGTGTTGCTTCCTCGCACTGAAAATAAAACTGATTTGGGAGGCTCCTGAGATTTACAAAATTCAAACAAAGAAGTATTGGCTAAGTATTGATCCTTATGTTTTGGGGACGGGCCATGCCCACGTGTTGGTTATTGCATTTTAAGTATGAATTTAACAAATTGTATATGACCTTCAACAACTAATGAAACATTTGCACACTCCTAGTAAATACGTATAACAGGTTTTGGGAGTTCAGCTCTATGTGACCAACTTAGCCATTTCTCTTGCCCTCTAGGATCCACCCTGATGGTCTGCTTAGTAAAATAAGTACATAAATACATACTAGATCTGTCCAACCCCTCCTTCCCCATTTGTTTTCATTCAGTGCATTACTCAAAGACAAGGTTCTCAGCAATGCTCTAATGCCATTCAAGTATATTTCTGTGGCTGTTCCAGGTCATGGGGAAGAAGCTTTTAAGATGGCCTATCACAGTGCAGGTACATGGGAAACTACTCATTTAATGAGTCCTGGATACCTCCTTATTCAAGTATGTAAATTGTACAATGAGCTATGCTGGCATAATGCTCCAACAGGATTTCAGACAACTTTTTATTTTTAGAATTTACAGGGAATGTTTGCAGTGCTAAGTGAGGTGATGCCAATTTTTGCCTTCTAGGAGTGATTGTGTCTAATGGACTGACCTGGAAACAACAAAGACGATTTGTTTTGTCAATGCTAAGAAACTTTGGATTGGGCAAAACATATTTGGAGGAACGAATACAGGAAGAGAGCAGGTTCCTTGCAGCTGCCATTGGAGATGAAAAAGGTAATGATACCTTAGTTGTGCTTTAAAGTTCCATAGTGCTTCATTCGTGTGAATTTTCCTGAGCTGGCCATTTGGGAACTTCAGCAGAATGCTGAACTTTTAAACCTTCCCTGATGGATCTGGGCAGAATCTGCTATTGTGGAGTTCCCTTGAGATGCAGGTCCATCCATCTCAACTGGCTTGACACTGGGCACATTCAGGTCTAATAAACACATGGAATAACATGGATAAAAGCTACATATAAAATCCAAAAGGCAAAAATATTGATAAATGGAGACTTCACAACATTCCACTAAATAAGTGAAGTGCAATACTTAGGATGCTCAAATATTTATATTGACAAATGGGGTTTTTTTCACAGCTTCTGATAGCTAAAACAATACTGCAGGAGACTTAAAATGGCTTAACATAAAAATATTAGCATACAATTTAAAATATATAAATATGCAAACATTAAAACAGCGTTAAATATAATTAGTATCAAAAATATTATTAACATTAACATTATTAACATTTTAAAAATAGCAGCCCCAGGACCAGATGGTTTTCCCATGTTATATGATAAGAAATTTGAGAAAGAGCTCAAAGAACCTATACAAGATTGATTCAACACAAAATTAAATGACCAGAGACATGGGAAAATGCAATTATTACAAAATTGTGACTACAATTTTAGCAGAAAGATTTAATATTTAAATGTGTTCTTATATCATGATCAGGCAGGGTTCTTACCTCAAGTGACAACCTGAGAACAGTCTTGGATCTAATAAAGGCTCTAGATCAGTGGTTCTCAAACTGTGCCCCGCCAGATGTTTTGGACTCCCACAATTCCTAGCAGCTGGTAAGCAGGCTGGTAAGCAGGCTGGAATTTCTGGGAGCTGAAGTACAAAACACCTGGAGGGGACAGTTTGAGAACTACTACTCTAGATAAACAAAATGGAGGGGGGAAAGCAGCCCTAATATTTCTAGATGCAGAAGAGACATTTGATAATGTCAACTGAAAATTTATATTTGCAATATTAAAAGACATGGATTTTGGAAATAATTGAATAACATGGATAAAAGCAACATATAAAATCCAAAAGGCAAAAATATTGATAAATTGAGATTTCAAAAAGTTCCACTAAAGAGAAGTGCAATATTGAGGATGCTCAATGCGGTATGTATCTGCTATCAGTGAAAATGTGACCATAGTAGAAAAGCAGATTCATGTGATAGAGGTCTTATTTTATATAGTCATGTATAAGAAACTCATACATGACGTTTTAGTCAAAAATTGATGCAAAAACCCCAAGTTAGTTGATTCACAGGTCAATGTACCTTAACTCTTTTCAAAATTAGCTATCTCTGAGTAAAGTAGTGAAAGACAAGAGCTTAGTTTATTCTGGGGAAAAAGCTGAAAAGAGCATATATCCTACTCATTCCACCAGTGGGCCACGCCTTACCTTTTTATAAAATGTGGATGAAAAAAATGTGAAGAGCAGCTGACTCTTGAGTGGGTACTGGCTTGTCTCCTCTCCAGAGAATGTCCCTCAACTCATCTATGTGTTATATCAAAACCCATAATTTTGTTTCCAAAACTGCCCTCAATTTACACACAATGTCAACTTATACATGAGTATATGCTGTAGTTGTTTGTGCTGGAATAGACCAACACATCTACTCCTCACTGTTGCTTAAAATGCATTTACTATGCTTTAATCTATTACAACATCAGAATGTTTTCCCAATGTTATATTTTTGTGATATAAAAGGTGTAATCATTCCAATTCTTCCTCTGCCAACATTTTTTTCCTTTCCAGGGCAGCCATTTGACCCCTACCATCAAATTAACAATGCCATTTCAAATGTAATTTGTTCTGTCACTTTTGGGAACCGCTTTGATTACCATGACAGCCAGTTCCAGAAGTTGTTACATTTGCTTGATGAAACAGGAGTTTTTCTGCGAAGCATTTTCTGCCTTGTAAGGCCTGTTTGTGATCTTATGGGTAATAAGGACCAAGACTGACTCCATTTGACATGATTTTCTAATCCCACTCACTCTTAATTAATTTTCTTGGAATACTTTGATTCTGCCCATTCTAGGTCTACTGTTCTTTCTTGCTCTATTGAGGCATCTATATCTCAATTTACTCTTTTCACCTGATTTTGCATTATGGAATTGATGTGTCTCAGCTGATGCATGCATTTGGGTGGATATTATTTATGTATTCATTCATTTAGTTATTTATTTTGTTTATATGCTGCCTTTCTCCTGAAGTGAAACTCTAGATATCTCAAAAAGGAAAGAAAAAAAAAACACTGATAATACTGTTTAAAAACCCATTAAAATCTGCACAATATGAAATTATTCTCAAAATTTAGAAAAATGGCAGCCTTAATGCATAAACATTGAATGCCTTCTGAAAAAAAATCTTTGCCATTTAGTGAAAGAAAAACAGGGAGGGGGGCAGGCAGGCTAACTTTCCAGGGAGTAGCATTCCATAGGGTAGAAGCAAACACTGAGAAGGCTCTCCCTTGAGTCCTCACTACATTACGAGTGTTACTCGACTCCAAGTGGCTTAAAATGAAGAAAGACAGGCAAATGATGGGAAGGGACATGAGATCGCTGGCTATCAAGTAAGGGAATCAAGTAAGGGAATCAAGTAAGACAGTTTCCTCCACTTTCCCCTGCTTTCTCCCCACTCCATCTGAAATTCTTTATCTTCTTGTTCTGCTGGCTATTAACCTAATTGTAACTGGTGATGAAACGATTGAGATGTTCTACAGAATTTACTAGATTTTCTCTCCTTTTCATCTAATTTTAGTGTTTATCTTCCAGCTGTACAATGCTTTCCCAGCTCTCATGAGGCGATTGCCAGGACCCCATCAAAACTATTTTAAAAACTGTAAACTACTGGAATCCTTTGTGAGAAAAATAATTGAAAAGCACAAAGAAGACTGGAATCCACTTGAAACAAAAGATTTCATTGATGCTTATCTAAATGAAATGGCCAAGGTATTTAATAAATTAGGAGGAAAGAATCTATTTCTTAATTTTAAGTGAAGATAGATAGATACTCAATGTAAGATACCACAGATAATTACAGAATGTGTTAAAATAGGGATTTTTTCAGGCTTCAAGTTGATTATACAAAGTCAAATTGGATATAGGAAGGTTGGAAAGAGAGATACGGTGTAAATATATGAAAACATTTTACTTAGGAAATGCCTTTGTTTATGTGATACCAATTGTGTATTAGTTAAATATCACTGCCTGGCCATGATGTTTCAGAACAATTTGTGAATAAAGCTGGGGAACCTTTACTTTCCAGATGTCCTGAAAAAATTCCTTCAACATTGTCCTTTGCTGTCAAGGACTTTTGGGAAATGAAGTTCAAGATAGTTGGAGAGTCTGGATGTTTTATATCATCTACTCATACTCTTGCTGCTTCTTGACAGGGGCTTGGGCTGGATGGTCCATGAGGTCTCTTCCAACTCTATGATTCTATGATTCTTGCTGGTTTTAATACACCTTTTCTGGGCTTTTATGTCTAGGTCATGAATTTTGCTAGTGTTTTCATACTTCCTATTAGGCCTCGTCTACATTGATCCTATAATGTGACCAAGAAAATTTGAAACTGCAGTATATGCAAAACACATGCTGCGAAAGCATACTACAATCTACATTAAAGGGAATATAGTGTACTAAAACATCACAGGAAAGTCTGAATCAAGCCATAAAGTGCACTGCAGTAGGTCCCAGAATATCCCAGATCCAGGACAAAAATGGATCTGAAAAATATTGAGTATATTGTAAATACCTGCCTCTGCAGAAGCACAATAAAAAATCCAGAACAAGGGCATGGCTGGCAGCAAGGGGATAATTGACCCCTTGGCAGTGTTATTGTTTACCTCCACACAAGGCCGTAGTCAGAAAAAAAAATTCGGGAGGGGTTAAAAATTTCGGGAGGGGGGGGGAGTTACTTTTCTTTCTTTTTAACCCAGATGTCTTTTTGGAAAAAATCCCTTTTAGAAAAACACCTTTTGGAGATCAAAACTTTTTAGAAAAGCATGACTTTCCAAAGACGAGCCAAAAACTCTTTAGAGCAGAATCTTCTCTTATGGTATACAACATGCAAGGCAATGGTTTCCGTTTTTAGACTGAATAAGCTGATATCTCTGTTCTGTTAGGAAAACAGAGATATGCCAGTGCATTAAAATAGCAGAGTTTCAGAACTATTTTTCAGTTGCCCATATATATATATATATATATATATATATATACACACACACACACACACACACACACACACACACACACATACACATATACATATACATATATACTAGGGCTGGGCAACCACGGAAACATTTGTTTCTAAAATCGATTCTTTTTTGGGGGGTTTTGCGTTTCGATTTTTAAAAGAATTCTGAAATTTTTCTTTTAAAAAGTTCGATATTTACGAAATTTCGTAAATTACAAAACTATACAAAACAATAACGAAACAATTACGAATCGATTCGTTAATGGCGGACGCGACCGCGCAATACGCTAAAAAACCTCCAAATGGGACAGGGGGAACTTCTGAAGCTTCCCTCTCCCTCTGTTGTTGACTGTTGGTGTGATGTTTATAATTTTTTTTCACTGATTAAACAAACAACAACTATAAAACTTGCCCCAGACATGCGGAAATAATAACAAAATGATTTCAAAACGATAACGAAACGAATACAAAATGAATTCGAAACAATTACGAAACTAATTTTAAATTCGTTTCATTTTTTAGTTGCTCCTGAATGGTTCGTTATCGCTTCGTTATAAAAAAATAACGAATTTTTAACGAATTACGAAATTACGAAATTACGAAACGAAACCGCCCAGCCCTAATATATACATACATATACACACATACTCCCTTGTCTTATAACATGCACTCAAGAGACAAATGAAGTAGACGTTGATTAAAAAATAATATATGTGGTTTACTCACAACCTTCATGTGTTCAGCATACAGAGGTACAAAAACATATCAGTTCAGTTTCAAATATGTTTGAGATAATTCTCTGTGCCATCCAGCCATGGCATCTCTCTTATAACAAAACAGCAAACAAATGTGTTATCTGGGGTCTGAAGTAGTCTGCAGTCAGCTATCATGTAGTCCCTTTTATAACTTCTCAGGAGCCATAGAGTAAAGAAAGCTGAATGCAAGAACATACACAGAGGAACAGTAAACATTATTAGAGAAGGCTTGAAGAAGGTTGTCATTTACAACATGTCTCTAGTGCACTAATGCACATTTCTGTAGAACAAAAAATGATACAGTAGTTTGAGTAGGTTCCGTGGTTAATGTAATCACCCACCTGGCCTTAAACAAATTCCAAAACTGTCTGTGTCATCACTTGGACAGCGAAAATTATTCCTCTGAAACTGGTTCCATGCTTCATTATACTGACAGAGTAGTTGTGCCCTAAGCTTCCATAATTTCCAAGAAACTGAACTCCCTTTAGGAACAGAGAGATTACAACGATTGATAGATATACCCCTTTGGATCAAATAAGGGTTTTACTAAAAAATGAATTATTTAACTGTTCTTTCCTATTAAGGAGAATGCTTCTTCCACTTTCCATATGGAAAATCTTCTGCACACAACACTAGATTTGTTTCTTGCTGGAACAGAAACAACTTCTGCAACCTTGCACTGGGCTGTGCTGTATATGGCTGTTTATCCGGAAATTCAGGGTAAGATTGCAATCCCCATCCAACCCCTATTTGAGTTTTTTAAAAAGAGAGAATGGTACTTAATTTCCAGGCAATTATGATAATTCAATGCCAGTTATAAATGTATCCGTTTTTGCTCGAGAAGAATAATCTTTCTGAAAGCAAGATAAGTGAACTTTGCTTGTTTATCTTGGAGTATTTTCTCAAGGATGCTCCTTGAGCATTTCAGTGCAAGAATTCTCTTGTTCTTAATGTTATTCAAGTTGTACAAAAAGCAGAGCAATATTTATTTTCTAAACAATGTGGTGACCTTATTATAATTATTAATTATAATAAATACACATACAGTTAATAATATACCGCTGAAAGCGGTCCCAAACACAAACACACATAGAGTGCTTTTTCTCCAGTACCGGCATCCAGAATTGAATATAGTTTATGAAAATTAAGCCACCTACTAATAATATAAAACAAAACACTATATACAGTAGTGAAATATAATACTCTCCAAGTCATGATGGAAACAAATTTCTATGAGGAAGAAAACATAGACTAGGCATGGAGAAGTAAAGATGTGTAGATCTCCTGTGCCGGCCTAATATTGTGTAGACCTTGTGCTGGCCTTAATATTGTGTAGACCTTAATATTGTGTAGACCTCTTGTGCCGGCCTTAATATTGTGTAGACCTTTGTGCTGGCCTTAATACTGTGTAGACCTCTTGTGCCGGCCTTAATATTGTGCAGACCTCTTGAGCTAGCCTCCTTTGGATTGATAGTTATACAATAGACCAACGGCGCTGACTGCCGCTGTGTATACCACCTCCGGATGTCCCATCCGCTCTCAGACCAAACGTCTAGAGGTATACCTGAATCATAATAACTTTATTTAACTGTTATTACCATCATCCTTGTAAGAGTGTGACTATATACCACTATCATAACACACTCCTTGGTTGTCCTCGCTGCTAAGTTGATATAAGAACGCAATAGCACTTTAAGGCGCCTGCCACTTGCTGCTAAATAACATTTGCACTTACGCCCCCTCCTTATCCCTCTATGCCGCACCTTAGTGAATGCTGAGACCCAGTTTCAGGTACCTACTGCACTTTAGATCTTGCACTTTATGTATGTGCCTAACGGCACGCAGTGTGTTGTTAACTGAGCGGTACTACTGACTGTGTCGTACTTAAGACTCTCGCACTCTCGCACTTTACAAACTGTCTAACGGGTGTGGCTGAAACGCCTCTACCACCTGAAGCTATTGTCATCCATGTGGCCCCCCACCCCCCTGTTGGTACTGTCCCTGTTACTACTGGCTAGCGGAAAGGACAGGGGAGGAGGTGGGCTGGAGCCTATGGACAAAAACGGAGCCGGGAGGAGGGAGGAAGGGGAGAAAGGGTGTCGGCAGGGTCCAACAAATCAAATAACTGATGAAGCAGGAATTAAGACCTTGAGATTAGATCGCGGCATGGAGGGGGGGAGGTGTTCCACTAGCCGAGGGGCCCCCATAGAGGTCGTGGTGGGAAGGAGGAGATGCGGAAGAAGGAGACCTCAAATTCGGCCTAATTCGGACCGCTTATCTAAATTAACAATTCCCAATCGGTCTCCTAAGGTAAATTGGTGTAACCAGGTGAGCGGGCCCTCGGGATTGAAGGTGGTGCTGCTGAACGCCAGATCTGTCAACGGAAAAACGACCTGGATTCAGGACCTAATCCTGGAGGAGCGGGCAGATCTGGCGTGCATTACGGAGACCTGGTTGGATGAAGCTGGAGGTGTAAATCTGACCCAGCTTTGCCCTCCAGGCTTCTCCGTACTGCACCAACCGAGATCCGGAGGACGGGGAGGCGGGGTCGCAGTGGTCTATAGAGATTCCATCCATCTGACCAGGAGCCCCATCCCGCAGACCACAAATTTTGAATGCGTCCACCTGAGGGTGGGTGACCGGGACAGAATAGGGATTCTGTTAGTGTACCGTCCACCTCGCTGCACTACAGTCTCCCTACCTGAGCTAGCGGGGATGGTCTCGAGCCTGGCGTTGGAGTCCCAACGGCTTCTCGTGCTGGGGGACTTCAACATCCATGCCGAGGCGACCCTCACAGGAGCGGCTCAGGACTTCATGTCCGCCATGGCAACCATGGGGCTGTCCCAACGAATAACTGGCCCCACCCACTGTGCTGGACATACATTGGACTTGGTTTTCTGCCAGGGATGGGAGCAGGGTGGCGGAGTTGTCCATCTCTCCGTTGCCGTGGACTGACCACTTCCTGATCAGATTTAGACTCACTGCGCCCCCTAACCTCCGCAAAGGTGGAGGACCCATTAAGATGGTCCGCCCCAGGAGGCTTATGGATCCGAATGGATTCCTGACGGCTCTTGGGGACTTTCCCGCCACCTCGGCAGGTGACCATGTCGAGGCCTTGGTCGCTCTCTGGAATGGGGAGATGGCCAGGGCAATTGACATGATCGCTCCGGAACGTCCCCTCTCAAGTAACTGAGCTAAACCATCTCCTTGGTTCACTGAGGAGTTGGCAGTGATGAAGCGAAGGAAGAGGGAACTAGAGAGCGTGTGGCGAGCCAAATCGAGCACGGTTTGTGTCCTTTTTAAGGGCATATGCCGCGGCAATAAAAGCCGCAAAGAAAACTTTCTTTGCGGCCACTATTGCGTCTGCAAAAAACCGTCCGGCGGAGTTGTTTCGGATTGTCAGAGGTCTTTTGACTCCCACCACCTCAGGTGGGAGCCCTGACAATTCGGCCACGCGCTGTGAAGCATTTGCTCGGTTCTTTGCAGACAAAGTCGCTTTGATCCATTCTGGGCTGGATGCTACATTAAATGCAGTCTCTGTGGATGTGACACGAGCACCTGCTTGTCCTATTTTGATGGATTCTTTTCAGTTTGTGAAGCCCGAGGATGTGGACAAGATACTTGGAGGAATGAGGCCCACCACGTCCATCCTAGACCCCTGCCCATCCTGGCTTCTGAGGGAGGCCAGAGGGGGATTGGCTGAGTGGGTAACGGTGGTGGTTAATGCCTCCCTCCGGGAAGGCAAGATTCCAGCGAGCCTAAAACAGGCTATTATAAAGCCGCTGTTGAAGAAACCATCACTGGACCCCACTAAATTTGACAACTTTCGGCCTGTTTCCAATCTTCCCTTTTTGGGCAAAGTCATGGAAAGCGTGGTGGCCTCACAACTCCAGGTATTCTTGAGAGACACGGATTATCTGGATCCGGCACAGTCTGGTTTCAGACCGGGACATGGTACCGAGACGGTCTTGGTCGCCTTAGTGGATGATCTGCGCTGGGAGCTAGACGGGGGAGTGTGTCCCTGTTGGTGCTCCTGGACCTCTCAGCGGCCTTCGATACCGTCGACCACGGTATCCTTCTGGGGCGCCTTGCGGGAATGGGTCTTGGGGGCACTGCTTTGCTGTGGCTCCAGTCATTCCTGGAGGGTCGGACCCAGAAGGTGTTATTGGGGGACTCCTGTTCAACTCCACAGCCTTTGACCTGTGGGGTTCCTCAGGGTTCTATCCTGTCCGCCATGCTGTTTAATATCTACATGAAGCCGCTGGGTGAGATCATCCGGAGTTTCGGGGTGCGGTGTCATCTGTACGCAGATGATGTCCAGCTCTGTCACTCCTTTCCACCTGCTACTAAGGAGGCTGTCGAAGTCCTGAACCGGTGCCTGGCCGCTGTAATGGTCTGGATGAGGGCGAACAAACTGAAATTAAATCCAGACAAGACAGAGGTACTCCTGGTCAGTCGCAAGGCCGAGCAGGGTATAGGGTTACAGCCTGTGCTGGATGGGGTTGCACTCCCCTTGAAGGCGCAGGTTCGCAGCTTGGGTGTGACCCTGGACTCATCGTTGAGCCTGGACCCCCAGGTTTCAGCGGTGACCAGGGGAGCATTTGCACAGCTTCGGCTCGTGCGCCAGCTGCGCCCGTACCTTGGGAAGTCTGACTTGGCCACGGTGGTACATGCTCTGGTCACATCCCGTCTTGACTACTGCAACGCTCTCTACGTGGGGCTGCCCTTAAAGACGGCCCGGAAGCTTCAGCTAGTCCAGCGCGCGGCAGCCATGTTGTTTACAGGAGCAGGACGCAGGGAGCATACAACGCCCCTGTTGTTCCAGCTCCACTGGCTGCCGATTTGCTACCGGGCCCAATTTAAGGTGCTGGTGTTATCCTACAAAGCCCTAAACGGTTCCGGCCCAAAATACCTTGCGGACCGCATCTCGGCCTACGAGCCCACGAGGACCTTGAGATCATCTGGGGAGGCCCTTCTCTCGATCCCGCCTGCCTCACAGGCACGTCTGGCGGGGACGAGAGAGAGGGCCTTCTCGGTGGTGGCCCCCCGGCTGTGGAACTCCCTCCCTGCTGACGTCAGACAGGCCCCCTCCCTCATGGCCTTTCGTAAGGGCCTGAAGACTTGGCTCTTCGAGCAGGCTTTCAACTAAGTGCTATGTTACTGGTAATGACAACCGGAATGAATTATGACTACGAGATTGACTATGATTCCATAATATGACGGAGCGGATTTTTAGTGTAATTTAGATGTTATGTATTAGTGATGTTAGTTGTTGTTCTGATTTCTTTGTAAAGTGTCTTTTTGTACTGTACACCGCCGCGAGTCGCCCTAGGGCTGAGAGCGGCGGTTAATAAATGCAATAAATAAATAAATAAATAAATAAAGAAGCTTCAACAGAGGGAACCCAGTAGTGGATGTGTGCTTTCTTCTTTGCTTTCCTTGTTTACTGTGCTTTATTACCCCTTGGCTTGAGAAGGGTGCGAATTGAGGCTTCTTTGTCTCATGATGGCTTACCCACAGAATAAGGGATTCTGGTACCAAAGTTAGGTAACTTGCTTTTGTCTATCTTGTTAACCACAATAATAAGAGTAAATTTTATTCCCTCCCCTCTCCCCCCCCCCCCCTTAAACCTTCCCAGACCATTCTACATATTTGCTCTCTTGTTTCCAACCAAAAGCTTATCTACAACTCTGTCTATGCTGCACTCTAGATACCAAAACATTTTCTCCTGATGTCTTGCCTGCATCTGTGGCTGGCATCTTTCTGTTAGCAGTGTAGCAAGCAAAGTTTGTGTGTGTGTGTGTGTGTGTGTGTGTGCGTATCTATGGAATGTCCAGGGTGAGAGAAAGAACCCTTGTCTGTTTAAAGCAAGTATGAATGTTGGAATTAACAAGTTTGAATAGCATTGAATAGACATGAGGTTGCAAAGTCAATCAGTGAGGGTATCAGCAATAGTTTGCTTTTGTATGAGCCTACTATTTGTTCTTCTCCTCGCCATTTCTTGAGTGAAAATTATTTTTGCAAGTTGAACTCAAGTTGAAGGAACTGAAGTAACTTCAACACAAATGAGAAAAGTGGGAGGAAGAGGATAGCTTCCAGGCAGCCTTTATTATCCCTGGGAGGCCTCAATGTCAAAAATGTCTTACTGTTTGTTAGTGCTTGATCATTTAGTGCCACTTGGGTTGATAATTCCTGTGGAGGCTTAACAAAAAAAGGAATCTTGGTAATTCAATGTTGCCAGATCACTTCAGGGAAGTTGAGTCTTCCCTAACCTAGTCTTTGGGGTCTAAAGCAAACAAGCCCTGCCATTCCACTCCCTATGGGTCTATGCTAAAGACTTCTCCTAAACTGTTTCATCACAGTCTTGCAACCTCATCAGAGGGTTTTTTTTCTTCCTTTTAGCATGCTGCTGGAATAGAGGTGAGATGGAGTCTGCTGGAGCCCATCATATGACGCAGGGCTACTTCCGGTGGGGCTCCATTCCAGCTCCATCCTGACTCCATCCTGACTCCATCCTGACTCCATCCCGGCAACATGATAAAAGGAAGCAAAGAGGATACTGGTGACTACCCATATCCTCATTGAAGAAGCCAGTGACAGTACAGGAAGAAGCCAGGGACAGCCGGGAAATGCTGTGGGATGGCAGTCCACAACCAACCATGGTAAGAGGACAAAGTTGGGCACTGTCCCACAGTTTTCCTATTGACTCATTCTTTTCCCCAATGTCCCCTGGCTTCTAGACTTCCATCCGATGAGGTCATTGTTCATACTAAATACTTACCCTGGAATGACAAGCTACTATATATACTCATGTATAAGTTAAGCTCATGTATGTCTAGGGCAGATTTTGGGGCCCAAATCATGGAATGACCCATGGATAAGCCAATGGTTATTCTGTGGATAGGGGAAAGCATCAATGCCACCTCAGGAGGCTCTGTCACTGCTGTTTCCCTTCTCAGGTATTGAAAAAAAAGGTAAGAAGCAGTGCCATGGCAAAGAAAGAAGAGAGGATTAGCACTTCTTTTAGGATCTCCTGGGATGGATCAAGTGATTGCTATTCATTCATCTACACAGAATATGGGATAGTTCTATTTTTGTACAGTACAGCATTGACTCATGGGTTGATTTTTTTCCCACCAAAAAGTCTAGACTTATATGTGTGGATAGTATAGGGTATTTATTTTTCTTAGGATAATAACTTGGTGCATTATTTAGATGTTGCAGCCTTGACTCTGTCCTATATTCTTTGTGAAATTATACTTGTGAGAATATTCATATTGTGTTTTTTTAATTATTATAAATATAATTTTCTTTGTAGCAAAGGTTCAGGCAGAAATAGACTCCGTGATTGGCCAGTCTCACCTCCCAGCAATGGCTGATAGGGATAACTTGCCTTATACTAATGCAGTTATTCATGAAATTCAAAGAAGAAGTAGTATCGTGGTCCTAAATGCTCCTCGGTTGACAACTAATGACACAAAGGTAGCTGGATTTCATCTGCCCAAAGTAAGTCTTCAGCAAATACATCTATTTTCTTTTCTTTTCCTTGTCCCTTGTTTAGAAACTTAAGAACAGGTTCTGATTACTGAGTTATACCAATAGTGTAAAAACGATGCAAATATCTTGGGTATGTAACATGATTTTTGTCCCTGGGTTATAAATGTAATTTCCTAATTGGTTGTATCATTAAAAAAACATAGGAAAAGTTTATTAAAGTGCAAAAACTTTGTTTTTGCAAAACATGCTAAAAGACATTTTCCTATACTTCTCCAATGAGTATCTCATTGGCCCCTTCTACATTGCCATGAAATCCAGATTATCAAAGCAGATAATCCTGGTCATTTGATTTGAGTCTATACTGCCAAATAATCCAGTTTAAAGCAGATAATCTGGATTTTATATGGCAGTGTAGATCCAGCCATAGAGTCTCAAACAATTTAATGAGTATCTCATAGAGACCCCATCTACACTGCCAGACAAAATCCAGATTAACTGCTTTGAACTGGATTACGTTAACTGTCATATAATCCAGTTCAAAGCAGATAATGTGGATTATTTGCTTTGATAATCTGAATTATATGACAATGTAGAAAGGGCTGAAAGTGCCATAAGTTGTTGGCAGCCACAAAATTGAAGTGTCTGGAGTATAACAACTACTTTCAAAGTAAATACCACACAATTAAACAGGAAATAACACTTTCAAACCAAGTACAGATTTTTTTTTTTCAAATTTTGTTACACAGGGTAATTATAGCACTATCTTGGGATTTGGAATTGGGAGTAGGGGCTGGGTATTTTGAATTTTCAGCCAGAGACCTCAAACAGCTTCCCAAACTAAAAGGAATCTCAAAATACCATAGACTCAGTATTTTCACCATGTTTGGTTTCCTCACTGGGCTCCTCGGGGATTCAAACATTCTTTCGTATATTGTATTGTATATTATTCATTTTCCAAGACTTGATTACCTGAGAGGGTGGGCACCCAGAGGGGAAGAGGGAGAGGCTGGTTTAATGTGATTTGCCTGAAACCGACAATTTTATTTCTACTTTATCCTTGTAGAAATATTGTGAAATAGGTGAGGTGGACAGTGGGTCATCCAGTCATTTTCAAAACTTTGCAGAGAACAAGGCATGGTCCTTCAAGGTTTCTGTCTGAGTCTCTCACAACTCCACTCCACTGATTCTCTTGCAAAACATTTAATAAAAGCGTTCAGGCCTATATCATCCCTTTTTTTGAACTTGTTCATTTTGAAATTCACCAGTATATGGTGTTCTCAGTCCTAAATCTAAACTGCTGTAAAACACAGTGTGACCACCATAACTCTAGGCATCTTCAAAGTCATCCCACACAACTCTGTGGTATTCTCAGCCTGAAAGACCTTTATTTCAATCTGGGAACATATGTCCTGTGCATAGAGAGTCAATACTACATAGTAAATAATCCATTTAATAACGTTTGGAAAACGAATTCATCAAATACTAAAATATTACTAGATAACCCTACAGCTAAAACATATATTCTGTTGGCAGAAACAGAATTATTCTTACATTTGGAAAGCCTGGTTGTAGTGTACATCAGCCGTCTCCATAATTTCCTTGGCAGGGAACCATCTTGTTTGCCGACCTGACATCAGTCTTGTTTGACAAAAATGAATGGGAGACCCCAAATGTATTTAATCCCAACCATTTCCTGGAGAATGGTCAATTCATGAAGAGAGAAGCTTTCATACCATTTTCTACAGGTGAGTGTGGGGAAGGAAATGTTGACATAATTTTTTGGAAGTACTCCCTGCGTACTGAATAAAAGGAGTAATTTGGAGCAATGCAGTGTGAAGATCTATATCAGAGCAAGCAGGTTCTCCAAATATAGATCACATGCTCTTGCTGTGGATTGGTCACTCCCCATATGCAAGACAACTTGGGATGTACTTTGGACCTTTATGATTAGACTTTTGATGCACCTCAGACACTTATGAGGGTCACTGAGCACTTCTGAGGTATATCAGGTACTTCTAATATCAGGTATTTTGATGTGCATTGGGCATCCCATTACATTTCACGCTTACTCATTAGTTTCTGGATATGCCTTGGGAGTGCCACAATGAGGATTGGTGCACACTGCTCATCAGGGACAAACACGTCAATCTCCACTGGCATTCAATATGAACATTGCCAAACAGCACAATTCTATTTCTCACACGTGTAGGTTGTCTTGTGAAAAAGTAAGTGCCATGGTAAATGTATGATACTACACTTTGGCAATGAAAATGAATGCACAGATATAGGATGGGGAACACATGGCCTGAAAACTGTCCATGAGAAAGGGATCTAAAAGTCTTAGGAGACCACATGCTGAACCTGAGCCAGCATGTATTTATTTATTTATTTATTTATTAACTATATTTATACACTGCTCTTCTCACCCCGAAGGGGACTCAGAGTGACTTACAGATTATGGCAAAATTCAAAGCCCCATTATACATACAAATAAAAAATATAACTTATCAAATTATAAAACAGTTAAAACATACAAATGCATTAAAACAGATTAAAACATCGTTTCCCAATCGCTCTCCCCCCACAGGCCAAACAAAAGCCTGCTAGCAAAAGTGGTCTTATGCATTATTACCATGGGGTAAAGAGAGATAAGGTGCTGGTCTAGAAGGCTAAAGGATTAGGATACAGGTGCCACAAATTAAACAACAATTCCAGCTGGCTGGAATGAGGGTGTGGCTGCAGGTCTCCCCATGGGTAAGCCCAGGGCTGAGCAAGACAGCAAAGCTGGATAACAAATGCTCTGGCCCCAGGGTCTCTCCTGCAGCAGGGCCCAACAAAGCTCTCCCAGGCCTCTAGGTCAGACTTTTTATGTTCTCTCTTGGAGGATGCTGGGTCAGCTGACTGGAATGAGGGTGGAATGAGCATGTGATGCTGGAATGAGCATGTGATGTGGCAACTAGGAAAAGCAATGCAATTTTAGGCTGCATTAATAGGAGGAAAGTGCTGAAATCAGGGGAAGTCATAGTCTCACTCATTTAATACTGGACATAAAAATTCAAGATGAATTTGATAAGCTAGAATATGCCCAGAGAAGGATAGCTAAAATGATCAAAGGTTCAAAAACCAAGCCCTATGAAGAATGAATCCAGACAAGACAGAGGCACTCCTGGTCAGTCGAAAGGCCGAACAGGGCATAGGCTTACAGCCTGTGTTAGATGGGGTTACACTCCCCCTGAAGACACAGGTTCGCAGCTTGGGTGTGATCCTGGATTCATCGCTGAGCCTGGAACCCCAGGTTTCGACGGTGACCAGGGGAGCATTTGCACAACTAAAACTTGTGCACCAGCTGCGCCCGTACCTTGGGAAGTCTGACTTGGCCACGGTAGTCCACGCTCTGGTTACATCCCGCATAGATTACTGCAACGCGCTCTACGTGGGGTTGCCTTTGAAGACGGCCCGGAAGCTTCAAGTGGTACAGGGTGCAGCAGCCAAGTTGCTAACAGGAGCGGTGCTTAGGGAGCACACAACTCCTCTGCTGCATCAGCTCCACTGGCTGCCAGTTTGCTACCGGGCCCAATTCAAAGTGCTGGCTTTAGCCTATAAAGCCCTAAACGTTTCTGGCCCAGCCTACCTATCCGAACGCATTTCTTCCTACGAACCCTCCAGGAAGTTAAGATCATCTGAGGAGGCCCTGCTCTCGATCCCGTCTGCTTCACAAGCATGCTTGGCGGGGACGAGAGACAGGGCCTTCTCTGTGGTAGCCCCTCGGCTGTGGAACTCCCTGCCTAGGGATATTAGATCAGCCTCCTCCCTCCTGACCTTTCGTAAGAGAGTGAAAACCTGGCTCTTCAAGCAGGCATTCGGAACCCCGGAATAGTCAAGCTTGAGATGGAGAATGACCCAGGAACGGCCAAGGCGATGAAACGGATGAGGATTGGAATGAGAGGATATAGCTCTCTTTTTTGTCTAAATGCACTTAATGCACTTAATTGTTTTTTGCTTTTGTATTGTATTGATGGCATCGAATTGTGCCAATATGTAGACCACCCTGAGTCGCCTGCGGGCTGATATGGGCGGGATATAAGTGATGTAAATAAATAAATAAATAAATAATGATTTAGGGGGATGCACATGTTTAGCTTGGAGAAAAGTAGACTCTATGTGGACATATTTAAATATCCGTCACACTGAAAAGGGGGCAAGCTTGCTTGCTGTTTCTCTGGTGACTAGAACAAGGACCAATGCATTCAAGACTGACATGGCTTTGGAGCACAATACTCCTGACCTCACAATCATGTTAATAAACCAAGTATGGATCGTGGATGTTGCAATCCCAGGTTACAGCAGGATTGAAAAGAAACAACTGGAAAAGCTGACACGTTATGAGGATTTAAAGATCGAATTGCAAAGACTCTGGCACAAGCCAGTAAAGGTGGTCCCAGTGGTGATTGGCACACTGTGTGCAGTGCCTAAAGACCTTGGTCTGCACTTAAACACAATCGGCACTGGGATCTGCATGCATCATTCACTGATACATCATACAGTCCTGGACACTTGGGAAGTGTCCAACATGTGATCCAATACAACAGCCAGCATAGTGATCTTGTTTGCTGTGTACTCATCTTGTTATGTTAATAATAAATAATAATAATAATAATAATAATAATAATAATAATAATAGCCATCTAATAATAGTAATCTATTTACATTATGTACTATGTAGCACCATAATTCCATTTCTATATAATATATTCTGGCATGGGCCTTCTCTCTTCTTGTCAGTAAGCAACCATTCCTCTTCTGGCTGAAAAGGAAATGGATCTGTCACTTGCAGCAGCTTACTGGTTAGTGGGGTTTAGAAGACTTTCACAGCCCTTACGTCTCCTAAACTTGGTGCTATGCAGGAATTATTTATAAGTAGCCATTGGGAATGCATAACTGTAGGCTAAAGATTCGTAATTTCACAGCAGGATTCTAACCGTTCTTTTTAAGATAGATACAGAGATTAATAAATATTTTCTTTCTAATGGAATAAACCTTCAAATAAAGGTCTGTACTTCACAACTCTAGGAAGCATTGTCAAAACTACTCAGCTCTCTGTTTCCCTGAACAGGAAATAGATAAAACAGACATGCACACTACTTTGCAATTTAAAACATATTTTATTGTCTGGTTTAGAAAAAGCCCTTTTCCAAGTGTATTGCTGTCACTCTAACTTCTCATAAAACCCCATCTGAAGCTATTTTCTCCTTTACTTCCAGGAAAGAGAGCCTGTCCTGGAGAGCAGATGGCTAAAATGGAACTTTTCATTATTTTCACTACCCTACTTCAGAAGTTCACTTTCCAGGCTCCAAAGGGTGTGAAGCTCAGCCTTGACTCCAAGACAGGGCATGTCCTGAAACCAAAGCCATACCGAATATGTGCCATCTCTCGTTAAAGCAAAATAGCAATGCCAGTTCAGGTGACCTGATTTATTTGTTCCATTGGTTGCATTAGTTGTCCTGGTATTGTTGAGCCACAATATCCCCCCCCCCCCCCCCCCCAAGATTTCTAGTTCACGAAGGGCTCAGAAATAAATATATGGTTTTCTTTCTTCTCTTTTTTTAAAGAAAAAGACCCTTTCCAGACTTCTGCAAATTCAAAGCATCAGAATATTGAGACCAAACCAGCAGCATCAGTAGCTGTAAACACTTTAACCCTATCATATCTAATCCTTTAATAAATTGTATCTATTTTTCATGACTTTCTGTGTAACTTGTATCTTTCTGTAAAAGGCAAAAGAAATCAGAGTATAGTGGGAAAGGGATGGAAGCAAGTAGGGGATGAGGATGATTATATATGAAATTCTTTATCTCTTTTTTGTTTGAAGATTTTATGCAAACTGCTGTGTTTGCATCCTTTTTTGGAAAACCATAATAAACCTCTGTGGTTTGATTTCAACTTGGTGAGTTGGTTTCCCTGTCCTGGCCTATCTGGTTTGGCATACACTTACCAGACATGGATCCACATATCTGTAGTCAAACTTATCTGCTACACTGGCATAACCATTTGTCCAATATCTAATCAGATCTCGTATTGACCAAATCATTGCTTTGGATATAACATGAATACTTTTATTTCTAGCATCATTTTTTGTCTGTACCTGATAAGCTAGCCAGTCTCTAATATCATAAGATATTTTACATCCAGACTGTGTCACAGTGACTTAAGAAGGATAACCCAAGCTGCAATCTCTCACTTATCTTCTAAATCTGTAAAATCTCAGTCTGGAATAGGATTATGAACTACATTCCATCCATAGAAAAATCAACATGGAGATGTATTTGTTATTCTAAGGCAAAGTGTCCATAATGTATTCTCATATACTGCAAGATTAAGAAAACCCATGATCTGCTGTGTAAACTCTCTTGCGGGAAATAGACTCCAGTGGTGAAATCTAAGCATGATACAACAATAGTACTTTATTTTTAGAATGCTTCATTTTATACATTCAAATTCAAATTGTAGGTAGTATTGTGGTAGGGGATGAAGACATACTGTATTTATTTGAGTTTAATGCACCATCTATTCTAATGTGAACCTCAATATTCAATTTTCAAAACCTTGAAACTAAAAAAGTATTTGCTGTTGAATGTAATGTGCAGTGGCAAAAAGTGCACTTTTTGTAATTTGGCCAAAAAAAGGTGTGCAACGTAAAAGTGCTGGAACACTAAAAGTAAAAGTGCTAGAACTCCAAAGCTTCCAGTAATTGAAAGGAAAATTGGGGCACATCAATAACTTAAGATTTGGCTGGCATGCTGTGAAAAACCCGTATCTTTAGCAGCCAGAATGTGGGCCTAGCAAAGCCTGTCAGCCTGATCAGTAAAAATGTGGGCCTAGCAAAGCCCTGGTGGCCATCTTAGGATAGGGAAACAGGGAGACGCCATCTTAGGTCAGGTTTTCTTAGAGGGGGCATGTCCTAGTTCAGTAAGCAAAGAGTAGATGGCCAGGATTGGTTAGGAATAGGGGTGGAGCCTAATATTCAAATAGAGGATAAAAGTGTACTTTTTGAATTTGAGGCTTAGGGAAGACTGTAGATATGGAAAATTGGGAATAATTATGGAAATAGCTGGTTCTATAGAGATAACATATATAAAATCTTCTATAGAAGTTATATAACACTTGAATTATTGGCCAAAATTGATAAAACCAAAGGCGGGGGTGGGGGGGGGGATGTTGGAGATACAAAATAGAGAAAGGTACTTTCTTCCATGTTTGGTGGACCTGTAAGATGGCAATTTTTTTTTTGAAAACATGAGAAAAGAAACTAATAAAATGGTTTCTAAAAAGGTTAAGAAAAACCCAGAAATGTACCTATTGGGTATGTTTCAAGAGATAATTGGTAAAAAAAAATGTAGAGATTTGCCAATATAATTTTGTGGCAGCAAGAATTACAATAACAAAATCTTAAAAGGGGGGAAAAGAACTACTTATTAAGAAATGGAGAAGAAAATTAGTTGAGTATATTCAAATGGCCAAAATCTCCAATGGCATGGGAGGAAACAATGGAGAGTTTGCTAGAAAATTGAGACTTTTTTGGGGTATTTAAAAAAGAAAACAAAAATAGATTTTGAAATAATACCACAGGGAATTTATTAGCATAATAAACCAAATCATGCATTTTTGTCTCTGATTGAGCAACCACAACCTGCACTAGCATTACCTTTGTTCTAATACTTTCAGGGCATATAGTTCAGCTTTTGCATTCCCTTTTTAAACCCCAGCTACTCCTTGCCTCTCATTATGGATAGTTCTGCCTCCAACTCTGTAGTAAAAAACAAAAAAACCTCTATTATTGAGATGGCTTATCTTTCAATCACTATCTTTCCTGTATTCTGATCAAACCAAAGAAGAACATGGTTTCTATGCAGCACCTTGCAGTCAAAAGTAGCTTTATTTTGAGCTGCTCAACACTGAACCATCAAGGAGCCAGTATTGACTGGGTCATTATGTGGACATGACTTTCTTGTGTTTGGGCAGCAAGTGAAGGCAGCTGAGGCTGCAGGCATGTAGTATAGATATGTGGAGCCTCATCAACCAAGGACGAAGAGGACGATAATCCAAGCTATCATCCAAAATAGATAAGCAACATTTCCACATTTCTTATGAAAATATTACCTGCAAATGGGATCTGATAGTTCTTACTTTCAGAAAATGAACGAATGTCATCAATAATCCAGAAAAATATATATCCTGGAATAGGAGTTAATCATTACTCTGTGAAATAATTTATTAGAAATAACAGGAGGGGTACTTATACTTTTTACATTGGAAGAAAAGCTCATGGAGGAAAATAGCTGCAAATAACTAGTACATTACAAATCCCTTATCCGCAAATTTAAGATCAATGGTTTCAATAACCCATACTCCCAAAAACACAGCCATCACTCTCTGAAATATTTGTGGGCTTCTCTAGGTCTATAGTAGGCTTCTGACCAAGTGCAGCTGAAATATAGAGTTCACTTCTATTCACTGTTCCAAGTATCCACGACCAGTCATGGAATGTATCCCCACTATATGGGCATCATACTGAAGCTGCATTGAAATCATTTTCTGTTTGTCATTATAAAGATATAATTAAATCACATTACATTGAAAGGTCATTTCCACAGTTTTTGTAGTTCTGGAAGTTCTAAATGGTGAAGCAGGGATATCACATGGTTAAAATGCTAACTTGTATAATGTCCTTTCTTACTGCCTTCTGCTCTGATGTGAGTGTTAGAAAATTCTAGCATTCTTTCCTCACTACATATCTTGCAGAGCCCCTGGTGGCATAGTGGGTTAAAGCGCTGAGCGCTGAACTTGCTGACCAAAAGGTTGGCGGTTCGAATCCGAGGAGCAGGGTAAGTTTGGCTGTTAGGCCCAGCTTCTGACAACCTAACAGTTTGAAAACATGCAAATGTGAGATCAATAGGTACCGCTTGTGCAGGAAGGTAATGGCGCTTCATGTAGTCATGCTGGCCACATGACCTTGGAGGTGTCTATGGACAATGCTGGCACTTCATCTTAGAGATGGAGGTGAGCACCATCCCCTAGAATCAAACATGACTAGACTTAATGTCAAGGGGAAACCTTTTTTACATATCTTGCATGTCAAAACCTTCAGTTTATTTCTCTTATCTAAACTCTTCTCCACCTGATTGATTCCATGGATGCTTCTCTTGCTCCATTCCCTATCCAGCACTGTCTCCAGTATCGTGGACCCCAGGGATGCTTCTGTGTCATAGGTGGCTCTTGCAATTATGATGGAGCTACCAGTTCTCACTATCCTTTTAAATGCATGGTCATAAATGCCTTGCAGGTAGACAAGTCTTTTGGTCATATGAAGTCCCCCCTTCACAGACTTCTCTCCTATAGATATATTTTTCTGATAAGGAGCTTCCGGTGGTGCAATTGGTTAAAACCCTTGTGCCGGCAGGTCTGCTGACCAACAGGTTGGCGGTTCAAATCCAGGGAGTGGGGTGAGCTCCCATCTATCAACTCTAACTTCCCATGCAGGGACATGAGAGAAGCCTCCCACAGGGTGGTAAAAATCAAACATCTGGGTGTCCCCTGGGCAAAGTCCTTGCAGTTGGCCAATTCTCTCACACTAGAAGTGACTTGCAGTTTCTCAAGTTGCTCCTGACATGACAAAAAATATCTCTGATCCTTTTGAAGCTCCAGACTTGCTTCAGTCTTTCATCAAAAGGTGCTGAGTAAAAAAGTGAAGATTTACCATTATTTTAAAAAATGCAACTAAGAAGTAAAAAGGTTAAAAAGAAATGGAAATTACAATATTATCATGCAAGTATAACAGTAACCAACTATTTTGGACCTGAGAAACAACCTATTTCATTAAACACATTTGAAAGCAGAAACATGTTTTTTTTAGATTTGGCAGGAATGGATTAAGCTCTTTCCACTCTTTATTTAAAAAGGGGGATGATTCCTTTTTTGATAAGAGTTAAAAGACAGCACTCACACTGACACATGGATAAGTTGCCCTAAGTTTTTGGGGTTGGGGTTTGGACTATAATTTCTAGATTTATACACATACATCTGTATTTCATCTGCCCAAAGTAAGCCTGCAGGATATATATCTATTACATCTTTTGTATCCTTTTCTCTTTGCTTTTTTCCAGAACATTAAGCCTAGACCAGTCATACCACTAAAATTGTCAGTTACAGAAAGAGGTCTTTTCATCTTGTTGTAGGTCTAGCCATATATGAACACATGGAATTGATCTGGGGACAGGATATCTGCTCCTAGAACTTTCCATTAAAAATTGAATTTACAGATAGAAGATCCTGGCTCACTATATATAGTCATTTTTAGAGTGACATTTTTAAAATGTAGGTATCTTGCATGGGCATTCATATCCAAGAGAATTTCCAATTTACACTTGCTGCAGGTATAACTGGTGAAACATTGTGCATAATTGTGCAGCTGACCACTCTGAACCTGACTGCCCCTATCTCTCCATTTCCTCTTGCTCCCTTCTGTACAGAATCTCATTACTTCTCAGATTTTTCACTTATTACTTGAAAATTGCTTTCAAGACTGCTCAGCCTTTTCTGTGAAGTTTCTCAGAATTGACCCAATTGCCCCCAAGACTGCTCTAACATCAACCTCAGGCTCTCCTTAACAGCTTCCATTGCTGAACTGGTGACAGGGATTATATTTAGTTTGTGGTGGTGGTGAGAAGAGCTGAGGATGCTCTTGCCTCCTCCTCTTCCTTTTCTGCCATTGTTACCTCCTGCACCTCTGCTGCAAGACCTCTGTTTCTGCCCCTGCTGGTGCAGCTAGATTATGTTGCTAATGTAAGCCACAACACCTAGTGATACTATTTATTTATTTACGATACTTCTATCCCAACTTTCTCAAGCCTGAAGGAGACTCAAGGCAGCTTACAAATTGGCAGCAGTTCAATGCCATAACAATCCACCATATACCCTGTGCCCCCCCCTCCCCGATTGTGGAACACATTACCTGGAGAGCTTAGAAAAGCCCCTACCCTAGAAACCTTTTTTTAAAAAAAAAAACTTAAAACCTGTCTCTTCTGCTGCGCCTTTGGTGAGTAGGTGCACAACCTCATACTATTGCTCAGCCTCAACTTTCTGTCATTGGAGTACAGGTCCCGTCCCCTCCCCCCCCCCCCCCCCCCCGTGGGAAAGCTTGGTGCCATAATCCCTGTCTTAATGAGCTCCCCTCCGCAAATAACCTGCTCCTCCTTTTAACGCGTCTGAGTTTTTTAACCAGTTTTTTAATCATTTTATTCTGCACATGTGGCCCGCCCATTGTCACTGTGACTGTGTTTATTGTAATCTCATTTTGCTAATGTATTCATATGTTTTATGTAATTATGATGTTGTTGCTTGTTGCTTGTGTTTTGGTTTTATTTTGCTGTAATTTGTTGTGTGGGCCTGGCCTCATGTAAGCCGTCCCGAGTCCCTGTTGGGGGAGATGGTGGCGGGGTATAAATAAAGATTATTATTATTATTACAATTAAAACATTTAAAACAACATTATAAAATTAATATAAAATCAATACAATACAAAAACCATAAAAACCATATAATAACCAATGTCTTCCTGTTAATCTCATTTTCCAGTAGCATCGTCTAAGTTGTTCTATGTTTCAAACTTACATAATTATGTTGGTATATTGCACTGCATTTCCAAAGGCTTTTTCAAAGAGCCAGGTTTTTACTTTTTTTGGAAAGTTAGGAGGGAGGGGGGCCATCTAATATCCCTAGGGAGGCAGTTCCACAGTCAAGGGGCCACCACTGAGAAGGCCCTGTCCCTCGTTCCCGCTAAACATGCCTCTGAAGAAGGTAGAATCGAGAGCAGAGCCTCCCTAGATGATCTTAAATTCTTAGATGGTTGATAGGGAGAGATACATTCGGACAGGTAAGCACTACTTTTTTCAGTACTTTCTAGGCACCCAACTCCAGCTTTTTCATTGCCCTTTCCCATTCAAGTCACTCTTTTCTACTCTCTCTGGGTCCTTCTGCATCCAATTTTGTAGTGTAAACACAAGAACTCAAAGATTGTTTTTGAGAGGTCTTGTCCTTCACTCATGTTTCCTATTTTCTCATTATACTAGACCAGTGTAGTATAGTTCCTAGGCAGGATCTTGCAATTAAACCACTATTCTGAGCTAGCTGACATAATGCAACAGAGCATCCATGGGAGGTATGACATTCTTGAGGTTAGTGAAAGTTTGGGCAGCAAGTGAAGACAACTGAGGTTGAAGTCATTCAGGATAGATATGAAGTGTCACATGAACCAGGGAAGAAGAAAAACGGTTCTTATTCCAAGCCATTGTCACCGTTGCTAAGGAAAAATCCAACCAAAACATCATGTTAAAGCAGGGTAAACATTATCTGAAATCAAGACCTAACAACCTTCAGCGTGTAAACTAATGTTGGCAGTGATCCAGTAAAAATGTCCATCCAGAATAGCATAATATGTGAGATTGTTTCTTGGAAATAATAGAAGGGTCTTGCAGTTTTTACATTGGAAAGATCAGCTCATAGAGGTACTAGCTGCAATTAATACAGTACAACCCCCCCCCCCCCCCCTTATCCACAGACTTGAAATCAATAGTTTCACTTAGCCGTGAACCAGAAATGTTTTCTCCCCTCTCCCCAAATGTTTGTGGGCCTGTCTAGGTCATGAAGTGTGATACCATATTATGATTTTCACTCAATATAGTAAAAATACAGGTTTCACTTTTATCCACAATTTCAACTACCCATGGGGAGGGTGAACTTATCCTCAATTTCAGATATCCATGGGAGTTGTATTTTATTCATTTTCTCTTCCCCATTACAAAGATATAATTAGATCTTAAGAATCAACTTCATGGCTTTTGTGCTTCTGAAATGTTCAGTTACTTGGGGTATAACCTTACTAAATGGTGGACGAGGAAGGTCGCATGGTTCAAACATTTACTTGTACTATACATTCTGCCACTGGATTTTACTGTGATGTGAATTCCAAGGCACTCATAAACAGAAGAGGGCCTTGTTATCTCAGACCAGCAGTTAATGACATTCCTCTGGACTAGAATTTTGTTGGTGATATATGTATTTCTGTTATGCCAGTGTATGTTCTTTTAAGGATGTTGCAAAAGAAGGTAACCAGTGCCCCTTTTGTGCTCATTGACCTATTGGCTGGTGGTTCACTACTGTTACCAAGCTAGGTCAGAATGCTGTAACTGTTGCCAGCTGGATACAGCAGTGAGGGGACTCAAATCATACACCCCCAGGCTGCGTGAGCTTAAGGAGTGTAGTAAGCCTTTTCAAGCTCACACTTACACACTGGCCCAGCCATTTGAATTGTCACTAATTTAGGAGACAGCCTGAATCTTGCCTCAGGATTCAGATTATTCCCCTGAGTTTGTTTAATGTGGAGCAAAGCCTCAATGAGTGGCTTTCCCCCAGTTTAAGACAGTTCAGCCTTGTGCGGTGTTTATCTTCCACAATGCTGATATAACTCCCTGTTCTGCCCTTACACTATCTTAACTACTTGGAAGGTGAACTGTCTGTACAGGAGACTATATAGTCAAATAAAAAAAGTTTATTAACTGACAATAATTTTAGAATTTCTCTCCTCTTGAGACTCATTACAAAGTCTTTATGAGGAGAGATAATGTCTTTGAGAGATAGACACAGTTCTGGCCAGACTGAGGCTCTTGAGACTTTATTTCTTCTTATTGTCTCTTTCTTGTATGATGTTCATCTGTCTCTAAGAAGGTCTAAATATTGAACTCTGACTGGACTTGAATACAACTCAGACTGGATGTGCTATTTTGTAGATCCCCACCCCAGCCTTCCTCTTTCTTCACCTACCAGTCATGAAAAGGTTGACTCTTCCAAGAACCAGAAGCACTGCCCCTGAGGGGATTCTTAAAGGGGCAAGATAACAGAGGCTTCAAATGCAAAGAGGCTGTCTAGATTGACCCCCAGAAACTGTACATAAAATACTAATCTCTCTAACTAAAAAGGGCTTAACTAGGGGTAAACAGTCAGGGTCATCATGTGGCAGGACACTCCACTGATCTAATTGGTCAGCATAGATGTGCCCAGTGAAGAGAGAAGAGTCCCAGAGAGCACTGGGTTGCATTTCCACAGCTAGACACAAACAAAAGACATCCTCTTCCTGTGCAAGGATTTTTTTAAAATTCTCTCTTTCCTTCCTGATTAACATGCTAACAACAGAAATAAGTCATGAGTCAACATCCCAGTCAGCTAGACTATGGTGCTTTTTGTGGGTGTGGTGTATTAATCTGCAGCATGTGAACTTTGTCCTCATCTTCCTGAACAGCACAGAGAAAGTATGCCAACTGGAATAATGTTGTGCCACTGCTTTGCTGTGTTCTGGGAGGCCTTATCCCTAAAGATTGTTTTTGTGTTCCTTGTTACATTTCTTATCTTTGCTGACTACATAAGACAGAGACGTCCAAGAGGCTTCCCCCCAGGACCCAGGCCTCTTCCTTTTGTGGGTAATCTGTTTACTATTGATATAAAGAAGCCTCATCTTTCTTCAGAAAAGGTAAGAGGGAGGAAGAGTCTGAGCACTCAGACAATGTCTATTTCCTTTAAGACTACCCAGGAGAACCTCCATTAAGGAAATAGCTTTAAATGTTATTACAGGTTATTTTGAGCATTCTGGTGGGCTTTGATATAGTGACCCTTCAAGAGCCTCCTGTGTTGCTACTTTAGTGGCACATGCCGGTTCCTCTTCCCTTTTGCCATGGAGCCGCACTGGAAGTAGATGTATATAGTGGCATGGGAGCCAGTGGGCTCTGTGGCAAAAGAAAAGGGGAACAGGCAATTTAGCTCATTTGATAAGCTCATTGTTTTTAGTGATGCTTATATGGGGAAAATGTGTGCCTTAGAATAACTGTATTTCTTTACCAGGATGCCCACTAAAGTTTATCATTTCTCTTAACATTCTGTCCATTTCTCTTTGCAGTTTATAGACATATATGGCAAGGTCTTCAGTGTGCAGTTGGGAATACTTCGGTGTGTAATTGTGAATGGCCTGCAACTGGTGAAGGAAGCTCTCATCCATCAGAGTGAAAATTTTATAGATCGGCCAATATTCCCTATTATTTATGATCATTCTAAGACATTTGGTGAGTGATATATTATTATTTCATTTCTTTAATTTTTACAAATAAATGTGCCTAACAGGGGGAGTCACCTTTAAATTCATTCACCAGATTGAGCTCTGATGAGCAATGCTTTCTTAAAATTTTGCATTTCCTGTGTCCAAAAATCAGATCTGATTTTGTAGGAATACATCCATCTAAAAGTTTCAATTGACTGTTTCTAAACAGTTTGACATTCAGTGAACATATCCTCAAATGGATGAAAATGGCTAAGAATATGACAAAGGACAAAAACGTAAATACATAAAGACAGCGATTGTCTGTATATTGATTTAGTAGACACAGAGAACACAATTAGTATGATACAGAAAGAATGTCACATGTTAACTGGTTTAGAAGGCTGATTTTCTAATATGTATTACTTATTGCTAAGCCTGTTAGAGAGCTAAATAAATAGAAAAGTCCCTATAAATGTGCTGATGAACATCTTGATGGCTATATGACCTATGTCATATGTTATTAAATGTACGGTAATAAAACTGAAGTGTACAGATTATTCCCTTGGGGGTGTGTGCATCTGTCTGTCTGTCTATCTGTCTATCCATCCATCTATCTGTATGAATACTTACAATTAACAACCTAAAATAGTGCTGAAACGTCTGTTCTTTGACATATAAATATCCTGGAACCCCAAGATTTTAAAATATTTAAGTGGAGCGTTGATGGTAATATGACCTCTTTGGTTTAACCAAAATTGTAGGCTAGAATCTTTGATGATCAGAAATTGATAAAGGTGCTTCCACACAGTACCAAAATAAGCTGGCAAGTAGTAAGGACATTCGGTTTAAGAGACAGTGATGCGGAGCCAAGTCTATATCAATTGGATAGCTCTGGTGTCATGCTGAAACATTGCGTTAGAACAAATATTGGTTTCTCTTTTGTCTGCTTATGCATTTGATGACCTGAAACCTTTATACAGTGTGTAAACCAGCAGTTTATAAACTAACTATTCACATTTTAAAAACTAATCCTATAAAAAAGAATCCTTCTGTTGACTTTAACATGGAAATTGGTCCTTATTGGTGACTTCTATGTTCAGAATCTAGTGAATCTTTTCTTCATTTTCTTTCAGATTTTAAAGGTGCTCTCCAATATGTTGGACCTATTTAGGGTATAGAGTTCCACATCTTGCATAACTAATTGAGATGTTTGACTAAAACATGGAACAGATTCACCTACTTACACATAAGGAATCCACCAGTTGTGACCATACACAGCATTCTCAGTTCAGTTTCTGGTATCTCCACAAGAACTCCTGTCTTTTAGCAACTGTCTTAAGCAATTTTGTCCTTTTAATAATCTCAGTCCATAGAGCAGCAAATTTTACCCTGGAAAGCACTTATGCACAACTTTTCACTTAAGCAAATAAGGGTCCCATCCACACTGCCATATAATTTGAAACTGCAGTATGTGGTCAGTGTAGACCAGGCATGGGCAAACCAAGTGTTTTGGATTTCATCTCTCACAATTCATAACAGCCTACTAGGAAGACTGTAGACTAAGTTTCACACTAAATTATATGGCAGTGTAGATGTGGCCAAGGAAGCTATCATTGGGATAGGAAAGATACTTTATATATGGTAGAGATGCAGGGAGGATTCTCTACTTGCCCCTATCCTCTCAAAACCAAAACAAAATTGCATTATCTCAAAAGAAGGAATCTGAGAAAGAATAAAAGAAAGCACATTAGCAAGCCTGTAAGTCTATTGCTGGAAGGAAGAAGACCAAAAGTCAGATCAGGTAAATGCCAGTCGAGGAAACCTGAAAAATTATCCTCCTCTTTTCTCCTTCCCAACCATACATGCATTTTCATGCATGCATAGTTGTCTCTTAAATGCTTTATGATCTAGGAGAATTGATACTACTCAATGTAAACAATGAAAAGTAGTTTGAGCATGTGGAAACTTTTCAATTTACTTTTAAGATAATGTGTATAATGTCCTCAATATGTTAAGTTCCTGATATCGGCTTGCAAGGGAATTTTTTACCTTGCTTAGCTTGATCATAAAATAAAAGCTCAAGGAGGCATTGATACAAATGGTAATGGATACCTTCTTATTCAACTATATTGGATTCCAGCCAATATTTTTATTTTTAGAATGTTCAGAGAACTTTTAAAGTGTTCTGTGTTACCTTTTTCTATCTAGGACTGATCATGTCTAATGGACTTCCCTGGAAACAACAAAGACGATTTGCCTTATCAACTCTAAAAAGCTTTGGTTTGGGTAAAAGAAGCTTAGAAGAACAAATCCAGGAAGAGAGCAGGTTTCTCACAGGTGCCATTGAAGATGAGAAAGGTAACACTACATTAGCTGGGCTAGAAAACTCCATGGTCTTTTATTGCAGACATCTATTCTTTCCCAAGCTGAAAACAAATAAATGCAATATTCTTTCCAGTGCTCTTATTTTGCTTGAAATGTATTTACTTATTTACAAAAAAGACCCAAGGCATCTTACATATGACTGAAAACAAAATGCCCAAGTTAAAAATTGAGTAAAAACACAAATAAATGAGAAATTTTATTAAACCATCAATTATTTAAATCATATCAGTATAAAATCATTTAAAACATAACAGGAATAATAAAAAACACAGCATGCACTCACTATTCAATATTATTTAAGAATCTCACAAAGGTGTATTAAAAACTGTACCACTGTCCATGTAGCTTTAAATCACAGATCCTGTTGGAAAAACAATACTCTATTAATAAGTATTCATGTGGAAGTTATTCTCCACTTAAAATATTTCACAATGTCTCCCCTGCTTTAGCAAATAAAAGCCAAAATTCTAATAAAGACCATTTCTGTTTTGTGCCTTCAAGTTGTTTCTGTGTGTGAAGTTGTGTGTTGTATTTTATTTTTGATCTTTTATTGGTAATTATGTTTTAACTGTTTTTAAGTACGGTTTTTTTATAATATTGTTATTTACTTTTTTTCAACTTTTGTAAAATAATGTATTAATATCATCTAACTTTGAACAGCTGGAAGCTGCTCTGGATTCCATCTCAGGGCAAAGGCGAAATATACATACATTGAATAGATAGATATTCGGGCATCTTGATGAAGTCAGTTAGATTCCACAAATGGTCCTGCCAAATAAAACCTGTTTCTTTTTCCAGCTGCCAAATCAATCTTTGTTGTTTTTGCTGGAATAGACTGATACATCTATGCCCCACTACTATTTATAATGCATTTACTCATGCTTTAATTTATTACAAAATCCCATTGCTTTCATAACATTGTATTACTGTGACATGAAGGCTATAATCATTCTAATTCTTCCCCTATCAATATATTTTTCCTTCCAGGGCAGCCATTTGACTTCCACTATCAAATTAACAATGCCGTTTCAAATATAATTTGTTCCATCACTTTTGGGAATCGCTTTGATTATCATGACAGTCAGTTCCAGAAGCTGTTGCGTTTGCTGGATGAAATGGGAAATACTCAGGCAGGCTTTTGGGGCCAGGTAAGACCTTGTGATTTTATGCACAGCAAAAGCCAAATGTGTCCTCTTCTGGACAAGTTTTCATAATCACACTAACTTTTCATTCACTTGCTTTGAGTCCCTTGGCTTTGTTCTTTTTCAGTCATCTAGCTCTATGCATCTCCACTTATGCTGTTCACTTGCTTTAGCATTATGGTAGGGTAATCTCAGATGATAAACTGAAGCGGGTGCAGTGTGCCTAGATGGAAATTATTTATCTGTTTACTTACTTATTTATTTTATTTACATGCCAAATGGACCCAAGGCAGCTAAAAATCCATTAACATTTAACAATCCTATCTTTAAAAATCACCTTTTGAACAGTATGAACTTATAGTAAACATACAAACCCTTTGGCAAGTTCCCTGCTTACATACTGAAGGATGAAGGGTTGTATTTCAGATGCTCTGTTCAATTATCCAGTTGTATTCCTGAACAATCCATCCATTCTGATTTCCAAAGAGATTCAACACATAAAATTGGTTTTTTCCCCTATTCTTTTGCTACTGTTTCTTCTGAGCAGATGTGCAGATGTGTGCTTTGAACCACCCTTTGTTGTGCCAATGAACATATGGCAGACGATTGGGTGCTATTGTACCTCATATTTTGTATTTATTAGAAAATCATTTATTTAATTGATTTGTGAGCAATAAATGAACAATGAATGCAACTTATTAGATTGCAGCCAACCCCAATCTTAATGATGAAAAACTGATTTACCATTTGTCATCTCCAGAATAGCCAGTGTGGCTAGTAGTTTGAGCAATAGACTGACTCTGGAGATTAGGGTTGGAATCCTTCCTGGCTCATGGAAACCCAGTTGGTGATCTTGGCCAAGTCACATTCTCTAAGCCCCAGAGGAAGACAATGGTAATTCCCTTTTGAATAAATCTTGCTAAGAAAATCTGGTGATAGATTTTCCTTGGGTCACCAGAAATTGGAAATTAATTGAATGTACACAACAACAATAATTAACACATTATTTTTAAGCCTAATATAGCAAAAAAGAACGGCAATATTGCCAAAATCAAATGAACAATAAATATTTTGTCCATTTTAATGGCTTAGACTTAAGAGTTAGAACATAAGGTTGCTCTCAATGTAGTGATGCAATCACAAAAAGCACTTTTAGATTGGGTTGTTGTAGGTTTTTTCGGTCTGTATGGCCATGGTCTAGAGGCATTCTCTCCCGATGTTTCGCCTACATCTATGGCAAGCATCCTCAGAGGTAGTGAGGTCTGTTGGGACTAGGAAAAAGTCCCAACAGACCTCACTACTCTTTTTTCCTAGTCCAACAGACCTCACTACCTCTGAGGATGCTTGCCATAGATGCAGGTGAAACATCAGGAGAGAATGCCTCTAGAACATGGCCATACAGCCCGAAAAAACCTACAACAACCCAGTGATTCCAGCCATGAAAGCCTTCGACAATACACTTTTACATTAATTCTATACACAAACCTGGCCCCAAAAGCCTGCCTGGGTATTTCCCATTTCAAACCCTGCTCAAATCACATTACATTGGCTGTCCTTTTTTGAAACAGACCATCTATCGATCTCCTCACACAAGCTGTGAGGTTTTCTTCAGTTTTGCAATGGAGCCCAATGGCTCCCATCTCACCCTGGAGAAGTACTTCTGGGATGGCTCCATGTTATTTATGCCCATTTTAGATTTTGCTGTATAAACTGTGATTTTCTTCTTTTTATTTTTTTATTTTTATATTTCTGTACCTGATGTACAACTGTATTCATCCTTATATATCAGCTTACCTTACACAGAAATATAAAAAAAAACTTCTTTGAATTAAGTGAGCCACACATTTGGTTCACCTTTGCCCTCTGTTAGTGATCTCTTGGCTTTTTGCCTGGAGAAAGGTGTGTCTAAAAAAAAAACCTGCCACCACTGCTGAAAAATAGCCAGCATTTCATCTTGGTCTTCTATTCTGCACATCATCTATTTTTCATGTTTGTCCTTCAGGTGTACAACTCTTTTCCAGCTCTCATGAAGCGATTGCCAGGACCCCATCAAACTGTTTTTAAAAACTGGGATCAGTTGAAATCCTTTGTGAGGAAAATAATTGAAAAACACCAAGAAGACTGGAATCCACTTGAAACAAGAGATTTCATTGATGCTTACCTAAATGAAATGGCCAAGGTATTAAATAAATTAGAGGGGAGGATACGATCTATTTTATAATTTTCAGGTGAAGGTTGTGCCATTTGCCCATTGCCTGAATGGCACCACTTGGCTATGATGTTTCAGGACAAACAATTTGATAATACTATGGGGAATCTTGGGCTTGGATAACAATCCCCATAATATCTTAGCATTTTCCATGCTGCCAGGGCCTTCTGGTAGTGGTAGTCCAAAATAGTTGGAGAATCAGAAGGGCTCGTGGAATCTAGACTCACCTGTATTTGTTATAACAAATTTACTTTGGACTGTTGACTTGATCCTGAGCAATCTTTAGGAATAGAATTATAAACATTTTGATTTTTTAATAGATACCATTTAAATTCAATTATCTCAGTGTTCTTTCTTACTTTCCTTTCAAGGAGAATGTTTCTTCCAGTTTCCATATGGAGAACCTCATATTGTCAACATTGGATTTGTTTATTGCTGGAACAGAAACAACTTCTGCAACCTTGCGCTGGGCTATGCTGTACATGGCTGTTTATCCAGAAATACAGGGTGAGAGTGAAATTGTAACTTCTCCTCTGTCTTGCCTAATTGTAACTTCTCCTCTGTCTTGAATTTCTGTGCTCTTAAAGTGTTAAAGTGACCATAATATATGTTATGGTGGTTGTAGTGGTAATGGTGGGTCTTCAAGTCATTCTTTAAATGTGGCAAACTAGTGTGGATGATTAAGTATAAGAAATAAACATATAGTTCCTAACTTACCATTCAAAAGAATCCTCAGATATACACATACAGATTGTGAGAACAGTGGAACTCTCTGTCCCGGAGTTTGGTGGAGGCTCCTTCTTTGGAGGCTTTTAAACAAAGTGTGGATGGCCATCTGTCGGGGGTGCTTTGAATGCAATTTTCCTGCTTCTTGGCAGGGGGTTGAACTGGATGGCCCACAAGGTCTCTTCCAATTCTATGATTCTATGAATGCAAGATTCAGGGCTATTTATGAAAATTAAGCCATCCACCAATAACATAAAATAAAATATGTGAACAGGTACAGATTTGTGAAAAGATTAAAGTCCATATCACTAAAAATCATTCTATAGTCCAACATTTCACAGATGTAAACTGTGACAAGTATTGGTCACACAACATCAGCATGCGGTCAAGATGGTGAAAACACTGTGAATAAGGAAAAAGTCGCAGCCTAGGAGAGGCTGCAGCAGTTTGCTTTTGTATAAGCCTCCCCTCCTCTCCTCTCCTCTGAATTAACTGAGTGCAATTTATTTTTGCAGTTTGAACTCTATTTTCAACAACTGAAGTAAGATGGACACAAAAGCAGTATAAAACATGCAAAAGTTAAAATATAGCCAAAACTATCAATTTAATCATTTAAAATTCAGTTTCCTGGGGTATCCAAACCAGTTTGATACTTTCCTCTACAAATGGGTTGTTTCTATTAAAAGTTTCTAAGTCCCGAGAGCCCGTTTTTATCAGTGTATGTATATGTGTACATCAGCAGTGGAAGGAATAACTGCTGATCAGAGAACAAAATATGACTGGCAGAATTTGTCATTTATGCCCATTTTAGATTTTGCTGTATACACTGTGATTTCCTTCTAATTTTTCTCTTTTTATATTTCTGTAGCTGATGTACAATTGGATTCATCCTTGTATACCATCTTGTCTTACGCAGAAATATTTTTAAAAACTCCGTGGGTGACCTGGACTAAAATCGGCATATGTCACCGATTTTAGCCCTTTGTGATGAGGTGGATGTAGAATCTAAAGGAAGCATGAACCCACACTACTCTTCCCAGTGTTTCTGGCTTTTTTTGAATGTCTAGGTGGGAAAATGGCAGCAGACTCTTTGGTACTTTTTGAAGGAAAAAAGGATAGCAAAAGTATAGAGTGGGTCTATGTTTCTCTTAGGTTCTTTTGCAAATTGCTAAGCTCTCACCTTTCATTACTATACTCAGAGAAGGAAGTGCTTTCTTTTTTTATAAGAGTTAATGCTGCAGATTAACTTACCTAAAAAGAAACTGTCATCTTCCCTGAATAGTGGTACAAGGACATTTTTAATACCTGGGCAGAAACATGGTGATGGTGGTCCTCACTTTGTCCATGGGACATATCAAAATCCAAAATCCATAATTTTCATCCCAAATACATGAGTATTTAAGGTATGTATTTTGAAATGAATATATACCTATTTCTTCTCAGAGTAATAAAGGTGTGCATGTTGTAGATCCAGAGTTCTTGACACTGTTTTATATATCTTGGGGAAATCATGCCTGCTAGAATGTTGACATTGGTTTTTCTTGTACTTATAGTAATTATTACTTTCTTTGTAGGAAAAGTTCAGGCAGAAATAGACTCTGTGATTGGCCAGTCTCGTGCCCCAACAATGGCTGACAGAGACATTTTGCCTTACACTAATGCAGTTATTCATGAAATTCAAAGAATGGGCAACATCTTGCCTTTTAGTGCTCCTCGAGTGGCAGTTAATGACACAAGGATAGCTGGGTTTCATCTGCCCAAAGTAAGTCTTCCTTTTTTACTTTCATTTTCCAGAATCTTAAACCCAGATTCTAAATACTGAATCACACTATGAAGATTTTAGTGATCGGGAGATGTTTACTTATATTGTTGTATGTTTAATGAGATATAAACAAATGAGATCGATCTCAAAGCCAATTTTCTGTTTCCAGGGAATTCCAAGAACCACAAAGAGAGCTAAAGAACAAATGTCATAAAAAATTTAAAAAATCCCAAGATTCCACAGATTCAGCACTTCCACCATTATGGGCAAAATAATTCTTCTGCAATTTCTAAACAAAATAATTCATTTCACCAGATGTATTTTTAACTATATTTCCAAAACAGAGCTATTCATATTTCAGATTAGGATTTTTTTAATTAAAAAAATGTTTTGCCTGAAAATGTCCCCAAATGCCCTTTTGGGGCCCAGTAAAGATGCAGGCAAATGTTGAAAATGTTCCCATGTCCCGTAGAGGGATTCGAGGGCAAAAGGTGGTTTCTTTTGGAGAGGGTGTTTCGTTTTACAGGATTGGGTACAGTGGATTGTATAGCCTTCCAAGTTCTTCTAGGGAAAGGCTAATGTGGCCTCCTAGGCTTCCACATTCACCAGCTCTTGAATTATATCCACTATACTCCAGTTAATTTAATGTGGTACACCTGGCTCTTTTCTGATCTTGTCCTTGTACAAACATTGTGAGGTAGATCTAGGAGATTGTAGATGACAAATCAAAACTAGATAGTAGTTTGGTTTTGATTTGAATCTGGCTCTCTTAAATCACTCTCTGGGCCCATCTATACTGCCAGAAAATTCAGTGCAGATGGCACGTCAACCTGGGGCATTCAAATGAGTCACCAAGGCTAATACAGAATAAACCCAGGAAAACAATTTAATGTAATTTACACCTCGGTTAAAAAAAATCTATATCTTTGCAGTTATGAAAGCTGTGGAGACAGACACCTAGGATCACCATTTATGAACTATGCTATCCTTTCCTCCTTACCCTCTGTTTTGCCCCTAAATCAAAAAAAGCCCCAGCCTACTTACCATTCCTGGAAGATTCCCTGTAGCACCATCAAACTCAGTTATAATGTGACTGAGATTTGAAAGGGAGATGAGGGCTTCCCTTACTAAAGCTCTATTTTGGGCCAAAATGAGGGGTAAGAAGGGAAGGGTGGCACTGGCCATGCCCACCCATGATAAGAACATATCGGCATGACTGGATTGTATGGCCAATTGCCCCTCCACCAATAAAGTGAGGTTTTCCCCTTACATATGGCCTCAAATGGGGCATTAACCAGCATTTTTGGCAGTGTATAGAAGCACTCTCTGATTCTTTTATTACTGTGCGCCATTCCAATTTTTAAAATTGAATTCAAGCCAATGTTAGTCCTTCTTTTGAACTGGATGTTTGTTCTGAAATCTGCCAGTATCAGCTGGTCATAATCCTATGCTTTGAAAATATATCTAAAAGTTCATTTGGCAACCTGTGTCCTTGAAAATGAATCCATAAATTATTCAGAAACTATTAGAGAATCTTACAGCCAAAACATATGCTTTGTCACTGTGTTTCCAGAAAAAGAGTTCATCTTGCATTTAGGAGGCCTGTTGTATTGTAGACCCAATGTCTGTATGTTTTAATTAACAGGGAACTGTTTTACTTCCTAACCTGACATCAGTGTTATTTGACAAAGATGAATGGGATACCCCAAGAAAGTTTAATCCCAACCATTTCTTGAAGGATGGCCGATTCATGAAGAGGGAAGCTTTCATACCATTCTCTATAGGTAAGAGCAGACGAGGGAATACTGATGTACTTCTCAGAAATGCTGCCAGCTTACAGATATTTGCATAAAAAGAATGATTTATGTGGAGGCCTGAAAGTGTCAAACAGCATACATGCATGGAACAGTTACATTCTAGCACTTCCTTGCTGGTCTTCAAGTGTGTATTGGGAGAGCCACAGTGATCATTATCCAATAGGACAGTAGCACAACGGTCTCAACTGCCTACCATTATGGTGGAACATCATGGCTATCATGTTCCAGGGCTCTCCTGCTATCAGGGCCGAGGTTTAATTAAACAAACTCAAGGTAAGCATATTCACTTACAAGAAAACTAAAGTCATAAGATTTCCAAGGTCTGACCAACAAAATTGAATTGCAGCTGGAATATTAATGAACTTAAAGTCAAAAGTCTAATTAATGCAGAGAAGTGAAGTACTACAAAGACAGATCAGGAGCCAGAACAAACAATAGCCAAGGTCAAATGCCAGGAGTTCACTTATCAGAATTCATAAAGCAAGACCAATAATCCAAGAGCACAAACTGAAGTCAGACTTCTGAAGTCAAGACAGATAATAAAGTATACAAACTGATGTCCAAGTCCATAAATCAAGTCAGGAAATCAATCAATAAATCAGAGTCAAGGATTCAGGATGCAACAGGGTCCAGAAGTGAATTACAGAATCAAGGTCAGAATCTAGAATTCTAAACCAGACAGCAGATCCAGTAATAATAATAAAGAGTTTTGGAGCACAATACTGACCTCACAATCATGTTAAAAACCAAGTATGGATTGTCAATGTTGCAATCCCAGGCGACAGCAGGATTGAAGAGAAACAACTGGAAAAACTGACACGTTATGAGGATTTAAAGATCAAACTGCAAAGACTCTTGCACAAGCCAGTAAAGGTGGTTCCAGTGGTGATTGGCACACTGGTGCAGTGCCTAAAGACTTTGTCCTGCACTTAAACACAATCAGCACTGACAAAATTACCATCTATCAGCTGGAAAAAGCCACGCTATTAGGATCTGCATGCATTATTCACCAATACATCACACAGTCCTAGACACTTGGGAAGTGTCCGACGTGTGATTCAATACAACAGCCAGCATAGTGATCTTGTTTGCTGTGTGTACTAATCTTGTCCCCCTCGATGGACTGTCACCTTGTCGTGGTGAGGGGGCTTGTGTGTTCCGATGAACCTGTGGGCACAACAACTGGAGTCCTGCACTCCCAGGAGTGGCCGCGGGGGAGGTCCCAGACCGAGCACAGTCCGAAGACCCAAAGACCTCAACGGCGGAGCAGGCGGAGGATAACATGGCACATGTTACAACGGCTGCGAAGGTGGAAGAAGGCTGCAACAGATTGAGAAGCGACGTCATTGTGTTAAACTACATCACCAGTGGAACCTCACTCTGTGAAGACTGTGTGTTGATCAGTTGTGCACTGACCTCCACACATTAAAAAAACCCACGCACAGGCGTCTTCCAAAGAAAAAAAACAAACCAACAAATGTCCCATGGCGATCAGCGAGTGGCGATGGGGGCAGGACTGTGAAATCTGGAAGCCCCTAGTCACAGACTGGCACATGGGCGGTGGGTACGGACTCAGTCGTTCTACCTCAAGGTCCGAGGCAGTTGAGTAGTTCAGCAGCTGTATCCGCGACTGAGCAGCCCTTTTTGGGACCCACTCTGCTCACCCCACACGGGGAGGGGGTTAGAAAAGGTGCCCTAAACATAGTCTGCCTCTCCTTTCCCTGACTGGATTGCCGCGTCCAGTGGGGTCACCATCCTGCAGCCAAAAAAGAAAAATGAACTTCGGTATGTGGAACGTACTGTCACTGATGGACAACAGTAACAGTGAATGCCCCGAACGCAGAACTGCCATCATTGCAAGGGAGCTGGGATGCTTTAACATCGACATAGCAGCCCTTCAGGAGACCTGGAGAGCAGGAGAGGGACAGCTGAAGGAAGAAAAAGGAGGCTACACCTTCTTCTGGAAGAGACTGCCTGCAGAAGACCAAAGAATGCACGGAGTTGGCTTTGCTATAAGAAATGATCTGATGAAACATCTGTCCGAAGCACCCACTGGCATCAACGAACGACTCTCCACCCTCCGAATTGATCTTGCCAAAAACCAATGGGCAACCATCATAAGTGCCTATGCACCAACACTAGCTGCTGATGAAGACATCAAAGAGAAATTCTACTGTCAACTGGACACCGTCCTATCGGGGATAGCTAAGGAGGACAAAATCATCCTCCTGGGGGACTTCAATGCAAGAGTCGGACGAGACTTCGACCTGTGGCCAGGGACCATAGGAAAAGACGGGGTTGGAAACAGCAACTCAAACGGCATCCTGCTTCTCACCAAATGTGCGGAACACAACCTTGTCATCACCAACACACTCTTCCGCCAGAAAAACAAGTTCAAGACATCATGGAAGCACCCCCGGTCAAAGCACTGGCACCTCTTAGACTATGTAATCACACGCGCTAGAGATCGCATCATGGAAGCACCCCCGGTCAAAGCACTGGCACCTCTTAGACTATGTAATCACACGCGCTCCTCACAAGAGCTATGATAGGTGCTGACGACTGCTGGACCGACCACAGGCTAATCCAATCCACGATGGCTATCAAGATCGCCCCCAAGCGCAGACTCCAAGGAAGAAAGACAAGGCGCAAAATGAACACCCAAGCCCTTCAGGAGCCCTCCAGACGAGCCCATCTCCAAACAGCACTCAAGGACCATCTACCCACAATACACCCCGAAAATGTTGAGGAACATTGGAACAAACTGCAGACCTCCATCATCCAAGCCTGCGAAGAAACTATTGGATACCAAGCCAAGAAACATCAAGATTGGTTTGACGAAAATGAGATCGTGATCCAACAGCTAATTGACAAGAAAAGGAAAGCCTTCCAAACATGGCAGAGAGACATCAACTGTGCTGCTAAGAAAAATATCTACGCCAGTGCAAAAGCTGAGGTCCAAAGAAGGACAAGAGAACTCAAGAACATTTGGTGGACAAAGAAGGCTGAAGAAATCCAACACCTGGAAGATACCCATAATGCTCAAGGATTTTTCAAAGCCACAAAGGTCATCTATGGACCAAGAAACCATGGCATACAGCCTCTACGCTCATCAGATGGAACCAAACTCCTGAAGGACCAAAACTCAATTGCACTACGTTGGAAAGAAAACTACCAAAGCCTCCTAAACCGCAGCTCCAATGTGGCCGAAGAGGTCCTCTCACAAATCCCGCAACAACAAACCAGGGATGAGCTTGCAGCACTGCCTAATTTGGAAGAAGTCAGCAATGCCATCAGCCAACAAAAGAATAACAAAGCCAGCGGACCGGATGGGATCCCTGTTGGTGTGTCAGCTCAGGGAGGACCTGAGCTGACACACCAACTCCACCAGCTCATAGAAAAAGTGTGGGTGACCGAGAAAATCCCAGCAGATTTCAAGGATGCCACCTGTAAAGAAGTTCCGAGAATGCTAAATTAAACCTGCCAGCAAATGTATAGAGACGCTGGTATTAAAGTCTCTGTTTATGTTGTGAGGTAATTTTGGTAGAGTGGAATGCACCGAACGTAAAATCAATGGAGATGAGGCAGTTTTAAAATAACAAAGAGAACAAGTTTATTGTTAAACAAAGCATATTGTTGCAATATGAAGATGTTGAGCTTGGCATATGCTTGATGGTTACAATATGGCTTGGTTGAGATACATTCAGACCTTTTGATGTTACAACTTTTAAACTCTTGCTGTAGTGAAGCGCTTTATTATTCAGTGTTCCCTGCTGTGAATATTCTCACTGTTTGACCTATACTGGATCAAACCACCGATCTCCAGTCTTCCACTACTGGTGATCCTAAAACGCCTCTGTTAGTTCTTTTAAATAAAGCAATCTAACGAGGTTTTACCCTTCAGCTCCCTAGCTGAAGAAATATTCACGAACACTAAACTAACTCTACACTTCTTCACTCCTCAGAGTCTCTTTCCTGACTCTGCTACTCTCTCAGAGTCCCTATCTGACTCTGCTACTCTCTCAGGGTCTCTTCCTCCTGACTGAAACTAACTGGCACTTTCTAAACCTTTTTCTCTCTCAGCTCCTCCCACCTCCTCTTCTGCCTTGTCTCCATGGCAACCTATCTCTCACAGCTAGGCCATAGGCAACCAATGTAAAACACAAATACAGATATAATCACATTATAATAAACACTTTATAATAAACACTTCTGTACACCACCATCATCACCCTCTTCAAAAAAGGGGAAAGAACAGACTGCGGAAACTATCAAGGTATCTCCCTTCTAACCTCTGCTGGGAAAATCCTCGCAAGAATCCTTGCAAACTGCCTTCTGCCCCTCTCAGAAGACACCCTCCCAGAATCCCAGAATGGCTTCCGCCCCTCCAGAGGAACTGTGGACATGATCTTCACTGCACGACAGCTCCAAGAAAAATGCAGAGAACAAAACCAACCTCTGTACATGGTATTCATCGACCTTGCAAAGGCATTCGACACAGTGAACCGCAGCGCTCTCTGGACCATCCTCCAAAAAATCGGGTGCCCAAGCAAATTTGTGAACATCCTGCGGCTCCTCCATGATGACATGATGGCAACAGTCTTGGACAGCAATGGCTCCCAAAGTGACCCATTTAAGGTGGAACCCGGTGCCAAACAGGGATGTGTTATTGCCCCAACTTTATTCTCCATCTTCATTGCTATGATACTTCGCCTTGTTGATGGGAAGCTTCCCACCGGAGTGGAAATCATCTATCGGACAGATGGCAAGCTGTTTAATCTCAGCAGACTCAAAGCCCAAACCAAAGTTATAACAACATCTGTTATAGAACTCCAGTATGCTGATGACAATGTTGTCTGTGCGCATTCAGAAGAAGATCTACAAGCCACTCTCAATACCTTTGCAGAAGCATACACGAAGCTTGGCCTGTCACTGAACATCGAGAAAACCAAAGTGCTGTTCCAGCAGTCACCAGCCATCCCCTCTCCAATGCCAGAAATACAGCTTAATGGTGTAACATTAGAAAATGTTGACCATTTCCGCTACCTTGGCAGCCACCTCTCCACCAAAGTCATCATCGACGCCGAAATACAACACCGCCTGAGCTCTGCAAGTGCAGCATTTTCCCGAATGAAGCAGAGAGTGTTTGAGGACCGGGACATCCATAGGGATACGAAGGTGCTTGTCTATAAAGCTATTGTCCTCCCAACCCTGCTATATGCCTGTGAAACGTGGACTGTCTACAGACGTCACATGCAACTCCTGGAACGATTCTATCAGCGCTGCCTCCGGAAAATCCTACAAATCTCCTGGGAAGACAAGCGGACAAATGTCAGTGTGCTGGAAGAAGCAAAGACCACCAGCATTGAAGCGATGGTCCTCCAACATCAACTCTGCTGGGCCGGCCACGTTGTTCGGATGCCTGACCACCGTCTCCCAAAGCAGTTGCTCTACTCTGAACTTAAGAACGGAAAACGGAATGTTGGTGGACAGGAAAAGAGATTTAAAGATGGGCTCAAAGCCAACCTTAAAAACTCTGGCATAGACACTGAGAACTGGGAAGCCCTGGCCCTTGAGCGCTCCAGCTGGAGGTCAGCTGTGACCAGCAGTGCTGCAGAATTTGAGGAGGCACGAGTGGAGGGTGAGAGAGAGAAACGTGCCAGGAGGAAGGCGCGTCAAGCCAACCCCGACCGGGACCGCCTTCCACCTGGAAACCAATGCCCTCACTGCGGAAGAAGATGCAGAGCAAGAATAGGGCTCCACAGCCTCATACGGACCCACAGGGAAACCCATCATGGAAGACCATCTTACTCGTCCAATGAGGGATCGCCTAAGTAAGTAAGTAAGTAAGTAAGTGTTGTGTTAATAATAATAATAATAATAATAATAATAATAATAATACTTAATTTATATTCTGCCTTATCTCCCCAGGGGGACTCAGGGCAGATTCCAACAAACAAAAAGGCAAACATTCAATGCCTCAATAACAGCAAGTACAAATATAATAGCCCCACATAAGAAAACAGCTTAAACATAACATCTATAAATTAAATGAAAACATAATGTATCAAAATTATAACTAACATAAAATGTGAACATAAAACATTTGAATTAATTTACAAAAAAATAGAGAAAAATTTTGGTAATTATTTCATTAGGGCGGCCATCATAAAACCGTGGGAAAGGTATAAAGATAGAATCTATAATAAGACCCCATTATGGGTCTCACCCATGGAAGCCTGCCAAAGGAGAGAAGCAGGATGGAGAAACTGGCCTAAATACAACGAAATACTAGAAAAAGTAGGAAGAGAATACCAACTAAAGACACAGGAGAAAATAAAACAAGACTATAAGAATCTGTCTTGGCTTTAATACAGACAAATACAGGAATACTACAACAAAGACAGAATGCTGGGATTTATGAAGGAAGAAAACATCTGGGACAAAATAATGAGGACACAAAAGAAAATGATCTCAATGACATATAAAAAACTTTTAGAATGGAGCACGGAAGAGGAAAGGATTAAAGAAGGAATGGTAAGATGGGCCAGAGATATAGGGAGATCAATATCTCTAACAGAATGGGAGAACACCTGGACTAGAAAAATGAAATATATAAAGGCATATAACCTAAAAGAAAACTACCTAAAGATGCTCTACAGATGGCATATGACACCGAAGAAACTAGGAATATATTATAAAAAAACTTAACAACAGATGCTGGAAATGTGGAGAAGTTGAGGGCTCCTACTATCACATGTGGTGGCGCTGTAGAAAAGCAAGAACATACTGGAGAAATATACAGCAAAAATTACAGAAAATATTGAAAATAACTATACCGTTGAAACCAGAGATCTTCCTGTTAGGACTCACAGAAGAGAAAATGGATTTAAATAAGGACACGGACAAGCTACTGTTCCTAGCAATGACTGCGGATAGGATCTGCTTTGCCAAGAAATGGAGGAAGGAGGAGATACCGGATATAGAAGAATGGGAAACTAAGATAGTGGATATAAGAAATATGGACAGACTAAGCTTTTTGATACAGAAAAATAAGGGACTTACAGAAAAGGAAACGGACTGGACTCCAATAAACGATTACTTTGGATGGAAAGGATAGATAGAAAACGAGAGACATTTGCCAAAACAAATACAGAGTCAACAAAAAATTAAAATCCATACATAAGAAAGAAAAGGAAACTTCTTCAGCAACACCACAGAAGTTGGACCAAACGAAGGGGTAAATCCCCAATCTTCTTACCTACGCTTTTAAGACTTTACACCTTTCACACTTTCCCATCCTATTTCCACTTTTACCCTCAACACGCATCCCCTTTCCCTACCCTCCCCTCCCCATCCTTTCCCCGACCTATTTTATCATTTCAAAACTGAATACTCTTTATTCTTTCTACTTTTCTCTTCTATCCTTTCACTTGTTTTAATGATGTAAATAAGAAAATCTCAATAAAGATATATTAAAAAAATTATAACTAACATAAAATGTGAACATAAAACATTTGAATTAATTTACAAAAGCCAACAAAGGTTCACAAAGATGTGTGCATTGATTGTGTGGCCAGTGATGTTAAATGAGCGAGGTACAACGGTCCAATATTATCTACTACCAAAGAGCTATTCTTTTTTAGTTCCCCTTTATCATGAGATTCCAGCTATTGGTCATTTCAGCAAGCATGTACACAAAAGAAGCCTGTGATTCTTTCCTTGAAGAGAAGTTCAGATTAATCCCTTCTAAATTTGCTGTAATGCTAAGAAAAGTCTTCTCCTGGATACCTGCCCCCAGCAGAAGCCAAGCCAGGCCAGACAAGCTGCTAGCCATGACAACGGCAGTCTCCAGGTGAATATGGACATTGCCAGCAACATAGTTCTGTTTCCGGCATAAGCATATCCACTCACTTATTAAGCCACTAATCTACACCTCATCTGACATCGTAAAACAAAACTGTCTTTGTAAGAGTTGAATGCCCACCCCCAAAGGTCAGAGAGGCAAGTGAAACCCAAAATCAATCAATATAAAGATAGAGTTAAAGTATGCTATGATCCTTATTAGGGTTATTGAATAGGTCACTGTGAAAGATGGTGTGGTGGTTGTACATTGTTTTACTTTCTTTGCCCGACATTTGAACAAATTATGTCTCACTATTTGAAATACTATATTAGGATTGCATAATATAAATACATACCTGCTGATTTATGCATTGTTTGCTTACTCCTTGTGTCCAATGCTAAAATATTGCAGCTAAATGCATATCTAAATGCAAAACATAATGTTCATGCATATTGCAATAACCACATGTGTGACGGTGCGCCACATATATTTAGAATTGTTAGTTACAGGATTTAAACTGCCATTTTATTCCTGTCTACCTTGTATATGTATAGTTAAATTTCATTGGTTATTATAGCTGTCAATTTATTGTTGTTGTGCACCAATTGGCTTGTTTCCCCAGTTCAGTTGTTTAGGCTCCGCCCCTTCCAAGGGAGAAAGGGAAGGTATCTCTCTCACCTTTTTTACCTCAGAAAAAGACTCATTGGATGGACGTGTTCAAAGCTTGGCCCAAAGCCCCTGGTCAAGGCATTTTTTTACTACCAATTCTTAGGTTTTTACCCCTGAGTCTTATTCTTTATGTTCAGACCACCCTGAATGGAATTGTGAAGATCTCAGGTGCCTTCATTCCGGTTCTTTGGCACCATAGGAAGGTCTTGTCCTTCAACTTAGGCCACTGAACTGGGGTTGTGGTTTGCTCCGGCATTCACAACCATTGAGAGAGAGGGAATAGGAAAAGCTTCTCAGCTTATTACTCCTAGGATCCTGGACTTTAGAGTTTGTAAAGTATCTTTCCCTGTTGAAACATCAAGTGTGTGCCTAAGAAAGAGAACTAATTGTCAACAATAAACACCATTTCGAGTTACTTGTTGTGTTCTGGTCCTTGGGAGTTCCAGTTTCCCTAAAGGAGGGCAAGAAGCAATCCCCTGGGGAAAGAAGTCACATCCATGCCTCTTTCTCTATAGCCTCAGGCGCGACGGCACAACATGCATTTATGACAAATTTTAAACTTCCACTTTATGACTAATTTTTGTTTATGTATTTTAATGTATATTTTGTGGAAATATGTTTTAATATTAATATATGTATTCTGCAGATTATTTTTAAATGTTTATGGGTGTTGATTATTTATTTACTTATTTATTAACTATATGTATACCCTGTCCTTCTCAACCCCGAAGGGGACTCAAGGCAGTTTACATATAGGCAATTATTCAATGTCTTAAAACAACATACAATTAAAATGAACATTAAACTAAAATTTAAATTAATACACATTAAAACATTTTAAAACAGTATATTCACTATTAAAACCACACCATCCACAATTGTAATCTGGGCCAATGCAGTAGTCATTGCACATATTCTGTATCCATTTATTGCACTACAATTATTCTCCAAAGGCTTGACCCCAAAACCACATTTTCACTTTCTTTCTGAAGGCCAGGAGGGAGGGGGCTGATCTAATGTCACTGGAAAGGGAGTTCCACAGCCGAGGGGCCACCACTGAGAAGGCCCTGTCTCTCATCCCCACCATTCTCACTTGTGAAGAAGGTGAGACCGATTTCTTATTATTTAATAATTTCTTATTATCTGAGGTATTTCATAGGAGGAGATACATTCTGACAGATAAGCTGGGCCAGAACCATTTAAGGCTTTATAGGCTAAAACCAGCACTTTGAATTGTGTTTGATGTTTCAGCAATGTTGTAACCCACCTCGAGCCATGAGGAGAGGTGGGGAAGAATTATTATTATTATTATTATTATTATTATTATTATTATTATTATGCACATCACCCTCACATATGCATCAGATACAATAGCATTTTCATTTGCAACCTTGTTGCGAATATTGGTATTCTGTATCAGACAGAAATGTATAGTCTGCCTGCATCCTGGGAAGGCAGAGAGGGAAGTCAGAATGAGAAGGAGGTTCAGTGTATTGTCGAAGGCTTTCATGGCTGGAATCACTAGGTTCTTGTGGGTTTTTTCGGGCTATAGGGCCATGTTCTATAATATTATATAGCATTTGTGAATATATAACTGTATGTAGTTTAAAAGAATTCCAGACAGTGTTTTTTTGCGGGATTACCCTGTTGGATTACACTCAGTTACACATTCATGATTGAATGATAAGTTCTATACAAAGTTCATGAAGGCATTGTGGATGCTATGCAGTTCTGTTTTCCTGAACAGTTACTAGATAAGACAGACATATGCATTTAGTTGCAATTAAAGAGATTTGTAAAGGTTTTTGCTGTCTAGTTTATAATAATTCTTTTGCTGAGTCTGTTGCTTGCCATCACAACATTTCACAATATTACCCCAAAGCCATTTTCTAGGCCTGGGTAACAACGGAAAAATTTGTTTCTAAAATTGATTTGTATTTGGGGTTTTTTTTTTGTTTCGATATTTAAAATAATTACAAAATTTTCCCTTTAAAAAGTTCGGTATTTACGAAATTTCGTAAATATTTACGAATCGATTCGTTAAGATGGTGCCCGCGTTGGCGCATGCGCAAAGCATTTATGAAATTTCGTTATTGTTGGTGGCTGAGCTAATAACGAATCGATTCGTTAAGATGGCGCCCGCGTTAGCGCATGCGCAAAGCATTTACGAAATTTCGTTGTAAGGTATTTTTCAAAAATATTTAAAAATGGAATATTAACAAAATGCTCACCCTGCTGTGCAGCAAACAGCCACAAGACAGGGACAAACGATAGCACACAGGCACAGAAGGGTCTTTCCTTTTTTTAGAATATTTTTTTATTTTTTTTAAGAATAAAAGAAAGGTATTTTTCAAAAATATTTAAAAATGGAATATTAACAAAATGCTCACCCTGCTGTGGAGCAAACAGCCACAAGACAGGGACAAACGATAGCACACAGCCACAGAAGGGTCTTTTCTTTTTTTAGAATATTTTTTGATTTTTTTTAAGAATAAAAGAAAGGTATTTTTCAAAAATATTTAAAATGGAAAATTAACAAATTAACAAAAAAACCCCTCGCTCTCCCAACAACAGAATTAAGGAATGCAAAAATGAAAGCAAATGAATCAATGCACGGAATGAATCCAAGCTTTAGCCAACCAAGCCAAGCCAAGCCAATCCAAGCCGCCCTCCCATCTTCTCCCTCCCCTTCGCAGCAATGAGCAATGCGGCCACGCGGAGCCGCTTTTAAAGGGCTGCTCGCCCAATCACAATCAGCCACGGTGCACTGCTTGGGTGCTTGGGAGCGCTGGATTGGCTCCCAGGGCACCCAGCATCCTCCATCCCATTTCTGAAATGGGCGGAAGCTCGTACAAAGGATGGAGGATGCCGTTTCGTTATTGAAAAACCCTTCCGGGTTTGAAAATATATTTTGAAATCATTTTGTAATTGTTAAATATAACGAATATTTAACGAATTACAAAATTAACGAACGAAACCGCCCAGGCCTACCATTTTCTACTTCTCTTCCAGGAAAGAGATCCTGCCTTGGAGAACTGCTGGCTAGGATGGAACTTTTCCTGTTCTTCACTACCCTCATGCAGAAGTTCACTTTCCAGGCTCCAAATGGTTTGATACTGAGTCTTGACTTCAAGATAGGGAATGCACTCAGCCCAAAGCCATACAAAATATGTGCCATCTCTCGTTAGAGAAGAACCATGTTGCTCTTAATATAAGTACTAAGTAGTGATAATCAGAGTATTTGTTGCACTTGTTGTATGAATATAATTATTTCTAAACTCCAGAGAGCCCTCATAGATCTCTGCAGTTTTACCTTTTCATTTTTGGCTGTAGAAAGGCAATCAATAATTCTCCAGTCCTGCTTGATCCCCACAAGGCACAAAATGACCATACTAGGGGCTTCAGAATCTTAACAGAGATGTTATTGTCCCTTTTATATTGACTTGGACTGAATAGTCCATGTGGTATCTTCCAACTCTGTGATTCTATGACTTATTATGGTCCTAAATCATTGCTTTGGGAGTATCATGAACAAGGCAATGTTTTTGTTTCTAACAATGTTTGATCATGTCTTTTTTTGCTACTTAGGAAGGTAGACAGTCTCAAATATCAGAGGCTCTGTTGCAAGCAAATTGTGTCATAGTGACTAAACAAAAATGCTTCAAAACTACAAAGTAATGGTTGTGGTTTAGTAGGCAAATTCTTGCTTGCTTACATCAGTATGTAACTTTTAAGATTGGAAACTACTTATGAACAGCACCACTCTGTAGAAGCCGTAACAGATGCCAATGAATCATCCAGTGCAGTGTCCATAACCCTTTCTTCTTTGCTGCAGGCACAAAAAGCATGATGTCGTATAAAATATCTTATAAGAAATACACACAGAATCCACTCTAAGCTCAGTAAAGTAATACATTATTTTTTCCAAAGTTTCATCCTAAATATTTAAATTGGGGGAAGTTTTGCTGGAGGGGACGAGAACATCCTAGTTCATTTTAAAAATCTTTGGTAGCAATAATCAGTAGTATAACAAGTTTAATGGATGATTGCACATTGTTGACAGTCTTTTTTTCTTCACTGGACCACAGGTAACCCTTAAAACTACGAGTATATATTATTTTAACCCAATGACCACTAGATTCCTGGGAGAGAGAGAAATCAACAGCACCTCATTGATATCTAGTTGTAATATTTTAATTTTGTACAACAGATTTGCTCAATAAATGTTAGATTTCAATTAAAAGTGTCCTGCTGTCATTTTTTTTTTTGTTTCTTGTGGAAATCCTTTAAATTTCTAATCTCATTTCTGTCAAATATATATGTATAGAGAGAGCTGTGATTTTTCCATTTACAGAAAGAGTGTTCGATACTGTTAAAATTTACCAGTGGAATCCTACATGATACCTTAAAAATCTTTAAAATTATTTTACTGGGCATTGATCAGATGCCCAACCAGATGCATTATGGCTGCATCCGTTTTAGGAAGCCAAAATCAGCAGCTCTCTTCATAAGTCTATATTTGTTTTTTTATACTTACTCCTTGTGCTCTAAAGTAGGCTTGATTAATGTATTATGATTACAATACTACAGATGCACCTACAAGTTCAATATGTTAAATACCAAAAACTACAAAACATGTGTCAAAAACTTTTAATGTGAATAAAAATAATCGTTTTACATCATTCTTGCAAATTTTTACAAATCATTTTTACAAATGAGTGCAAAATCTTTTTTCACCTTTTTATACAGCCTGTTTGTTCTTCAAAAACGTAAATAGTTAGGCATTAAAGGGGCAAGACTTATCACAACTCTAATCAATATAATCATGGGCTTGGGCCCCATGTAAGCCACCCCGAGTCCCTTTGGGGAGATGGAGGCAAGGTAGAAAAATAAACTTCTTCTTCTTCTTCTTCAAAGGTACCACTAATTCTTATTCATGGAAAATTTTATTAAAGGAAAACATTACCACCATTTACAATTATGTTATTCTAAGTGGAGAGTTATTTAACAGTCAGTGTGGTGAACCAGTGGGGCAATGGGAGAAACAGTTGACCCAAACCCCACATTGCCCGTTGTGCTGCTTTCTCCATCGCACAGGGGAAAGTGTCACTGCCCTGCTTTCCCCCCCCCCTCCCAATTCTATCTAATTAGAACATTCTAGGATGCTACCAGGACACTTCCTGTATAGAATCCCACTGGAGATTCCCTTGTGTCATATGATGGGCTCCATCAGGCTCCATCCTGGAAGTGTCCTGGATGCTTCCTGAAGACAATGTGATGAGGTCCTTACTTGGAATCAAGTTCTAATGAATTTAGTAGGACTAACATCTGATAAGGCTTAGATAGTCCCACACTGTGATATAACAGAAACAAGAATAGTGGATGGATAAACACAACAGAATGTAATACTGCAGTTAAAAAAACCCACATATTTTAGGTCAGTTTTAATAAAATCTGAACTGTAGCTTCACATTATTTTGAGTCCACCAACCAGGGAAGAAGAGAAACTCTTCTTGATCCAAGCTGTTGTCTGAAGTTGTTAAGCAAAATTCCCACATTTCATATACAGTAGGGCAAAAATTACCTGTAAGCAATTTCTCACAACTGATACTTCAAAAGTGTGATTTAATAATACTGTAAAAAAGGCCCATCTGGAATATCAGTAAATCATTAATATGTGTTATTATTTCTTGGAAATATCAAGAAGAATACTTGCACACAAATGCATGTGTGTGGGCTCACTAGGTTGTCAAGTTTGATACTGTGTTATGCTTCCTGCCCAATGAAGTGAAAATATAGGGTTAAATATTATTTTCAGGCTCCAGCAAAGGATCACCGCCTTCGCTAACATTCCTAGCGAATATACAGTGGAAGTGAAGAACAGATTTGAAGGACTAGATTTAGTAAACAGAGTCCCAGAAGAACTATGGACAGAAGTCCGCGACATTGTTCAGGAGGCGGCAACAAAGTACGTCCCAAAGAAAAAGAAAACCAAGAAGGCAAAATGGTTGTCTGCTGAGACACTGGAAGTAGCCCAAGAAAGGAGGAAAGCAAAAGGAAACAGTGATAAGGGGAGATATGTCCAGTTAAATGCGCAATTCCAGAGGTTAGCCAGGAGAGATAAGGAACTATTTTTAAATAAGCAATGCATGGAAGTGGAAGAAGACAACAGAATAGGAAGGACAAGAGACCTCTTCCAGAAAATTAGAAACATTGGAGGTAAATTTCAGGCAAAAATTGGTGTGATAAGAAACAAAGATGGCAGGGACCTAACAGAAGCTGAAGAGATCAAGAGAAGGTGGCGAGACTATACAGAAGATCTGTATAGGAAGGATAATAATATTGAGGATAGTTATGACGGTGTGGTGAATGAATTAGAACCAGATATCCTGAGGAGTGAGGTTGAATGGGCCTTAAGAAGCATTGCTAACAACAAGGCAGCAGGAGACGACGGGATCCCAGCTGAACTGTTTAAAATCTTAAAAGATGATGCTGTCAAGGTGATGCATGCCATTTGCCAGCAAATATGGAAAACACAAGAATGGCCATCAGACTGGAAAAAATCAACTTATATCCCCATACCAAAAAAGGGAAATGCGAAAGACTGCTCAAACTTCCGTACAGTGGCCCTTATTTCTCATGCCAGTAAGGTAATGCTCAAGATCCTGCAAGGAAGACTCCAGCAATACATGGAACGAGAGTTGCCAGATGTTCAAGCTGGGTTTAGAAAAGGCAGAGGAACGAGAGACCAGATTGCCAATATCCGCTGGATAATGGAGAAAGGCAGGGAGTTTCAGAAAAACATCTACTTCTGCTTCATTGACTATTCTAAAGCCTTTGACTGTGTGGATCATAATAAATTGTGGCAAGTTCTTGGTGGGATGGGCATCCCAAGCCACCTCGTCTCTCTCCTGAGGAATCTGTACAAGGACCAAGTAGCAACAGTAAGAACTGACCACGGAACAACAGACTGGTTCAAGATTGGGAAAGGCGTACGGCAAGGCTGCATCCTCTCACCCAACCTTTTTAACTTGTATGCAGAACACATCATGCGATGTGCGGGCCTGGATGAATGCAAAGCTGGGGTGAAAATTGCTGGAAGAAACATTAACAACCTCAGATATGCAGATGACACCACTCTGATGGCCGAAAGCGAGGAGGAGCTGAGGAGCCTTCTAATCAAGGTGAAAGAAGAAAGCGCAAAAGCCGGGTTGCAGCTAAACGTCAAAAAAACAAAGATTATGGCAACAAGAATGATTGACAACTGGAAAATAGAGGGAGAAACCGTGGAAGCCGTGACAGACTTTGTATTTCTAGGTGCAAAGATGACTGCAGATGCAGACTGTGGCCAGGAAATCAGAAGACACTTACTTCTTGGGAGGAGAGCAATGTCCAGTCTCGATAAAATAGTGAAGAGTAGAGACATCAGACTGGCAACAAAGATCCGCCTAGTCAAAGCCATGGTATTCCCTGTAGTCACCTACGGATGTGAGAGCTGGACCTTGGGGAAGGCTGAGTGAAGGAAGATCGATGCTTTTGAGCTGTGGTGTTGGAGGAAAGTTCTGAGAGTGCCTTGGACTGCGAGAAGATCCAACCAGTCCATCCTCCAGGAAATAAAGCCCGACTGCTCACTGGAGGGAAAGATACTGGAGACAAAGTTGAAGTACTTTGGCCACATCATGAGGAGACAGGAAAGCCTAGAGAAGACAATTATGCTGGGGAAAGTGGAAGGCAAAAGGAAGAGGGGCCGACCAAGGGCAAGATGGATGGATGGCATCCTTGAAGTGACTGGACTGACCTTGAGGGAGCTGGGGTGGTAACAGCTGACAGGGAGCTCTGGCGTGGGCTGGTCCATGAGGTCACGAGGAGTCGGAGACGACTGAACGAATGAACAATTATTTTCAGGTATCCATAGGAGGTCTTGGAAGGTATTAGCCATGGACACAGAAGTTGTATTGTAATCGTTTCTTCTTGTTCATCACTAAAAAGGCATAATAACATCACATTACAACAAAAATTACAACAAGAATGTGTAATTTTACTAAATGGTGGAAGAGGAAAATCACATGTGTCAAATCGTGACTTCTACCATGCCTTCCCTTGCTGCCTTCTGCTCTGATGTGAGTATTTATTTATTTATTTATTTAAAAGTTTTGTATACCGACCTTCTCACCTCTCTTGAGGGACTCAGACCATAATATCACATACAGTCAATAAAACATCATAATTCATATTACAATAAAACATTAAAACATTGAAACAGCAATTACATTCAATAACATTCAATAAATACAATGGTCAGTCGTCCCACTAAAATCGGTGTTCATCATCCTCCATCCATATTTCAGGGTATTGGCTCACTTGTCGAATGCCTGTCTCCATAGCCACGTCTTCACCTGCTTCCTGAATGTCAGGATAGAAGGGGCGGTTCTGATCTCCGGTGGGAGAGAGTTCCAGAGTCGAGGGACCACCACCGAGAAGGCCCTGTCCCTCATCCCCACCAGACACGCTTGCGAGGCTGGTGGGACCGAGAGCAGGGCCTCTCCAGACGATATTAATAATCTTGATGGTTCATAGGGGAGAATACGTTCGGAGAGGTAAACAGGGCCGGAGTCATTTAGGGATTTATAGGTTAACACCAGCACTTTGAATTGTGATCGGAAGCTAATTGGCAGCCAGTGGAGCTGGTGTAACAGCGGAGTGGTGTGCTCCCTGTACCCAGCACCCATTAGTAGTCTGGCTGCCGAGTGTTGGACTAACTGCAGCTTCCGGGCAGTCTTCAGAGGCAACCCCATGTAGAGAGCGTTGCAGTAATCTAAACGGGATGTAACCAAAACGTGGACCACCGTGGCCAAGTCATGGAGTACTAAGGCACTGATATATAGAAGCTGCTTCATACTGGTGCCCTATTTGTGGCATATGCAGGCATGAATTCTTATTATGCAAATATTTGTTCTTTGGAGAGAGTTGCAGAACAAAATGACCAATCCTTCTTTGTGCCAAGATCACTCTCCTTGCATAATTAACCAATTCGCTGTTGGTGTGCACTTTCTAAAGGCATTGACTCACAGGGAAGATAGGTCCATAGGGAGCACTGGATTATTTTTTTGTGCTAGGATGCAGAAAAAACTGTTTCATCCTATGGGAGGAAGTTTGGGTACACTTAGTGAAACTTTATGTTCAAACAAGCTAATACAGAATCAATATACTTTTTTAAAGAATGCAAGTAGTATATTTTTTTAGAAATGGGGAACTAAAAACATCATTATAACAGGAAATTATCTGGATCTTGGGGCAGCCTGTTCCATTAATTAAGTTTGAAAGATCACTGTTCAAGTTGTAAAGTAGAAAGAGGAACATCCAATCGCAAAACAGCCCTCTCTCCCCTCAGTCTTCAACATACTAAAAACAGAAAATCCCTTTTCATGTGTCGAAATCCTAGTTAGACAAGCTCTATGACATTTCTTTGTTTGTGCTATATTATGTGTGGCATTTGGACTTTGTCCTTGTTTGTTTTAACATAGATATAATGTTGAGAAGTTAGGCCAGATGAGTCAGAGAGAGACCAGTTAGTCCCAACTTGACAAGATCAACGGAGTCTGATCATGTTGTTCCACTGCTTTTCTATCATTTGGGAGTCTTTATCCCTGAAAATTGTTCTTGTGTTCTTTGCTACATTTCTTATTGTTGCTGACTATGTAAGACGGAGACATTCCAGGGACTTCCCTCCAGGGCCCATGCCTCTTCCTTTTCTGGGTAATCTGTTTCATCTTGATGCTAAGAAACCTCATCTCTCTACACAAAAGGTAAGTAGGAAAACCATTCTGAACACTCGGATAATGTTTATCTCCTTTAAGCCCACCTAAAGGCATCTCCACAAAGGAAATAGTTCTGAATATTGCTACATGTTGGTTTGTGCTGTCAAGTAGGCTTTCATGTATGGTGACCCTATGAATAACACCCTTTCAAAAGATACTATTATAAATGGCAATGTTTGGTTCTTGCAAAATTAGGGCTGCAGATTCCTTTATTAAGTCAATCTTCCTGCAAATGTAGTTTTCTTTTCTCCTGCTGTTCATTTCTCATTTTATAATGAAACAATTGATGATCAAATTCTGGGTTCTGTACTTTTAAAAGAATGGCATAAGTTCATAGAAGGGCAGAGAAGAAAGGCAGAAGTTTGGAACATTTGTCATGAACACTTCAAAAAGCATTTAAAAGGTTCTTTTATGTTATTCACAATGAGAAAGAGTATACAACAGAGCAATACAGAGAAAGGAAGTAGACACACCAACTATAAACTCCATTGGGCTTCACAAACAAAGGGAATATTACATTTTTATTCAACATTTACACACATAAACATTAATTCCTCATCATGCATATATTACCATCTCCTCTTCCTTCTCTTGCAAAAGAGATTCCACATGTAGTCCAGATTGCGTTCCCAGGAAATCTGCCATTCTGTGAATAGACTATCTTACTCCGTCACTTGGAGAAGATCATCAGGTGAACCAGACTCCTCTGGTATGCCACAATTTTGGAATAGTAAAGTGTCTCTTATATTGCAATATTTCTGCTGAAGTTGGCCGGCCTCAAATTATTGATATCAGACTCTCCCATTCCCGGGCCATATGATGTCCCCTCACCCATTTGATGACCTCTAGGTGAGTGTTTGTTGTGTAATGACCCACACCCTTAAGGGGTGCCTTGTGTATCTAGCGATCTTTGTGTTTTCCTATGCTATTTATGCTAGACTATTTAAAACCGCACCATCCCAGCTAGCCCCTAATAACAGTATAGGGTAGGCGAAAAAAACCATACAACATAGGAGGGCAAAAAATTCCTACCCGGTTCCAGAAGGCAACCAAATAATTATACTGTTAATGGGCGAGCGTGGTGGGCTGATGGCTCCAGCCAGAATGAGGTAGGAGGCTGGCTGTAACAGTCAGCCAGCCCCGCCCACTTTTCTAGATGGTCCCACTGGAACCAACCATTCTCTCCTTCAAGGGAGGGGGAGGCAAATTGCTCTCCCCACCAACTGGGTTGGTGTGGAAAGTCCCTTAATACAGTTCCTCATGTTATGGTGACCCACAGCCATAAAATTATTTTCATTGCTACTTTATAACTGTAATTTTGCTATTGTTATGAATCATCATGTAAATATCTGATATGCAAGATGTATTTTCATTTAGCGGACCAAATTTGGCAGAAATACTTGATAATCCCAAATTTAAATACTGTTGGGTATTTATTTTTGGAAGGGGGATTGATTTTGTCATTTGGGAGTTGTAGTTGCTAGGACTTATAGTTAACATACAATCAAAGAGCATTCTGAACTCCACCTACAATTGAACTGAACCAGATTTGGCACACAGAACTCCGATGACCAACAGAAAATATTAGAAGGGTTTGGTGGGCATTGACCTTGAGTATTGGAGTTGCAGTTTACCTACATCCAAGAGAACTGTGGACTCAAACAATGATGGATCTGGACCAAATTTGGCACAAAAACTCAATATACCCAAAGGTGAATACAGGTGGAGTTTGGGGAAAATAGACCTTGACATTTGGGAGTTGTAGTTGCTGGAATTTACAGTTCACCTATAATCAAAGAGCATTCTGAACCTCACCAACAAGAGAATTGGGCCAAACTTCTCACACAGAACTCCCATGACCAATAGAAAAGACTGTGTTTTCTGATGGTCTTTGGTGACACCTCTGATACCCCCTCGTGACCTCCCCGGGGGTCCCAAACCCCAGTTTGAATAATGATGAAGTAGAGGGAGAAGGAGGAAGAGGCTGCGGTGGTAGTAGAGGGGACAGGGGAAGGGAACATTTGTTTTATGTTGTCCCAAAAGTGAGGACTAAATCTAATGGATTTAATTAACAGAAGAACAGGTTTCCAATAAAATGAGGGAAAAAATCAATGATAAGAATAGTTCATTGATGGAATGAATGCTTACAGTAAAGACTGGCTTCTCTATCCTTCAGACAAATCTGAGTAACCATACTTTGAGAACATTCAAGAATTTCTGCAAAGTGGTAGCTTAGCTAAATGTAAATGACCTCCAAGATTCTTTTGATGTCCTTGATTCTACAAACTCCTTCATCCAAGCATTCCTTGAGATCCAAGGACATACATTTATATAGAAGCTGAGATTCTGCAATGTGAAGCATATTAGAGTGTTTGACTTGGACACAACTTTCCTTTTGCAGGATGCACTTTCCTCTGCTTAGAACCAGAAGGAAAATTAACGACTTTGGAAAAATAAAACACTTAGACAAGTCTCAATAGCCAAATACCAATTATTATTTCTCCATTTGGGACCTTCAGATAATCCCCAGGAGGTTTGAAGACTGCTTGGCGGGTCATATATGATTTTGGTCATGCATGAGCGGATCAACACCTCCTCCCTCTGGAATGACTAAAATTTCATAAAATATTTCCTCAACAGGAAGTCATCAGTATTTATCATTTCTATTACATTCTGCCCCATTCTCCTTGCAGCTTACCGACATATATGGCAATGTCTTCAGCTTGCAGTTAGGAAACCTTCAATATGTATTTCTAAATGGACTGGAATTGGTAAAGGAAGCTCTTATCCATCAGGGTGAAAACTTTCTAAATCGACCAAAATTCCCTATTATGCATGACTATTGTAAGGAATTTGGTGAGTGTTTTTTCCTAAAGTATTTCTCTTTCGTTTCTTTAATTTTCACAAAGGATCTTTCCTAACAGAGGAACAATCTTTAAATTAATTCATCAGATTACCTGTATCCATACATCAGAGTTGTTTTTGTAGGAGTATACTTATGGCGGTTTCTAAACAATTTAGTATACAGTGCCAGTATTTTGAGAGTAGACAGTAGTTACTATGTTACAGGCCTTGAAGAATTTTAGTTTACAACTCCTCACCCAGTGCATAAACAATTAAAGTATTTTTATATTTCTAAGTAAGAACCTAGGATTTATGAAAATGCCCATTTTCAAACAAAAATGCAGGATACAGGTATTTGATTGGATTACAGAGGCATTGAATGGGTTTCCAAATATAATTTTAAAAGCTAAATTAGAATCATGTAACAAGGCATTCGAGGTATCCCTCCAATGCTGGGTAGAGAAGGTAATGATGTGCCCTTCCTGAGAAACATTTCTGATAAGCTCTGAAATGCTACTCTAAAATGCTGCATTAAAATGTTAATTCTAATAAGGATAAGAGAAAGACCCCATCTACACTGCCATATAACCCAGTTTCATAATGCAGTTTAACTTCATTGGACTGATATAATGTCTGGTTATAAGGCAGTTTGAGTCACCTTTGGGTTTAAGAAAGGCGGGATAGAAATATCATAAATAAATAATAAAATAAAATATAATCCAGTTCAATGCAGTTCATTCTGCATTATATGAGTCTACACTGACTATTATAATGCAGTTCATACTGGACTATATGACAGTATAGATGGAGTCATAAATACTCAATGCAGTTAAGACCCATGCATGTCCTGATGGCTATATGACCTAATATAAAACGCTTTATGGAGTTTAATGGAGCTGAAATGCAAGGTCTTTAGTCTTCTCTGTCAAGTAGTGGTGGCTTGTCAACAAGCTGCAACTCCTGTGATTCCATAGCTCTGATCCCTGTCAGTTAATGTGCTGTCGAACTGGATCAATTTTACAATATAGATGCAGCACAGACAGATAGATATCTATTAAAACAGGAAGAAAGCAACTATGGAAGCAACACATTTTAATTCCACTACCAGCTTATTGTGAAAAAACAAAACAGTTTTTCAGCAGCACTGAAAGCCTTTGCCATGCAATTTAATATAGCAAATGTTCAACACAGAAGCAAATTCATTATTTCCCAAGTTTAACAAGTTTGGGCAAATTGTGGCTCCATCTGGCCCACATGGCCATTCCTTTGCCCCCATGGATTTCCGCTGATGCTTTATTGGTAAAACAAATATTTAAATAATAGATCTGCCCAAATGTTTTTCTTTATTGTTTTTTCCCATTTAGTACTTTATTCAGTGGTAATTCAAGGATGGCTGTTACAGGTCTTGGGGATAAAGGTTTTAAGCTTGTCTGTTGCAGTGCAGACACAGAGTGGTATAAAGAATCCTCTTTATTCAAGTATATAAGATGTACAATAACTATGCAGGACTTTTGGCAAACATTTTTTGTTATTTTTGAAATTTACCTGAAATTATTTGCGTGCTTATTGATGTGATGTTAACTTTTCTCATCAAGGGTTGATCATGTCTAATGGACTTCCCTGGAAATAACAAAGACGATTTGCCTTGTCAGCACTAAGAAACTTTGGTTTTGGCAAAAGAAGCTTAGAAGAACAAATACAGGAAGAGAGCACGTTCCTTGCAGGTGCTATTGAAAACAAGAAAGGTAACAATGCATTAGCTATGCTCAAAAATTTGATGATCTTTCATTGCAGAAATGTAGCTTTTCCTGAGCAACAGGGTATTACAGAAAGTCAGTACAAAGTTGCACGCTCACATATGATATAAGGTGCATATACCTTTAGTGAATTCAAAATTATAACATGAAAAATTAACCAGGGACCACTTTGACCAGAGACCACTCTCAAACATTAGTAACGAAAGGGTTATGAATCTGTGTTTGGTCAAGTTTAGATTTGGGTTGGGGTGCTGATACAGAAAATTACATTGGATAGACCACATCAGCTCAAGTTTCAGATACAGAACATATGCCATGGTCAGCGACAGGGAAGGACTGGCAGGCAGTGCAAAAGGAGCAGAAATAAAATAAAATAAAATAAATAAAGAGGAAGGAGGCTTGCGGACCAGATTTTCCTCCTCACAACCCACTGGTGGCCCACAGCACATGGGTAAGAATCACTGGTGTAGATGATATCCCTCATTAAAATCATCTGATGCTTTGTCACAATCTCTGTACAGATTCTAACAGACTTGTTATTCCTGTTGTGTGCCTTCTTGTCATTTCTGACTTACATCTGCCCTAAGGTAAACCTATTGCTAGCTTTTCTTGGCCTAAGAAAAAGAAAATGTGACTTGCCCAACATCATTCAGTAGTTTCCATAGCTGAGCAGAGATTTGTCTCTGACTCCAGTATTCAAATTACTACACCCCAAAGGTCCTCAATAAAGAGAGATACTTTCTTGGGAATAAAGTTCTGGAGAATGTCCTGCCCACAAATATACATTGGTTCTCAAGTTTAAATAACTAGAGGCCTCATCACATGGAGGTCCTTAAGCCAGGGGACAGCGGGGAAGCTGTTGGTCAGTTGGGCAAATCCATTGGGTAGCAGCGGAAAGTGTAGTTAAATGGCCCGCATCACCCACTGGTGATGCGGGCCACTTAACTACTGTTTCCGCCACTGCCCATCACACAAGAGAAAATGTTGCTGCCCGGTTTCCTCCCCCCCCCCCCCCATGCTGTTTCATTGGGCAGCAGGGGAAACTGTGTTCTGTATGTTGTTTTTAAGATTATTTAGTAATTTTAACATTATTTTTACATAATGCTTTTATTTAATTCTTTCTCAACTTTTCTAAAATACAATTTTAATCTATGGTAATCTTATTTTCAATTAATAGAAGTCATCCTGGTTTCCATTTCAGGTCATAGACAAGATATACATGTAATAAAAATAAAATAAAATAAAAAGTTAAGGAACAGCAGTAGTGTGGAATGGCAGGATTGCAAGCTTACGCAGTAGGATCGTGAGACCACAGATTCATAAATCAACACTAATGAAGAGAGGTGTTATATTGAGGCTGCTCAATGTGGTATATATCCACTATAAATGAAAATGAGACTGAAATAGAATAGCAGGTTCGTGTAATAAAGGCCTTTATTGTATATACTCAGGTAAAAATCTATAAATTTTATTCAAAAAGTCTGAGTCACTTGATCTACAAGTCACTGTATGCACTGTACTTTAGCTCTTACTAAAAGCAATCATCTCATAGCTTGGCCTTGGGAGAACCTAAAAGTATTACATAGGGAGAACTTTAAAAAAGTACATTACTCTGCCACTGAGCTTTTTCTGGCCATTTTCAATACCTGGGGAAAAGACTATTGGCTGCTGGTCCCTGATGTGGTGATGGCTCTGTCTCTTCTTCCCAAAATGACTCTTGTAGCGAATGGTGATATTTGTTTTCTATAATCATAAGCCAAATGTGATGCTATTAATTACTTAAATGTTGTATTCCATCATTCTACTTTCACTTGACTTAGCCGTTGGTTTGTTGACCAAAATAAAAGCTACTGACTGACTGACTGAAAATGACTCTCAACTCATCTATGTGTCATAGCGAAATCCATCATTCTGGGCCAAAACCCATCCTCACTTACATACGAGGTTAACTTATATATGGAAGTTGTTTTTGTAGTAATAAATCAACACTGCTATTCCCCACAACTAGTTAAAATGCATTTACTCATGCTTTTTTCATTATAAATATACATCTTTTCTGATGTATATTTTGTAGCATAAAAACTGTAATCTTTGTATTTCTTCCTCTGCCAACATTGTTTTTCTTTCCAGGGCAGCCATTTGACCCCCACTATCAAATTAACAATGCTGTTTCAAATGTCATTTGTTCTATCACTTTTGGGGACCGCTTTGATTACCATGACAGTCAGTTCCAGAAATTGTTGCATTTGATTAATGAAACAGGAGCCATCCAGCAAAGTATTTGGGCTCAGATAAGACCTGCTTGTGATCTTATGGGCAGCAAGGGCCAAAACTGCCTGCTTCTGGGTAAGATTTTATAATCCAATTCACTCTCCTTCCATTTGTTTTGAGTCCCTTGCTTCAGGTCAACATCTAGCTGCTTTCTTCTTTCTTAGGTCATTCAGGCATCTAATACTCTTTGCATATGATTTTTCATTTATTGTATTGGTGTTTCTGAGGCCCCATCAGTGTAGACTCATATAATCCAGTTCAAAATAGATAATCTGGATTATTTGCTTTGATCATCTGGATTATATGGCAGTGTAGATCCAGGCTCAATTGATAAATGCTTTTGGGTGCAGTGTGCCTGGATGGAAATGATTATATGTTGTATTGTATTGTATGCTACCTTTTTCCTGATGTGGAGCATGAAGAAGATCAGAAATGAAGGAGGGAGGGGCGGATTACAACCTTACAATTTTGTTCTGAAAACTATTAAAATCCTCACAGTCCGAAATTATTTTAAAACATACAAAACTTTGTAAAAATAAAGGAAAATTGCTTTACAACCTCCCTTGTTACACACTGAAGTCTTCTGAAGCAAAGACATCTTTGCCTGCCAGTGAAAGGAAAACAGGAAGGATGCAAGGGCAATTTCCAATGGAAAGGTGTTTGAAAGTGTGGGAGTCACCATGAGAAGGTTCCCTCCTACATTTTCATCAACTGAGCCAGTGATTGTGATGAGACTGAGAGAAAGGTTTTCCCATGTTAAGACTCTAGCAAGTTCACATAGGGAGGTAGGTACACTCTTTTGGATAATCTGCACCTAAGCGATATAGGGCTTTATAGGTCATAGTGCACTTTAAATTGTGCCCAGAAATGAGCTAGTAGCCAATGAAGCTGTATTAATAAGGGACTTGTTAAATGCACTTTGTGAGATATGGTGTTGGTGCCTGATTTCATGTAAGCAAATAGATATTTATTACAGTTGGATGGAAGTATGGCTATGAAATGGATGTGTGTGACTTTGATGATACATAGAACAGGTGGGGGAAAGCAGGACAAATGGGGAAACCATTTTATTTCATTCCCTACCACTTTTCCCTGTCTTCTGGGATGGCCGGCCTTTTCTTGTCATTTCTGGTAGGTGAGGAGTTCTTCATGATTGCTCTCCAGCTCTGGAACTCTTTCCCTAAAGAATTAGAAATGCCCCCCTCCCTGCTTTCCTTTCTCAACCATCCTAATGCTGTGACTCCTTAATACTGTTCCTCATGCGGTGGTGGCCCTCAACCAGAAAATTATTTTCATTGCTACTTCATAACTGTAATTTTGCTACCATTATGAATTGTAATGTAAATACCTGATATGCAGGATGTATTTTCACTGGACCAAATTTGGCACAAATACCCGATATGCCCAAATTTGAATACTGGTGAGGTTGGGGGGATTGTTTTTGTCATTTTGGAGTTGTAGTTGCAGGGATTTATAGTTAATCTACAATCAAAGAGCATTCTGAACACCAACGATGGAATTGAACCAAATTTGGCACACAAAACTCCCATGACCAACAGAAAATACTGGAAGAGTTTGGTGGACATTGACCTTGAGTTTTGGAGTTGTAGTTCATCTACCTCCAGAGAGCACTGCACTCAACAATGATGGATCTGGACCAAACTTGGGACAAATACTCAATATGCTCAGATGTGAATACTGGGGAAAATAGACCTTGACATTAGGGGGGTTGTTGCTGGGATTTATAATTCACCTACAATCAAAGAGCACTCTGAACCCAGCCCACAATGGATCTGCACCAAACTTGGCATACTATCTACAGTACATGGCCAAAATTGAATACTGGTGGGGTTGGGGGGGGGGGGGATGAATTCTGGGAGTTGTAGTTTACCAACACCAAAAAGAAGAGGACAGTCTTCTCTGCCAAAGGGGTTCCTTAGACCATCAGAAATATGTGTTTTCTGATGGTCTTTGGTGACCCCTCTGAAACTTCCCTCGAGACCCCCCCCCCCAGGGGTCTTTACCCCCAGGTTGAGAAAACTGCTTTAAAACTTTTAAAAACATCCCTATGCACTTTAGCTTATGGAGAGCTAAAGTGCATAGGGATGTAAATAAGGACTAATTACACCTTATTTACACCCCGCCTGTTTTGTTGAACATCTACCTTCGCTAATCTGCTTTGTACCATCTTAGCCACAATAATTTTAGTCAAATTTTAAGATGTGTGATTGTATTATGTCTTGTTTATTTAAGCTGTTTTTGATTCATAATTTGTACTTCTGGCATTGAATGTTTGCCAATATGTTTTATGTGCTGTAAGCAACCTGGGTCCCCCTTGGGGAGATACGGCAGGCTATAAAAACTATTATTATTATTATTATTATTATTATTATTATTATTTCCCTGCTTCCTCTCCAATTTCTGCAGTTAGGAGTGGGGTGCTACCCAACACCTAACTTGAATCCCTACTCTGTTATGTTTGCAGGAGTCATTTGATATTCAAAACATGAGTCCATGAAAAACCACATAGGAAAATCCAAGGCTTTGAGTCCATGAATCTTGAAACACGAGAGAGGAACGTAGGCCTGTTCCCTTTACCTTGACATTGATTCCTCTGAAGAATCACTTCAAATCAACCCTCATTTATACTTAAGAAACTATGTCTTTTTCCTTGAAAACTCTGAGGAGGGACCCTCTTAGATAACAGACTCTGAGAGCGGTGGCTCCCTTCGGCCACCTATCTCTGCTGAAAAATTTATTCCTTCTATCTAACTCAGGGGAGTCAGATGGATCTACATCCGACCTAGGTTCTCTTGGGAAAGCTAGCTCAGGCCTGTCAGCCTCTGAATCTGTCTAACTGAACATCCCCTATTGGCCCAACAATCCCAGAATCTATTATAGAAGACTTTCATGGCCAGAATCACTGGGTTGTTGTAGGTTTTTTCGGACTATATGGCCATGTTCTAGAGGCATTCTCTCCTGATGTTTCGCCTGCATCTATGGCAAGCATCCTCAGAGGTAGTGAGATCTGTTGGAACTAGGAAAATTGGGTTTATATATCAACATCAGGAAAGAATGCCTCTAGAACATGGCCATATAGCCTGAAAAAACCTACAGCAATCCAATCCCAGAATCCTCAGTGCCATTAGGAACAACACCAGACTTCTGTCTAGAATCCCCATTCTCAGACTCCTGTAGGTCTGCAGAAGTTTGTTCACTGTTCTCTAAAATCTCAGGCAATGAAATAATCACAGTCTGAACCACAACAGAGCACTCCAGAGGTCTCCCAGCCACCACATACCTACCTCGCTTGTCCTTTCGGCATAAGGACATGGCAAACAATGGATGGGGAAAATTCGAAGGGCAGGGCATAAACATCCAGAGGACCGTGTCCAGCCCTTGGGCCTTAGTTTGCCTACGCCTGCTCTAGGTTCAGGGCTTCCCTGTTCTTGGTTTCTTTTATTTATCATATCAGCAGCAAACCAATGTATTTGAGAAAACATAAAGTTTAAAAACTTGACATTCTATTAAATGTCCTTTGACCAGTAGCTGGCAACTTGGAGTGCCTCTGGTGTTGCTATAAGAAGGTCCTCCTTTGTGCATGTGGCAGGGCTCAGTCTGCATTGTAATAGGTGGTCTGTGGTTTGCTCTTCTCTACACTCACATGTTGTGGATTCCACTTTGTAGCCCCATTTCTTAAGGTTGACTCTGCATCTCATGGTGTCAGAGCACAGTCCGTTTAGTGCCTTCCAAGTTGCCCAGTCTTCTGTGTGCCTAGGAGGGAGTCTCTCATTTGGTAGCCATGGATTGAAGTATTGGGTTTTAGCCTGCCACTTTTGAACTCTCACTTGCTGAGGTGTTCCTGCGAGTATCCCTGTAGATCTTAGAAAACTATTTCTTAATTTAAGACATTGACATGCTGGCTGATATCCAAACAGGGAATGGCCAAGTGGTGTTACTGCCTTGGTCCTTTCTTGGTGTTTATTTCACATTTTTTAAGGTTAGCTTTAAGAACATCTTTAAATCTCTTTTGCTGTCCACCAACATTCCATTTTCCATTCCTGAGCTGCTTTGAAGGACAGTTATCAGACATTTGGACAACATGGCCAGTCCAGCTAAGTTGATGGCAGAGAATCATTACTTCAATGCTGGGTTGCTTCTTCCAGAATACTGACATTTGTTTGCCTGTCTTCCCTGGATATTTTCAGGATTTTCAAAAGCAATGCTGATGTAATTGTTCCAGAAATTGAGAGTGATGTTTGTAGATGGTCCATGTTTCAAAAGCATACAACAGAATTGGGAGAACAATAGTTCTTTAAACAAGCATCTTTGTGTTCTAATAAATCATCTCATCAGCATCTCATCTTTAATTACTTATTAATCGCCCTCTATCTGAGATGCTCCAGGTGATTTACACTGCAGAAATTACACAGGATAAAACACATACATACAAATATTAAAATTAACATGAGTCAAATGCTCCAGTAAAAAGCCAGGTCTTAAGCGCCAGGACAAAACACCCCAAGTCGCGCATGGCTCTCAAATAGGGAGGCAAGGAATTCCACAAGGCAGGGGCAGAAATAGAGAAGGCCCTGTGTCTGGTGCTTTCCAAGTGCACTTCCCTAGGACCCAGTATATAGAGCACATCGCATTGGGATGGTCGTGGCGACCTCTGATGATGGTAGAAGGAGAGACGGTCTCTAAGATACAATGGACCCTGGCCATATAAAGTTTTAAAGGTCAGGACCAGCATCTTATACAAACCACGATACTCAATTGGGAGCCAGTGTAGATGCCGCAGCACTGGTGTTATATGGCATTTCATGGGCGTTTTTGTGAGTAACCTGGCTGCAGCATTCTGGACAATACAGGGCTTTCGGGTCATAGAAATAGGAAGGCCAGCATACAAGGCATTACAATAGTCCAACCTAGATGTGACCATGGGCTCCAAGCACAACAGGAGTTGGGTGTCGTCCGCATATTGATAGCAGTCCAGGCCGAATCTCCGAACCAAACTGGCAAGGGGTCTAACATAGATGTTGAGAAGAAGAAGGGAGAGAATTGCACCTTGGGGTATCCCGCATAGGAGGGGGGAAATTTCGGAGACTTGGTCCATATATTCCACGCACTGACTCCATAATGTGCCAATCCTTGAACACTCTCTTCTTCATTTGAAAAAATGCTGTACTCACAGAGCTCAGACGGTGTCATATTTCAGCATCAATTTTTTGTGGAAAGCTGGCTGCCTAGGAAGCGGAAATGATCAACATTTTCTAGCGTTACGCCATTAAGTTTTATTTCTGGACTCCCACATGCAACCACTGAAAACAGTTCTGCTTCATTAGATAGGACCCATGGGAGTCCGTCTTTGAAGTGTGTAGAAACAGAAGAGGAAAAGAGTCTGATATTGTCTCTTTCTGCTGGCTGCTAATTCCATTGCAACAGACTATGCAACTTTGAGGGAATACTCTCAGGACAAATGGAGGAACCATTTTATTTCATTCCCTACCACTTTTCCCTGTCCTAAGAGAAAATAAGGTTTCCTTATTTTCTCTCCTGCACATCATCTAATTTTTCTTTTTGTCTACCAGCTGTACAATATTTTTCCAGCTCTCATGAAGCAATTGCCAGGACCCCATCAAACTATTTTCAAAAACCAGGAACAATTGAAATGCTTTGTGAGAAAAATAATCAAAAAGCACCAAGAAAACTGGAATCCACCTGAAACAAGAGATTTCATTGATGCTTACTTAAAGGAAATGGCCAAGGTAAATAATAAATTAGTGGGTGGGACAAAATCCATTTCTTAATTTTTAGGTGAAGATAGACACACACACAATCTAAGACACTTATCAATGCTATTGCAATGCCTTCCAAGTTGAGTCTTTGAAATCACATAGTATAAGCGTATAGGAGGGTGGAAAGGTATGTACAGTACATGCATATTAAAACGTATTATTTAGAGAGCTGCATTGTTTATGTGGTGCCATTTGTCCACCACAAATATATCATCTTTTGGTTATTATGTTTCAAAACCAACAATTAGAGAACACAGCTGGTAAACTTTGGCCTGCATAAGAATTTCCATCATCTCTTAGCATTTCCCGTGCTGCCTGAGACTTCTGGGAATGGAAATCCAAAACAGCTGGGTGTTTTATGTAATCTGCAATCACATGTGTTTTAAAATACCTTCTCTGGGCCTTGAAGTCCCCATATTCATTCTTATTTCAAGCTTCCATAATAACGAGATTTGATTTGATCCTAGGAAGAGAGAAATTACAGAGACTGGAAATAATGTGACAAATTGACAGATACTACTGAGATTGAAATAATAATTTCACTTAAAATTCAGATATTCCTTCTTACTTTCGTTTAAGGAGAAAGTTTCTTCCAGTTTTCATGAGGAAAATCTCCTACAGTCAGCAATAGATTGGTTTATTGCTGGAACAGAAACAACTTCTACAACCTTGCGCTGGGCTTTGCTATACATGGCTATTTATCCAGAAATTCAGGGTAAGATTGGAATTTTTCTCTGTCCCGATCTACATCTTACTTTGTAAAAAGAGCAAATAGTCCTTAATTTCTAGGCTGTTGTGATAATTTCATGACACTTTGAAAAGGTTTCTTGTAGTGACTCAGGAGAACAGGATAACCTAAAAGTAAGATAAGTGAATTTAGTTCCAGGGTTAAACTTGGATTATTTTTCAAGCAATATAAAGAATGTCTTAAGCATTTCAGTGCAATATTTTGTTATTCTTGCTTTTCACCCCTCTACACAGAGAAGGGAAAACGTTAAAGCACAGTACTCACATTGACATGTGGATAAGTCAAACCAGTTTTTTTTTTTGGGGGGGGGGTGATTTTTTGACTACATTTTTTAGACTTATACATGAGTTTATAGGGTACCTGTTTTACTCAGATAAAATATGCATGGTATAGATCCAGCACTCTTGACAGTCCTATATTTCTTGGGAAATCAATGCTTGCAACAATGTTCATATTAACCTTTTTTGTACTGACAGTAAATATTATTTTTTTAGCAAGAGTTCAGTCGGAAATAGACTCTGTTATTGTCCAGTCTCGCCCCCCAGCTATGGCTGACAGGGACAACCTGCCTTACACAAATGCAGTTATTCATGAAATTCAAAGAATAAGTAACATCCTGCCTTTAAGTGTTCCTCGACTGGCAACTAATAACACAGAGATAGCTGGGTTTCATGTGCCCAAGGTAAGGAAATATATCTGCTATATCTTTGTTTCCCTCCCCATTTCCCTTTTCCAGAAACAAAGCCTAGTTTTTATTCCGAATTACATCACAAAACTTGTCAGTGATGAGGATAGTTCCATTGTGTTGGTTTAGTCATATGTAAACACATGGGATTACCACCTCATCACCCATCTCAAATTAAGTGTTCTAAGACACTTAGAGCCAGCTTGGGGGCTGGAGCACCACTGCAGCAATCAGATGACATTACCTGTGGCTCCACTCCCAACATCCCTCAACAAGGGTAAAAGTGTTACCAGACACTTTCCTTGGTCACACGGGAGAAATGCCGTGTTGCACTGGCTCTATTGGAACCAACATGGGGTGTCCCTGAGAGGGTGGCGCTTTCCCACATATGATGGGGAAAGCATTGCAAGAGGGAGCTGCACATGCGGTGACATATTTGCCCCACGGTTCCCTCTTTCCTCCCTTGGTTACTTTGCATCGACTTTATGATGAGGTCATTAGTGGGAAGGAGTAGTTTTCTTCCCCTGGAATTATTATCTACATAAACTAATGAAATCAGTGCAATGGAATGTGCAGCCTTTCAAGGTATGTGTGTATAACCTTCTAGCCTGTGTACTCTTGGTTTATATCCTGTGTTGCTCCACTGAGATGAATGTGATAAGAGATTGATGTAAGAAGGGCATGGCTCTCCCAAGTCACTCCTGGGACCTACCAAACATGCCCAATAATGCAAGGCCTGTTGGGCTTTTACTGGAGGTGTCCAAACGGCACATCAGGTAAGCCCTGTTTTGTCCCTAATTAATTAGATACCCCATTAGATCTGAGCTTTCTTGGGTCTGTTCTTATGGCCATCTCGAATCTTTTGGGCTCCTGGAGCTCAAAGGTGCAAGATGGCAGCTAACCCTTCCCCAAAACCCCCCAAATAAGCTCTTAAAATCTAAAAAACTGACCTGGCTGCCATTAAGGTAATGCCAAAGTCCTCCTGGCACATAGAAATGACACGCCTTGAGATAGTGGTGGGGGGAAGAAAATTGTTATTTTCCGCCTCCCCCAATCACCTGGCATGTCATTTCTATGCTCCAGAAGGACTCCAGCAGTACCGTAATGGCAGCTGGGTAAGTTTTTCTTTCTTTTAAGGGCTTGTTTTTGGGGGCTTTGGGGTGGTTCCATTCCATGTCCATAGTTACTGCAATAGCATGGGAACACCCCCACCAGGAAAGCCCTGGTTTTAGTGTGTGTACAGGGACTCAAATACATGCCAAAGTGGCTTTAAAAAACCCACTTTGGCACTGATTTGAGTGCTGTCTGGAAGCACCCTCTGACTCCGTTACCATTCCACTGGTTTTCTTGAGGCTGAGAATGGCTGATAAATCATAATCATAATCATCTTTATGTATATCCCACTTTATCTCTCCCACAGAAGACTCAAAGTGACTATTAAAATATGAACACATAATTTAAAATATACAAATATGCAAACATTAAACCAGAATTAAACATAACAGTATTGAAATTCAAAGTTTAATTCCATTAAAACATATACAAAACTAAAAATCATTGTACCCCCTTACTTGCTCTTAAAATCCATCTTCTTTAAAAGCCTGTCTGAATAAGAAGGTTTTAGCGTGCTGCCAGAGGAAAGCAGGGAAGGGGCCATTCTGGCTTCCCTGGGCAGGGAGTTCCAGAGTTCCAAGAAGGTCCACTCTTTCGTTCCCATGAACCAAGCTTGAGATAGAGGTGGGCCTGAAAGAAGGGCCTCTCCTGAAGATCTCAGAGTCCAGGCAGCTTCTTACAAGTGTATGCAGTCAGCCCAATAACCTGGCCACAAACCATTTAGGGCTTTAGTGGTGGTAACCAGCTTCACCTCATGAGTTTCAAAAAAATAGTGGAGACTTGGGCATGGCTCTCTCAAATCCCCCTCTGATTGTCTAACCACTTCACTGGTTCTCCTGCAAACTTTTTATAATGGACTGTTTCAATGGAAAGTCTGTGACTTATCCCCCCATGGATACAGGGGTCATCCTATGTATCTTATAGTTATCTTGTAAACTATTTCACTGGAAAATAAATTAATACATTACAAGGAAAAATGAATAGATTATCTTACATCCAGAAGATATGCTTTCTCAATGTGCTGTAGAAACAGAGTTACTTTCACATTTAGGAGGCTTGTTGTATTGTAAACTCAATGTTTCTATGTTTCATTTACAGGGAACTATTTTAATCTGCAACATGGCATCAGTGTTGTTTGACAAAGATGAATGGGACACCCCACAAAAGTTTAATCCCAATCATTTCTTGAGTAATGGTCAATTCAGGATTAGGGAAGCCTTCATACCATTCTCTGCAGGTAAGGGTAGGGGAAGGAATATCAACAGTTTTCTTAAAAGTTCCGCCTGCTTACTTTTGAATAAAAAGAAAAAATCATGTAAGGCTTGAAGGTTCCATCCTATATCTTTCCCTGATTAGGCTAATTGGTTTGAAAGACAAGCTTTTATTTGCTTTTGATAGAGAAATAAATCTGTGTTTTTCTGCTTTGCACATATTGAGCCAAGCCTCCTGCAAATGTAAAGGGGCGGGACTGAGTGCATTCCACTCTATTAAAACTGTCAAGTGTGGAGGAGAGTTCCCTCTTGTGGTTATCCTGTGTTTCAATTCCAAAGAAAGAAATGGTGTCAGCATTAGAGCCCCGGGTGGCGCAGTGGGTTAAAACCCTGTGCCGGCAGGTCGCAGGTTTGAATCCGGGGAGAGGCGGATGAGCTCCCTCTAACAGCTCCAGCTCCTTGTGCGGGGACATGAGAGAAGCCTCCCACAAGAATGATAAAAATATAAAGTCATCCAGGCTTCCCCTGGGCAACGTCCTTGCAGATGGCCAATTCTCTCAAACCAGAAGCAAATTGCAGTTTCTCAAGTCACTCCTGACACGACCAAGAAAAGTTCACAGCTATAGGGTTTCCATTCCCTGGAGAGCTTGTGGTTGCAGAGACTTTGATTAAGCCAGTTATGTGCTGCACTGGGCACAACACAGCCTATGAATGCCCGCTACAAACTGTTTTTGAATGGGATCCAGGCTGGTTGTTCTACCAACAGCAAAGGAATTCTGCATTGATCCCTGACTTGATCTTCATCAGGTCCTTTTTCTCCTAGCTTCTCCTGTTTGGTTTTCCACTCCACTAGAATGCCTTTTCAGAAATCATGGGGCTGTTGGTGCAGAGAGATATGGTAAAAAATAGTGAACCCATTCTCTTCCTCTATTACAAATGGAAGACATCTATTGCTAATGTAGATTCATTCTCCTTGATCTTGATCTTCATCAGGTCCTTTTTCAAATACTAATATATATTAGCTCTTTTCCATAATTTTTTTGTGAAATCTGGGGAATGAAGACCAGAGCCATGGGATAAAAACTTTAAAATAATAACAATGACATTTTTTTACCCGCCTCTCCTCATGACAGGTCACAACCAAAAGTACACAATCTTCTAAAACATTCTACAAAACACATATTAAAACACACAGAACAAAGATTAAACATGTTGCAAGTTTGAAATTCATGATTAAAATTGGCTGGGTAGACCTGATAAAAGAGTTCGGGTTTTGAATGATTTTTAAATTCCGAGAGCTCATTTAGCTGTTAAAGCTCTTCCAGCAGATCATTCCACAATCTTAGGACAGCTGATGAAAAGGTCATCTGAGTGATTGTTGCCAGTTGGGTTCTGGTAGGCTAAAGTTGACATCCCCCAGAGCAGTGGTTCTCAACCTGGGGTTCCCAGATGTTTCTGGCCTACAACTCCCAGAAATCCCAGCCAGTTTACCAGCTGTTAGGATTTCTGGGAGTTGAAGGCCAAAAACATCTGGAGACCCCAGGTTGAGAACCACTGCCCCAGAGGACCTTAGTGTTTAGGGTAGATTGTATGAGAGAAGGCGATACTGTAGGTAATCTAGACCCAAACTATGGAGGGCTTTAAAGGTCAATACCAACACCTTATATTTTGTTTGGAAACTAATAGATCAATAAGTGTGCACAACATATTTCATGCATCATGTTGGCCACAGGCATCAATGTGAATTACCCCACATGTGCATCAGGTGCATATTTGCAAATCCAATAGCATTGTCCTTTGCAGTCTTGTTGTGTTTTAAGTATTCTGCTAGCCATGTTAAGTAAGGAATGCATGTCATGCATAAGAGACCAAGGGGGGCATGAGAGAAGCCTCCTCACAGGATTGCAAGACATCCGGGCATCCCCTGGGCAACGTCTTCGTGGACGGCTGATTCTCTCCCTCCAGAAGCAACCAGAAGCGACTTAAAACATGCAAGCAAGCAAGCAAAACAACCAACGGACCTTTTCAGGACCAACCATGGCAATAATCTCAATCAACATTGAAGGCATGTCAGCTGCCAAAGAACAACTGCTCTATGAAGTGTGCTGAGATCAGAAATGTAATGTGCTGTGTGTCCAAGAAACACACAGGGATGAACAACAGAAACGACCAAAAGTTCCAGGAATGGTCTTAGTAGCAGAAAGTCCACATGTGCATTATGGAAGCATTGTCTTTGTAAAACCAGGCCTCCAAGTCAAAACTATACTTCGGATTGTTTTTGATGGATATAATATAATATAATATACAATAATATAACATAATAATCATATTATAATAATATAATATATAATAATATAATATAATATAATATACAATAATAATATAATATTATTGTATATTATATTATATTATGTTATTATATATTATGTTATTATATATTATATTATATTATATTATATTATAATTGTATATATTATATTATATATATTATATTATATATTATATTATTATAATATTATTATATTATATTATTGTATATTATATTATATTACAATTGTATATTATATAATATATTATATTATATTGTATCGTATTATATTATTATAGTATTATTATATTATAATATTATATATTATATTATTATTATAACAACAAAAATAGCTAGAAGCACTTAATTCAGTGTATCTTCTTCTAGTATCAAGAACTAAAGTCTGTAGCAAATTGCTGTGCCAAAAACGTAATTTAGCAAATAATCCAGATTATCCTGGTATATAATCTGGGATAAGAGAACGTTCAAGCAAACTGCTTCAGAATCACAGGGTTAGAAAACACAAGAAACATTGGGTGGAAGCAAGGAAAAGTGTTCTCAGAAAACTGTCCCAAGCCCATAGCATGCCCAAAAGCAGAAGATTAAGTCAGAATGAGATGTCCATCCAAAAACAATCCGATGTAATTATATTAATATAATATAATAATATACAATTAAAACATATAATGTAATATAATAATATAATATAATAATATAATATACAATAATAATATTATATTATTGTATATTATATTATATTATGTTATTATATTTTATATTACTATATTATTATTATACTATATTATTATATTATATTAATTGTATATTAAAGCACCCCTGACATATGTCCATCCATTATTAATAATAATGATATGATATGATATTATATTATATTATATTATATTATATTATATATTATATTAGAATAGTTTTAAGCTGCTGGCCAAGGAAGACGTTTAGCTGGGTTAAGACAAGCCGTTTCAAAGCGGTTTAAAGACTGGATTCTTACTTCGGATTGTTTTTGGATGGACATCTCATTCTGACTTAATCTTCTGCTTTTGGGCATGCTATGGCCTTGGGACAGTTTTGCATAGAATTATGGAAAAAATAGACCCATGTCTGATTCCACAGCAAGCTGGCTTCAGAAAAGGCAAAAGCTGAACGTCGCAAGTGCTGAGCCTGACTCAGCACATAGAAGATGACTTTGAAAGGCAGCAGATCACAGGAGCTGTCTTCATAGATCTGTCAGCGGCTTATGATACCGTAAACCACTGCCTCCTCCTAAGAAAAATGTATAATATCACAAAGCACTACCGTCTCACCTGCCTCATAGAAAACCTGCTACAAAAGAGGAGCTTCTTTGTTGAGTTCCAGGGCTAGAGAAGCAGATGGCGGAAACAGAAAAAAACGGCCTGCCTCAGGGAAGCTTGCTTGCCCCATTCATGTTCAACATCTACACAAATGACCAGCCACTGCCAGAAGGGACAGAGAGCTTCATGTATGCTGATGATCGTGCCATTACTGCTCAAGCAGGGAGCTTTGAGATGGTTAAACAGAAGCTCTCCAAAGCTCTACCTGCTCTTACTGCCTATTACAGGGAAAACCAGCTGATCCCTAATCCATCTAAAACACAGGCATGTGCCTTTCACCTTAAGAACAGGCAAGCATCCTGAGCTCTGAGGATCACCTGGGAAGGAATCCCACTGGAGCATTGCAGCACACCCAAATACCTGGGAGTCACTCTGGACCATGCTCTTACCTACCAGAAGCACTGCCTGAACATCAAGCAAAAAGTGGGTGCTTGAAACAATATCATACAAAAGCTGACTGGCACAACCTGGGGATCACAACCAGACACAGTGAAGACATCTGCCCTTGTGCTATGCTACTCTGCTGGTGAGTATGCATGCCCGGTGTGGAACACATCTCACCACGCTAAAAGAGTGGATGTGGCTCTTAATGAAACATGCCGCATTATCACGGGGTGTCTGCGCCTGACACCACTGGAGAAATTACATTGTCTAGCCTGTATTGCACCACCTGACATACGCCAGGAAGTAGCAGTCAATAGTGAAAGGACCAAGGCAGTGACATCTCCATACCCATCCCTTGTTTGGGTATCAGCCAGCACGTCAATGACTGAAATCAAGAAATAGTTTTCTAAGATCTACAGAGACACTCGCTGGAACACCCCAGCAAGTGAGTGTCCAAAAGTGGCAGGCTCAAACCCAGAACCTCAATCAATGGCTGATACCAAATGAGAAACTCCCGCCTGGGCACACAGAAAACTGGGCGACTTGGAAAGCACTGAACAGACTGCGCTCTGGCACCACGAGATGCAGAGCCAACCTTAAGAAATGGGGCTACAAAGTGGAATCCACAACATGCGAGTGTGGAGAAGAACAAACCACAGACCACCTGCTGCAATACAACCTGAGCACATGCACAATGGAGGACCTCCTTGCAGCAACACCAGAGGCACTCAAGTGGCCAGCTACTGGTCAAAGGACATTTAATCAACTACCAGGCTTGCAAATTCTGTGTTTTGTCTGTTTATTTATTTGTTTTTGTTAAAAATGTAATACAAATCTCTGGTTGCTGATGACATGATAAATAAATAAGAGACCAAGAGGATTACAGCCATATTTCTGCAATACAAATATGGAATCTGGGCTGAAATGCTATTTTTAATCTCAACAAGAGTAGAACATTCACTAAAAATGTTTGTTTGCCATGCAATTTAAAGATATTTTAAAGGTATTTTGCTCTGGTTTACAATAGTGACTTGTCAACATCTCATAAGTTTTCTGTAGCCATTTTTTTCTTCTCTTCCAGGAAAGAGAGCCTGCCTTGGAGAACGGTTGGCTAGGATGGAACTTTTCCTTTTCTTCACAGCTTTGATCCAGAAGTTGTCTTTCCAGGCTCCGAAAGGCGTGAAGCTAAGTCTAGACAACAAGATGAACATTACACTGAGTCCAAACGAATACCATATATGTGCCATCTCACGTTAAAAATATTCCATGTTGCAGTCAAAATAGGTAGGGTTAGGTTATAATAATATGGCTATTAGACCTGTTGGTTTTTTTTTTTTTGGTTTTTTTACGATACTTGTTTTACTAGCATGGCTGTTTGTGGCACTTGTGATCATTACACATTTGCCAAAAAAAAAAAAAACCCAACCAAACTAAAAGTTTCTGCAGCCCTGCCTATTTCTCATAATACACCAAATGTCACAAGAAGCTGAGTGGAGATGAAAAATCAAGATATTACACCATGCATTTTGACTTATTAAGGTCAAATCGTTAGTTTAGGTGTGCCACGAGCAAGGCGGTTTTTTTTGTTTGTTTGTTTGTTTGTTTCTAGTAGTATTTTTTCCAGGTTTTTTCTGCATAGCAGCAGGCAAGACATGGGTGGCAGGGAAGTGGAGTTCCAGAGTTCTATCATGATCCCATTCCCATGATAAGACAGAATAGGGCTTCTATTGCTCAACAGTCTCCCTTTTTGAGCTATCTGGAATGGTCTCTGTAGATAACCTGGACCCAAACCATGTAGGACTTTAAAGATCAAAACCAACATTTTGTGCTGGTCCAAGATCTGAGGCTAGAATGTTAATTGGGACTAGTTGCAGGGAGGGCACAATTCCCCTGTTGCAGCAACTGTGGAGTGATTAGGATAGGTGTAATATGCACACTCCTGGGTGTTGCTGTGACCAGTATGGCTCCTGTGTTTTGAACTAATTAGAGTTTCCAAACTTGGTACAGAGGTAGCATTGCAGAAATCCAACCTTGAGGTTACCAGCACATGCACTGCCATCTTTAAGTCCTCCAAATCTAGGAAGGAGCACAGCTGGCATATCAGCTGAAGCTGATAATAAACACTCCTGGCCGTCACTGCTACCTTGGCTGACATTTGGAGAGATAGATCCAGGAGCACTCCCAAACTGCTAATAGTCTTGAACTGGTTGACACACCTCCTGAGAGGTATGACTGGAACCACTGCAGTACAGTGCCACTGATTCCCAACCCAGGCATTTCAGAAAGATACCATGGCCAATAGTATCAAAAGCCACTGAGAAGTCTAAAAGCACCAACAAATACATACACCCTTTGTCAGTGTTAAGACAGGGATAATCCACTAAGGCGACTAAAGCAGTCTCAACTCCGTATCCTGATCCAAAGCTGGTTTGAAATGGATCGAGGAAATGTGTGTTACGCTGGAGTTGGAGGCACTATTTCACAATTATTTATTTATTTATTTACAGCATTTATATTCTGCTCTTCTCACCCTGCAAGGAACTCAGAGCAGATTACAATATACACATATATGGCAAACATTCAGTGCCAATTAGACATACAACGTATATAGACATACACAGAGGATATTTTAATTTTCTGGCCGCCAGCGGAGCTGTCGCTCTCATCGTCCATCTGTGACACTAATTAAGTACTTCCGCATTCCCCGCATGCTTTTCTGGAGTGCTTTTTGCTGGAGTCTTTTTTATGGCATCATAAATTAGTTAAATTAGTCTCCCCACACATAGATGGTACCTAATTTTTCCTACTTGACAGATGCAACTGTCTTTCAGATTGCAAAGGTCAATAACAAGCTACACAATTGGTCGGACACTCACTCCGGCCCGGGCCGGCTTCGAACTCATGACTGGTCAGAGTGATCTTAATGCAGCTGACACTTAGACAGCTGTGCCACAATCCCGGTGCTTGGCTTCCTGGCAGTGATAGTGATAGGGATTCTTGTTCGAGCCCCTGACTCTTAATTCTGTTGCTCTATTTTGTTCCCCATGCTTGAGATCACCTGGACTTTTGGGGTGTGGCAGCATCTATTTGAAGCTGACATCCAGCTTTACTGAACCTTTCTACCTAAAACTGAGGAAACCATCCTAGTCTTGAAGCAGTGTCTGTCATAGAATCATAGAATCAAAGAGTTGGAAGAGACCTCATGGGCCATCCAGTCCAACCCCCTGCCAAGAAGCAGGAATATTGCATTCAAATCACCTCTGACAGATGGCCATCCAGCCTCTGTTTAAAAGCTTCCAAAGAAGGAGCCTCCACCACACTCCGGGGCAGAGAGTTCCACTGTTGAACGGCTCTCACAGTCAGGAAGTTCTTCCTCGTATTCAGATGGAATCTCCTCTCTTGTCGTTTGAAGCCATTGTTCTGCGTCCTAGTCTCCAAGGAAGCAGAAAACAAGCTTGCTCCCTCCTCCTTGTGGCTTCCTCTCACATATTTGTACATGGCTATCATATCTCCTCTCAACCTTCTCTTCTTCAGGCTAAACATGCCCAACTCCTTAAGCCGCTCCTCATAGGGCTTGTTCTCCAGATCCTTGATTATTTTAGACGCCCTCCTCTGGACACATTCCAGCGTGTCAATATCTCTCTTCAATTGTGGTGCCCAGAATTGGACACAATATTCCAGGTGTGGTCTAACCAAAGTGGAATAGAGGGGTAGCATTACTTCCCTAGATCTAGACACTATGCTCCTATTGATGCAGGCCAAAATCCCATTGGCTTTTTTTTGCCGCCACATCACATTGTTGGCTCATGTTTAACTTGTTGTCCACGAGGACTCCAAGATCTTTTTCACACGTACTGCTCTCGAGCCAGGCATTGTCCCCCATTCTGTATCTTTGCATTCTGTTTTTCCTTCCAAAGTGGAGTATCTTGCATTTGTCACTGTTGAACTTCATTTTGTTAGTTTTGGCCCATCTCTAATCTGTCAAGCTCGTTTTGAATCCTGCTCCTGTCCTCTGGAGTATTGGCTATCCCTCCCAATTTGGTGTCATCTGCAAACTTGATGATCATGCCTTCTAGCCCTTCATCTAAGTCATTAATAAAGATGTTGAACAGGACCGGGCCCAGGACGGAACCCTGCGGCACTCCACTTGTCACTTCTTTCCAAGATGAAGAGGAAGCGTTAGTGAGCACTCTCTGTGTTCGTCCACTTAACCAATTCCAGATCCACCTCACCGTAGTTTTGCCTAGCCCACATTGGACTAGTTTCCTTGCCAGAAGGTCATGGGGGACCTTGTCGAAGGCCTTACTGAAATCCAGGTACGCTACATCCACGGCATTCCCCGCATCTACCCAGTTTGTAACTCTATCGAAAAAAGAGACCAGATTAGTCTGGCATGACTTGTTTTTGATAAATCCATGTTGACTATTAGCGATGACTGCATTTGTTTCTAAGTGTATGCAGACCACTTCCTCAGCAATCTTTTCCAGAATCTTGCCTGGTATCGATGTGAGGCTGACCGGACGGTAATTGTTTGGGTCATTCTTTTTTCCCTTCTTGAAGATTGGGACCACATTGGCCCTCCTCCAATCTGCTGGAACTTCTCCCGTTCTCCAAGAACTCTCAAAGATGATTGCCAATGGTTCTGAAATGACTTCCGCTAGTTCCTTCAGTAGTCTTGGGTGTAGTTGATCTGGCCCTGGGGACTTGAACTCATTTAGAGTGGCCAAGTATTCATAGACGACTTGTTTCCCAATTTGGGGTTGGATGTCTTCTAATCCCTCATTCACTCCATCTTGTCATTAGTACTGAAGTGGATGAGTGTAAACCATTTGAAACTTAATCCAGATATTCTTCATCAGTTGGAGTACAGATGAGGGAATGTAACCTCATTTAGCCTGTTCTAGATGGGGTTACATTCTCCCTGAAGACAGTCCCACTACCACTGCAACCACAGTTGGTGGTGTCACAAGATAAAGCCTTCTTGGTGGCTGCCCCTAGTCTCTGGGACTTTGTGTCTTGAGAAGCCGGAAAAGCCTCTTCCCTGCTGTCCTTCTGATGCCAGACTAAAACTTTTTTATTTAGGCAGGCTTTTAAAGGAGGAGGTTATAAAGAGTAAATTATGTGCATATGTGTGTACATGCTGTAATGTATTTTGATTAATTTAACAGTTTTAAGTGTTTTTAATTGAATTGTATGATTAATTATAGTCTAATATTTGTATGTTGTGATCTGCTTTCTGCCTCAGTAAATAGATAAAAGGGAGATATTAATAAATAAAAATAATAGGTGTACTGTTGCCACATCTGTTTTATGATGCCATTATCATCAACTGTCTTTATAAGTCTACATTAAATCATAAAGTTAAGTGCAAAATATACTTAGTCTTATATTGACCTTAGCAACGCTACAGATGGAGCTACTAGTTAATTATGTAAAATAATTACGTAAAATTATGTAAAATAATGGAAGACAACAAAATGGTAAAAAGCACAAACAGCAAATTAATACGATGGAGTTTAACCTTGCAAGACTTTGATTTTGATGTTAAACATATTAAAGGTACCCAGAATGTAGTTGCTGATGCTTTGTCAAGGATAATTGCCTAAGGTATGCAGGTAATGAAAACTGTTAATGGAAAATGGTAAAGTATGCATTGTATAATGTAATGTAATGTTTTGAAATGTTTAACCTGTTTTATTGCAGCTATGCGAAATGTATTTTGGGTAATTGCATTATTGAAAAATATATGTATTCCTTGCAATATGTGTAATGTATGAACGCAATTTATAGAAACGTGGTAGGTATATGTGTTTTGCAGTAAGGTATTGTATTGTGCAAAGTTACTGTGTAAGTATAGGAATGTTTATGTGTAAGTATAGAAATATTTAGATTGATTGTTTACAGGAAAGGGAGACAGTTAAAGTAGTCAACTTAGCAATAGCCCCTTTGTCTACAAAGAGAAGTAAAACCTCTCTTTATCCAGAAAGGTTTCTTAGGGCAGGGAGGTAATGTAATGACTCTTACCTAGTAGGCCGGAGTAGAAGCCTGGGATAACAGTAAGGCAAACCTCCATTTTGAGAGGGTCTGCCAGTAAAACAGCCATCTTGAGAGAGGAAAATTAGAAGATGGGAGGAGCTGGAGGTCTCCTGGGATTGGCTAGAGCAGATGGGAGGAGCCAAGTCTTGGGAGGGAAAAGGTTTCAGCTTCTGAGAGAGAAGTGGAGTTGGGATTTGAGAAATGAAGGAAGAAGAAGTGCTTTTGAGACTAGGTTTTTCTGAGAGAGAGCATTTGTCTCAGGCAGGGCTGCATAATTGGCAAGAAGGGTCAAGTGGCCTCCTGATTACTTGTGGGAGACAACACAAGGGGTTTGCTCTCTAGGTGGAGTAAATTAGCTGTAAAGAGTTAGCTAATTGCTCAGAAGACAGCCTGGGATAGGTTAGTCAAGAACTCATTGCTATTTCACTGAAATAGAGTGAGGGATTTTGTTTGTAACCAAGTCAAGAAACTCTTTTTAAGCAACCATTAAGATATTGTACTATAGTAACAAGTCAAGCATTTGTGCCTCTTAAAAGAAGAAGTCAGTTGTCTGTTTGGTCTTATAAATAAATCTTTTCTCTATTCAACTTTTGAAGAAGCCTCTATTGTTACTCATTCCTGTGGGATAATTCTAGTTTCTTTAACATCCTAATATCACAGAAAGGTCTCTTATCCAAACAGTCATTTTAGGAGCTAAGGGAAGAGCTGTGTTGGCAGAGAAGGGAAAAGGTTACCTCAGAAACTCATTTTAAAATCCTAAGGCAGCTTGGGTGGTGGCAACAATAAGCCAAAAGAAGACTGAAGCAGTGTTCACTCTACCAGTACACATCTAACATCATATCGCTACCACAATATAGATCAGCTGGGGCCTGATTGTCCAGTAGTGTGAGATTACATATAATCCTGTATACTGGTGTCCAGCTGCGCAATATACATTGATATCTGATGTTAGATCATAAGGGGGATTACCTTGTTACGTTATACTGAAGGCAAATGATGAGATTCATAATAAGGTAGTCCTTAATCCTTTACAGTATACATTAGAGAGGTTATTCTAACTGGAAATATAAAGCATTTGACAATATAAAGCTAATTCTAAACTGGAAATATAAACTTACATCTACCATTTATTCTTATTAAAAGAAAATGTGAATATTGCCTACAGTTATATGGCCCTAATCAAATTCTTACTGGAGAAAAATGGACGTTTCATTTTGAAGAGAAACATGTCATTAATTATATTGGATGTGTTCACCTGGTGACAAAGATATCTTAACCTAAACTCTTTTTTCAAAGTTCATGGTTTTTAAAAATAATTAAAAGTACATATCACATCATAAGTATAGCATCAAGTCATAAAATTGTTACACAAAGAATGTGCTTTTGAATCTAATGGGAAGAACCATTCAGTAGATACAGGAAACAAACGCCACCTGGATTAAATATTCTGTATAAAGCTAAATAATATAGATTTGTTTCATAGTTTAGACTAATTCATGTATTTTGCTTTGCAAACCAAAAATTTCAGCACAATTTCTTTTTACCTGATTACTAGCCTACAAAATCAGTTGGTAACTTTTAAGATTGGGAACTACTTATGAACTGCATCCACTCTGTAGAAGCCTTAACTGATGCTAACGAATCATCCAGTGGCAAAGTGCCTGTAACTTTTTTCTGCAAACACAAAAAAAAAAAACAATATAATTTTGTATAAAACTCTTATAAGTAATACACAGAATCCATTCTAAGCTTAATACAGTAATGCATTATTTTTTCATCCTAAACATTTAAATTCAGGACAGTTTTTTCTGGAGTGAACCATTTTTAAAAACTTTGGTGGCAATAATCAGTAGTTGTTCATTCGTTCAGTCATCTCCGACTCTTCGTGACCTCATGGACCAGACCACGCCAGAGCTCCCTGTTGGCCGTCACCACCCCCAGCTCCTTCAAGGTCAGTCCAGTCACTTCATGGTCAGTCCAATCAGTAGTATAACAAGTTTAATGGATGATTGCATGTTGTTGCCAGTCTTTTTCCTTCACTGGACCACAGATAACCCCTAAAACTGTGAGTATATATTATTTTATTTTAACCTAATGACCACTAGATTCCTGGATGAAAAGAAAATCAACGGCACCTCATTGTCATCTAGTTGGAATACTGTAATTATGTACAATAGACTTGCTCAATAAATGTTAGATTTTAATTAAAAGTGTCCTGCTTTCATTGTTTCTTAAGTGGAAACCCTTTAAAATTCTGGTTTCATTTCTGTCAATCATATGTGTATAGAGAGAGCTATAATTTTTCTATTTTCAGAAAAGGCATTTGATACTGTTAAAACTCACCAGTGGAATCCTAAATGATACTTTAAAAATCTTATTATTTAAAAATCTAATATTATTTTTACTGGACATTGATCAGATGCCCAACCCTACCCGTCATGGATGCATTACTATTACATCTGTTTTATGAAGCCAAAACCAGCAACTGTCTTCATAAGTCTATATTTGTGTTTTTATACTTTCTCCTTGTACTCTAAATTAGGCTTGATTAATGTATTATGCTTTACAATACTACAGATGGATCTACAAGTTCATTATGTGAAATAACTAAAAACTACAAAACTTATGTCAAAAACTTTTGATGTGAATAAAAAATAATATTTCTTACATTTTTTTCACATTTTTACAAATGTGCAAAATTGTTTTTCATCTTTTTATACAGCATGTTTGTTCTTCAAAAACTTAAGTAGACATTAAAGAGACAAGACTTATCACTATTCTAATCAATGTAATCTCAAAGCTACCACTACTTCTTATTAAAGGAAATATTTATTAAAGGAAAACATTACCATCACTTACATTTTGTTCCTAGAGAAAAAAATTACATCCTTAATTGTGAAGAGAAACATATGTATTGTACTGAAAGAGTTAGCCTGATAGCAAAAAGCTCTTAAATGAAATTCTTTTTTCCATGTCCATGATTTTTTTAAAATACGAGGGGTATTTTTAAAGTAAGGTCCGTTTGAACATAAGTACACAACGAAAGTTTATTTCAAAAAAGTGAATTTATTTTCAGAAAGTACATACTTCACTCTATTTTTTGAACTAGTTGCCGAATTTGTTCAAACACTTATCATACCTCTGAACCAATTTTAAAATACCCTCTTCATAAAAACTTGCTGCCTGCTCCGATAACCAAGAGTTCACTGCCATTTTCACGTCGTCGTCATTGACGTTGTCACAGCCATCTTTGAATTGTCGTACCCACTTACGCACTTTGCTTTCACTAATAACAGTATCACCGTACACTTCACAAATCTGTCGATGAATTTCTGCAGCAGGCAGGTTCCTTGCTGACAAAAACCGTATCACTGAGTGAACCTCACATGCGGTGGGTGAGTTGATAGTCTTAAACAATTTTAAAGCACAGAACAGAACTGAACAGGTTAGCTACAGAGTGGAAACTGAGCACAGTTGTTCCTGAGGCATGCCGGTACACGACACACATGCTCGTTGCGGTATGTGTGTGAACTACTAGTGTCTCCAACAAAATGGACCTTACTTAAAAAATACCCCTTGTAGTTAAAACCACATATGCCACAATTAGGTGTAATATCAAGTCATACAATTGCTATACAAAGAAACTGCTCTTGAATCTAATGGTAAAATGTTGAATTGTCACAGGAAGAAATCATTACAATTTTACCTTGCTATCAGCCTGCCTGCAAGAACAGGAGAGGGTCGGCGTCCTGGCTGCATCTCCCCCACACTGGTGAGAAAGCAAGCCAGGAAAGGAGGCTTTAAGAACTTCTGTCTCCCAGCTACACCCTGCTATCAACCTGCCTGCAAGAACAGGAGAGGGTCGGCGTCCTGGCTGCATCTCCCCCACACTGGTGAGAAAGCAAGCCAGGAAAGGAGGCTTTAAGAACTTTCTGTCTCCCAGCTACACCTTGCTATCAGCCTGCCTGCAAGAACAGGAGAGGGTCGGCGTCCTGGCTGCATCTCCCCCACACTGGTGAGAAAGCAAGCCAGGAAAGGAGGCTTTAAGAACTTCTGTCTCCCAGCTACACCTTGCTATCAGCCTGCCTTTCTAGGCTCTACTCGTGATGTTGGCCTATGTTGTTGCTCCCTGGAGAACTATTGTGTAGCTGCTTTTTGTGAACACAAAAAGCCCTGCTGCGCCGAGCTGCCGCGACCTCGGCGTCCCTGCTGCCGCGCGGCCGCGCCTGGTCTTCCAGAGGAGGCGGGCCGCGATCCTCCATCTGTCGCAGCCGGGGCCTAATGCGTGGTCCGGCCTGCTCCGCGGCCCGTCTGCAGTGAGGCGCCCGCAGCTGCAACTCCGGTATTTTCCGGCGTCCTGACGCCCTTTGAGACCCCCTGTCCCCCGACCTTCGAGACCCCCGTCCTCCATCGCACCGGCCCTCTGCTGGTTCAGTTCGGCCTTCATCGGCTCCGGCTTGAGTCGGCCCTGTTTTGATTGAACTGTGTTGTCATCATCAGGCTGTGTGACTGTGTTGATTGAGTCTGTGTTGTACTATCTGGCTGACTATTTGTTCTGACCAAGTTTGTGTTGACCGAGCTATATTATTTCCATCTGGCTGACTGACTATTTGTGCCGACCGAGTTTGTGTTGATCGAGTTGTATTATTTCCATCTGGTTGGCTGACTGCATTCTCCAACCTCCTGTTACTGGCAAGTTTGCCTTAGGAAGAGTACCTACAGCAGCCCTGTGCCGACCGACTATTGAGACTCCTATATTCTTGTGTTGATTACTAAAACTCTCGGCCGAGTATTGTCATCCTGTGAGGGGGGGAGGGGTGGTCTGCCCGCCATCAGGCGCGAGCCGCCCACCATCGCGGCCGTTAACTTAGAGCCCACCACCTCCGGAAGACTGAGTCGGCCACCTGTGACCAAATTACTGCCACCTTGCATCTCGCTGATCCAATCCTGGACAAACTGTGCTGTTTGTTGTTAAGCTCGAGTTTTCACCATCTCGTCGAGCAATCCATCAAATTCGGAAGACTGTGTGGGCCACCCTCTGTTTTGGTTTGATTATTGCCATCTCCCGGCATCTCACGGTCTCCAATTTTGTGGGATACTAGTATTTATACTATCAGCACTTTAATCTATTACATCAGTGGACTATTACTTTATTGAGCCTAAGCACCTTAATCCTTTTAATTTTGTCAACCATTTATTGAGTGTGTTAATCATCTCTGATGGTGCTAATCATCTCTGCTTTTATTGACTACTATCGGAATCTATGCTGATCATCTTAATTGTGCTGACTGCTCCTGATGGTTGCTAACTAATTTTGACTCCATGACCAGTTGGCTACATCGAGTATTTTATTAATTGTTGTGATCTTAGCACTTTATGCCATTAGCACTTTAAATTACCTTTTTGTGGCACTTAACCAACTATAGCACTTTAATTGATTTGATAATTGATTTGATACATCCAGTGTTGAATCAGGCCTCCATGACGCACCTTATCTAACACCTTGGGTTAACTGTCAAGCCATCGCATTTAATTGTTGTTCTACTGTGTTGTGCTGAATAAGTCTCCATCTGTACTCCAAGAGCTTATTCTTGCCCCTGACTGTGCTTAACAACTACTACCCATGTTACCACCCACTCCTTGGCATCTGTTAATTTGGTTGCTAATTGCATATGTGGGTCATAAGAAATGGAATAGCACGGGGGAACTCGAATATAATTCAACAGGACCGGGGAACACTTGGAAAACAAAGCCATGGCAAACTGAAATTGTAACATGGCATGCAAACCGCAATGATCCTTGGTTTATTATTATAGGTATCAAATGCGTCATGGAGGAGGGAGAGGCTTCCGTTAACCGAGGAGTCCCCATAGAAGTCGTGGTGGGGAAGGGGAGATACGGGAAAGGGAGACCTTTAATTCGGCCTAGGGAACGTAGAACAACATTAGTAATTCCAAATCGGTCTCCTGATACGGTAAGTAGGTGTAACCAGGATGGCGGTCCCTCTGGATTGAAAGTGGTGCTGTTGAACGCCAGATCTGTCAACGGTAAAACAACTTTCATCCAGGACTTAATTCTGGATGAACGGGCAGATCTGGCGTGCATCACAGAGACCTGGCTGGACGAAGCGGGAGGTGTAAATTTGACCCAGCTTTGTCCACCCGGGTTCTCTGTGCAGCACCAACCGAGATCCGGAGGGCGGGGAGGCGGAGTTGCAGTAGTCTACAGAGATTCCATTTCTCTGACCAGGACCCCCATCCCGCAGTCAACAAATTTTGAATGCGTCCACCTGAGGGTGGGTGACCGGGACAGATTAGGGATTCTGTTAGTGTACCGTCCACCTCGCTGCACTACAGTCTCCCTACCTGAGCTAGCGGGGGTAGTCTCGGACCTGGCATTGGAGTCCCAACGGCTGCTTGTGCTGGGGGACTTCAACGTCCACGCCGAGGCTGCCCTAACGGGAGCGGCTCAGGACTTCATGTCTACCATGGCGACCATGGGGCTGTCCCAACAAGTATCTGGCCCCACCCACAGTGCTGGACACACATTGGACTTGGTTTTCTGTCAGGGATGGGAGGAAGGTGGCGGTGTTGAGGAGTTATCCATCTCTCCGTTGCCATGGACCGACCACCACCTGGTCAGCTTTAGACTTACTGCACCCCCTAACCTCTGCAGAGGTGGAGGACCCATTAAATTGGTCCGCCCCAGGAGGCTTATGGATCCGGAAGGATTCCTGATGGCTCTTGGGGATTTCCCCGCCACCTCGGTTGGTGATCCTGTTGATGCCCTGGTCACTCTCTGGAATGGGGAGATGACTAGGGCAATAGACACGATCGCTCCAGAACGTCCCCTCTCAAGTAGCCGAACTAAACCAGCCCCTTGGTTTACTGAGGAGCTGGCGGTGTTGAAGCGAAAGAAGAGGGAACTAGAGAGCGTGTGGCGTTCGGATCCGAGCGAGCCAAACCGAACACGGTTTGTGTCCTTTTTAAGGTCATATGCCGCGGCAATAAGAGCCGCAAAGAAAACTTTCTTTGCGGCCACTATTGCGTCTGCAAAGAACCGTCCGGCTGAACTGTTCCGAGTTGTCAGAGGCCTATTAAAACCCACCATTCAGGATGGGTGCCCTGATGACTCGGCAGCTCGCTGTGAAGCTTTTGCTCAGTTCTTTGCAGACAAAGTCGCTTTGATCCGCTCTGGACTGGACACCACATTAACGGCAGTCTCTGAGGATGTAACACGAGCATCTGCTTGTCCAATTTTGATGGATTCTTTTCAATTGGTTCAAACCGAGGATGTGGACAAGGTGCTTGGAGGAATGAGAGCTACCACATGCATCCTAGACCCCTGCCCATCCTGGCTTCTAAAGGAGGCCAGAGGGGGATTGGCCGAGTGGGTTAAGGTGGTGGTTAATGCCTCCCTTCGGGAAGGCATTTTTCCAGCCAGCTTAAAGCAAGCTGTGATAAAACCGCTGTTGAAGAAACCATCACTGGACCCCACTCAATTGGTAAACTATCGGCCTGTTTCCAATCTTCCCTTTTTGGGCAAAGTCATGGAACGTGTGGTGGCCTCACAACTCCAGGCATTCTTGGTAGACACGGATTATCTAGATCCGGCACAGTCTGGCTTTAGGCCGGGACATGGTACCGAGACAGCCTTGGTCGCCTTAGTGGATGATCTCCGTCGGGAGCTCGACAGGGGGAGTGTGTCCCTGTTGGTGCTACTCGACCTCTCAGCGGCCTTCGATACCGTCGACCACGGTATCCTTCTGGGACGCCTCGCAGGAATGGGTCTCGGAGGTACTGCTCTGCAGTGGCTCCGGTCATTCCTCGAGGGTCGGTCTCAGAAGGTGTTACTGGGGGACTCCTGTTCTACCTCACAACCTTTGTTTTGTGGGGTTCCTCAGGGTTCAATACTGTCCCCCATGTTGTTCAACATCTACATGAAGCCGCTGGGCGAGATCATCCGGAGTTTCGGGGTGCGGTGTCATCTGTACGCAGATGATGTCCAGCTCTGTCACTCCTTTCCACCCGCTACTAAGGAGGCTGTCGAAGTCCTGAACCGGTGCTTGGCTGCTGTGACGGTCTGGATGGGGGCGAACAAATTGAAATTGAATCCAGACAAGACAGAGGTACTCCTGGTCAGTCGCAGGGCCGAACAGGGTATAGGGTTACAGCCTGTGTTAGACGGGGTCGCACTCCCCCTGAAGACACAGGTTCGCAGTTTGGGTGTGATCCTGGACTCATCGCTGAGCCTGGATCCCCAGGTTTTGGCGGTGACCAGGGGAGCATTCGCACAGTTAAGACTCGTGCGCCAACTGCGACCGTACCTTGGGAAGTCTGACTTGGCCACGGTAGTCCACGCTCTGGTTACATCCCGCCTTGACTACTGCAACGCTCTCTACGTGGGGTTGCCTTTGAAGACGGCCCGGAAGCTCCAACTAGTCCAACGGGCGGCAGCCATGGTATTAACAGGAGCAGGGCGCAGGGAGCATACAACTCCCCTGCTGTACCAGCTCCACTGGCTACCGATTAGCTACCGAGCCCAATTCAAAGTGCTGGCTTTGACCTTTAAAGCCCTAAACGGTTCTGGTCCTACATACCTATCCGAACGCATCTCCGCCTATCAGCCCACCAGGACCCTAAGATCTTCGGGAGAGGCCCTTCTCTCCATCCCGCCTGCTTCACAGGTGCGGCTCGCGGGTACGAGAGATAGGGCCTTTTCTGTGGTGGCCCCGCAGCTTTGGAATGCCCTCCCTACTGAAATAAGATCAGCCACCTCGCTAATGGCATTTCGGAAAAAACTGAAAACTTGGATGTTCCAGCAAGTTTTCGGCTAACCCGACGTGATGATGTTTTGATCATGGATTAGCAATCTCGGACAACGAATTGGATTGTGACTTTAATTATGAGATGTTCTGGTCTGTATTGGTGGCCCAATACTATGTATGTATATGTATGTATTTTATATTTTAATTTTATATTTTAAATTGGAATATTGTAGTTTTAAATATGCTGTAAACCGCAATGAGTCGCCGTATAGGCTGAGATATTAGCGGTATACAAGTGTACCAAATAAATAAATAAATAAATAAATTACACACCACCTGGAACAAATATTTTGTATTAAGTGAAATACAATATGTTTAATCCATAGTTTAGGATAATTCGTATATTTGTTTTTCAAAAACACAACTATTTCAGAACTGAAGAACAATTTCTCTTTACTTTAGCTTGTTAGCTAAACATATGCTGGTGATCCAAATATGGTACTGCTATTGATTCTTATTAGTCAAAAAAGTGGTTTGAAATATGGACAGTTGAACACCTGTGCTATACCAATTAGGCAAAAACCACAAAGACTATTGCATCTGGAGTTGCTAGGTCCAGTTACAAATGTATCATAGCACACTTGTAATATTGTATTATGTTGAGAAACAATTGCATATGACTGTTCAGCTGTATAGCCTGTGCATCTGTTCCTGGTTTGCAAATCTGCAGTAATTATCACACTTATAGTCAATATACTGTATTTACTCAAGTATAATATACCATAAGTGCGTAGTGCAAAAAAAGAAAGGAAACATTTTTGGTCAAATGTAAGGCATGGCTTCTCCTTTCCTGTCAGCTGTTCCACTGCCTGCCTTAGAATAACCAAAGGGTAAAGGGATGCCATGTTTGTCTGTCAGGCCAATGCTACCCAATTGGCCTCATTCATGAGATTTTTGAAATCCTGAGTGAATGAGGCCAATTGGAAAGCCATGGCTCTTTATCAAGTTGAGACTAGTGAGTTCTAATGTGCACCTCACTTTGGGCCATGTAATTTAGCCTTAAAAGGTGAGCATTAGATTTGTGCTGATATGGTAATTAAAATGAAGTCTTGATTTTTAGATATATCCTTAGCAAACTCTGCCCTGGATAAAGACAGGAAAAATATTATCACTCATTTCTTAGCCAAAAATGGGTCTCCTGGGATTTGGGAAACTTGGTTAGGAAGAGTAACACAGAGGTAAGTATTTATCTGGCAACACCTACCTGTTAGGTCTTAGGCTGGTTGTTACAGCATCTTAACAAAACCAGTAAATCATAATGAATTTAATTTCTTTTCAAGGACCTGGTGACAACTACTTGAGATCAACATGGGCATTGATGTCTGACTTTCTTGTTCTTGTAGAAATCGTACATAGTGTATTACTAATAAAAATTACTAGGAAATCTTCTTATACTTATGAATAGCTACTCATTGCATTAATTGATTCTAAGAAAATATAAAATTATCCTATCATTTACCACTACCACAAACTCCTCATTAATGGTTTCTCCTTGAAAATGCAGACTAAGGAAAAAGTTCAAATAGCAGTTACACACACAAGGAGTACAGATATTAGAACAGAACCAAATGAAAAATCAGGCATAACCAACACATACAGAAAATGCTGAAAAACAGAAGGACTGCATGCTCTGTCAGTCCCATGCTTAGCTGTAAACCTAAACACATTTAGGTCCTGAAGCCAGGTGACAGCAGGGGCTTTGCCAGGCAGGGCTTGTGAGAAGGATGAAGATGAAAGGGATTTTCACCAGCATCTGAATCAAAGGCAAACATAGAGCAGCCTGACACTGAGAACTTACAGCAACCTCAAGGAAGTAGGGATACAGAGTCAGGACAGGATCAGGAGCTTCAGGAAACAGAACAGGAGCTAAGTATTCCAGCTGGGCTGCACTAAGTACTATGCTATTCAACTGGGGAGATCTAATCTGTTGGATCGGAAGAGGGGCAACAGGCAAAAGCACTTAGGAAGTGGCATATGTAGTGGGAGTCTGGATCAGTTAGCGGTTGGGAGTCATGCTGGTATAACTATTACAATGGGAACCTCTGCTATTGAAGTTTTTATTTTGGTGAGTGGATTACATTTCGGATTATGGTTTCTGTGTTTGGTGAGATTGCTTGGGAATAATGTTGGTATAACTTACAGCTGGAACCTCTGCTGGTGAAGTTTTGATGGAATCTTGATTTTGGTGAGTGGAATACATTTTAGTTTACAGCTTCTGTGTTTGGTTAGATTGCTTGGTATTGCAGTTATTGGAAAGTTATACTCCCATGCTTCACCCTTGTTTGAACTGACTACTGTGTATGACTGGACTGCCTTTTGACTATGAGATGGCGAGTGGCTGTTTTAGCAATAATTCTGAGAGGAATTTGACAGGCAGTGTGGTGAATCAGTGGGGCAATGGGAGAAACAGTTGCCCCAATCCCCACATCGCAATCTGCTTTCTCCATTACACAGAAGAAAGTGTCACTGCCCTGCTCCCCTTACCCCCTGCTGTCCCCATTCTATCTAATGAGAACACGGGAAGTCTCCCATGTTCTCTAGGCAGCATCCTAGGATGCTTCCAGCAACCCACTGGAAGTGTCCATGTATTGTATGATGGCCTCCAGCAAGTCCGTCTTAGAAGTGTCCTAGGATGCTTTCTGAAGTCAATGTGATGAGGTCCTTACTTGGAATCAAGTTCTACTGAATTTAGTAGGACTAACATATGAGTAGACTTGGATAGGCCCACACTGTGATATAACAGCAACAAGAATAGCTGGATGGAAGTAATACTGCAGTTTAAAAAACCTCATATTTTAGGTCAGTGTTAATAAAATGAAAACTCTGAACTGTAGCTTCACATTATTTTGAGTCCACCAAGCTGAGAAGAAGAGAAACTCTTCATGATTCAAGCTCTTATCTGCAGTTGTTAAGCAAAATTGCCATATTTTATAATATAGTAGGGCAAAAAAATTACCTGTAATCGAGACCTGACAACTGATACTTCAAGAGTGTGATTTAATGTTTACAATAATCTTGTAACAAATGCCCATCTGGAATACCAGTTAATCATTAACATGTGTTATTAATCATTTCTTGAAAATGACAAGAAGAATGCTTGCAGCTTTCAGACTGGAGAGATCAGCTTATAAAGGCAACTGGTTGCAAAAAACAAAATATAGCATCCGTATCCATGTTTGTGGGCTGCACTAGGTTGTCCAGTTTGATTCTTTGTTATGCTTCCTGCCCAATACAGTGAAAATATAGGGTTAATATTATTTACAGGTATCCAAAGGAGGTCTTGGGAGTTATCCTCCCATCGACACAGTTGTACTGTAATCACTTCTTGTTCACCACTAAAAAGGCACAATAAGATCACATTACAACAAAAATGTGTAATTTCACTAAATGGTGGGAGAGGAAAATCACATGTGTCAAATCATGACTTCTACCATGCCTTCCCTTGTTGCCTTCTGCCCTGATGTGAGCACTAAGGCACTGGTGGACAGAAGCTCCTTCACACAGGTGCCCTGTTTGTGGTATATGCAGGCATGAATTCTTATTATGCAAATATATGTTCTTTGAAGAGTGTTGCAAAACAAAGTGACTTTGTGCCAAAATCACTCTCCTTGCATAGTTAACCAATTGGCTTTTGGTGTACTCTTTCTAAAGGCATAGACTCACAGGGAAGATAGGGCCACATGGTGCACTGGGTCATATTTCTGTGGTTGGATGCAGAAAAAAAATTGTTTCTTCCTATGGGAGGAAGTTTAGGTACAGTTCCAACAAACTAATGCAAGATCAAGGTAGTTTTTTTAAAAAAATGCAAGTAATTTTTTTTTTAGAAATGGGAAACTGAAAACAACATTATAATGCAACTATAACAGCAGGCCATTATTTGGATCTTGGAACAACCTGCTTTATTAATTAAGTTTGAAAGATCACTGTTGAAGCTGTAAAGTAGAAAGAAGAACATCCAACCACAAAAAAGCCTTCTCTCCCCTCTCTCTTCAACATACTAAAAACAGAAAATCCCTTTTCATATGTCAAACTCCTAGTTAGACATTCTCAATTACATTTGTATTTGTGCTATATTGATCTGTGGCATTTGAACTTTGACCTCGTTTGTTTGAACAGTGTTGAGAAATCAGGCAAGCTGACTAAGAGAGACATCAGTCAGTCCCAGCTTGACAAGATTAATTGAGTCCGATAATGTTGTTCCATTGCTTTGCTGTCTTGTGGAAGTCTTTATCCCTGAAGATTGCTCTTGTGTTCTTTGCTACATTTCTTATGGTTGCTGACTATGTAAGACGGAGACGTTCCAGGGACTTCCCTCCAGGGCCCATGCCTCTTCCTTTTCTGGGTAATCTGCTTCATCTTGATGCCACTAAGCCTCATTTCTCTACACAAAAGGTAAGTAGGAAAACCACACTGAGCACCCAGATAGTGCCTATCTCCTTTAAGCCCACCTGAAGGCATCTCCACTATTGAAATAGTTCTGAATATTGCTACATGTTGGTTTGTGCTGTCAAGTAGGCTTTGGTGTATAATGACCCTATGAATAACAGCCCTTCCAAAGATACTGTTATTAACTGCAGTGTTTGGTTCTCACAATATTAGGGCTGCAGATTCCTTTATTCAGTCAATCTTGCTGCAATGTAGTTTTCTTTTCTCCTGCTGCTCATTTCTCATTTTATAATGAAACAATCAAAAGCCAAGTTCTGGGTTCTGTACTTTAAAAGGAATGGCACAAGTTCATAGAAGGGCAGATAAAAAAGACAGAAATTTGGAACATTTGTCATGACCACTTGAAGAAGCATTTAAAAGCTTCATTTTAAAGTTATTTCATTCACAACGAGAAAGAGTATACCACAGAGCAATTCAGAGAAAGGAAGTAGACATACCGACTATATACTCCTTTAGCCCTTGAAGACTGCTCAGAAGCTTCAAATGGTCCAGCGCTCGGCAGCCAGATTACTAACAGGAGCGGCTCTCAGGGAGCATAGCACTCCTCTGTTGCGCCAGCTCCACTGGCTGCCAATTTGCTACCGGGCACAATTTAAAGTGCTGGCGTTAGCCTATAAAGCCCTAAATGGTTCCGGCCCTACTTACCTCTCCGAACGCATCTCCACCTATGAACCAACCAGGACATTAAGATCATCTGGGGAGGCCCTGCTCTCGGTCCCGCCTGCATCACAGGTGCACCTGGCGGGGACGAGAGACAGGGCCTTCTCGGTGGTGGCCCCTTGGCTGTGGAATGCCCTACCTGCAGACATCAGACAGGCCCCTTCGCTGTTGGCGTTCCGGAGGAAGGTGAAGACCTGGCTCTTTGAACAAGCGTTTGGCTAATCAGTGCAATGGAATATAGGAACACGGTGGAATCGAACATAGGAATATGGAACAAAGGATTACGAGAATGGATTCTGATTTGTTGTTGAGGCGCTATGATTATGATAATGATTGTCTTTTGATATTGATTGTTATGTAGAATGTATAATGTGTTTTAATCTGCCTATGATATTGTCTTGTGATAATTTGTATTATGTAAACCGCTTTGAGTCGCCTAAGGGCTGAGAAAAGCAATATAGAAATAGAGTAAATAAATAAATAAATAGGATACACAAACTAAGGGAATATTACATTTTAATTCAGTGATGGTGGTGGTAGAGAGAACAGGGGAAGGTAACATTTGTTTTCTTTTGTCCCAGAAGTGATGATTAAATCTAATGTATGTAATTAACAGGAGATAAGGTTTCATGTAAAATGAGAAAAATGTTCAATCATAAGAATATTTCATTGATGGAATTAATGCTTACAGAAAGAACTGGCTTCTCTATTCTACAGACAAATCTGAGTAACCATACTTTGAGAACATTCAAGAATTTCTCCAAAGTGGTAGGTTAGCTAAACATAAATGACCTCCAAGATTCTTTTGATGTCCTTGATTCTACAAACTCCCTCATTCAAGCACTTCATGAGAACCAAGCACATAAATTTATAAAGAAGCTGAGATTCTGCATTATGAGGCATCTTGGAGTGTTCCACTTGGACAAAAGCAATACAACTTTCATTTTGCATGATGCACTTTCCTCTGCTTAGAGCCAGAAGAAAAATTAACAGCTTTGGAAAATTATTTAACCAAGTCTAAATGGCCAAATGCCAATGATTATGTCACCTTTTGGGACTTTCAGATAATCCCCAAGAGGTTTTGAAGGCTGTTTTTGTCATAATTGAATCCTCTGGTATTCACTGACCACTAAATGACTATTTAATCCACACAGAAGAATGGTGGGTCATAAATGATTTTGGTCATGCATGAGGGAATCAACACCTCCTCCCTCTGGAATGACCAAAAGTTCATAACATCTTTCTTCAACAGGAAGTCATCAGTATTTATCATCTCTATTACATTCTGCTCCATTCTCCTTGCAGCTTACAGACATATATGGCAATGTCTTCAGCTTGCAGTTAGGAAACCTTCAGTTTGTAATTGTAAGTGGACTGGAACTGGTGAAGGAAGCTCTTATCCATCAAGGTGAAAACTTTCTAGATCGACCAAAATTCCCTATTATATATGACTTTTCTAAGGCATTTGGTGAGTGTTTTTTCCTAAAGTATTCCTCTTTCATTTTTTAATTTTTACAAAGGATCTTTCCTAATGGGGAACCATCTTTAAATTAATTCACCAGATTAAATACTGAAGGGCAGTGCTTCGATTATAGTTTGTATTACATCCATCCATAAATCAGAGTTGTTTTTGTAGGAATACACCAACCTAAAATCTCCAAATGGCTGTTTCTAAACAATTTAGTATATAGTGCCAGCATTTTGAGAATAAACAGTAGTTATGTTACAGGTCTTGAATAATTTTAGTTTACAACTCCTTATCCAGCGCATAAACAAAGTATTTTTATATTTTTAAATAAGAACCTATGATTAATGACAGTGTTTGCCCATTTTCCCATCTTAGAATATTATTATTTATTATTTATTTACTTACTTTACTTCTATACCGCTGTTCTCAGCCCGGAGGCGACTCACAGCGGTTCACAGCACACAGGAAACAGCAAAATTCAATGCACCAATATAAACCTAATCTAATACACAGTTAGTACACAATTACTATAATAACCATTCACTAGCATCTCATCACTAAAAAACACGATCCAGATTCGTCATCCATTGTTCCATTCCTATGTCATTACCAATCATTGCACTAAATTATTCGAACGCCTGCACAAATAACCAGGTCTTTACTTTTTTGCAGAATACCTTTAGAGATGGTGCTAATCTAATGTCTGTGGGAAGGGCGTTCCACAGCCGGGGAGCCACCACCGAGAAGGCCCTATCTCTCGTCCCCGCCAGCCGTGCTTGTGAAGCTGGCGGGATCGAGAGCAGGGCCTCCGCGGAAGATCTCAAAGTCCTGGTGGGTTCATAGGCTGAGATACGGTCGGATAGGTAGCATAAAAGACTATAGGTACATAAAAGACTATAACTTTTAAATTTTTCAGATAAGTAAAGAATGTCAGGTGTTTCTTAAAGTAAGCCAAAAGCACAAAGAATTATCTCAGGTTATCATGCAAGTAATTATATAAGAGAATGGGTGGTAGGATGTCTGCAGAAGGTGGGGTATACACTAGACCAGTGGTTCTCTACCTTCTTTTTGATCAGGGACTATTTAAACCAGGGACCACTCTCAAAGATAGTACCAAAAAGATTACAAATCAGTTTTTGGTCAATTTTAGATTTGGTTTGGTTATTTGGGGGTGATGATTTAGAAAATTGAATTGGATCAGCTCTAGATTCTGATATAGAATGTATACCATCCAGTAGTTGCCATCTGTTCACCCACAGAAAACCATATTTAATATTCTAGATCTGATGTAGTCTATCCCATGCCATTTTCTGAATCAGCACCCCAAATAACCCCAGAAACAGGCCTAAAATCAAAGACACAAGGCGACCCTGCTTCCAGGCACCACATGGAATAGCTGTGCTCAGGGGAAGGGAAGATGAGGACAAGCAGCATTCAGGAGGCTTGCTGTCATGCCTTTTGTGGATAGTCATCCTCTTCCCTCCCGACACTCCTGTTGACTCGGCAGTAAGAGGGTTTTGCAAGACTTTCATTGCAACAGTGTGGTAACAGTGAGGACACAGACCATATTTTAGTTCTTGGGCACCACTGGTGGCCCATGGACCATAGGTTGGGGACCACTGCACTAGACTCAAGAGTCAAACAAATATGCAGGATACAGATATTTGATTGGGTTACAAAGGCACTAAATGGGTTTCCAAAGAGAATAAAAAAGCTAAATTAGAATCATGTAGAAGGCAATGATGAGCCCTTCCTGATAAGCTCTGAAATGCTACCCTAAAATTCTACCCTAAAATGCTAATTCTACTAAAGGTAAGAGAGAGGACCCATCTACACTGCCATATAATCCTGTTTCATAATGCAGATTAACTGCATTGAACTCATAAAACCCAGTTCAATGCAGTTTATTCTGCATTATATGAGTCTACACTGACCATTATAATGCAGTTCAAAATGGACTATATGACAGTGTAGATAGAGCTATAAATACTTAATGCAGTTAAGACTTGTTTAAGAAAAGATTATAGCTTTACCCTTGAATGCCTGTGTTTCACAAAAGCCTTTAGGGATTGTCTTTATAACGAGTAAGCAGATACAGTGAATCAGTTATATGCCATTTGACTTAGAAGGTTACTATCCCGACATGCATTTCACTTTGCCAAGTCTGGGTTGTTGTAATTACTTCGGACTGTGTGGTCATGTTCCAGGAGAGAATGCTTCTGGAAGATGACCATACAGCCCAAAAAACTTACAAAAACCCAGTGATTCTCAGCCATGAAAGCCTTCAACAATACATTGCCAAGTCCCTCCATGCATGTCCTGATAAACACCTAGATTGCCATATGACCTAATATAAAAATGCCTTATGGAGTTTAATGGAGCTGAAATGCAAGGTCTTTAACCTGCTCTGCCAAATATTGGTGGCTTGTCAACAAACTACAACTTAGGTGATTCCATAGCTCTGATCCATGTCAGTTAATGTGCTGTCAAACTGAATTAACTTTACAGTATAGATTCAGTACAGACAGATATCTGTTAAAACAGGAAGAAAGCACCTATGGAAGCAACACATTTTAATTTCACTACCAGCTCATTGTGAAAAAACAAAACAATTCCCTAGCAGCACCGAAAGAATTTGTCATGCTATTTAACCGTAAATGCTCAACACAGAAGCAAATTCACTATTTCCCAGGTACCTATGTTTAACAAGTTTTAGCAAATTGTGGCTCCATCTGGCCCACATGGCCATTTCTTTTGCCCCCATGGATTCCCCCTGATGCCCTACAGGTAAAATAAATAATTAAATAATAGATCTGTCCAAATGTTTTTCTTTGTTGTTTTCTCCCATCCCATTCAGTGCTTTATTCAGTGGTCATTCAAGGATATTTTGGTGGCTTTTACAGGTTTAGAGGGTAAAGCTTTCAAGCTTGTCTGTTGCAGGCCAGGCATGCACTGGTATAAAGAGTACAGGAATCCTCCTTATTCAAGTATATAAGATGTACAATTAACTATGCAGGGTTTCTGGCTAATATTATTTTGTTATTTTAAAAATTTACAGGAATTTATTAGAGTGCTTAGTGATGTTATGTTAACTTTTCCCTTTAAGGGTTGGTCATGTCTAATGGACTTCCCTGGAAACAACAAAGACGATTTGCCTTGTCAACACTAAGAAACTTTGGTTTGGGCAAAAGAAGCTTAGAAGAACGAATACAGGAAGAGAGCAGGTTCCTCACAGGTGCTATTGAAAATGAGAAAGGTAACAATACATTAGCCATGCTTAAAAATTCAACGATCCTTCATTGAGGAAATGTAGCTTTTCCTGAGCTATGAGGCTATTACAGAAAATAAGTAGAAATCTGTACTCTGGCACATACGACGTAAGGTGTATATACCTTTAGTGTATTAAAAATAATAAGAAAAAATAATATGGAGCACACAAACATCCTGTAATGTTTTTTAAGAATCTTGTGTGTGTGGGAGGGGGGGATACTAAAAAGTTGTATCTCTGCCCATGTAGTTTTAATTTACAGATGCTGCTGGGAAAGCAAGAGTCCATTCGTAAGTATTGATGATATTGCTCCAGCAAAGGATCACTGCCTTGTCATGGTGCAGGAGCTTGAGCATCTCAATGATGCCATGAACGAAACTGTGAAGGGACACCCAAGACGGGATGGTCACGGCAGAGAGGTCAGACCAAATGTCGATCCCTGGAGAAGGTAATGGCAACCCACCCCAGTATTTTTGCCAAGAAAACTAAATGGATCGGTACAACCAGAGATATGTCGGTATGCCATTGGGAGATGGGGCCCCCAGGTCAGAAGATGGTCAAAATGCTACTGGGGAGGAGCAGAGGATAAATTCAACCAGCACCAGATGTGATGATGCAGCTAGTTCAAAGCCGAAAGGAAGGTTAGTGGCCGATGGTGCTGGAGGTAAACAACAAATCCGATGCTCTAAAGATCAACACACCATAGGAACCTGGAATGTAAGATCTATGAGCCAGGGCAAACTGGATGTTGTTATTGGTGAGATGTCAAGACTAAAGATAGACATTCTGGGGGTCAGCGAACTGAAATGGACTGGAATAGGCCACTTCACATCAGATGACTACCAGATCTACTACTGCGGACAAGAGGAACACCGAAGAAATGGAGTAGCCTTCATAATTAATAATAAAGTCACTAAAGCAGTGCTTGGGTGTAATAAAAAAAATGACAGAATGATCTCAATTCAATTTTAAGGCAAGCTATTTAACATCACAGTGATCCAAATATACGCCCCAACCACAGCTGCTGTAAAGCAGAAGTAGATCAGTTCTATGAGGATCTGCAGCACCTACTGGATAATACATTATTTTCATTACATGCTAAGGTGGGTAGTAAAATGACAACTGGGATCACAGTCAAGCATGGTCTGGAACAACAAAATGAAGCAGGACATAGGCTGATAAAATTTTGCCAGGAAAGCTCACTGCTCACGAACACTCTCTTCCAACAACCTAAAAGAAGGCTTTATACATGGACTTCACCAGATGGTCAACACCAAAATCAGATTGACTACATCCTTTGCAGCCAAAGGTGGCAGACATCCATCCAGTCAGTGAAAACAAGACCTGGGGCTGACTGTAGTTCAGATCACAAACTTCTTACTGAACAATTTAGAATCAGTCTGAAGAGATCAGGGAAAACACTCAAACGAGTTAGATATGATCTCACTAACATTTCTAGCAAATATGCAGTGGAGGCGAAGAACAGGTTTATAAATAGAGTACCAGAAGAATTATGGACAGGAGTCCACGACATTGTTCAAGCGGTGGCAACAAAGTACATCCCAAAGAAAAAGAAAACTAAGAAGGCAAGATGGTTGTCTGCTGAGACACTGGAAGTAGCCCAAGAGAGAAGGAAAGCAAAAGGAAACAGTGACAGGGGGAGATATACCCAATTAAACGCACAATTCCAGAGCTTTACCAGAAGAAGAAATTGAACTATGCAAGCAATGCATGGAAGTGGAAGACAACAGAATAAGAAGAACAAGAGACCTCTTCCAGAAAATTAGAAACATTGGAGGTAAATTTCAGGCGAAAATGGGCATGATAAAAAACAAAGATAGCAAGGACCTAACAGAAGCTGAAGAGATCAAGAGAAGGTGGTGAGACTATACAGAAGATCTGTATAGGAAGGATAATATTATCAAGGATAGTTTTGATGGTGTGGTGAGTGAATTAGAATCAGACATCCTGAGGGGCGAGGTTGAATGGGCCTTAAGAAACATTGCTAATAACAAGGCAGCAGAAGACAATGGGATTCCAACTGAACTGTTTGAAATCTTGAAAGATAATGCTGTCAAGGTGATGCATGCCATATACGAACAAATATGGAAAACACAAGAATGGCCATCAGATTGGAAAAATCAACTTACATCCCCATACCAAAAAGACTGCTCAAACTTTCATACAGTGAAACTTATTTCACATGCCAGTGAGGGAATGCTCAAGATCCTGCAAGACTCCAGCAGCACATGGAGAGAGAGCTGTCAAATGTACAAGCTGGGTTTAGAAAAGGCAGAGGAACGAGAGACCAAATTGCCAATATCTGCTGGATAATGGAGAAAGGCAGGGAGTTTCAGAAAAACATCTGTTTTATTTACTATTCTAAAGCCTTTGACTGTGTGGATTATAATAAATTGTGGCAAGTTCTTGGTGGTATGGGGATACCAAATCACCTTTTCTGTCTCCTGATGAATCTGTATAATGACCAAGTAGCAACAGTAAGAACTGACCATGGAATAACAGACTGGTCCAGGATTGGGAAATGCGTATGGTTGTATACTCTCACCCAACCTATTCAACTTGTATGCAGAACACATCATGTGATGTGCGGGGCTTGACGAATCCAAGGATGGGGAGAAAATTGCTGGAAGAAACATTAGCAACCTTAGGTATGCAGATGACACCACTTTGATGGCCATAAGTGAGGTGGAGCTGAGGAGCCTTCTAATCAAGGTGAAAGAAGAAAGTGCAAAAGTTGGGTTGCAGTTAAACATAAAAAACATCAAGATTATGGCAACAAGAATGATTGACAACTGGAAAATAGAGGGGAAAAATGTGGAGGAAGTGACAGACTTTGTATTTCTAGGTGCAAAGATTATTGCAGATGCAGACTGCAGCCAGGAAATCGGAAAACATTTACTTCTTGAGAGGAGAGCAATGACCAATCTCGATAAAATAGTGAAGAGTAGAGACATCACACTGGCAAGGAAGATCCACATAGTTAAAGCAACGGTATTCCCCATAGTAACTTATGGATGTGAGAGCTGGACCATAAGGAAGGCTGAGCGAAGGAAGATAGATGCTTTTGAACGGTGGTATTAGAGGAAATTTCTGAGAGTTCTTTGGACTGCAAGAAGATCCAACCAGTCCATACTTCAGGAAATAACGCCCAACTGCTACATTGGAGGGAAGGATAGTAGAGGCAAAGTTGAAGCACTTTGGCCACCTAATGAGAAAGCTTAGAGAAAACAATAATGCTGGGGAAAATGGAAGGAAAAAGGAAGAGGGGCTGACCAAGGGCAAGATGGATGGATGCTATCCTTGAAGTGACTGGCTTGACTCTGAAGGAGCTGGGGGTGGTGATGGCCGACGGGGCTCTGGCATGGGCTGGTCCATGAGGTCACAAAGAGTTGAAAGTGACTGAATGAATAAACAACAAGAAGATATTCCTCAATGAAAGCATCTGCTACTTTGGCACAATCTCTGTACAAATTCTATCAGAATTGTTATGCTGTTGTGTGACTTCTTCTCATTTCTGATGTACAGATGCCAGGTTTTCAGGTTTTCTTGTCCTTTGACATCCTCTAAGGATGAGACAATGTGACTTTCCCAACATCATCCAGTGGTTTCCATGGCTGAGCAGAGATTTTTAACGCTGTCTCTGAATCCAGTATTCAAACTGCTACACCACAAAGGCCCTCAATAAAGAGATTTGCTTGAGAATAAAATTCTGGAGAATGTCCCGCCCACAAACATATATTGGTTCTCAGGAGTCTGTCCTACAACGCTTCCAGGACGGAACCCTGCCGAAAGTAGCCCTGTGTCATGTGAAGGGCCCTGTTGGGCTCCGTCCTCATATGATGAGGTCCTTAGAAGTCTGAATTTAAATTATGTACTAGTAGTAGTTCATGTGAGTGTGTGTAGTATGTTGTTTTTAATTTAATTTAGTATTTTTTTGTAATTTTTAAAATCATGTTTACATAATATTTTTATGTAATTCTTTCTAAACTTTTCTAAAATAAAATTTTAATTTAATCTTATTTGAAATTACTAGAAGTCATCCTGGTTTCTATTTCAGGTCATGGACAGGGTATACATGGGATAAAAATAAAAAGTTAAGGAATGGCAGTAGGGTTTCAAGCATAGGCAGACCACTGATTCACAAATCAACACAACTGTGCTAATGAAGAGAGGTGTTATATCAAGGTCACTCAATATTGTATATATCCACTATCAATGAAAATGAGACTGAAATAGAATCATGTAATAAACCTGAGTTTGTATAAACTCAGGTAAAAATATAGAAATGTTATTCAAAAATTGACTCAAAAAGTCTGAGTTACAACTCAATGTATGTACTGTACCTTAGGAATCATCTCATGGCTTGGCCTTGAGAGAACCCAAAGTACATTTCCTTTTACTCTCTCTGCCACTGAGCAATTTCTGGCAATTTTCAATACCTGGGGAAAAGACCAGTTGCCGCTGAGGTGATGACTCTTTCTCTTCATCCCAGAATGACTCCCAACTCGTCCACAAGTCATAGCGAAATCCATAATTCTGGGCCAAAAGCCATCCTCACTTACACACAAGGTTAATTTATGTATGGAAGTTGTTTTTGCAGAAATATATCAACACTGCAACCTCACACTGCTAGTTAAAATACATTTACTCATGCTTGTTTCAATATAAAATTTCCCCATGTTTTCTGATGTATTTTTGTAGCATAAAAGCTGTAATTATTCCAATTCTTCCTCTGCCAACATTGTTTTTCTTTCCAGGGCAGCCATTTGACCCACACTATCAAATTAACAATGCTGTTTCAAATGTCATTTGTTCTGTCACTTTTGGGAACCGCTTTGATTACCATGACAGTCAATTCCAGAAGTTGTTGCATTTGATTAATGAAACAGGAGTGCTCCAGCGAAGTATTTGGGTCCAGGTAAGGACTGCTTGTGATCTTATGGGAAGCAAGGGTCAAAACTGTCTGCTTCTGGATAAGATTTTGTAATCCCAACATTTGGCTGCTTTCTTCTTTCGTGGGTCATTCAGTTATCTAATTCTATATACTCTTTCCATCTGATTTTTTATTTATTGTATGGGTGTTTTGGGGGCCCCATCTACACTGGCTGATAAAATCCAGATTATCTTCTTTGAACTGGATCACATGACAGTGTAGATTTATATAATCCAGTTCAAATTAGGTAATCTGGTTTATCTGCTTTGATAATCTGGATTATATGGCAGTGTAAATCTAGGCTCAATTGATAAATGGATTTGGGTGCAGTGTGCCTGGATGGAAATCGTATTGTACTGCATTGCATTGCACGCCCCCTTTCTCCTGAAGCGGAGCATGAAGAAGATCAGAAATGAAGGAGGGAGGGGGGAAATTCCAACCTTACAATTCTGTTCTGAAAACTATTAAAATCCTCAGTCTGAAATTATTTTAAAACATATAAAATGTTGAAAAAATAAAGAAAAACATCTTTGCAACCTCTCTTTTTATACATTAAAGTCTTCTGAAGCAAAGGCATCTTAGCCTGCCAGCAACAGGAAAACAGGTAGGATGGAAAGGTGTTTGAAAGGGCAGGAGTCACCATGAGAAGGTTCCCTCCTACGTTTTCACCAAGTGAGCAAGTGATTGTGATGAGACTGAGAGAAAGATTTTACCCATGTAATTTAAGAGACTAGCAAGTTCACATAGGAAGGTACACTCTTTTGGATAATCTGGATTTAAGCCATATAGGGCGTTATAGGTCATAGTGCACTTTAAATTGTGCTCAGAAATGAACCAGTAGCCAGTGAATCTGTATTAATAAGGCACTTGTTAAATGTTCTTTTTGTGATATGGTGTTGGTGTCTGTATTAATGTAAGCAAATAGATATTTATTACAATTGTATGGAAGTATGGCTATGAAATTGATGTGTGTGATTTTGATGATATATAAAAAGGGCAAGGGGAAAGCAGGACAAACAGAGAAACTGTCTTATTTCATTCCCTACCATCTTTCCCTGCCTTCTGGGATGGTCGGCCTTCCCACGTCATTTCTGGTTGATGGGGCTCTCATCACGAGGGAATGAGAGAGAGGGCCTTCTGATTGCTCCTTGGCTCTGGAACTCCCTCCCTACAGAATTAAAAAATGACCCCTCCCTCCTCTCCTTTAAAACTTCTAGAAACATACCATTTGCACTTTAGTTTATAGAGAGGAGGACTAATTACACTTTATATACACTCCACCTGTTTTGTTGAACATCTACCTTTGTTAATCTGCTGTGTACCATCTTGCTATTTCATCACACTAGAGAATGAATCCACTTTAAATCCAATTTCTGCCTCCTGTTGAATTCTGGGGTTTGTATTTTATGAGGTTGTTAAAGGCTTCTCCCTAAACTACAAAAGCCAAAATTCTCTAGGAGGCAGCAACCGGATTTAAAGTGGATTCATTCTCTAGTGCGATGAGGTCCATGATTAGTCCTAATAAATTTAGTTGAATTTTAAGGATTTTTAAAGATTTAAAATGTTAAAAGTGTGATCATATTATGTCTTGTTTATTTAAGCTGTTTTTGATTGGTTATTTGTACTTCTGGCACTGAATGTTTGCCAATGTGTTTTATTTGCTGTAAGCCACCCTGAGTCCCCCTTGGGGAGAAAAGGCAGGCTATAAATAAAGATGATGATGATAATGATGATTATTATATCCCCACTTCCTCCCCAATTTCTGCAGTTAAGAATGGGATGCTACCCGACTCCTGACTTGAATCCCTACTCTGCTATGTTTGCAAAAGTCAGGTGCTACCCGACTTCTGAAAACTTGAGTTTTCTCTCAATTTTCACGTGCTGCTAACATGGATGCCCTATTAAACTGCACTCATCCACAGTATTAATAGTGTTAAAATTATTTTTCATTTGTAGTCACTAGAGGAGGGTGAGGCTTTGGAGCTCCCTTGGCCCTTGCCTGCCTCCTTCCCCAGGCCAGGCTTCTCCCAGCATTAGGATGGGGCCACGCCTCTCCTGATGCCAAAAGAAGGGAGGGGAGGTGGTGGGTGAGTGGGCTTTCTCCTGGGCTGGTCTTTTCTCATCATTAGGACAGGCCCTCGCCTCTCCCCATGCCAAAAGAAGAGCAAGACAGGCAAGAGCTGAGGGGGCTTTGGAGCCACCTTGCTCACCACCTATCTCCTTCCCTGGGCCAGGCTTCTCCCAACATCAGGACAGGGCTGCTCACCCCACCATTATGATGGGAGGAGGGCCTGAAGAAGGAATGTGGACTGAGAGCACTCCAGAGGGATCTCAGCCACTGCAGGTCTTCCTCCCTTGTCCTTTTGGCATAAGGATATGGCAAACCATGGATGGAAAAAAAATGGAGGGCTGGGTGTAAGCATCCAGAGGGTCGTGTTTGCTTATGCCTGCTCTGGGGTCAGGGCTTCCCAGTTCTTGATATTTATTCAACATTTTTAGATTAGTTTTAAGCCTATCTTTAAATCTCTTTTGTTGTCTACCAACATCCCATTTTTCATTTTTTGAGCTGCTTTGAGGGACAGTGATTGGACTTTTAGACAACATGGACAGTCCAGCTAAATTGATGGCAGAGAATCATCACTTCATTGCTGGTTTGCTTCTTCCAGAATGCTGATATTTGTTTGCCTGCCTTCCCAAGAGATTTGCAAGATTTTTCAAAGGCAACACTGATGGAATAGTTCTAGAAATTGAGAGTGATGTTTGTAGATGGTCCATGTTTTGAAAGTGTACAACAGAATTGGGAGAACAATAGTTCTGTAATCAATCAAAATACTGCACTCACAGAGCTCAGACAGTGTTATATTTCAGCATAGATGTCGATTTTTGTGGAAAGATGGCTGCCTAGGTAGCAGAAATTTTCTGGCATTACACCATTACGTTTTATTTCTGGACTCCCACATGCAACCACTGGAAACAGTCCTGCTTCATTTGATGGGGTCCATGACAGCCCATCTTTCAAATGTGTAGAAATGGAAGAGGAAAACAACCTGATATAGTCTCTACTGGCTGCTAATTCCACTGCAACTGACTATACAACTGCAATCAAATATTCTCCAGAGGTTTCCTTATTTTCTCTCCTGCCCATCATCTAATTTTTGTTTTTGTCTTCCAGCTGTACAATATTTTTCCAGCTCTCATGAAGCAATTGCCTGGACCCCATCAAACTATTTTCAGAAACCAGGAACAATTGAAAAACTTTGTGAGAAAAATAATCAAAAAGCACCAAGAAAACTGGAATCCACTTGAAACAAGAGATTTCATTGATGCTTACTTAAATGAAATGGCCAAGGTAATAATTTTTTTAAAAAAAAATTAATTTCTTCATACAGATAACAAAACAATAAACTCTAAAAGATAACATCAAAAACTGTTTAATACTTTGGGTGATTTCTAGTTCTTTCGATGTTAGATTCTTATGGAGAATTTCTGTTTACCTAAGTTAATTTCAAGCTCTGAGATTTCCCCAAATTCCTTTATTAATTTGACCAGTGAACTTAGCGACTTTTTCACCTCACTTAAAATTATCATGGCGTCGTCCGCATAAAGGTTTATTTTTTTTTCTTATTTTCCCGACTTCTATCCTTTCATAGTTTGGTCCTGTCTAATTAAATTTGCTAAAGGTTCAATGGTCAATGCAAATAATATTGGGGAGAGTGGGCATCCTTGTTTAGTTCCACTCTTAATATTAATTTGTCTCGAATGGAGCCCCTGGTGGCGCAGTGGGTTAAAGCCCTGTGCCGGCAGGACTGAAGACCGACAGGTCACAGGTTCGAATCCGGGGAGAGGCGGATGAGCTCCCTCTATCAGCTCCAGCTCCTCATGCGGGGACATGAGAGAAGCCTCCCACAAGGATGATAAAACATCAAATCATCCGGGCGTCCCCTGGGCAACGTCCTTGCAGACGGCCAATTCTCTCACAACAGGAGCAACTTGCAGTTTCTCAGGTCGCTCCTGACACAACAAAAAAAAATTGTCTCGAATCAAACCCATTTACATTTATGACTGCCTTATTTCCGCTGTATATCTCTTTTATTACTTTGCATATTTTTCCCCCATTCCACTTGCCTCACATATTTTATTCAGATATTTATGGTTTATTGAGTCAAATGCTTTACAAAAGTCAAACTTTACTATAAGCAGTTTGGATCTATTAACTGTGGCGTGATTTAGAGTGTTTAGAATGATCCTGATAGGGTGGGCAAGACAAATTCACTGTGAAGGTGGACAGACACATCATCTAAGACACTTCAAATATTATTTTATTATTATTATTATTATTAACTTTATTTGTACCCCGCTAGCATCTCCCGAAGGACTCGATGCGGCTTACACAGGCCGAAGCCTCAAAACACAATACAATAGAAAACATAACACAACAATAAGCAAAGCAAAACAAAACAATTAAGCAAAGTAACCACAATAACAATACATCAAGACACTATTAAAACTGGTTCGGCCAGCGCAATGGGGTACAGGGTTAAAAGTGCTGAGATGGCAGGAGGAACGTAGGATTAAAGTGCGGTGTGCAGCAACATTAGTTGTGCTGAAGTGCATCTAGGACTTGGGATGGGGATTCCTAATCTGCGAAGGCACATCGGAACAGCCAAGTTTTTAGGTTCCTTTTGAAAACTGCTAGAGTAGGGGCCTGACGGAGCTCTTTTGGAAGGGCATTCCAAAGTCGGGGGCCGCCACGGAGAAGGCTCTGTCCCGCGTCCCCACCAAGCGCGCTTGCGACATAGGTGGGATCACGAGCAGGGCCTCCCCAGATGACCGGAGCGAGCGTGTGGGTTCGTAGATGGAGATGCGGTCAAGCAGGTAGGGTGGTCCCAAACCGTTCAGGGCTTTGTAGGGTGAGCACCTGCACCTTGAATTGGGCTCGGAAAATAAATGGCAGCCAGTGGAGCTCCTTGAACAAGAGGGTTGACCTCTCTTGATAATGAGCTCCAGTTAGCATCCTAGCTGCTGCCCGCTGGACCAACTGAAGTTTCCGAGCCGTCTTCAAGGGCATGCTATTTTAATGCCTTCCAAGTTGTGTCTTTAAAATCACATAGTATGAGGGTATAAGAGGGATGGAAATATATGTACAGTGCATGCACATGAAAACGTATCATCTAGAGAGCTGCATTGTTTATGTGGTGCCAATTGTCCACCACTAATAGATCATCATTCGGCTATTATGTTTCAGAATCAACAATTTGGGAACAGAGCTGGGAACCTTTGGCCTGCATAAGAATTTCCATCATCTCTTAGCATTTGCCATGCTGCCAAAGGCTTCTGGGAATAGAAGTCCAAAACAGCTGGGTGTTTTATGTCATCTGCACTCACATGTGTTTTAAAATACCTTCTCTGGGCCTTGAAGTCCCTATGTTCATTCTTATTTCAATCTTCCATAATTACCAAATTTGATTTGATCCTAAGCTTTCTTTAGGAAGAGAGAAATTACAGAGATTGGAAAACATGTGACAAATTGACAGATACCACTGAGAGTAAAATAATGATTTCACTTAAAATTCAGATATTTAGATATTCCTTCTTACTTTCCTTTTAAGGAAAATGTTTCTTCCAGTTTCCATGAGGAAAATCTTCTACAGTCAGCAATAGATCTGTTTATTGCTGGAACAGAAACAACATCTACAACCTTGCGCTGGGCTTTGCTGTACATGGCTGTTTATCCAGAAATTCAGGGTAAGATTGGATTTTTTTTCTGTCCCAATCTACATCTTACTTTGTAAAAGGAGCTAATAGTCCTCAGTTTCCAGGCTGTTGTGATAACTGAATGCCACTTTAAAGAGCTTTCTTATAGTGACTCAGGAGGAACAGGATAATCTGAAAGTAAGATAAGTGAATTTAGTTTCATGGTTAATCTTGGGTTATTTCTCAAGCAATATAAAGAATGTCTTAAGCATTTCGCTGCAAAATTTTGTTGTTCTTGCTTTTCACCCCTCTACACAGAGAAGGGGAAGGTTCTTATCTTGACAAGAGCTTATACATGAGTATATAGGGTATGTGTTTTACTCAGACCAATAAAATATGCATGGTGTAGCTCCAGCACTCTTGACACTGTCCTGTATTTCTCGGGGAAATCAATGCTTGCCACAATGTTCACGTTGACTTTTTTGAACTGACAGTAAATATTATTTTTAGGAAGAGTTCAGTCAGAAATAGACTCTGTGATTGGCCAGTCTCGCCCCCCAGCTATGGCTGACAAGGACAACCTGCCTTACACAAATGCAGTTATTCATGAAATTCAAAGAATAAGTAACATCCTGCCGTTAAATGTTCCTCGACTGGCAACTAATAATACAGAGATAGCTGGGTTTCATGTGCCCAAGGTAAGGAAATGTATCTGCTATATCTTTGTTTCCCTCCCCATTTCCCTTTCCCAGAAACTAAGCCTAGTTTTAATTCTGAATTACATCACACAACTTGTCAGTGATGAGGATAGTTCCATTGTGTTGGTCAAATCATAAGTTAGAGCCATCTTGGGGGCTGAAGCCCCACTGCAGGCATCAGACAGTGTTGCCTGTGGCTCTGCGCCCAAGATCACTACTGCTGGAGTCCTCCCGGAGCATAGAAATGACATGTCAGGAGGTGGGAGAGAGAGAGAGAGAAAATTGGTCTTTGCCTCTCACTGCACCCCCATCCCCTGTCTTTGGCATGTCATTTCTATGCACCAGAAGGACTCCAGCAATATCTTAATGGCAGCTGGGTAAGTTTTTCTTACTTTAAAGGACTTATTTTTAGAGGCTTTGGGGTGGTTCCATGCCATCCCTTTAGTTAATGGGATAACATGGGGACATCCCCACCAAGAAATTCCTGGTTTTGGAGGGTGGAGATGGGGATTCAAATCCACACCAAATTGGGTTGTAAAAACCCGCTTTGGCACAGATTTGAGTGTTGTCTGGAAGCACCTTCTGACTCCCTTACCACTCCACTGGTTTTCTTGAGGCTGAGAATGGCTGATAAATCAAAAAAATCATAATCATAAATTTTTTTATTTATACCCAACTTTATATCTCCTGAAGGAGACTCAAAGTGAATTACAATTAAAAGTATGACCACATAATTTAAAATATGCAAATATGCAAGCATTTGGAGCCCTCGATGGTGCAGTGGGTTAAAGCACTGAACTGCTGAACTTGTTGACCGAAAGGTCACAGGTTCAAATCCGGGGAGCGGCGTGAGCACCTGCTGTTAGCCCCAGCTTCTGCAACCTAGCAGTTCAAAAACATGCAACTGTGAGTAGATTAATACGTACCGCTCCGGCGGGAAGGTAACGGCACTCCTTGCAGTCATGCCGGCCACATGACCTAGGAGGTATCTACGGACAACACCGGCTCTTCGGCTTAAAAATGGAGATGAGCACCACACCCCAGAATCAGATATGACTGGATTTCATGGCAGAGGAAAACCTTTACCTAACCTTATGCAAGCATTAAAACAGAATTAAGCATTAAAACAGAATTAGACAAAACAGTATTGAAATTCGTATGTTTAAATCCATTAAAACATATACAAAGCTAAACATCATAGTACCCCCTTACTTTTAGTGTGCTGCCGGAGGGACAGCAGGGAAGGGGCTTCCCTGGGTAGAGAGTTCCAGAGTCATGGGGCAGCCACCAAGAAGGCCCGCTCTCTTGTTCCCACCAACCGAGCCTGAGATAGAAGTGGGCCCGATAGAAGGGCCTCTCTTGATGATCTCAGGACCCGGGCAGGTTCATACAAGGGGATGCGGTCAGCCAGATAGCCTAGACCTGAACCATCTTGGGCTTTAAAGTTCATAGCCAGCTTCACCTCAAGAATTTCAAAAAATAGTGGAGACCTGGGTATGGCTCTCTCAAACCCCTCTCTGACTTTCTAACCATTTCACAGGTTCTCCTGCAAACTTTTTATAATGGGCTGTATCAATGGAAAGTCTGTGACTTATCCCCCCATCCAGAAGATATGTTTTGTCAATGTGTTGGAGAAACAGATTTACTTTCACGTTTAGAAGGCTTGTTGTATTGTAAACTCAATGTTTCTATGTTTTCCTTTACAGGGAACTATTTTAATCTGCGACATGACATCAGTGTTGTTTGACAAAGATGAATGGGACACCCCCAAAAAGTTTAATCCCAATCATTTCTTGAGTAATGGCCAATTCAGGCTTAAGGAAGCCTTCATACCATTCTCTGCAGGTAAGAGTAGGGGAAGGAATATCAACGTATTTTTCAAAAGTTCTGCCTGCTTACTTTTCAATAAAAAGAAAAACTCATGTGAGGCTTGAAGGTTCCATCCTACATCTTTCCCAGATTATGCTAATTGGCTTGAAAGTTAAGATTTATTTGCTTTGGAAAGGAAATAAATTTGTGTATCTTTGCTTGGCACATACTGGCACACAATCGTCAGAAACATTCTACAAAATACACATTATAAAACGTATTTCTACAAAACACATATTAAAACATTAAGAACAAAGATTAAACATGTTGCAAGTTTAAAATCCATGATTAAAACTGGCTGGATAGACCAGCCAGAAGAGATAGGGTTTTAGATGGTTTTTAAATTCCGAGAACTCATTTAGCTGTTAGAGCTCTTCCAGCAGTCTTAGGGTAGCTGATGAAAAGGTCCTCTGAGTGATGGTTGCCAGATGGGTTCTTGCAGGCTAAAGTAGACATCCCCCTCAGTGTTTGGGGCGGATTATAGGGAAGGTGATCCTATAGGTAACCTGGACTCAAACCATGTAGGGCTTTATACCTTATACTTTGCCTGGAAACTAATAGATCAACAAGTGTGCACAAGTGATATTTTGTGCATCATGTTGGCCACATTCATCATTTGCATCAGATGCATATTTGCAAATCCAATAGCATTGTCTTCTGCAGCCTTGCTGTTATTTGAGTATTCTGCATGAGACAAAAATGGCTAGCTGTATCAATTGAGGAATACATGCTATAAAAAGACTTAGTCGATTAACAGAGGGAACCCAAAAATCTTTCTGCAGGGCCACCAGAATTAAAGAACTGATGATTGAATGGGCTTCCACCAAAATTAAAATGGTTGTTTGAGATTTAAACGGAGTGTGCTGAAAGTACATTGAAATTGTTTGAATTCGAACTCGGGGCACAGTAACATGGAGGGTATAAATTCCAATGTCTTTCTAATAGTGCTGCCACCAATTATAAAATATTCTTCCCCAGTCTTGATATGGGGATTCTTGGCCAGAGAGACACACAGGAGCACTGGTTGTTTTAACAATAAAGAAAGATGTTTATTTGTATTTTCAGAACAGGCAATAAATTGTAATGGTTGCAGAGATGTATGGAGCTTAATGGTTACGTGGCATAGTTCAATGCTTAAAACTTCAGGTTACAAATTAACTTTCCAAGTTCACAGGAATCTAGTAGACTACTGCTAACTAGAATCTAGTCTTCAAACAGACTTTTCCCGGGTCCGTTCTAACCTATTATCAAACTACTTTTCCTCCACAACCGCTTACTGAACTTCACTAACTAACTCCTGGCTTCGATGCTTCCAACCACTCTCTCTTGTAGGGGCAAAAACCAAAAAGATAATCCACAAATCCAAAATCCAAGAGCAGATTGCCCCTTCCCAAGGAGGGCGAGGAAGGACACCACGAAAGTTGAATCTTTAAAACTGCAAAATGCTATTTATTGCGCAGCTGAAGCAATAGTGACAAACATGCATATGGGTATGCAATAAAGGGGTTTGTCCAACCTAAAGTTGGTTGCATTGATTATTTATGACTTTCATTAAAACAGTTTGATTGGTACATAGAAATCAATCATCTCATTGGTTCCCAAAGACAAATCATTTCATTGGTCTAAGCTAGTTATGCAGTTGTTCATTAGTTGTTTATGATTTTGATTGACATTATAGCACAAGTGGGATCCTAACAATGGCACAACTATAACATAACTATGGTCCATTGTTCTCTGACCATGACTGTATCTTATCCGTTAGTCTGTTGCAAACATGGCTTCAGAGCGACTGGGAAACTTGGGAGTTCTAACTAGCCAAGAGCTAGCTGGTTTTGTCCGGATATGTTGTTACCCTTGAATAGTAACTTCTTCTTTGGAACACTGATTTCTCAAACAATCAGCATTTTCTGTGAACAAAGGTCTACTGCAGAAATAGGCCAATATGGCAGTAAATCATGACATATGGGCATTGGGGAAATATATGAAAATTCGCTTTTTAAAATCACGTCCCCCCATTCCACACTTTTTCTTTTTTGCTGAGATGAAATCTTTTCAGCGAAGCAAATCAAGCAGGTTTTACAAAAGCGGAGCAAAGAAGCAGTTAATCTTATTTCTGCATAATGACCCCCTATTTTTGACCAATCGATTGTGTCCACTTAGGATGTTTCTTTTACCCTAAGGATGTATATTCTGTTGTCATCCTAACTGGGTTGACATCCAAGAGTTCTATCTGTTCAGTCTTTTTAGGGGCCAAGGCTAAGGGCAGCATAACTCTACAAGCACATGTTATCAAAGTGAAGCAACACAATAATATCAACAACATCATGATAATTGCAATTTCAGACATGACTAAATCTTTTAACCATTGCAAGTCAAGCAACCATGATGTGAGCCACCCCTGCCAATCTGAGTCTTCAGTGTATGTGAAACTGATTGTGTTGACTATTTGGTGTATCTTGGAAACATTCTCATTTTGCAACAAACTGCATAGACCTCCTTCTCTGAACAGGTGGTCTATTGCCAATCTGTGTTGCATTTGGGTGTCTTATTTGGAGGGATTCCAATCCTTTTTATTGCGTAGTTTGCCAGTTTATCTAGTTGCGCAGAAATGCGCCAGTTAGTGCTATCCCAATCTATGGAAACAAGATTGCACCAATTCTTTGTGATTCTGTCAAGTATGTTGTATTGTTATGTGTCACTGTGTGCTCCTTTAAACTCTGGCCCATCCATATTGTTTTGTCTCATGCCCCAAGTGGCTGTTGTATATCAAAAAATCTCAATCTCGCAGGAATCAGGGATTTCAGTTGCACATGTGCCATTCCAGACTGGGGCAGTATCTTTCCTTTCTGCCCAACTTCTGCAAATACAATAGTGTCCTGGCCAATCTTGCCAGCGACTTTGTATGCATGTTGCAATGTAATGCGGAATCGTCTGCACATGTCAAATTCTATTTGGTTGTATACGTCTGTGTCCTGTATATCTGACAGGAGTACTGTGGTGTCGCATCTAGGGTATTGTCCCACTTGGACATGGGGCATGGTCATAGTAAGATGTCTTTGTAAGTGATGTTTGGACTGAGCTAAGTGGTGCACAAAGGTGTACACAGGGGCAAGGGGGGTGAAGACCTCCCCTTCTTCAAAATGACTTAACTGGGGTCATCTGTATGATCAGTTGTCTGTTGTGTGGTGTTTGGAAGGCGGGCTGATTGCAGGTAACATACTCAACAGTCCCGTGCTTGTAATTTTTCTGCAATCGCATTTACCAACTGGTGGAGTGTGTCCTTCTCCCATCCTGATGTAATGGGGTGTGGCATCAGGCTGTAAATGACATCATCTCTGGCTCTTTCCAAAACATAATTCTAAACACTTGGCTGAAATAGCACAAACAAATAAAAGCTTATCAAGCTAGCAATCAAAACTAAATGGTGACAATAACCACTTTAACAATTCAGCAACAGAAATCAATCAATTTGAGAAAGGATATAGTCTTCAGTAAAATTTTGATCAAGTCCAGTTCTTGCTGTCAGAGGCCTAAATGTGGCCATGCACATATGTATCAAACTTTCATGTCCTTTCAGTCTCTGGCATACAAAAGCAATCTGAGTGAAACTGGGGGTGTGTTCCCCTTCTTGATTGAAGAAATGAGTCTATTAAATTCCAGGTAAAATGAAGAAAGTCTCTAAGTCTCAAAAGTCTCTGTGTAAAACGGCTGCTGAGGCAAGAAAACCCAGCAGAGAAACTAGAACAGAGAAACAAAGGCTGCAGCGATATCAACAACTGACTCCCCAGCTCGCCGCACCAGACCCCAGGCAAAACCCTTCGGCGCCCCCTCGACTCACCCTCGGTTCCCGCCTCCACCTCCGCTGCGGACTTGGACAGACCGGGCAGAGGTGCGAACGGCCGGCCCCCTTTTGGGACCGGGAGGGATACGGCCTGACCGGCGGCGCGAGGGACGGCGTCCGGCCCCCTCGAAGGCCCGGGGGAGACTGCGAAAGGAAGAAGGAAAGAGGGGACGAGCCAGGAAGTCTCGCGAGAAGAAGCAGAGAAGGCGAGAAGAAACGGGAGAAGGTGAGAACTGGGTAATACCGCGAGAAGACGCAAACAGAACAAGGAAATAAGGAAGTAAACAAAAAGAAGAAATAAAATATAAGGAAAAAGGGAAACACCAAAGGCAAAGAGAGACAGAGAGAGGGAGACTACAGAGGAATAAGGGACTGAGGAAAGAAGCGAAGGAAAGAAAGAAAGAAAAAGAAGCTAAGAGAAGTGGAAGAACCGGGCTAATTTTCAATAAATAAGATTCAAGACCAAGAAAATAACAACAGAAGATAAGTAGAAAGGATACACAACAACTAGAAAACAACAAGAAACAACTAGAAAGCAGGTAGAGGAAGACCAAAGAGAATTTGGAAAAACTTAACAAAAAAAAAAAAAGATGTCGGCACAAAAAAAACCCGAAAGGGACAAAGACAAGGACAAAAAAGCGGGCAACAAAAAAGACGCCCCGGGAGAAGAATCAAACACCAAAGATGTACTTGCAGAAATAAATAAACTATTCCTCCTGGTGCAAAATATGCAAACCAAACAAGACACACAAAATGCCGCCCTGAAAAAAGAAATAAAAGAAGAATTAAAAGAAATGAAGAAAGACCTTAAGGAAGAACTACATGTGGCCATCAAGAACGAGCTGAAAGAAACGAAGGAGGATATCACAAGACTGGCACAAGAAAACAAAGATCTCAGAAAGGAGAACGAAAAGTTGAAGGACCAACAACTAGATTTAAGAAAGAAGGTCAAAACCATGGAAGGATCAATTACAGCTCTAAAATTACATCAAGAACTACAAGAAAAAGAACTACAACTCAGATTCCGCAACGTTCAAGAAAATGACCAGGAAAACATCAAAGAGTTAATTACGAATTTAATAGCCAACATATGCAAGACCACCAAAGAATCAACGGAAAAAAATATAGACAGGGTCATGAGGATCAACTCGAACTATGCAAAGAAGAATAATGTACCGCGGGATGTGTTGGTCTCCTTTACAAAGAAAGCTACAAGAGACGAGATAATTAAAGAAAACGCCAAAAATCCCACAATGTACAAAGGCAACAGAATAGTGATTCTTAAAGAACTACCAATGACAATATTAGAGAGACGAAGAAAATACCAATTCTTAACGGATGAACTGAAAAGAAAGAACACCCGATTTAGATGGGAAAAAACAGAGGGACTGATGGTCACATGGAACAACACTAAACATTGGTTAACAACGGAAGAAAAAGCTAAAATCTTCTGGGAGAAAACATTTCAGAAGGAGTCTCCAAATGAACCAGGGAAAGGAGAAGGAAAAAGAGAAGACCCAAAATCACCTATGACAGAAGGAGGAGCCAGTGAGAACGAAAGCAGCGAGGAAACCTCCCCGACACAGACGGAACAGAATAAGAAGAAAAGGAAAAGAGCGAGGAAAAAATCGCCAAAACAACTCAACCAGGAGACAGAGCTGGAGGGGAATAACCATAGGACGGCTGATAAGGTAATAAAAAATATTTTTAATGGATTCAAAGTTTAAAATCAAAATAATATCGCAGAATGTAAATGGAATGAACTCCCCGGGGAAGAGAAAAAGAATATGGCACTATTTAAGAAAAGAAGGATGTGAAATAACATGTCTCCAAGAGACACACATCATTAAAAAGCATGCACATTATCTAGAACAAAATACTCTAGGGAATTTATTCCAGGCATCTAGTATAGAAAAGAAAAGAGGCTTAGCCACCTACGTTAAAAATAATCTAACAGCCAAATTAGCCTTCAGAGATGGGGAAGGGAGAATCTTAGGGGTATTGGTGGATATATACGGGCATAACACATTAATCTGTAACATATATGCCCCTAACGGGGGGAAGGCCAAATTTTGTGAGAAACTCCGTAATTTTATATTGGGAACAGAATATGACGAATTGATGATTGTAGGGGATTTTAACGGAGTAATAGATACTGATAGAGACAAATCAAAAAAAAAAGGGGCAAAACTCACTCCAATCCTCTGCACTCCCAAAAATATGCCTCCAAACGTTAGAAGAACTGGGAACAATAGACCTATGGAGAGCCCAACACAGGAACGAAGTGGATTACACCTTCTTCTCAAACCGCCACCAAACATGGTCACGGATAGATATGGTGTGGTGCTCCAAGTCATTAGCAACAAGAGTAAGAAAATCAAAGATACTACCCATTCTAACCTCAGACCACGCCCCCATTCTCACAATAATACAAGAAACCACAACCCCAAGAACATCACAGACATGGAAACTAAAGGATTACCTAATTAAAGGGGAAAAAAATATAAAAAGATACAAAGAATTGATAGAAGAATTCTTCACCCTCAATATAGAGAAAGAGACCCCGATAGAAGTAATCTGGGATGCCTCAAAAGCCTATGTCAGAGGATTCCTTATAGAACAGTCCATCCGAATAAATAAAGAGAAAAGAGAAGAACAAGAAAAACTTAAGAAAGAGCTAGAAGGGAAAGAAAAAACAGCGAAGCTGAACCCAGACAACAAAAAACTACAATATCAGATATCCATTCTAAGGAAAAAAATAACAACTCTACACCTAGAAGAAATGGAAAGAAAACTAAGATATGTGAAACAAGACTACTTTGAAAACGCAAACAAAGTGAGTAAATGGTTGGCAAGGAAATTAGCTATAAGAAGGCACTCCCGAATTATCACACAAATTGAGGAAAAAGGGGAATTCTTCAATCAAACATCTGAAATAATCAATCAATTCACAAAATACTATAGAAATCTATATGCTGACGACAACATCCCAAAAGAAAAGGTAATGCAGTTCCTAGGAAAACAAAAAATAACGAAGATAACAGAAGCCCAGAGAGAGATATTAAATAGAAAGATATCCAAAGAAGAGATAGGAAAAGTAATCCAAAATTTACCACACAATAAGGCGCCAGGCCCGGACGGCTTCACGGGAATCTACTACAAAACATTCATAGATCAACTAACAACACCTCTCCTAAAAACAATGAATAAAGTAATGGAAGAAGGGAAAATCCCGGAAACATGGAAACATGCGAATGTGACTCTGATCCCGAAAGAGAACACGGACAAGACCCAAACCAAAAACTACAGACCGATATCACTTCTGAACCAGGACTATAAAATTTTTACCAACATACTAGGAAACAGATTAAAAGAAATTCTAAGTGAAAAAATAGAAGAAGAACAAAAAGGGTTCCTACCCAAACGCCAACTTAAAGAGAACATACGCGTAATAATAGATGCAATCGATTACTATGAAAAGAAGATACAAAAAGAAGTTGCATTTTTATTTTTGGACGCAGAAAAGGCGTTTGATAACGTCAACTGGTTCCTGTTCAAAGAAACACTTAAAGAAATGGATATCGGATACAACTTTTTTAATGCCATAGAAGCTCTATATTCCAAACAATATGCAAACCTAATAATAAATGGCCAAAAATCAGAAACAATCACAATTCAAAAAGGAACAAGGCAGGGATGTCCCCTATCCCCCTTGATATTCATTCTTACCCTTGAATTACTTCTATGCAATATTAGAAGAAACGAAGAACTGAAGGGACTGAGAATTGGAAAATACTCTTTCAAGATCCGGGCATACGCCGACGATCTCGTATGCATTATAGAAGACCCAATAAACAGCATAGACAAATGGTGGCAAGAAATAACCAGATACGGAGAAGTGGCAGGCTTTAAGATAAATAAAGACAAAACTCTAATGCTGACAAAAAATATAACGAAAAAGAAGGAGGAAGAATTACAAAAAAGAACCTCAATTAAGATAGTGAAAAAAGTGAAATATCTAGGAATCGTAATAACAACAAAAAATATACAATTATATAAAAACAATTATGAATTGAAATGGTCCAAAATTAGAGAGAAATTGAAGAGATGGGAGACATTAAACCTCTCTTTGATGGGAAAAATCGCGGCAATCCAAATGAACATCTTGCCAGATATACTCCATCTGTTTCAAGCAATACCAATAATAAAGACAAAAACAATCTTTAAAATCTGGCATAAAGATATAACAAATTTTATTTGGAAAAGAGGCAGGCATAGAGTCAGCTTCACCAATATGTGTGATAGCAAAAAAAGAGGAGGCCTGGCTCTGCCAAACCTACAGTTATACCACGACGCAGCCGCCATCTGCTGGATAAAAGACTGGATAGGACTCAAGGAGAGGAAACTATTAGCCCTAGAAAGTTTTGATTTAATGCAGGGTTGGCACAACTACCTTTGGAGAGGAAAAACAAAAGGTGAGAGTAACTTCAGAAATCACTTCGTGCGGGACCCTCTAATTCAAATCTGGGAAAGATATAAAACGAAAATTTATCAAAAAACACCGCTTTGGTTCTCTCCCAATGAAGCAAGCCAAATTAAAGGGACATCGAGAGAAATATGGTTAACATATAAAGAAATACTGAAAAACTCCCCCCAAGGTCTTTCAATTAAAACTCAAGAAGAACTTAAACTGTATGACCCCACACTCTCCTGGTTCCAATATCACCAAATAAATGAAAGCTATAATCAACACAAACTCTTAGGCTTCGAAAAAGAAGACACGATATGTGAGAAAATCCTAAAAACAGGAAGCAAACAAATTAAAAAAGTATACCAGCAACTACTAACATGGGAAACGGAAAAAGAACAGATAAAAGACAACATGGTTAAGTGGGCCAGAGACATAGGCCGACCCATTAAACTAGAGGAATGGGAGGAATTATGGACAAAGAAGTTAAAAATTACCTATGCAAATGAAATTAAAGAAAACTGGTATAAGCTTTACTTTAGGTGGTATCTAACACCGGAACAGATAGCTAAATTTAACAAAGGAAAAATAGAGGGGAGGTGTTGGAAATGCCAGAAGGCCAATGGAAGCTTCATACATATGTGGTGGAGCTGTAAGAGGATTAAAACCTATTGGCACCAGATTTGTAGGGAAATTGGAAAAATTCTCCAAATAAAAATCAAACTGAAGCCAGAATATTTTCTACTTGGTATTTTAGACTTCAAATTGGAAAAAAATGAAAACAAGCTTTTTTTTTACCTTTCTACAGCTGCCCGAATTAAATTAGCACAACATTGGAAAACCAACGAAATACCGACAATAGAACAATGGATCCTGAAAATATATGATATAATGAACATGGACTTATTGACGAACAAACTCTCAAGCAACCTAGACAAATCCAAAACTACGGACTGGGACAATGTCTTGAAATATCTCCAGAACACACAGAGATGAAAGTAAAGAAAGATCGAAACTGTCTACACAACAAGAAAACAGGAACAGAAATTAAGAAGAGATGAAAAGCAAGATATAACTAGCTTAGTTTCACAGACCTACGTGGAAGTCACCGCCCTTTACCCTCCCCTGTATTCCCCTCACCCCTTATCCCTTCAGGCAGGAGAGAATGTGGCATTCGGGTATAGGATGCAGGAACGAGTGAAAGTAACCCCCCCCCCTCCCTTACCACCTAGGTGTGCATGGACCCTCCCCCCGCTTATCCCCATCTCCCATCTGCCCTCACTGTTCCCCCCCCCCAATACGCACCCCCCCCCGTACTTTTTATACCTATGTATTTAAGAAAAGCCTAATAAAAATATTTAATAAAAAAAAAAGTCTCTGTGTAAAGAAAGTCTATATCCAGGAAAGTCTGTAAAATAAAATCTTCATATCTCACAAGTCTTTAGCTCATCCTACCCAGTTGGTGGTGTTTTGGCTCCTGAGTTTTACACTCCTGGTTTGGGTGGGCTTGGTTCCTGTGTTTTGGACTCCCATTAGGCTTTCCAGGCTGGCAGTGGTGCCTTTCAGGTCTCGCTCTACCCAGTTGGTGGTGGTTTGGGTAGGCTTGGCTTTCCAGGCTGGCAGTAGTGCCTTTCGGAGATCCAATTTAGGAACAGGGTTTCATCCAATTTTAGGAATGGGGTCCCATACAGGAGCTCAGGAGCTGAAAGAGATAAGCAGAAAGATAGTGAGAGGAAAAGGGGGAGGGGGATACTGATTACCCATTTGTTGAAGTCTTTTTGGCCAGTTCTGTCATCAGCTCCATCAACATCCGTCAATATCCGCCATGGGCAGGCCTCTACGATCTCTCACTCCAAAGTCCTCTCGACCAATCTCCATCCTTTTTAAACAATTCTCCACGGTTTTTCCCACGATTCATCTCATGGTTCCTCTCCACGATTTATCTCATAGTTCCTCCATCCATCTGCTGTAAGCAATCCTTTAGCAATGTATACTGGCACTCTCGGTTGCCCATTCCATCTGCGACCTGCTTTTCCAACTTAATCAAAACAGTAAACTGTAAAAATGTCTCTTGAGCTGTTAACTGGCAATGTCTCTCAAATTTGGCAAAAATCTCTGGGGCCTTTTGCTAGGCATTGTCTCTTAAATCTGGCAAAAATCTCTGGGCAAGCTGCCCTATCTACCTGTTCTAATGTCCCGTTCCAGAATTATCTCTTCCAATAACTTTTGTAGAGGAATTTGGACCATAGTAGCAAAATTTGTAGAGGTACTTTGCCCTATGTTTGAAGAAAAGCTGTGAAGTTAGTCACTTTGGGCTAAGAACTATAACTCATGTCCAACGTTATTGTATCCACATAAAAAATCAATTCTGCTGTCAAAATCAATTATAAGCTTTCTTCTGAAGTAAATATAAAACAAAAACAATGTAAAGAGTTCTGTTATTTCTAACATAAAAGTATTATAGTCATTTCATAGCCATCTGAAGAAAAGGCCATCCTCCAATGACAACAGAGGATAGGGAAGGAGGGGTTGGATTCTCCTTCAAACCAAAAACTTTCTGGCACAAAGCAATTTTAAACACGAATCCTGTGCCTCTTTCCAAGAAAAGGTTGCTGGGAAACAAAATAAAACTTTTGTCAGGAACGACTTGAGAAACTGCAAGTCGCTTCTGGTGTAAGAGAATTGGCTGTCTGCAAGGTCGTTGCCCAGGGGACGCCCGGATGATTTGATGTTTTTATCATCCCTGTGGGAGGCCTCCCCCATGTCCCCGCAATGGGGAGCTGGAGCTGATAGAGGGAGCTCAGTCCTGCCGGCACAGGGGTTTAACGCACTGTGCCACCGGGGCACCTTGAGGATACTTGCCATAGATGCAGGCAAAACATCAGGAAAGAATGCTTCTGGAACATGTGAAAAACTTATAACAACCCAAACTTTAAACTTTGTCCACACACAGATGTAACTTTCCCCTTTCGGCACAAGCCTCAAAATGTCCCAACCTGCAAGGAGTTAATGTCCAACAGCAGTTCATAAAGGAAGGGAGGGCAAAATGAAGCATTTTCCCCTTTGAACCAGAAAGCTGCAAGGAGCTCTGATAAGCATTCATAAATTTGAACACAAAAAATCCAAAACGGTATTAGATATTTTTAAAATGTACCATTCATAACCATTGTTCTCTCTTCTGCCAGAGAATGGCACGAGAACACCATGTTCTTTTCAGTTATCTCTCTTCTGGCTCTGTAAAACAGGAGCCCTCCACATAGCATCCATTTTAAAACAGCTCTTAAAAAAACATTTTAAAACTCCGGCACATGATATCACTCTCTCATGACATACAGTTGCTTTAAACATAAGAATTATTTCCATTTTCTTGAGCAAAAATAAAGTTAGAACTTCATTTTTTTAAAATGCACTCTTAAAATACAGTCAATTTCATTTGATCTCATCCTGGCTGGTACCAATCTAAGTTCTTATCTCTATAACATACTGTACATTCAGGGCATTGTAAAACATCAGTATCTAACAGTTCTTAAACAGCCTGCTTTTAAACATTTTTAACACAGACAATGAGTTTCTATCAGTCTTCAAATTTTCATTTTGATGTGCCCTGGCCTCTTTCAGTGCTTGAAAAACTCTTTTGGCCAGTCACAACCCTCTTCACAAAAAAGCCCTTGACATCAGGTTTTTGCTCTTTTTCCCCACACAGTTATTTATACAGCCCATGCGGGCAAATTTTCATGTTTTCAAAAGATACATATTCATAATGCAAGACTTATTTTTTCCATAGACACAGAACAAATCAGGATTTTTAACCATTTCAGAAAATGTCACATGGCATAATATTCATTCTCCAAATTCACACACATACAGCTGGTTAGTGATTAGTGGTTAGGCCCTTTTACACATTCGCACACAAAGAGAGAAACCTCGTTCACACACATAAACATAAAAATTCAAAACAATTATTGAAAACATCAAACTTTTAAAGATCACCCATTTTGTCATAATACACATTCTTCTTACATTTTAAGAACACAGCTTTTCAAATTGCAGCATTAGGGGTGTGTTGCTAAATATCAAAAAGACGCATTTCGAACATAAATTCATTTTCCACAATTAACATTCTATATTTACTTTTCAACTCAACATGTCTGAGTGTCTCTCGTTCCCAGCCTTCATTTCATCAATGGAATATACAGAATTTCAAACTCAGTCCCGTGTCATTTTGGCACACATACAAGGTCGAAATAGCCAAATCACCTGCCAACTTTTCAGGCAGTCTTACTTTTTATATATATTTTTCCGTGCCAAAGTTCAGGACACAAAGCTCTCTTTTCACACCATTTGAAACAATAATAATCAATCTACACAAAACAGTTCTCAGTTTCTCTTTAAAATCTTTTCATTTAGCACTCTTGGAAAACTAAATCAGGTACTCATTCTTTTTACACAGCAGTGCTTGCACAAATCTCAACCCATTGTTACAACACATAGATAATCTTTGCTGCCACTCACTCAGGATCACATGTGCACATCACAAATACCTCCAACAACACAAGGTCTCACAGAACCTAGTTTCCAGGGAATTTCACACAATTGACAATTACCAGGGAGTATCACATAATTTTCTCAAATCTTTTTCTCAAATCGGGAAGTGATTTTTCAGGGGCATCTGTTCACTCTCCCACACAGCTCTAGTCCAAAGTCCCATACTGACTGACTGCATCTGTAGGTGACTTCCTTGGGGTTTTGATGGTAAAAGGAAGCCAGTGCTACTGTGCGACAGAAGCCACTTTGGAGCTTGTGGAAGCTGCAGAGGGCTAAAAATACAAAAATCATGCCTTTTATAAATTCTCTCTGCTCCTGTCACCTTTGACTCAAGGAAACACAAATACTTTTTCTCCTTTTCAAACAGGTAACTAAAATCCACAGCTTTTTGCAGAAAATTCAAATCACACAACACAACATCAAAACAGCTTCTCTCATTCTTTCCTTTCCAGAATCACTGAGGCGAAGCCCTCTCCAGCCTCAGAATGCACACTCAAGATTTAACACAGCACCTTTGCAACCAAATCAGCATCTCAACACAATTTAACAGTTTGTAATAACATTGAAATCAGTATAGATGAATTTGAAATCTCAGCATTTGCAATACATTTCAACACAAAAGTTTAAGACATCAAGATTAGTGAAAAACATCAGCATAGGCAGTTTGTCATTTTTAACTCGACATCACATCAATCTTAAATCCCCCTCACATAAGTGTGGAAACAAGACATTTTAGACAGGTGGTGTGAAGACAAGACAGCCTTGTGCACATGGAAACGCACACACAAGTGGCCATTCACCCCACGTTCCTATAGGATTTTGGCTGGGTTTTGTTTGATGGATTTTTTTTTGTTTTTTCTCCAGCCAGTACAAAAAGTTAGTTTCTTTGGGAAGTGGAGTCAGAGCATCCGAGTCCACTCTCCCCCACACTCCAGTCCAAAGGATGTTTTGTTACTGCAGATAATAGAAACTTCCCGCTAACTATACTAATGTGGTCTCAACAAAATCACCAATTCAATTCTCATAGCTTCAACAAATTCAATTCATCTCATAATTACCCTTCCCCGAAGCTTTTGCAGTAATTCAACCGGGCTCGGCCCACTCTTGGGCGGCAAGCCAACAGACGGAGATCCGGCGGCTGGGCCCAAGCACACACGCAGATGACTCCTTCCCTTCTCTTGCCGCCAAGAGATAAGCACCTGAGCCGGAGGCCCCAAATGCCTCTCTCGGCTAGTGCCTTCCAAAAAGAACGCCCTCAAATATGCAACATCTCAGTGGAACCTCCAGAAAATGTAGGGGCAAAAACCAAAAAGATAATCCACAAATCCAAAATCCAAGAGCAGATTGCCCCTTCCCAAGGAGGGCGAGGAAGGACACCACGAAAGTTGAATCTTTAAAACTGCAAAATGCTATTTATTGCGCAGCTGAAGCAATAGTGACAAACATGCATATGGGGATGCAATAAAGGGGTTTGTCCAACCTAAAGTTGGTTGCATTGATTATTTATAACTTTCATTAAAACAGTTTGATTGGTACATAGAAATCAATCATCTCATTGGTTCCCAAAGACAAATCATTTCATTGGTCTAAGCTAGTTATGCAGTTGTTCATTAGTTGTTTATGATTTTGATTGACATTATAGCACACGTGGGATCCTAACAATGGCACAACTATAACATAACTATGGTCCATTGTTCTCTGACCATGATTGTATCTTATCTGTTAGTCTGTTGCAAACATGGCTTCAGAGCGACTGGGAAACTTGGGAGTTCTAACTAGCCAAGAGCTAGCTGGTTTTGTCCGGATATGTTGTTACCCTTGAATAGTAACTTCTTCTTTGGAACACTGATTTCTCAAACAATCAGCATTTTCTGTGAACAAAGGCCTACTGCAGAAATAGGCCAATATGGCAGTAAATCATGACATATGGGCATTGGGAATATATCTGAAAATTCGCTTTTTAAAATCACGTCCCCTCCACTCTCACTCCCTTCCTCCAACTCTACTATTCCCCAACTGACACTTTCCAACTGTCAGAATTCAAAAATTCCACTGGTTCGTTTTTTTTCTACACTCGACCAAGCTCAGCTCACTTTCTCTCAGGTAATCAAAATGGTTCTCCACATTTCCCTGGGCTGCCTTCAAGCTCCGCCCCTTTTTAGAAATGTCTCTAACCTAAAATGGCTGCCTCCAACTTCCATACAAAATGGATGCCAGCTATTGGGCCTATTTCTGAGCTAACCCTGGTCTTCTAAGGTATGGAAATTCATCACACATGCCATGCATAAGACACTAAGAGGATTCTAGCCATATTTCTGCAATACAAATATGGAATCTGGGCTGAAATGCTATTGTTAATCTCAGCAAGAGTAAATCATTGGGTAAAAATCTTTGTTTCCCATGAAATTTAAAGATATTTTAAAGGTATTTTGCTCTGGTTTACAATAGTGACTTGCCAAATTTGTTGATGTCACCTCAACATCTCATAAGTTTTCTGTGTCCATTTTTTCTTCTCTTCCAGGAAAGAGAGCCTGCCTTGGAGAACGGTTGGCTCGGATGGAACTTTTCCTTTTCTTCACAGCCTTGGTTCAGAAGTTCTCTTTCCAGGCTCCAAAAGGCGTGAAGCTAAGTCTTGACTTCAAGATGAACATTACACTGAGCCCAAACGAATACCATATATGTGCCATCTCGCGTTAAAAGTATTCCATATTGCTGTCAAAATATGTAGGGTTAGGCTATAATAACAGGGCTATTAGACCCTGTAGAATTAACACAAATTAACTTTTTTTAGAATGCAAATATTTTATTAAACTTACCAACAATTTTAAGTCTTTGTTGTTGTTTTTGGTCTACAAATACTACACAAAGGTTTCCTGGTCATGCTGTCTCTTCAGAAGCTTTTTCAGACTTGGGCCTTCCTACTAATAGCACTCTGAACTCCACCAAAGATGGAATTGGACCAGACTTGGCACACAGAGCCCCCGTGATCAGTCAAAAATACTGGAGCTCTTTGGGGAAAAATTCACCTTGATTTGGGTGAATTGTAGTTCACCTACACCCAGAGAGCTCTGTGAACCCTCACTGATGGATGAGGACCAAACTAGGCACACATACCTGATATGTTGAAATTTGATTACTGGAGAGGTTTGGGGGGAACTGACCTTTCTGGGAGTTGTAGTTCACCCAAAACCAGAGAAACTGTGACCTTCAACAATGATGGACCTGGTTTGAACTTGGCACACAGAATTCCCATGACTAACTCAACCTACTGGAGGGGTTTGAGGGGACTGACTTACCATAGTGGGAGTTGTAGTTTACCCTACAGTCAGAGAGCATACTGAAACCCACCAATGCAGCATCTACAGCAAACTTACCCAACATAGCCAACTTTAAGTACATATAGTAGTATACAGTAAAGACAATAGAAAAGAGAAAGAGCTCATCACAGGAAGATTGGCACAGTCAAGGAAGCCATGCCCCTGAGTTTGCAATACCTGAGCAGGGCTATAAGTAAAAGGATATCTAATTAGCAGGGCTGCCATGAAGCAAAGCTGATTTGACAGCACATAATAACAACTCCAAATGTATTTTCCCCAAGCTGTGCATAGCACAGCATGTCATCTGGGCTCTGTATGAGCCGATAACATTGAAAACAAATCAATGACATAACATCACACAATGACGCAATTAAAATCAATGGCAGGGCCAAATGTAATAATTAAGGATAAAAATGTGCTGGGCGTGACCAGGTGGAGTGTTTGGAGGGGGATGGGCAAGCAGATATCCTAGATCTCTGATAAAGTGCGTTGGGACATAATGCTAGGAGTTTCCTTATTCTGGGAAGGCACACTGGAACAACCACGTTTTCAAGCTCCTCCTAAAGATTGCTAAAAAACAAATACAATGAAAGTACGCTTTATTCTCATTTTCTGGAAAGAGGACATACATTTATCAATGTCAAGTTTTTCATTATAGAAAAAATCCACACTAAGCCACACATGGAATTAAGCCACTAAGAATTATCTTTTGCAAAGGGAAGCTTTCTGGATTTTTAAGTTAAATACAGTGTTTCCTACTGGTCTTAATGATAGACTGGATCTCAACTGTTTTTTGTAATAGGCCCCATTATCCACCTTATCTGCTTGGAATTTACATTTCAGCTGACTGTCTGCAATTAGCCCTGCCTTTAAATCCTCACTTCTGTGTTCTTGCATTGCTCACTATCGAGAACTAAACTGCAGGGCGAACTTCATACTGTAGATAATGTAAGTAATAACATGCATGTAATCTATCTTATTGGAATGTATATAATTACTTTATTGGGCTGATATGAGCGGGGCATAAATAATGCAAATAAATAAATAAGTATTGAATGTTTGCTTTGGGTGCCTTTTTCGACATATCTATTATGTTGTTTGTCCCATTTAGGGATTTATTGTGAAGTCCCTCAAAACAAGGCATCTCAACCCGGGGATCCTTGTCGGACAGTATTTTGAACTATATGGACATTATTTTGGACTTCAGTTTACTTTCTCAAGGACTACTCCAGTGTTCAATTCATCACTTCAAAGACTGTATAAATATTTTCTTAATACTTACTATTTGTTGTGAGAGTTAAAACAAAAGAGTGAAGATGCTTACTACCATCACAAGAAAAAGGAATATATATCATTTGGAAGAGTGAATGTATAACTCTCAAGTCTCGAGAAAACTCTAGAGGGAAATTACTTAGTAGCATTTAGACTTATACCCTATGCATTTTCTTTGTTATATTTATGTGCAGTTTAATGGTAGGTTACATATCTGTGACCATCTTTCTTCGAGTGGTGTTTTGCGAATTCACACTTGTGGAGAGACTGCGCCTGCGCGGGCTCCAACGGAAACTTCTACAGTTTAAACTTTTCAAGTTTTGGCAGTAACCCCGCCCAGCCCCGGCAGGGGATAAAAGGGCGCCCCGCACATACCGACACAATTCCTACGCCGCTACGGCAGCGAGAAATTGGAGGTTTGACTGAGGGGAGGCTGGGTGGGTTAGTGTGAATTCGCAGAGCACCACTCGAAGAAAGATGGTCACAGGTATGTAACCTACCATTTTTCTTTGTGGTCTCTGCGAATACACACTTGTGGAGACTAGCAAGCTCAGGTCCCGGAGGCGGGAAAAAGGCAAACCGACCTATAAAGCCAAGGGCCAAACAATTTTATTAAGTGCAAACAGTTACTTAACAAGAGATTGCAATCACTTCCGAAGAAGGGCACAGTGCATAAAACTTATGGGAGTACGTGATCCTCCCGGCCACGTGAGGGTGGCCAATTCACAGTGAAAGACACTCAACAAGTGAGGGCGTTCTTGAACAATTTTATAAACTTTTGACCCTTGGAAACAAACAACATAGCCATTGTTGAAGACATTCATTGCAATGAGGGCACATTAAGTAGTTACACAAAACAGTTTTGTCAACAAGTGCAAAAAACACATTTGCAAGGCAAAATGGTCGATAGAGAAACAAAGCACTACCCGTAATGAGCCTCACGAGGCTATAGTGCAAGGTTGCCTGCACCTCAGGCAAGAAAGGCATCAAGTATACAGGTGCAATTACATTCACCATCATCGGTAAACAGTTCTATTCGAGCAAACACATGGTAATAACATTCACAACAATATACGTTACCGAAGAGGTTCATGGTACCGACACAACAAAAAACTTTGCAAAGTTCTAAGGCGGACACGACCCCAGAATTGCCCTCCCAAAGGCCATGTCAGGTGTATACCTGGTATTCAGTCTGTAATGTGAAACAAATGTCTGAGGGTTCTTCCAAATAGCCGCCTTACAAATAGCGTCCAGAGGAATCCCCTTAAGGAAGGCTGTCGATGCCGCCATCGCCCTGGTTGACCGAGCCCGGACAACCGAGGGAGGCTGTTGTCGAGCCAGCTGGTAACAAAGCTCGATGGTCGAGGTGATCCAATGAGACAAATGTTGCGCCGTAATCGGCAAGCCCACCTTATCATGGGCATATGCCACAAACAGGCGTTGGGTTCTCTGAGCCTGAGCAGTTCTGTCCCTGTAACACAGTAACGCTCTCCGTACATTGAGCATATGGAGTCTTTTCTCCGTCGGGGTAGAGGGAGATTGACAAAACGAGGGAAGGACAATGTCCTCATTAACATGGAAAGGGGATACAACTTTAGGGAGGAATGTCACGTCTGTGCGGAGAACTGCCCTGTCCTCGTGGACAACAAAGTACGGTTCGTCCACACGCAGTGCCGTGAGTTCCGACTGCCTACGGGCCAAGGTGATCGCTACCAGAAAAGCCACCTTCCAAGACAGAAGTCGGAGGTCGATCGACGCCAAAGGTTCAAAGGGCGTTTGCGCGAGCCGAACCAGCACAAGGTCGAGGTCCCAACCTGGAGTTGGGGAGCGGACTGGGGGATGCAGGTTGTTGAATCCCCACAGGAAAGACTTCACAAAGCTATCCTTGAACAAGGAAGCTTCTCCTGTGCATTGAAGCTGCCAAGAGATGGCCGCTAGATGAGACTTGAGCGACGATAGCGACAAGCCCCGTTCGGTAAGGTGCAGTAAGAACAAGAGAATTGACGGTACTGAAGGCTTATGATCGTCTAGCCCTTTTTCAGAGAGGAAGGCCTGGAAGCGGTTGAGGCATGCTGAGTAGCATTTCTTAGTTGCTGGCTTGTGAGCTGCAGCCAGGATCTGGAGAACCCCAGGGCACAGGGACCTCAGAACTCGATCCTCCACGCCGAAAGATGAAGAGAAGCGAGGTCGGGGTGGAGTAGCTGACCGTCTTCCCGGGAAAGCAGATCCTGCCGAAGTGGAAGGTGTCTCATCCGTCCCTCGGACAGCTGGAGGAGGACTGAGAACCACGGTTGTCGTGGCCATTCCGGCGCTATTAAGATGCAGTTCGTTTGCGCCGATTGGATCCTCTCGATCACCCTCAGGATGAGCGGGAAGGGTGGGAAGAGGTAGAGCAGATGTCTCGACCAGTCTAGGAGGAACGCGTCTCCGAGACACCCCGGTACCGTGTTCGGAGCAAGTCAAGCACCGAACTGCGGGAGCTGAGCGTTTTGCGGCGATGCGAAGAGGTCTGCAGCTGGAAGGCCCCAATCCCTAAAGATCTTGGCCAGTTCATCGGGGTTCAACCTCCACTTGTGTGAGGTTGACTTGGTTCTGCTGAGTGCATCCGCCTCGACATTGGTCTCGCCCGGAAGGTGCAGAGCTGTTATCGACACCGACCTGGCCACACACCACTCCCATAGTTCCAATGACAGCTTGAGCAGTTTTCTCGAGCCCGTTCCGCCCTGCTTGTTCACGTAGAACATTGCCACCATGTTGTCCGTAAGGATTTGGACAGACTTCCCGGTGACCATGAGGGCGAATGCCCTCAGGGCTTTGAAGATCGCCAGCAATTCCAAGTAATTTATGTGGCATTGTCTTTCCTGTGGAGACCAGAGGTCGTGTACCGAAAGTTCTCCTGTATGGCATCCCCATGCGAACATCGAGGCGTCCGTCGTGATCGTGATGGCTGGGGGCTCTGGGTGAAAAGGAATGCCCTTGCAGACATGCTGGCGGTTCATCCACCAGTTTAGAGAGTCCTTCACTGACCTCGGGACCAGCAGGTGTTTTGCGGCACTGTCCCGCATGGGGTTGAAGCGGTCCAAGAACCATCTCTGGAGGGGACGGAAGCGGAGCCTCGCCAATGGAGTCACCATCACCGTGGAGGCCATGTGCCCGAGGAGGACTTGTATCTGCTTCGCTGGAACTACTCGGGATCGACGAACTTTGACCGCCTCGGCACGAAGAGCTCTGAATCTCTCCTCCGGGAGGAACACCGACTGGGAGAGAGAATCGAACATGGCGCCTATGAACTTTATGCAAGTGGTGGGTTCCAGATGAGATTTCTCCTCGTTCAGCTGGAGGCCCAGGTTTTCGAGGAGAGAGAGTGTCCTTGCCACCTGGATCCGCAGGAGGCCTGGGGAACATGCCGCCAACAACCAATCGTCTAGGTATGGGAAAATGCGGATTTTTTCCATTCTGAGGGCTGCTGCGACCACCGACATGCATTTGGTGAAAGTTCTCGGTGCCGTTACGAGCCCGAATGGAAGCATGTTGAAGGCATACGTCTGACCTGCTACCCTGAAGGTCAGGAAGCGCCTGTGGTGTTTTCTGACTGAAATTTGGAAATAAGCGTCCCGGAGATCGACGGACGCGAAGAAGTCCCCGTATCTGAGGAGAGGGAGTATGGATGATACCGTCACCATCTGGAACTTTTGGGGTTCGATGAAGGAGTTTAAGTCTCTGAGATCGAGGATTGGGCGGAGGGAACCATCCGGCTTTGGGACAGTAAAGTATCTGGAAAAGAAGGCTCTATGGTTTTAAGAGTCCGGTAGAGGGGAAATGGCCCCTTTCAGAAGCAAGGTCTCGTCTTCTGTTAGAATTGCTGAGGATGGTTCGGTATCGACAATATGCCCCGTTGGTGGGAGCTCTTCGAACTCCAATGCATAGCCTTTGTCGACAATCTTTAAAACCCATGCATCTGAGGTGATATTTTCCCATGCAGGGAGAAAGTTTGTCAGGCGATCCCCGAATGGTGTCGAGCCGGATGGAAGGATGAGGGCGGGTACCATTGGGAGGGACATGAGAACAACATCGGTAATGGAACTGCAAACGGTATCGTCCATTAGGGCGTCAAATGCGGCGCTTGGCCTGGTTGCCTCCTGAGGCCTGGCGGGATCGTGAACGCTGTTGCTGGTGCTGCCTCCATTGTTGTTAGGGTTGTTGAGGGTGGGTTTGCTGGGAAGCATGCAAAGGACGGGCTGGCTGGCAGTACTGGATGGTGTGGTACGGGACCGTGTGCCGACGCTTATACTGGAACCATCTGGTTCTCTGTGCCTGGTTCTGATTCTCGAACCCGCACTTGGCAGCCAAAGTCTTGAAGTCATGATTTGACTTTAGCTTGTCGTCCATTCCGGCATTAAAGAGTCCCAAGGTATCGAACGGGAGGTCCTCGATGACCTGCCTCGATGATGTTGAGAGGCCAGAGGATCTGAGCCAGGCATGCCTCCTGATTGCCACAGCGTGGGCGATCATCTTGCCCGCAGTGTCTCCTGTGTGTTTGGCCATCTGCATCTGGTGATGCGCCAGAGAGTTCGCCTCCTGAGCCAGGGTGGAAAGGGCAGCGCGATCTTCATCAGACATCCTCTGGAAAAACGGTGCCGCTTTTTCCCAGAGAATTTGCTGGTATGCGCCCATACAAGCACCATAGTTGGCCATGCGGGCTAATAAGAGGGCACCAGAGTAGAGCTTTCTGCCCACTGCGTCGAATCTCTTCCCCTCCCGATCAGACGGCGTTGACGATTGCCTCCCAAACGCCTGAGCCGCCTTCACGACCACCGAGTTGGGATCGGGGTGATGTTTGAGCCACTCCAAACCCTCATCGTCCGTTCTGTACCATGATTCAATTTTCTTAGAGGTTGGAGGGATGGAGGAGGGGGTCTTCCAAGAGCCCTGGATCACCTCGAGGAGGTAGGGGAGGAAGGGTAGAAGAGGAGCAGGTGGAGATTCTGATTGCACCCTCTTAAACACCGGGTCTTGTACTGCCTTGGAAGTCTGCTTGACCTCCAAGCCTAGGGCATCAGCCATGCGAGCCATTTGATCCGCAAAGGCTCAGACATTGTCCGTGGGAGATGGTGGATCAACTTCATATGCATCATGAGTGGGTGATCTCCCGATCCCGAGAGAAAACACCGATCCCGAATGTACCGATGTCGGCAACTCGCCATCTTCCTCTTCATCATCAGCAGTAACGGATTGGGGAGGAGGGGATGAGGAAACATCCCGAATCGGACGTTGTGGTGGAGCCGCTGGAGGGGCTTTTGAGGCCGAGGCCTGAATGGTGTGGGCCAATCTCATAGTCTGTCTGCCCCTTTCTGGAGTCTCCATCACTGGAGAAGTCTCCTGTCTTGCCGTCACAGTTGTCACGGTCTCCTGTGTGGTTGTCACAGACCGAAAAAGCTCCTGTCTGGCTGTCACATGTCGAGTTGGTGCCTCGATCACCATGTCCACCGAAATCACCGGGGACGCGGGCTGTTCCAAAGGCAGCTCTGGCAACGGCTGTGGCTCCCAAGCAGGCTGAGGGGCCAGCTGGGGTTGAGCAGGCTGCAACGGCGATGACCTCGCCGACGATGTGGCCGAGGAGGCGGTAGTCTGTTTTCGGGAAGAAGAAGAAGACGAGGATGGAGGCGGCATCGTCTTCTTCTTCTTCACCGGCGGCTGTGCTGTCTTCGACAGAGACTTGCCCGGGGTGGGCAGGACGGAGGATGAGGTGGAAGCACGCCGAGATTCCTCTTGAGACCGGCGAAAAGCGATGCGAACCGCCGTGGAAGATGGCGGAGTCGCCAATGTCGACCTTGTGGACCTAATCGATCTCACCGACGCCACCGAGCTGGTCGAGGAGTGTCGGATGCGTACGGTCTCAGTCGTGACCGTGCATGGAGCCTTCTGCTTCGTAGGCTTTGCGGCCTTAGAAGCTGTCGACACCGAGGCCTTAGAAGCTGTCGACATAGCTGGACATAGCTGGAACTCTCGGTCTTTTCTGCGCCGCCTTTCTCGCCCTTGTCTGGCGAGGCTCGGCCTGAGTTGAGGGATCGACGGGTTTCGATGTCGATGCCCCCTTCGACGTCGATGTTGATGTCGATGGCTTGGATACCGCGGCTGACGTCGACGCCGATGTCGATGTTGAAGGTACCGGAGTCAACGTCTGCTGGTACAAGAGGTATCGAAGCCGATGAACCCGGTTTTTACGGGACTGTGCCATCAACGATTGACAATGACGACACGAGGAGGTGATATGTGCCTCTCCGAGACACAAAAGACAAGCGTGCTTGTCCGAATCAGGGATCTTCCTCGGACAATTCGCGCATCTTTTGAAGCGAGTTGTTGACATAATATTGTCGAACAACTCAAAGAAAACTCTATCCAAAAATCGCTAGTAGAATCTCTATCCAAAAATCACCAGAAGTATCGAAGCGAGCCATGCGGCGGAAAAAAAGGAATTGTGTTGGTATGCGCGGGGCGCCCTTTTATCCCCTGCCGGGGCTGGGCAGGGTTACCCCCAAAACTTGAAAAGTTTAAACTGTAGAAGTTTCCGTTGGAGCCCGCGCAGGCGCAGTCTCTCCACAAGTGTGCATTCGCAGAGACCACGAAGAAAAAACTAATTTACACAGTTAATGTTAACATAGCTCTGTGCAGATAACAGTTTACAACTTGCGTTTTGCTTTCTCCATTACACAGAAGAAAGTTTCAGTGCCCTGCTCCCCCCCCCCCCACCACCATGCCAATTGGATCTAATGAGGACATAGGAAGCCTCCTATATTCTCTAGGCAGCATCCTAGGATGCTTCCAGAACCCCACTGGAGGTGTCCATGTATCGTATGATGAGCTTCACCAAGCTCCATCTTAGAAGTGTTCTAGGTTGCTTTCCGAAGTCAATGTGATGAGATCAGGCATGTAGCCGGGGGGGGGGGGGCTTGAGGGGCTTCAGTCCCCCCCCCCCGAAATTCTCATGGTGGTTCGCGAAAAGGCCTTACTGGTGCATTATTTAAACTGTTATGTTTATTCATATCATGATCTGATCACCATACTCAATATATCCCATATGCATGGGGGTATTGGGGTAATGATACAAAAGGTTTGCTAGGCTAGACCCTCTTTCACTCAGACTCAGCCCCCCCCCCGAAACTCAGCCCCCCTTCAAAACCCCCCCTGAAAAAAATTCAGCCCCACCCAAAACGAAATCCTGGTTACGGGCCTGGATGAGATCCTTACTAGGAATCAAGTTCTACTGAATTTAGTAGGACTGACATATGAGGAGACCTGGATAGGCCCACACTGTGATATAACAGCAACAAGAATAGCTGGATGGAAGTAATACTTCAGTTTAATAAACCACATATTTTAGTTCAGTTTTAATAAAATGCAAAATATGAACTTTAGCTTCAGGGAAGAAGAGCAATTCTTTGTGATCCAAACTGTTGTCTGCAGTTGTAAAGCAAAATTCCCACATTTCATAATACAGTAGGACAAAATTATCTGTAAGTGAGATTTCACAACTGATACTTCAGGAGTGTGATTTAATGTTAACAATTATCTTGTAAAAAGGTCAATCTGGAATACCAGTTAATCATTAATATTTGTTATTATTTCTTGGAAATTACAAGAAGAATACTTGCAGATTTCATATTGGAGAGATCAACTCATAGAAGTAACTGGTTGCAAATACACAATATAGCACCTGTATCCATGTTTGTGGGCCTCACTAGGTTGTCAAGTTTGATACTTTGAGATCGTCCGGGGAGGCCCTGCTCTCGATCCCGCCTGCCTCACAGGCACGCCTGGTGGGGACGAGAGACAGGGCCTTCTCGGTGGTGGCTCCTTGGCTGTGGAACACCCTTCCCATGGACATCAGACTGGCTCCTTCCTTGATGATATTCCACAGGAAACTAAAGACTTGGCTGTTCAAGAAGGCGTTTGAACAAGAAGTGCAATAATTGGTAATGACGACAGGAATAGAACAACGGAAAATGATACTGGATTGTGGTTTAACGAGGGGACGACGTGAATGGCTTTTTGTATTACTGATTTTGTTGATGTTTCTGATGATGATGTCTTGGTTATTGCTAGATTGATATTTTAGATTGTGTCTTGAATTTGAACCTTGTTCTCTCTATGTTGTACACCGCTGTGAGTCGCCCCCGGGCTGAGAACAGCGGTCTATAAGCAAAGTAAATAAATAAATACTGTGTTATGCTTCCTGTCCAATGCAGTGAAAATATAGGGTTAAATATGATCTACAGGTATCTACAGGAGGTCTTCGAAGGTATCCCACATGGACACAGAAGTTGTACTGTAATTACTTCTTGTTCACCACTAAAAAGGCATAATAAGATTACATTACAACAAAAAAATGTGTAATTTTACTAAATGCTGGAAGAAGAAAATCACGTGTCAAATCGTGACTTCCAGCATGGCTTCCCTTGCTGCCTTCTGCTCTGATATGAGCACTAAGGCACTGATAGATAGAAGCTCCTTCACACTGGTGCCCTATTTGTGGCATATGCAGGCATGTATTCTTATTATGCACATATATGTTCTCTGAAGAGTGTTGCAGAACAAAGAGACCTTCTTTGTGCCAAGGTCACTCTCCTTGCATAGTTAACCAATTAGTGGTTGGTGTACTCTTTCTAAAGCCATTGACTCACCGCAAAGAAAGGTCCACAGGGAGCACTGGGTTATATTTCTGTGGTTGGAACTTTATGTTCCAACAAGCTAATGCAGGATCAAGATACTTATTTTTTAAAAAAAAATGTAAGTAGTTTTTTTTTTTAGAAATGGAAAACTAAAAACATCATTATAATGCAACTATAACAGCAGGCAATTATTTCAATCTTAAAACAACCCATTGAAAGATCACTGTTCAAGTTGTAAAGTAGAAAGAAGAACATCCAACCACAAAAGAGCTTTCTCTCTCCTCCCTCTTCAACATATTTAAAACAGAAAAACCCCTTTCATGTTGCAAAATCAGGCAACCTGAGTCAGAGAGATACCAGTGAGTTCTAGCTTGACAAGATCAGCTGAGTCCGATCATGTTCCACTGCTTTGCTGTCTTTTGGGAGTCTTTATCCCTGAAGATTGTTCTTGTGTTCTTTGCTACATTTCTTATTGTTGCTGACTATGTAAGACGGAGACATTCCAGGGACTTCCCTCCAGGGCCCATGCCTCTTCCTTTTCTGGGTAACCTGCTTCATCTTGATGCCACGAAGCCTCATCTCTCTATACAAAAGGTAAGTAGGAAAACCATTCTGAGCACCCAGATAATGTCTATTTCCTTTAAGCCCACCTGAAGGCATCTCCACAAAGGAAATAGTTCTGAATACTGCTACATGTTGGTTTGTGCTGTCAAGTAGGCTTTGATGTATGATGACCCTATGAAAACAAACCTTTCAAAAGAAAATTTTATTAACTGCAATGTTTGTTCTTGTAAAATTAGGGCTGCAGATTCCTTGATTCAGTCAATCTTCCTGCAAATGTAGTTTTCATATCTCCTGCTGTTCATTTCTCATTTTAAAATGAAACAATTGAAAATCAAGCTCTGGGTTCTGGACTTTTAAAAGAATGACATAAGGTCATAGAAGGGCAGAGAAGAAAGGCAGAAGTTTGGAACATTTGTCATGAACTCTTGAAAAAGCATTTAAAAGGTTCTTTTATTTGGGTTGTAGGTTTTTTCAGGCTATATGGCCATGTTCTAGAGGCATTCTCTCCTGACGTTTCACCTGCATCTATAGCAAGCATCCTCAGAGGTACTATAGATGCAGGCAAAACGTCAGGAAAGAATGCCTCTAGAACATGGCCATATAGCCCCAAAAAACCTACAACAACCCAGTGATTCTGGCCATGAAAGCCTTCGACAATACGTTCTTTTATTTCATTCACAATGAGAAAGAGTATACAACAGAGCAATGCAGAGAAAGGAAGTAGACACACCAACTATATATTCCATTAGGGTACACAAAGGGAATATTATATTTTTATAGAGCATTCACAGACATAAACATTAATTCATCATCATGCATAATTACCATCTCATCTTCCTTCTCCTGCAAAAGAGAATATTTACTATATTTGTATACTGCCTTTCTCAGCCCATGAGTGACTCAAGGCGGTTTACAGAGGCAAGATTCAATGCCTAACAACATAAAACATTTAAAAACATTTAACATTAACATATAATATATAATCATAGTAAAAATCAATAAAACATAAAACATTTCCGCCTCCTAGTTAAAAACAAATTCCAGTCTCATCATCCAATCGTTCCATATTCCTATGTCTGTTATACTGCCTTAAATTACGCTCTCTTATATTGAAATATTTCTTCTGAAGTTTTTCTGAAAGTTGTAAATGAATGACAGGTTTTTTCCAGTTAAGACATCCTAACTCCACAGAGGTTGGTTTTTCTTATTTAACTGATAAATGGTTTTCCTTCTTAAGTAAGGAATCATTGTAAACACTTCCTTAATTTAAAAGAGTCATTATCTCTGGTAATGTAAACATATTGTTTTCCACCAATATGTTTACATTACTGTATCTGTTCACTGTATCTGATCATGCCAGCAGCTTTTAATTACAGTCCATCAGTTCAGTAGTTTTCCAGACCTCAATCTTAGGATGGCATCTCTAGCCTCTGTAGGTCCCAATACGATTTCATTCAATTTCATTCAATCCATACATTATATATTTCTTCATTTTATTGTGTATTTTATATTGTATTTAATAATCTGGTGCTCATGTATTTATTTATTTATTTGACTTGCCTTGTATGTGAAAGACCTATGGTCTAAGCATCGAATAAACTACTACTACTACTACTGCCTATATATATATATACATATATATATATATATATATATATATATATATTCTTCATCACACATTGGTTCTATAAGAAAAAGTGGGAGAAACTGGAGGTATTAATCTGAAAAAAGGAAGTGAAGAGCTTAAATACCTGAAAGGTAGGGGAAGAGAAGTACAGCAGTGGTTTTCAACCTTCCTAATATCTGACATCCCCTCATGACCCCCCAGGGGTCCCAACCCCCAGTTTGAAAAACGATGAAGTTGAGGGAGGAAGAGGAAGAGGAGGAGGAGGAGGAGGAGGAGGAGGTGATGGTGGTAGAGAGGACAGGGGAAGGGAACATTTGTTTTGTGTTGTCCCAGAAGTGAGGATTAAATCTAATGGATGTAATTAACAGGGGATAAGGTTTCAGGTAAAATGAGGGGGGGAAATTCAATGATAAGAATAGTTCATTGATGGAATGAATGCTTACAGGAAAGACTGGTTTCTCTATCCTTCAGGCAAATCTGAGCAATCATACTTTGAGAACATTCAAGAATTTCTGCAAAGTGGTAGCTTAGCTAAACATAAATGACCTCCAAGATTCTTTTGATGTCCTTGATTCTACAAACTCCTTGAAGGCTGCTTTTGTCATAATTGAATCCTCTGGTGTTCACTGACCACTAAATGGCAATGTAATCCACACAGAAGAATGGTGGGTCGTACATGATTTTGGTCATTCATGAGGGAATCAACACCTCCTCCCTCTGGAATGACCATAACATCTTTCTTCAACAGGAAGTCCATCAATATTTATCATCTCTATTACATTCTGTCCCATTCTCCTTGCAGCTTGCAGACATATATGGCAATATCTTCAGTTTGCAGTTGGGAAATCTTCAAATTGTATTTCTAAATGGACTGGAACTGATGAAGGAAGCTCTTATCCATCAGGATGAAAACTTTCTAGATCGACCAAAATTCCCTATTTTGTATGACCTTTCTAAGGCAATGGGTGAGTGTTTTTTTCCTAAAGTATTTCTCTTTCATTTCTTTAATTTTCAAAAAGGATCTTTCCTAATGGGGGAACAATCTTTAAATTAATTCATCAGATTAAATGTCTAAGGGCAGTGCTTTGATCATAGTTTGTATTACCTGTATCCATAAATCAAATCCATCCATCGTGCCCTTGGTCAGCCCCTCTTTCTTTTTCCTTCCATTTTCCCCAGCATCATTGTCTTCTCTAAGCTTTCCTTTCTTCTCATGATGTGGCCAAAGTACTTCGTCTTGGCCTCTACTATCCTTCCCTCCAATGGGCAGTCAGGCCTTTTTTCCTGAAGTATGGACTGGTTGGATCTTTTGGCAGTCCAAGGCACTCTCAGAACTTTCCTCCAACACCACAGTTCAAAAGCATCTATCTTCCTTCCCTCAACCTTCCCTATCATCCAGCTCTCACATCCGTAGGTGACTATGGGGAATACAATTGCTTTAACTATGCGGATCTTTGTTGCCAGTGTGATGTCTCTATTCTTCAATATTTTATCGAGATTGGTCATTTCTCTCATCCCAAGAAGTAAGCGTCTTATGATTTCCTGGCTGCAGTCTGCGTCTGCAGTAATCTTTGCACATAGCAAAACAAAGTCTGTCATTGCCTCCATGTTTTCTCCCTCTATTTCCCAGTTATCAATCATTCTTGTTGCCAAAATCTTGGTTTTTTTATGTTTGGCTGCAACCCAGCTTTTGTGCTTTCTTCTTTCACCTTGATTAGAAGGCTCCTCAGCTCCTCTTCTCTTTCAGCTATAAAAGTGGTATCATCTGCATATCTAAGGTTGTTAATGTTTCTTCCAGCACTTTTCACCCCCACCCTTGCATTCATTAAGCCCCGCACATCACATGATGTGTATACAAGTTGAATAGGTTAGGTGAGAGTATACAACCCTGCTGTATGCTTTTCCCAATCTTGAGCCAGTCTGTTGTTTCATGGTCAGTTCTTACTGTTGCTACTTGGTCATTATACAGATTCCTCAGGAGAGAGACAAGGTGATTTGGTATCCCCATACCACCAAGAACTTGCCACAATTTATTATGATCCACACAGTCAAATGCTTTAGAATAGTCAATAAAACAGAAATAGATGTTTCTTCTGAAACTCCCTGCCTTTCTCCATTATCCAGCAGATATTGGCAATTTGGTCTCTCGTTCCTCTGCCTTTTCTAAACCCAGCTTGTACATCTGGCAACTCTCGCTCCATGTCTTGCTGGAGTCTTCCTTGCAGGATCTTGAGTATTACCTTACTGGCATGAGAAATAAGGGCCACTGTACGGAAGTTTGAGCAGTCTTTAGCATTTCCCTTTTTTGGTATGGGGATATAAGTTGATTTTTTCCAGTCTGATGGCCATTCATTCTTGTGTTTTCCATATTTGCTGGCATATGGCATGCATCACCTTGATAGCATCATCTTTCAAGATTTTAAACAGTTCAGCTGGAATCCCATCGTCTCCTGCTGCCTTGTTGTTAGCAATCCTTCTTAAGGTCCATTTAACCTCACTCCTCAAGATGTCTGGTTCTAATTCACTTACCACACCGTCAAAATTATCCTCAATATTATTATCCTTCCTATACAGATCTTCTGTATAGTCTCGCCACCTTCTCTTGATCTCTTCAGCTTCTGTTATGTCCCTGCCATCTTTGTTTCTTATCATGCCAATTTTTGCCTGAAATTTACCTCCAATGTTTCTAATTTTCTGGAAGAAGTCTCTTGTTCTTCCTATTCTGTTGTCTTCTTCCACTTCCATGCATTGCTTGTTTAAAAATAGTTCCTTGTCTCTTCTGGCTAACCTCTGGAATTGCGCATTTAATTAGGCATATCTCCTTCTATCACTGTTTCCTTTGCTTTCCTCATTTCTTGGGCTACTTCCAGTTTCTCAGCAGACCACCATTTTGCCTTCTTGGTTTTCATTTTCTTTGGGACATACTTTGTTGCTACCGCTTGAACAATGTCGTGGACTCCTGTCCATGGTTCTTCTGGGACTCTGTTTACTAAATCTAGTCCTTTAAATCTGTTCTTCACTTCCATGGCATATTTGCTAGGAATGTTAGTGAGATCGTATCTAACTGATCTGTGTATTTTCCTTGATCTCTTTAGTTTTATTCTAAATTGAGCAATATTATTATTGAACAAAACTAAAACAATTTAGTATACAGTGCCAGTATTCCGAGAGTAGACAGTAGTTACTATGTTACAGGCCTTGAAGAATTTTAATCTACAACTCCTCACCCAGTGCATAAACAATTAAAGTATTTTTATATTTCTAAGTAAGAACCTATGATTTATGACAGTGCCCAGGTTCCCTCTTAGAATAAATAAAAAACTATAACTTTTATGTATTCAGATGATACTTAAAGAAAGAAAGCCAAAAGCACAAAGAATGATCTCAGGTTATCATGCAAGTAAGTATATAAGAGACATCAGAGAATGGGTGGTAGGGTGTTTGTAAAAGGCTGCACTAGATTCAGCTGTGTCAAACAAAACTGCAGGATACAGATATTTGACTGGACTACAGAGGCACTGAATGGGTTTCCAAGGAGAATAAAAAAGCTAAATTAGAATAATGTAACGAAGCATTTGAGGTATTCCCCCAATGCTTGGTAAAGAAGGAAATGATGAGCCCTGCCTGAGGAAGGTTCCTGAAAAGTTCTGAAATGGTTCTGAAATGCTACCCTAAAATGTTAATTCTAATAAGGAGAAGAGAAAGGCCCCATCTACACTGCCATATAATCCAGTTTCATAATGTAGATTAACTGCACTGAACTCATATAATGCCTGGTTGTAAGCTGCCTTGAATCATCTTCGGGTTCAAGAAAGGCGGGATAGAAATATCGAAAATAAATACATAAATAACATAATCCATCTCAATGTAGTTCAATCTGCATTATATAAGTCTACACTGACCATTATAATGCAGTTCAAACTGGACCATATGACAGTGTAGATGGAGCCATAAATACTTAATGCAGTTAAGATCCATGCATGTCCTGATGACTATATGACCTAATAAAATGCTTTATGGAGGTTAATGGAGCTGAAATGCAAGGTCTTTAGTCTTCTCTGCCAAATAGTGGTGGCTTGTTAACAAGCTGCAACTCCTGTGATTCCATAGCTCTGATCCCTGTCAATTAACGTACTGTCAAACTGGATTAATTTTACAGTATAGATGCAGCACAGACAGATAGATATCTGTTAAAACAGGGAGAAAGCAACTATGGAAGCAACACATTTTAATTCCACTACCAGCTTACTGTGAAAAAACAAAACGGTTTTCCAGCAGCACTGAAAGCCTTTGCCATGCAATTTAATATAGTAAATGTTCAACACAGAAGCAAATTCACTATTTCCCAAGTTTAACAAGTTTGGGCAAATTGTGGCTCCGTCTGGCCCACATGGCCATTCCTTTGCCCCCATGGATTCCCCCTGATGCCCTAAAGGTAAAACAAATATTTAAATAATAGACCTGTCCAAATGTTTTTCTTTATTGTTTTCTCCCATTTAGTGCTTAATTCAGTGGTCATTCAAGGATATTTCAGTGGCTGTTACAGGTCTTGGGGGTAAGCTTTTACGCTTGTCTGTTGCAGTGCAGACATGTAGTGGTATAAAGAATCCTTCTTATTCAAGTATATAAGATGTACAATTAACTATGCAGGACTTCTGGTGAACATTTTTTTGGTTATTTTTGAAATTTACCTGAAATTATTTGCGTGCTTAGTGATGTGATGTTAACTTTTCTCATCAAGGGTTGATCATGTCTAATGGACTCCCCTGGAAACAACACAGACGATTTGCCTTGTCAACACTAAGAAACTTTGGTTTGGGCAAAAGGAGCTTAGAAGAACGAATACAGGAAGAGAGCAGGTTCCTCACAGGTGCTATTGAAAATGAGAAAGGTAACAATACATTAGCTATGCTCAAAAATTGTATGATATTTCATTGCAGAGATGTAGCTTTTCCTGAGCTGCAAGGATATTACAGAAAGTCAGTAGAAAGTTGCACTCTGGCACATATGATATAAGGTGCATATACCTTTAGCGAATTCAAAATTAATATGGAACACACACACACACACACCATTTAATGTTATTTGAGAATCTTGTTTTGGGGTGGTGGATACTAAAAAGTTGTACCTCTGCCCATGTAGTTTTAATTTATAGGTGCTGCTGGAAAAGTCCATTCATATGTGTAGATCAGTGGTTCTCAACTTTATTTTGACCAGGGACCCCTTTGACCAGGGACCACTCTCCAACATTAGTAACAAAGGGTTATGGATCAGTTTTTGGTCAAGTTTAGATTTGGGTTGCGGTGCTGATTCAGAAAATTGCATTGGACAGCTCAAGTTTCAGATACAGAACATATGCCATGGTCAGCGGCAGAGAAGGAAAGGCAGGCAGTTACAGGTCAGAAATAAAATAAAAGGAGCAGAAATAAAATAAAATAAAATAAAATAAATAAAGAGGAAGGAGGCTTGCTGACCAAATTTTTATCCCAACAACCCACTGGCGGTCCATGGCACATGGGTAAAAACCACTGGTGTAGATAATATCTCTCATTAAAACCATCTGATGCTTTGCCACAATCCCTGTACAAATTCTAACAGACTTTCTATTGCTGTTGTGTTCCTTCTTGTCATTTCTGACTTACAGCCACCCTAAGGTAAATCTATTGCTAACTTTTCTTGGCCTTTGACATCCTCTAAGGAAAATAAAATGTAACTTGCCCAACATCATTCAGTAGTTTCCATGGCTGAGCAGAGATTTGAACCCTGTCTCTGAGTCCAGTATTCAAATTACTATACCCCAATGCTCCTCAATATAGATAGATACTTGCTTGAGAATAAAGTTCTGGATAATGTCCTGCCCACTGGTTCTCAAGTTTAAATAATTAGAGACCACATCACATGGAAGTCTTTAAACCAGGGGACAGTGGGGAAAGCTATTGGGCAGCAGGGGAAACTGTAGTTAAGTGCCCTGCATCACCCACTTTCCCATCATACAAGAGAAAATGTTACTGCCTGGGTTCCCCTCATGCTTTCCCCCACTTAGTCAATAAGAACATGGGTAACTCCCTGTGTTCTCAGGGCTGCATCCTACTACGCTTCCAGGATGGAGTCCTGTTGCAAGCAGCCTTGTGCCATCAGCTCCACCTCCCATGTGATGAGGTCATTATCTACTATCTTCAAAAGTCTGAAATTTAAATTATGTATTAATAGTAGTTCATGAGAGTATGTGCTGTATGTTGTTTTAAAGATTATTTAGTAATTTTAACATTATTTTTACATAATATTTTTATTTAATTCTTTCTCAACTTTTCTAAAATACAATTTTAATTTATGGTAATCTTATTTTAAATTACTAGAAGTCATCTTTATTTCCATTTCAGGTCATAGACAGAGTACACATGGAATAAAAATAAAATAAAAGGTTAAGGAAAAGCAATAGTGTAGAATGGCAGGGTTGCAAGAATAGGCAGTAGTAGGATCGTGAGACACAGATTCATAAATCAACACTAATGAAGGGAGGTGTTTTATCGAGGCTGCTCAATGTGGTATATATCCACTATGAATGAAAATGAGACTGAAATAAAATAGCAGGTTCGTGTAATAAAGGCCTTTATTGTATATACTCGGGGGGAAATCTAGATATTTTATTCAAAAAATCAGAGTCACTTGATCTGCAAGTTAGTGTATGCACTGTACCTTAGCTCTTGCCAAAAGGAATCCTCTTATAGCTTAGCCTTGGGAGAACCTAAAAGAAGTACATTGCCACTGAGCTGTTTCTGGCCATTTTCAATACTTGGGGGAAAATAAACCAGTGGCTGCTGGTTCCTGATGTGGTGATGGCTCTTTCTCCTCTTCACAAAATATCTCTAAGCTCCTCTATGTGACATAGTGAAATCCATCATTCTGGACCAAAAACCATCCTCACTTACATACGAGGTTAACTTATGTATGGACGTTGTTTTTGTAGAAATCGATCAACACTGGTACACCCCACTGCTAGTTTAAATGCATTTGCTCATGCTTGTTTCATTATAAAATTCCTCATCTTTTCTGATGTATTTTGTAGCATAAAAAAAGGGTAATCTTTCTCATTCGTCCTCTGCCAACATTGTTTTTTCTCTCCAGGGCAGCCATTTGACCCCCACCATGAAATTGACAATGCTGTTTCAAATATCATTTGTTCTATCACTTTTGGGAACCGCTTTGATTACCATGACAGTCAGTTCCAGAAATTGTTGCATTTGGTTTATGAAGCAGGAGCCATCCATCAAAGTATTTGGGCTCAGGTAAGGCCTGTTTGTGATCTTATGGGCAGCAAGGGTTCCCTCTTAGCTTTTCACCAAGTGAATCAGTGATTTTGATGGGACTGAGAGAAAGACTTTTCCCGTATATTTTTAAGATGCTAGCAAGTTGGATAATCTGTACCTAAGCCATTTAGGGTTTTATAGGTGATGTAATGAGTAGTGGATTGTCATCCGTTTTCTTGTTTTTCTGTCCAGATCATCCAGCTCTGCTTGCATCCAGTTCACAATTCTAGCAGTATATCTAATGATGGGGATAGCCCAGGTGTTAATAGCCTTGATTGTATTTCTGCCATTTAATTTGCTCTTCATAACCTTTCTGACTCTTTGGACATATTCTTTGCTAACGACATTTTTCACATGCCCATGCTTGATATTGTCCAACTGTATGGTTTGACTTATTATTATTATTATTATTATTATTATTATTATTATTATTATTACATGGTTTGCATCCATGTTTCCTAAAGGATGATCTTCTCCCATACAATCGGCCCCATACACTTTGGTGTTCTGGGGCGCATCTGCTCCAACCAACCAGAACTCGACAGGCAACCACAACCCAGAGGACCTTTTCATTGGCCACCCCAAGGCTGTGGAACGACCTCTTGGTAGAGCTCCTACAACTAAATCAGCTGTCGGAATTTAAGACACAAGTGAAAACCTGTATCTTCTGGCAGGCCCACCCAGACAGTCTTTAAACATGAACATGAATTTTAATGCATGTCCTTTGTTTAATCTCTTTTTTGTCTGTTTAATATGTATTTCATGGAGATACATTTTGGTATGTAACTTTTCTGGAGGTACATTTTAGTGTGTGTATTTGTAGTGGTTTTGCTATGTTTATGTATTTTAATTGTTTTGAAACCCACTTTGAGCTATGAGGAGAGGCAGGTAAAATGATGATGATGATGATGATGATGATAAGGTATATTTTATATTTATTTTAGATTTATTTGTTTAATTTACTTCCAATGAATTAACTAGGACCCCAACCTATTATATTGCACTCATCCCCATTATTAATAGTGTTAAAATTATTTTTCATTTGTAGTCACTAGAGGAGGGTGAGGCATTGGAGTTTCTTGGCCCTCGCCTCCCTCCACCCTCAGGCCAGGCTTCTACTGGCATCAGGATAGGGCCTCGCCTCTCCTGATGCCAAGAGAAGGGCAAGGCAAGTGGGGGATGAGTGGATTTTGAGCCACCTCACCCACCACATGCTTTTTCTCTAGGGTCGCGCTCCTCCCAACAGGGCCACTCACACCATCCTTATACCAGGAGGGGAACCCAAGGAAAGCATGCAGCAGGCTGAGAGCATGCCACATACCAGGACTGGAAAGGCACCTCTGAACCAATCTCACACTCTAGAGTTCAGTATAAAAACAAAGCAGTTTATTAAAAGATAAATGAAACCTCACCAAAAATAATGTAAGAATTTAAAAGTCATACAAAATATAGTCCATGTAAAAAGGTGACAATCCAGAAGACCAAGGTACAGACAAAACCTTTCAAACTGGAGTCTTGGCAAGCATAATAATCCTGAGGATCAAAGGTACATGACAGGCATAGCAAAGATCCAAAAAACTATATGAGTCCATGAAACCACTTGAATCTAAGAGCAATACAAGAAGCCATAAAAAACACTTGATATTCAAAACATGAGTCCAGGAAAAACCACATAGGAAAATCCAAGACTTGGGTCCATGAATCTTGAAACAAGAGAGAGGAATGTAGGCTTCTTCCCTTTACCTAGACATTGATTCCTTTGAATATTCACTTCAAATCAACCCTCCTTTATACTTAAGAAATTATGTCTTTTTCCTTGAGAACTCTGAGGAGGGCCCCTCTTAGATAACAGTCTCTGAGAACGGCGCCTTTCTTCGGCCACCTGTTTCAGCTGACAAGTTTCTTTCCTTCTATCTAACTCAGGGGAGTCAGATGGATCTACATCTCCAATTAACACATTCTGATCAAATTCCGACCTGGGTTCTCTTGGGAAAGCTAGCCCAGGCCTGTCAGCCTCTGAATCTGTCTCTAACTGAACATCTCCTGTTGACCTAACAATCCCAGAACCCTCAGTCCCATCAGGGGCAACACCAGATTCCTGCCCAGAATCCCCATTCTCAGGCTCCTGTGGGTCTGCAGAAGCTTGTTCACTGTTCTCTGATATCTCAGGCAATGAAACAATAACATTCTGGACCACAACAGAGCACTCCAGAAGGCTCCCAACCATACCTACCTCCCTTGTCCTTTTGGCATAAGGGCATGGCAAACAATGGATGGGGAAAATTTGGAGGACTGGGCATAAGCATCCAGAGGACTGTGTCCAGCCCATGGGCCTTAGTTTGCTTACACTTCTCTAGGTTCAGGGTTCTATGTTCTTGGTTTATTTTATTTATCATATCAGAAGCCAACCAATATATTTGAAAAAACACAAAGTTTAAAACTTGGCATTCTATTAAATGTCCTTTGACCAGTAGCTGGCCACTTGGAGTGCCTCTGGTGTTCCTATAAGAAGGTCCTCCTTTGTGCATATGGCAGGGCCCAGGCTGCATTGTAATAGGTGGTCTGTGATTTGCTCTTCTCCACACTTGCAAGTTGTAGACTCCAGTTTATAGCCCCATTTCTTAAGGTTAACTCTGCATCTCGTGGTGCCATAGCGCAGTCTGTTCAGCGCCTTACAAGTTATCCAGTCTTCTGTGTGCCCAGGAGGGAGTATTTTATTAGGTACCAGCCATGGATTGAGGTGCTGGGTTTTAGCCTGCCACTTTTGGACACTTGCTTGCTGAGGTGTTCTTGCAAGTATCTCTGCAGATCTTAGAAAATTATTTCTTGATTTAAGGCACTGGTGTGCTGGCTGATATCCAAACAGAGAATGGGCCAGTGATGTCACTGCCTTGGTCCTTTCTTGGTGTTTATTCCACATTTTTGAGGTTAGCTTTAAGAACATCTTTAAATCTCTTTTGCTGTCCACCAACATTCCTTTTTCCATTCTTGAGCTGCTTTGAGGGACAGTGATCAGACATTTGGACAACATGGCCAGTCCAGCTAAGTTGATGGTGGAGAATAATTACTTCAATGCTGGTTTACTACTTCCAGAATGCTGACATTTTTTTTCCTGTCTTCCCGAAAGATTTGCAAAACTTTCAAAGGCAATGCTGACGGAATTGTTCCAGAAATCAAGAGTGATGTTTAGAGATGGTCCATACTTCAAAAGCATACAACAGAATCGGGAGAACATTAGTTGTTTAAACAAGCATCTTTATGTCCTAACAAATGTGCCAATCGTTGAACACTCTTCTTCATTTGCAAAAATGCTGCACTCACAGAGCTCAGACAGTGTTGTATTTCAGCATCAATGTCATTTTTTGTGGAAAGGTGGCTACCTAGGGAACAGAAATGGTCAACATTTTCTAGCATTACACCATTAAGTTTTATTTCTGGACTCCCACATGCAACCACTGGAAATGGTTCTGCTTCATCAGATGGGACCCATGGGAGTCCGACTTTGAAGTGTGTAGAAACAGAAGAGGAAAAGAGTCTGATATTGTCTCTTTCTGCTGACTGCTAATTCCATTGCAACAGACTATGCAACTTTGAGGGAATACTCTCCAAAGGTTTCCTTATTTTCTCTCCTGCCCATCATCTAATTTTTGTTTTTGTCTTCCAGCTGTACAATATTTTTCCAGCTCTCATGAAGCAATTGCCTGGACCCCATCAAACTATTTTCAGAAACCAGGAACAATTGAAAAACTTTGTGAGAAAAATAATCAAAAAGCACCAAGAAAACTGGAATCCACTTGAAACAAGAGATTTCATTGATGCTTACTTAAATGAAATGGCCAAGGTAATAATATTTTTTTTTAAAAAAAAATTAATTTCTTCATACAGATAACAAAACAATACAATCTAAAAGATAACATCAAAAACTGTTTAATACTTTGGGTGATTTCTAGTTCTTTCGATGTTAGATTCTTATGGAGAATTTCTGTTTACCTAAGTTAATTTCAAGCTCTGAGATTTCCCCAAATTTCTTTATTAATTTGACCAGTGAACTTAGCGACTTTTTCACCTCACTTAAAATTATCATGGCGTCGTCCGCATAAAGGTTTAATTTTTTTTCTTATTTTCCCGACTTCTATCCTTTCATAGTTTGGTCCTGTCTAATTAAATTTGCTAAAGGTTCAATGGTCAATGCAAATAATATTGGGGAGAGTGGGCATCCTTGTTTAGTTCCACTCTTAATATTAATTTGTCTCGAATGGAGCCCCTGGTGGCGCAGTGGGTTAAAGCCCTGTGCCGGCAGGACTGAAGACCAACAGGTCACAGGTTCGAATCCGGGGAGAGGCGGATGAGCTCCCTCTATCAGCTCCAGCTCCTCATGCGGGGACATGAGAGAAGCCTCCCACAAGGATGATAAAACATCAAATCATCCGGGCGTCCCCTGGGCAACGTCCTTGCAGACGGCCAATTCTCTCACAACAGGAGCAACTTGCAGTTTCTCAGGTCACTCCTGACACAACAAAAAAAAATTGTCTCGAATCAAACCCATTTACATTTATGACTGCCTTATTTCCGCTGTATATCTCTTTTATTACTTTGCATATTTTTCCCCCATTCCACTTGCCTCACATATTTTATTCAGATATTTATGGTTTATTGAGTCAAATGCTTTACGAAAGTCAAACTTTACTATAAGCAGTTTGGATCTATTAACTGTGGCGTGATTTAGAGTGTTTAGAATGATCCTGATAGGGTGGGCAAGACAAATTCACTTCTTAACTTTTAGGTGAAGGTGGACAGACACATAATCTAAGACACTTCAAATATCAATGCTATTTTAATGCCTTCCAAGTTGCGTCTTTAAAATCACATAGTATGAGGGTATAAGAGGGATGGAAATATATGTACAGTGCATGCACATGAAAACGTATCATCTAGAGAGCTGCATTGTTTATGTGGTGCCAATTGTCCACCACTAATAGATCATCATTCGGCTATTATGTTTCAGAATCAACAATTTGGGAACAGAGCTGGGAACCTTTGGCCTGCATAAGAATTTCCATCATCTCTTAGCATTTGCCATGCTGCCAAAGGCTTCTGGGAATAGAAGTCCAAAACAGCTGGGTGTTTTATGTCATCTGCACTCACATGTGTTTTAAAATACCTTCTCTAGGCCTTGAAGTCCCTATGTTCATTCTTATTTCAATCTTCCATAATTACCAAATTTGATTTGATCCTAAGCTTTCTTTAGGAAGAGAGAAATTACAGAGATTGGAAAACATGTGACAAATTGACAGATACCACTGAGAGTAAAATAATGATTTCACTTAAAATTCAGATATTTAGATATTCCTTCTTACTTTCCTTTTAAGGAAAATGTTTCTTCCAGTTTCCATGAGGAAAATCTTCTACAGTCAGCAATAGATCTGTTTATTACTGGAACAGAAACAACATCTACAACCTTGCGCTGGGCTTTGCTGTACATGGCTGTTTATCCAGAAATTCAGGGTAAGATTGGATTTTTTTTCTGTCCCAATCTACATCTTACTTTGTAAAAGGAGCTAATAGTCCTCAGTTTCCAGGCTGTTGTGATAACTGAATGCCACTTTAAAGAGCTTTCTTATAGTGACTCAGGAGGAACAGGATAATCTGAAAGTAAGATAAGTGAATTTAGTTTCATGGTTAATCTTGGGTTATTTCTCAAGCAATATAAAGAATGTCTTAAGCATTTCGCTGCAAAATTTTGTTGTTCTTGCTTTTCACCCCTCTACACAGAGAAGGGGAAGGTTCTTATCTTGACAAGAGCTTATACATGAGTATAGAGGGTATGTGTTTTACTCAGACCTATAAAATATGCATGGTGTAGCTCCAGCACTCTTGACACTGTCCTGTATTTCTCGGGGAAATCAATGCTTGCCACAATGTTCACGTTGACTTTTTTGAACTGACAGTAAATATTATTTTTAGGAAGGGTTCAGTCAGAAATAGACTCTGTGATTGGCCAGTCTCGCCCCCCAGCTATGGCTGACAAGGACAACCTGCCTTACACAAATGCAGTTATTCATGAAATTCAAAGAATAAGTAACATCCTGCCGTTAAATGTTCCTCGACTGGCAACTAATAATACAGAGATAGCTGGGTTTCGTGTGCCCAAGGTAAGGAAATGTATCTGCTATATCTTTGTTTCCCTCCCCATTTCCCTTTCCCAGAAACTAAGCCTAGTTTTAATTCTGAATTACATCACACAACTTGTCAGTGATGAGGATAGTTCCATTGTGTTGGTCAAATCATAAGTTAGAGCCATCTTGGGGGCTGAAGCCCCACTGCAGGCATCAGACAGTGTTGCCTGTGGCTCTGCGCCCAAGATCACTACTGCTGGAGTCCTCCCGGAGCATAGAAATGACATGTCAGGAGGTGGGAGAGAGAGAGAGAGAAAATTGGTCTTTGTCTCTCACTGCACCCCCATCCCCTGTCTTTGGCATGTCATTTCTATGCACCAGAAGGACTCCAGCAATATCTTAATGGCAGCTGGGTAAGTTTTTCTTACTTTAAAGGACTTATTTTTAGAGGCTTTGGGGTGGTTCCATGCCATCCCTTTAGTTAATGGGATAACATGGGGACATCCCCACCAAGAAATTCCTGGTTTTGGAGGGTGGAGATGGGGATTCAAATCCACACCAAATTGGGTTGTAAAAACCCGCTTTGGCACAGATTTGAGTGTTGTCTGGAAGCACCTTCTGACTCCCTTACCACTCCACTGGTTTTCTTGAGGCTGAGAATGGCTGATAAATCAAAAAAATCATAATCATAATTTTTTTTATTTATACCCAACTTTATATCTCCTGAAGGAGACTCAAAGTGAATTACAATTAAAAGTATGACCACATAATTTAAAATATGCAAATATGCAAGCATTTGGAGCCCTCGATGGTGCAGTGGGTTAAAGCACTGAACAGCTGAACTTGTTGACCGAAAGGTCACAGGTTCAAATCCGGGGAGCGGCGTGAGCACCTGCTGTTAGCCTCAGCTTCTGCAACCTAGTAGTTCAAAAACATGCAACTGTGAGTAGATTAATACGTACCGCTCCAGCGGGAAGGTAACGCACTCCTTGCAGTCATGCCGGCCACATGACCTAGGAGGTATCTACGGACAACACCGGCTCTTCGGCTTAAAAATGGAGATGAGCACCACACCCCAGAATCAGATATGACTGGATTTCATGGCAGAGGAAAGCCTTTACCTAACCTTATGCAAGCATTAAAACAGAATTAAGCATTAAAACAGAATTAGACAAAACAGTATTGAAATTCGTATGTTTAAATCCATTAAAACATATACAAAGCTAAACATCATAGTACCCCCTTACTTTTAGTGTGCTGCCGGAGGGACAGCAGGGAAGGGGCCATCCGGGCTTCCCTGGGTAGAGAGTTCCAGAGTCATGGGGCAGCCACCAAGAAGGCCCGCTCTCTTGTTCCCACCAACCGAGCCTGAGATAGAAGTGGGCCCGATAGAAGGGCCTCTCTTGATGATCTCAGGACCCAGGCAGGTTCATACAAGGGGATGCGGTCAGCCAAATAGCCTGGACCTGAACCATCTTGGGCTTTAAAGTTCATAGCCAGCTTCACCTCAAGAATTTCAAAAAATAGTGGAGACCTGGGTATGGCTCTCTCAAACCCCTCTCTGACTTTCTAACCATTTCACAGGTTCTCCTGCAAACTTTTTATAATGGGCTGTATCAATGGAAAGTCTGTGACTTATCCCCCCATCCAGAAGATATGTTTTGTCAATGTCTGGAGAAACAGATTTACTTTCACGTTTAGAAGGCTTGTTGTATTGTAAACTCAATGTTTCTATGTTTTCCTTTACAGGGAACTATTTTAATCTGCGACATGACTTCAGTGTTGTTTGACAAAGATGAATGGGACACCCCCAAAAAGTTTAATCCCAATCATTTCTTGAGTAATGGCCAATTCAGGCTTAAGGAAGCCTTCATACCATTCTCTGCAGGTAAGAGTAGGGGAAGGAATATCAACGTATTTTTCAAAAGTTCTGCCTGCTTACTTTTCAATAAAAAGAAAAACTCATGTGAGGCTTGAAGGTTCCATCCTACATCTTTCCCAGATTATGCTAATTGGCTAAGAACAAAGATTAAACATGTTGCAAGTTTAAAATCCGTGATTAAAACTGGCTGGGTAGACCAGCCAGAAGAGATAGGGTTTTAGATGGTTTTTAAATTCCGAGAACTCATTTAGCTGTTAGAGCTCTTCCAGCAGTCTTAGGGTAGCTGATGAAAAGGTCCTCTGAGTGATGGTTGCCAGATGGGTTCTTGCAGGCTAAAGTAGACATCCCCCTCAGTGTTTGGGGCGGATTATAGGGAAGGTGATCCTATAGGTAACCTGGACTCAAACCATGTAGGGCTTTATACCTTATACTTTGCCTGGAAACTAATAGATCAACAAGTGTGCACAAGTGATATTTTGTGCATCATGTTGGCCACATTCATCATGTGCATCAGATGCATATTTGCAAATCCAATAGCATTGTCTTCTGCAGCCTTGCTGTTATTTGAGTATTCTGCATGAGACAAAAATGGCTAGCTGTATCAATTGAGGAATACATGCTATAAAAAGACTTAGTCGATTAACAGAGGGAACCCAAAAATCTTTCTGCAGGGCCACCAGAATTAAAGAACTGATGATTGAATGGGCTTCCACCAAAATTAAAATCGTTGTTTGAGATTTAAACGGAGTGTGCTGAAAGTACATTGAAATTGTTTGAATTCGAACTCGGGGCACAGTAACATGGAGGGTATAAATTCCAATGTCTTTCTAATAGTGCTGCCACCAATTATAAAATATTCTTCCCCAGTCTTGATATGGGGATTCTTGGCCAGAGAGACACACAGGAGCACTGGTTGTTTTAACAATAAAGAAAGATGTTTATTTGTATTTTCAGAACAGGCAATAAATTGTAATGGTTGCAGAGATGTATGGAGCTTAATGGTTACGTGGCATAGTTCATTGCTTAAAACTTCAGCTTACAAATTAACTTTCCAAGTTCACAGGAATCTAGTAGACTACTGCTAACTAGAATCTAGTCTTCAAACAGACTTTTCCCGGGTCTGTTCTAACCTATTATCAAACTACTTTTCAACCACAACCGCTTACTGAACTTCACTAACTAACTCCTGGCTTCGATGCTTCCAACCACTCTCTCTCACTCCCTTCCTCCAACTCTACTATTCCCCAACTGACACTTTCCAACTGTCAGAATTCAAAAATTCCACTGGTTCGTTTTTTTTCTACACTCGACCAAGCTCAGCTCACTTTCTCTCAGGTAATCAAAATGGTTCTCCACATTTCCCTGGGCTGCCTTCAAGCTCCGCCCCTTTTTAGAAATGTCTCTAACCTAAAATGGCTGCCTCCAACTTCCATACAAAATGGATGCCAGCTATTGGGCCTATTTCTGAGCTAACCCTGGTCTTCTAAGGTATGGAAATTCATCACACATGCCATGCATAAGACACCAAGAGGATTCTAGCCATATTTCTGCAATACAAATATGGAATCTGGGCTGAAATGCTATTGTTAATCTCAGCAAGAGTAGATCATTGGGTAAAAATCTTTGTTTCCCGTGAAATTTAAAGATATTTTAAAGGTATTTTGCTCTGGTTTACAATAGTGACTTGCCAAATTATGAAAACATCTCATAAGTTTTCTGTGTCCATTTTTTCTTCTCTTCCAGGAAAGAGAGCCTGCCTTGGAGAACGGTTGGCTCGGATGGAACTTTTCCTTTTCTTCACAGCCTTGGTTCAGAAGTTCTCTTTCCAGGCTCCAAAAGGCGTGAAGCTAAGTCTTGACTTCAAGATGAACATTACACTGAGCCCAAACGAATACCATATATGTGCCATCTCGCGTTAAAAGTATTCCATATTGCTGTCAAAATATGTAGGGTTAGGCTATAATAACAGGGCTATTAGACCCTGTAGAATTAACACAAATTAACTTTTTTTAGAATGCAAATATTTTATTAAACTTACCAACAATTTTAAGTCTTTGTTGTTGTTTTTGGTCTACAAATACTACATAAAGGTTTCCTGGTCATGCTGTCTCTTCAGAAGCTTTTTCAGACTTGGGCCTTCCTACTAATAGCACTCTGAACTCCACCAAAGATGGAATTGGACCAGACTTGGCACACAGAGCCCCCGTGATCAGTCAAAAATACTGGAGCTCTTTGGGGAAAAATTCACCTTGATTTGGGTGAATTGTAGTTCACCTACACCCAGAGAGCTCTGTGAACCCTCACTGATGGATGAGGACCAAACTAGGCACACATACCTGATATGTTGAAATTTGATTACTGGAGAGGTTTGGGGGGAACTGACCTTTCTGGGAGTTGTAGTTCACCCAAAACCAGAGAAACTGTGACCTTCAACAATGATGGACCTGGTTTGAACTTGGCACACAGAATTCCCATGACTAACTCAACCTACTGGAGGGTTTTGAAGGGACTGACTTACCATAGTGGGAGTTGTAGTTTACCCTACAGTCAGAGAGCATACTGAAACCCACCAATGCAGCATCTACAGCAAACTTACCCAACATAGCCAACTTTAAGTACATATAGTAGTATACAGTAAAGACAATAGAAAAGAGGAAGAGCTCATCACAGGAAGATTGGCACAGTCAAGGAAGCCATGCCCCTGAGTTTGCAATACCTGAGCAGGGCTATAAGTAAAAGGATATCTAATTAGCAGGGCTGCCATGAAGCAAAGCTGATTTGACAGCACATAATAACAACTCCAAATGTATTTTCCCCAAGCTGTGCATAGCACAGCATGTCATCTGGGCTCTGTATGAGCCGATAACATTGAAAACAAACCAATGACATAACATCACACAATGACGCAATTAAAATCAATGGCAGGGCCAAATGTAATAATTAAGGATAAAAATGTGCTGGGCGTGACCAGGTGGAGTGTTTGGAGGGGGATGGGCAAGCAGATATCCTAGATCTCTGATAAAGTGCGTTGGGACATAATGCTAGGAGTTTCCGTATTCTGGGAAGGCACACTGGAACAACCACGTTTTCAAGCTCCTCCTAAAGATTGCTAAAAAAAAACCACAATGAAAGTACGCTTTATTCTCATTTTCTGGAAAGAGGACATACATTTATCAATGTCAAGTTTTTCATTATAGAAAAAATCCACACTAAGCCACACATGGAATTAAGCCACTAAGAATTATCTTTTGCAAAGGGAAGCTTTCTGGATTTTTAAGTTAAATACAGTGTTTCCTACTGGTCTTAATGATAGACTGGATCTCAACTGTTTTTTGTAATAGGCCCCATTATCCACCTTATCTGCTTGGAATTTACATTTCAGCTGACTGTCTGCAATTAGCCCTGCCTTTAAATCCTCACTTCTGTGTTCTTGCATTGCTCACTATCGAGAACTAAACTGCAGGGCCAGCTTCATACTGTAGATAATGTAAGTAATAACATGCATGTAATCTATCTTATTGGAATGTATATAATTACTTTATTGGGCTGATATGAGCGGGGCATAAATAATGCAAATAAATAAATAAGTATTGAATGTTTGCTTTGGGTGCCTTTTTCGACATATCTATTATGTTGTTTGTCCCATTTAGGGATTTATTGTGAAGTCCCTCAAAACAAGGCATCTCAACCCGGGGATCCTTGTAGGACAGTATTTTGAACTATATGGACATTATTTTGGACTTCAGTTTACTTTCTCAAGGACTACTCCAGTGTTCAATTCATCACTTCAAAGACTGTATAAATATTTTCTTAATACTTACTATTTGTTGTGAGAGTTAAAACAAAAGAGTGAAGATGCTCACTACCATCACAAGAAAAAGGAATATATATCATTTGGAAGAGTGAATGTATAACTCTCAAGTCTCGAGAAAACTCTAGAGGGAAATTACTTAGTAGCATTTAGACTTATACCCTATGCATTTTCTTTGTTATATTTATGTGCAGTTTAAACCAATTTACACAGTTAATGTTAACATAGCTCTGTGCAGATAACAGTTTACAACTTGCGTTTTGCTTTCTCCATTACACAGAAGAAAGTTTCAGTGCCCTGCTCCCACCACCACCATGCCAATTGGATCTAATGAGGACACGGGAAGCCTCCTATGTTCTCTAGGCAGCATCCTAGGATGTTTCCAGAACCCCACTGGAGGTGTCCATGTATCGTATGATGAGCTTCACCAAGCTCCATCTTAGAAGTGTTCTAGGTTGCTTTCCGAAGTCAATGTGATGAGATCAGGCATGTCGCCAGGGGGGGGGGGGGGGGGCTTGAGGGGCTTCAGCCCCCCCCCCCCCGAAATTCTCATGGTGGTTCGCGAAAAGGCCTTACTGGTGCATTATTTAAACTGTTATGTTTATTCATATCATGATCTGATCACCATACTCAATATATCCCATATGCATGGGGGTATTGGGGTAATGATACAAAAGGTTTGCTAGGCTAGACCCTCTTTCACTCAGACTCAGCCCCCCCCCCCCCGAAACTCAGCCCCGCCTTCAAAACCCCCCCTGAAAAAAATTCAGCCCCGCCCAAAACGAAATCCTGGCTACGGGCCTGGATGAGATCCTTACTTGGAATCAAGTTCTACTGAATTTAGTAGGACTGACATATGAGGAGACCTGGATAGGCCCACACTGTGATATAACAGCAACAAGAATAGCTGGATGGAAGTAATACTTCAGTTTAATAAACCACATATTTTAGTTCAGTTTTAATAAAATGCAAAATCTGAACTCTAGCTTCAGGGAAGAAGAGCAATTCTTTGTGATCCAAACTGTTGTCTGCAGTTGTAAAGCAAAATTCCCACATTTCATAATACAGTAGGACAAAAATTATCTGTAAGTGAGATTTCACAACTGATACTTCAGGAGTGTGATTTAATGTTAACAATAATCTTGTAAAAAGGTCAATCTGGAATACCAGTTAATCATTAATATTTGTTATTATTTCTTGGAAATTACAAGAAGAATACTTGCAGATTTCATATTGGAGAGATCAACTCATAGAAGTAACTGGTTGCAAATACACAATATAGCACCTGTATCCATGTTTGTGGGCCTCACTAGGTTGTCAAGTTTGATACTTTGAGATCGTCCGGGGAGGCCCTGCTCTCGATCCCGCCTGCCTCACAGGTACGCCTGGCAGGGACGAGAGACAGGGCCTTCTCAGTGGTGGCTCCTTGGCTGTGGAACACCCTTCCCGTGGACATCAGACTGGCTCCTTCCTTGATGATATTCCACAGGAAACTAAAGACTTGGCTGTTCAAGAAGGCGTTTGAACAAGAAGTGCAATAATTGGTAATGACGACAGGAATGGAACAACGGAAAATGATACTGGATTGTGGTTTAATGATGAGACGACGTGAATGGCTTTTTGTATTACTGATTTTGTTGATATTTCTGATGATGATGTCTTGGTTATTGCTAGATTGATATTTTAGATTGTGTCTTGAATTTGAACCTTGTTCTCTCTATGTTGTACACCGCTGTGAGTCGCCCCCGGGCTGAGAACAGCGGTCTATAAGCAAAGTAAATAAATAAATACTGTGTTATGCTTCCTGTCCAAAGCAGTGAAAATATAGGGTTAAATATGATCTACAGGTATCTACAGGAGGTCTTCGAAGATATCCCACATGGACACAGAAGTTGTACTGTAATTACTTCTTGTTCACCACTAAAAAAGGCATAATAAGATTACATTACAACAAAAAAAATGTGTAATTTTACTAAATGCTGGAAGAAGAAAATCACGTGTCAAATCGTGACTTCCAGCATGGCTTCCCTTGCTGCCTTCTGCTCTGATATGAGCACTAAGGCACTGATAGATAGAAGCTCCTTCACACTGGTGCCCTATTTGTGGCATATGCAGGCATGCATTCTTATTATGCACATATATGTTCTCTGAAGAGTGTTGCAGAACAAAGAGACCTTCTTTGTGCCAAGGTCACTCTCCTTGCATAGTTAACCAATTAGTGGTTGGTGTACTCTTTCTAAAGCCATTGACTCACCGCAAAGAAAGGTCCACAGGGAGCACTGGGTTATATTTCTGTGGTTGGAACTTTATGTTCCAACAAGCTAATGCAGGATCAAGATACTTATTTTTTTTTAAATGTAAGTAGTTTTTTTTTTTTTTTAGAAATGGAAAACTAAAAACATCATTATAATGCAACTATAACAGCAGGCAATTATTTCAATCTTAAAACAACCCATTGAAAGATCACTGTTCAAGTTGTAAAGTAGAAAGAAGAACATCCAACCACAAAAGAGCTTTCTCTCTCCTCCCTCTTCAACATATTTAAAACAGAAAAACCCCTTTCATGTTGCAAAATCAGGCAACCTGAGTCAGAGAGATACCAGTGAGTTCTAGCTTGACAAGATCAGCTGAGTTCGATCATGTTCCACTGCTTTGCTGTCTTTTGGGAGTCTTTATCCCTGAAAATTGTTCTTGTGTTCTTTGCTACATTTCTTATTGTTGCTGACTATGTAAGACGGAGACATTCCAGGGACTTCCCTCCAGGGCCCATGCCTCTTCCTTTTCTGGGTAACCTGCTTCATCTTGATGCCACGAAGCCTCATCTCTCTATACAAAAGGTAAGTAGGAAAACCATTCTGAGCACCCAGATAATGTCTATTTCCTTTAAGCCCACCTGAAGGCATCTCCACAAAGGAAATAGTTCTGAATACTGCTTCATGTTGGTTTGTGCTGTCAAGTAGGCTTTGATGTATGATGACCCTATGAAAACAAGCCTTTCAAAAGAAAATTTTATTAACTGCAATGTTTGTTCTTGTAAAATTAGGGCTGCAGATTCCTTGATTCAGTCAATCTTCCTGCAAATGTAGTTTTCATATCTCCTGCTGTTCATTTCTCATTTTAAAATGAAACAATTGAAAATCAAGCTCTGGGTTCTGGACTTTTAAAAGAATGACATAAGGTCATAGAAGGGCAGAGAAGAAAGGCAGAAGTTTGGAACATTTGTCATGAACACTTGAAAAAGCATTTAAAAGGTTCTTTTATTTGGGTTGTAGGTTTTTTCGGGCTATATGGCCATGTTCTAGAGGTATTCTCTCCTGACGTTTCGCCTGCAGCTATAGCAAGCATCCTCAAACGTCAGGAAAGAATGCCTCTAGAACATGGCCATATAGCCCAAAAAAACCTACAACAACCCAGTGATTCTGGCCATGAAAGCCTTCGACAATACGTTCTTTTATTTCATTCACAATGAGAAAGAGTATACAACAGAGCAATGCAGAGAAAGGAAGTAGACACACCAACTATATATTCCATTAGGGTACACAAAGGGAATATTATATTTCTATTCAGCATTCACAGACATAAACATTAATTCATCATCATGCATGTGTGTTGGCCTGGTGTGGGATTCCTGTGAGAGCATAGCCTTTCTGCTGGTGTACCGTGCGCCCAGCGCACCAGCGGACAGCCTATCCCAGCTGCTTGAGACTGTGTCGGAGTGGTCCCTGAGGTTCCCCAGACTTATCGTCTTGGGGGATTTCAATATCCACGCTGATGCTGATTCTTGTTCATTAGCGGCTGTGGACCTAGTGTCTACCATGGAGACACTAGGACTCTCCCTCTGTACTACTGGGCCCACGCATCGGGCGGGGCACACGTTAGATTTGGTTTTCAGCGCAGGAATTCAAGTGACCCAAGCCTCCACAATAAAGGTTCCATGGTCGGATCACTGCGCCCTCAGAGTCCGGTTGGAGCATGCCTACCCACGCTGCCAGCGCGCCGAGCCAATTTGGGCTCGCCCAAGGAGACTTATGGAACCCAGTAGGTTCCAGAATGCTCTGAGGGATCTGGAGCCTGCCAGCGACTCGATCGATGTGCAGGTGGACACATGGAACATCAGGCTATCCAATGCACTCGACGAGATCGCCCCTAGACGCCCTCTCAGACCCCGCCGAAATCGGTCTTGGTTCACCGAGGAACTTCGACTGATGAAGCGGGAAAAGAGACAGCTGGAGGGCGTGTGGCGAGAACTCCGTGACAGAGCATCGAGATCAGCTTATGAGGCATTCAGGGAATCCTATGAGCATGCTATCACTGAGGCAAAGCGAGTATATTATGCTTCTTTGATAACGTTTGCTAGCTCACGCCCGGCAAAATTGTTCAAAATAATTCGATCTCTAACGACCGTTCCTACCATCCCAAAAAGTGGTAATCAGGCCCCTCCAGCCGAGGTTTTTCAGAGCTATTTTGCAGACAAGATCTCGCTACTTCGCCGGGACCTCCCTGCCACAACTGATACAGTGAGAGAACTTGAGACCCCATGGCCACTTGCTGGGCCCATCCTCGACCAGTTCATCCCGCTGGATTCAGGGGCTGTCAATAGGCTCATAGCTGCAGCTAGACCGACCACTTGCTCCCTCGATCCGTGTCCCTCTTGGTTGGTGAAATCCTGCTTGGAGGGATTACGTGACCCTCTGTTGAAGATCATAAACAGCTCCCTTGAGCAAGGAGTCTTTCCAGAGGGTTTAAAAGAGGCGGTGGTCTCTCCTTTGCTGAAGAAACCAGATTTAGATCCCTCGGTTCCCTCCAGTTACCGCCCAGTTTCAAATCTCTCGTTCCTGGGCAAGGTGATTGAGAGGGCAGCAGCAGAGCAGTTGCAGCAATTCCTAGACAACACAGCCAGACTAGATCCCTTGCAATCTGGCTTCCGTGCAGGGCACGGGACAGAGACTGTGCTGGTCTCCATCACGGATCACCTTCGATGCCAGCTTGACTAGAGCGGGTCAGCGCTGCTTGTGCTATTGGATCTCACAGCAGCATTTGACACAGTCGACCACAATCTCTTGACCCACCGCCTTGCTGTTGCTGGAGTCAGGGGGACAGCTTTAAACTGGCTGTCCTCCTTTCTTCACAACCGTGGATAGCGAGTGGAGAGGGGAGGCCTGGTCTCTGAGAGGTACCCTCTATCTTGTGGGGTTCCTCAGGGGGCCATTCTCTCCCCTCTGTTGTTTAACATCTATATGCAACCACTTGCTCAGCTGGTTCGAGGTTTTGGGCTTGAGTGTTATCAGTATGCCGATGACAGCTGGTGCTGAAGATGGAAGGCCGACCGGACTCTGTACCCGATTGTTTCCATCAGTGCCTCGAGGCCGTTACTGGATGGCTGCGTGCCAGCAGGTTGAGGGTGAATCCAGCAAAGACGGAGATCCTATGGCTGGGTGGACCGGGCAGTGGGGACATCCATCTGCCCACCCTGGATGGCGAGACGTTACGCCCGTCAACATTGGTAAAGAGTCTGGGAGTCCTTTTGGACCCTCTGCTGACAATGGAGGCCCAGGTCTCCGCTGTGAGCAGAACCGCCTTCTTTCACCTGCGGCAGGCTAGACGGCTAGCCCCCTACCTGTCCAGGGACGACCTAGCTACGGTGATCCAGGCCACGGTCATCTCAAGGCTGGACTACTGTAACGCCCTCTACATTGGCCTCCCTCTGTCGGTGATTCGGAAGCTCAAGTTGGTACAAAACGCAGCTGCTCGGCTTCTTGCGGGAATTCCGATGAGATGCCACATAACACCAATCTTACTACAGCTGCATTGGTTACCAATTGAGCACCGGATCACTTTCAAAGTGATGGTACTCACCTTTAAGGCCTTGCATGGTCTGGGGCCAATGTATCTAAGGGATCGTCTCACCCCCTACCAACCCCAGAGATCCCTCCGCTCTGAGGACCAAGATCTATTGGAAGTCCCTAGTGTCAAGACCTTGCGTCTAACGGCAACCAGGCGCAGAGCCTTCACAGCAGTGGCGCCATCAGTCTGGAATGCTCTGCCACCTGAAGTTCGTGCCCTGCGAGACTTACCAGCTTTCCGCAGGGCATGTAAGACATACCTGTTCCGACAGGCTTTTAATGTTTGATACTGTTGTTTTTAAATTGTTTTAAATTGCTTTTAAACTTTGTTAGATTTTAGCTATTCTTGTAAGCCGTTCCGAGCCCCACGGGAGTGGCGGCATATAAGTTTAAATAATAAATAAATAAATAAATAATTACCATCTCATCTTCCTTCTCCTGCAAAAGAGAATATTTACTATATTTGTATACTGCCTTTCTCAGTCCATGAGTGACTCAAGGCGGTTTACAGAGGCAAGATTCAATGCCTAACAACATAAAACATTTAAAAACATTTAACATTAACATATAATATATAATCATAGTAAAAATCAATAAAACATAAAACATTTCCGCCTCCTAGTTAAAAACAAATTCCAGTCTCATCATCCAATCGTTCCATATTCCTATGTCTGTTATACTGCCTTAAATTACGCTATCTTATATTGAAATATTTCTTCTGAAGTTTTTCTGAAAGTTGTAAATGAATGACAGGTTTTTTCCAGTTAAGACATCCTAACTCCACAGAGGTTGGTTTTTCTTATTTAACTGATAAATGGTTTTCCTTCTTAAGTAAGGAATCATTGTAAACACTTCCTTAATTTAAAAGAGTCATTATCTCTGGTAATGTAAACATATTGTTTTCCACCAATATGTTTACATTACTGTATCTGTTCACTGTATCTGATCATGCCAGCAGCTTTTAATTACAGTCCATCAATTCAGTAGTTTTCCAGACCTCAATCTTAGGATGGCATCTCTAGCCTCTGTAAGTCCCAATACAATTTCATTAAATTTCATTCAATCCATACATTATATATTTCTTCATTTTATTGTGTATTTTATATTGTATTTAATAATCTGGTGCTCATGTATTTATTTATTTGACTTGCCTTGTATGTGAAAGACCTATGGTCTAAGCATCGAATAAACTACTACTACTACTACTGCCAATATATATATATATATATATATATATATATATATATTCTTCATCACACATTGGTTCTATAAGAAAAAGTGGGAGAAACTGGAGGTATTAATCTGAAAAAAGGAAGTGAAGAGCTTAAATACCTGAAAGGTAGGGGAAGAGAAGTAGAGCAGTGGTTCTCAACCTTCCTAATATCTGACATCCCCTCATGACCCCCCAGGGGTCCCAACCCCCAGTTTGAAAAACGATGAAGTTGAGGGAGGAAGAGGAGGAGGAGGAGGAGGAGGTGCAGGTGGAGGTGATGGTGGTAGAGAGGACAGGGGAAGGGAACATTTGTTTTGTGTTGTCCCAGAAGTGAGGATTAAATCTAATGGATGTAATTAACAGGGGATAAGGTTTCAGGTAAAATGAGGGGGGGAAATTCAATGATAAGAATAGTTCATTGATGGAATGAATGCTTACAGGAAAGACTGGTTTCTCTATCCTTCAGGCAAATCTGAGCAATCATACTTTGAGAACATTCAAGAATTTCTGCAAAGTGGTAGCTTAGCTAAACATAAATGACCTCCAAGATTCTTTTGATGTCCTTGATTCTACAAACTCCTTGAAGGCTGCTTTTGTCATAATTGAATCCTCTGGTGTTCACTGACCACTAAATGGCAATGTAATCCACACAGAAGAATGGTGGGTCGTACATGATTTTGGTCATTCATGAGGGAATCAACACCTCCTCCCTCTGGAATGACCATAACATCTTTCTTCAACAGGAAGTCCATCAATATTTATCATCTCTATTACATTCTGTCCCATTCTCCTTGCAGCTTGCAGACATATATGGCAATATCTTCAGTTTGCAGTTGGGAAATCTTCAAATTGTATTTCTAAATGGACTGGAACTGATGAAGGAAGCTCTTATCCATCAGGGTGAAAACTTTCTAGATCGACCAAAATTCCCTATTTTGTATGACCTTTCTAAGGCAATGGGTGAGTGTTTTTTTCCTAAAGTATTTCTCTTTCATTTCTTTAATTTTCAAAAAGGATCTTTCCTAATGGGGGAACAATCTTTAAATTAATTCATCAGATTAAATGCCTAAGGGCAGTGTTTGATCATAGTTTGTATTACCTGTATCCATAAATCAAATCCATCCATCGTGCCCTTGGTCAGCCCCTCTTTCTTTTTCCTTCCATTTTCCCCAGCATCATTGTCTTCTCTAAGCTTTCCTTTCTTCTCATGATGTGGCCAAAGTACTTCGTCTTGGCCTCTACTATCCTTCCCTCCAATGGGCAGTCAGGCTTTTTTCCTGTAGTATAGACTGGTTGGATCTTTTGGCAGTCCAAGGCACTCTCAGAACTTTCCTCCAACACCACAGTTCAAAAGCATCTATCTTCCTTCCCTCAACCTTCCCTATCATCCAGCTCTCACATCCGTAGGTGACTATGGGGAATACAATTGCTTTAACTATGCGGATCTTTGTTGCCAGTGTGATGTCTCTATTCTTCAATATTTTATCGAGATTGGTCATTTCTCTCATCCCAAGAAGTAAGCGTCTTATGATTTCCTGGCTGCAGTCTGCGTCTGCAGTAATCTTTGCACATAGCAAAACAAAGTCTGTCATTGCCTCCATGTTTTCTCCCTCTATTTCCCAGTTATCAATCATTCTTGTTGCCAAAATCTTGGGTTTTTTTTATGTTTAGCTGCAACCCAGCTTTTGTGCTTTCTTCTTTCACCTTGATTAGAAGGCTCCTCAGCTCCTCTTCTCTTTCAGCTATAAAAGTGGTACCATCTGCATATCTAAGGTTGTTAATGTTTCTTCCAGCAATTTTCACCCCCACCCTTGCATTCATTAAGCACATCACATGATGTGTATACAAGTTGAATAGGTTAGGTGAGAGTATACAACCCTGCTGTATGCTTTTCCCAATCTTGAGCCAGTCTGTTGTTTCATGGTCAGTTCTTACTGTTGCTACTTGGTCATTATACAGATTCCTCAGGAGAGAGACAAGGTGATTTGGTATCCCCATACCACCAAGAACTTGCCACAATTTATTATGATCCACACAGTCAAATGCTTTAGAATAGTCAATAAAACAGAAATAGATGTTTCTTCTGAAACTCCCTGCCTTTCTCCATTATCCAGCAGATATTGGCAATTTGGTCTCTCGTTCCTCTGCCTTTTCTAAACCCAGCTTGTACATCTGGCAACTCTCGCTCCATGTCTTGCTGGAGTCTTCCTTGCAGGATCTTGAGTATTACCTTACTGGCATGAGAAATAAGGGCCACTGTACGGAAGTTTGAGCAGTCTTTAGCATTTCCCTTTTTTGGTATGGGGATATAAGTTGATTTTTTCCAGTCTGATGGCCATTCATTCTTGTGTTTTCCATATTTGCTGGCATATGGCATGCATCACCTTGATAGCATCATCTTTCAAGATTTTAAACAGTTCAGCTGGAATCCCATCGTCTCCTGCTGCCTTGTTGTTAGCAATCCTTCTTAAGGTCCATTTAACCTCACTCCTCAAGATGTCTGGTTCTAATTCACTTACCACACCGTCAAAATTATCCTCAATATTATTATCCTTCCTATACAGATCTTCTGTATAGTCTCGCCACCTTCTCTTGATCTCTTCAGCTTCTGTTATGTCCCTGCCATCTTTGTTTCTTATCATGCCAATTTTTGCCTGAAATTTACCTCCAATGTTTCTAATTTTCTGGAAGAAGTCTCTTGTTCTTCCTATTCTGTTGTCTTCTTCCACTTCCATGCATTGCTTGTTTAAAAATAGTTCCTTGTCTCTTCTGGCTAACCTCTGGAATTGCGCATTTAATTAGGCATATCTCCTTCTATCACTGTTTCCTTTGCTTTCCTCATTTCTTGGGCTACTTCCAGTTTCTCAGCAGACCACCATTTTGCCTTCTTGGTTTTCATTTTCTTTGGGACATACTTTGTTGCTACCGCTTGAACAATGTCGTGGACTCCTGTCCATGGTTCTTCTGGGACTCTGTTTACTAAATCTAGTCCTTTAAATCTGTTCTTCACTTCCATGGCATATTTGCTAGGAATGTTAGTGAGATCGTATCTAACTGATCTGTGTATTTTCCTTGATCTCTTTAGTTTTATTCTAAATTGAGCAATATTATTATTGAACAAAACTAAAACAATTTAGTATACAGTGCCAGTATTCCGAGAGTAGACAGTAGTTACTATGTTACAGGCCTTGAAGAAATTTAATCTACAACTCCTCACCCAGTGCATAAACAATTAAAGTATTTTTATATTTCTAAGTAAGAACCTATGATTTATGTCAGTGCCCAGGTTCCCTCTTAGAATACATAAAAAACTATAACTTTTATGTATTCAGATGATACTTAAAGAAAGAAAGCCAAAAGCACAAAGAATGATCTCAGGTTATCATGCAAGTAAGTATATAAGAGACATCAGAGAATGGGTGGTAGGGTGTTTGTGAAAGGCTGCACTAGATTCAGCTGTGTCAAACAAAACTGCAGGATACAGATATTTGACTGGACTACAGAGGCACTGAATGGGTTTCCAAGGAGAATAAAAAAGCTAAATTAGAATAATGTAACGAAGCATTTGAGGTATTCCCCCAATGCTTGGTAAAGAAGGAAATGATGAGCCCTGCCTGAGGAAGGTTCCTGAAAAGTTCTGAAATACATAAAAACTCCAACCATCACCCAAGTCAAAAAAGAAGCACCATTAAAGCCTTGGCAGACCGTGCAAAAAGAATCTGCGAACCCCACCTCCTCCAAGATGAACTGAACCACCTCAACTGGGCTCTCCAGGCCAATGGATACTCCACCTCAGACATCAGAAGAGCTGCAAGACCAAGAACAAGCCACGAGAGTAAAGACGAAGATCCACCCAGAGGAAAAGTGTTCCTGCCATACATCAAGGGAACCACTGACCGCATAGGGAAGCTGATGAGGAAACACAACATACAAACAATCTACAAACCCACCAAGAAAATCCAACAAATGCTGCGTTCAGCAAAGGACATAAGGGATCCTCTCACCTCTGCAGGAGTCTACCGTATACCATGCAGCTGTGGACAAGTCTACATAGGGACCACCAAACGCAGCGCCCAGACACGCATCAAGGAACATGAAAGGCACTGCAGACTCCTTCAACCAGAGAAGTCAGCCATAGCAGAGCACCTGATGAACCAGCCTGGACACAGCATACTGTTTGAGAACACAGAAATGCTGGACCACACCAACAACCACCATGTCAGACTACACAGAGAAGCCATTGAAATCCACAAGCATGTGGACAATTTCAACAGAAAGGAAGAGACCATGAAAATGAACAAAATCTGGCTACCAGTATTAAAAAAACTCTAAAATTATAACAGCTAAACAACAGAGAGGAAAAAAACCAGGCACAGATTAACACCTCCCAGCAACAGATTTTCCCAGGCGCAGGCAGGCCTTCAAATGCTAATGAAGGTGATCAGCTAACATTCACACCTAACTGCAGCAGGGAAGAGCTCCTTGCCCCACCCCAGCCATTCCACAGATATATATAAACCCATTGTCCTAATTCCAACAGACCTCTACCTCTGAGGATGCTTGCCATAGATGCAGGCGAAACGTCAGGAGAAATGCCTCTAGAACATGGCTCTATAGCCCGAAAAAACCCACAAGAACCTAGTGATTCCAGCCATGAAAGCCTTCGACAATACAGTTCTGAAATGGTTCTGAAATGCTACCCTAAAATGTTAATTCTAATAAGGAGAAGAAAAAGGCCCCATCTACACTGCCATATAATCCAGTTTCATAATGTAGATTAACTGCACTGAACTCATATAATGCCTGGTTGTAAGCTGCCTTGAATCATCTTCGGGTTCAAGAAAGGCGGGATAGAAATATCGAAAATAAATACATAAATAATATAATCCATCTCAATGTAGTTCAATCTGCATTATATAAGTCTACACTGACCATTATAATGCAGTTCAAACTGGCCCATATGACAGTGTAGATGGAGCCATAAATACTTAATGCAGTTAAGATCCATGCATGTCCTGATGACTATATGACCTAATACAATGCTTTATGGAGGTTAATGGAGCTGAAATGCAAGGTCTTTAGTCTTCTCTGCCATTTAGTGCTTAATTCAGTGGTCATTCAAGGATATTTCTGTGGCTGTTACAGGTCTTGGGGGTAAGCTTTTACGCTTGTCTGTTGCAGTGCAGACATGTAGTGGTATAAAGAATCCTTCTTATTCAAGTATATAAGATGTACAATTAACTATGCAGGACTTCTGGTGAACATTTCTTTGGTTATTTTTGAAATTTACCTGAAATTATTTGCGTGCTTAGTGATGTGATGTTAACTTTTCTCATCAAGGGTTGATCATGTCTAATGGACTCCCCTGGAAACAACACAGACGATTTGCCTTGTCAACACTAAGAAACTTTGGTTTGGGCAAAAGGAGCTTAGAAGAACGAATACAGGAAGAGAGCAGGTTCCTCACAGGTGCTATTGAAAATGAGAAAGGTAACAATACATTAGCTATGCTCAAAAATTGTATGATATTTCATTGCAGAGATGTAGCTTTTCCTGAGCTGCAAGGATATTACAGAAAGTCAGTAGAAAGTTGCACTCTGGCACATATGATATAAGGTGCATATACCTTTAGCGAATTCAAAATTAATATGGAACACACACACACACCATTTAATGTTATTTGAGAATCTTGTTTTGGGGTGGTGGATACTAAAAAGTTGTACCTCTGCCCATGTAGTTTTAATTTATAGGTGCTGCTGGAAAAGTCCATTCATATGTGTAGATCAGTGGTTCTCAACTTTATTTTGACCAGGGACCCCTTTGACCAGGGACCACTCTCCAACATTAGTAACAAAGGGTTATGGATCAGTTTTTGGTCAAGTTTAGATTTGGGTTGCGGTGCTGATTCAGAAAATTGCATTGGACAGCTCAAGTTTCAGATACAGAACATATGCCATGGTCAGCGGCAGAGAAGGAAAGGCAGGCAGTGCAAAAGGAGCAGAAATAAAATAAAATAAAATAAAATAAATAAAGAGGAAGGAGGCTTGCTGACCAAATTTTTATCCCAACAACCCACTGGCGGTCCATGGCACATGGGTAAAAACCACTGGTGTAGATAATATCTCTCATTAAAACCATCTGATGCTTTGCCACAATCCCTGTACAAATTCTAACAGACTTTCTATTGCTGTTGTGTTCCTTCTTGTCATTTCTGACTTACAGCCACCCTAAGGTAAATCTATTGCTAACTTTTCTTGGCCTTTGACATCCTCTAAGGAAAATAAAATGTGACTTGCCCAACATCATTCAGTAGTTTCCATGGCTGAGCAGAGATTTGAACCCTGTCTCTGAGTCCAGTATTCAAATTACTATACCCCAATGCTCCTCAATATAGATAGATACTTGCTTGAGAATAAAGTTCTGGATAATGTCCTGCCCACTGGTTCTCAAGTTTAAATAATTAGAGACCACATCACATGGAAGTCTTTAAACCAGGGGACAGTGGGGAAAGCTATTGGGCAGCAGGGGAAACTGTAGTTAAGTGCCCTGCATCACCCACTTTCCCATCATACAAGAGAAAATGTTACTGCCTGGGTTCCCCTCATGCTTTCCCCCACTTAGTCAATAAGAACATGGGTAACTCCCTGTGTTCTCAGGGCTGCATCCTACTACGCTTCCAGGATGGAGTCCTGTTGCAAGCAGCCTTGTGCCATCAGCTCCACCTCCCATGTGATGAGGTCATTATCTACTATCTTCAAAAGTCTGAAATTTAAATTATGTATTAATAGTAGTTCATGAGAGTATGTGCTGTATGTTGTTTTAAAGATTATTTAGTAATTTTAACATTATTTTTACATAATATTTTTATTTAATTCTTTCTCAACTTTTCTAAAATACAATTTTAATTTATGGTAATCTTATTTTAAATTACTAGAAGTCATCTTTATTTCCATTTCAGGTCATAGACAGAGTACACATGGAATAAAAATAAAATAAAAGGTTAAGGAAAAGCAATAGTGTAGAATGGCAGGGTTGCAAGAATAGGCAGTAGTAGGATCGTGAGACACAGATTCATAAATCAACACTAATGAAGGGAGGTGTTTTATCAAGGCTGCTCAATGTGGTATATATCCACTATGAATGAAAATGAGACTGAAATAAAATAGCAGGTTCGTGTAATAAAGGCCTTTATTGTATATACTCGGGGGGAAATCTAGATATTTTATTCAAAAAATCAGAGTCACTTGATCTGCAAGTTAGTGTATGCACTGTACCTTAGCTCTTGCCAAAAGGAATCCTCTTATAGCTTAGCCTTGGGAGAACCTAAAAGAAGTACATTGCCACTGAGCTGTTTCTGGCCATTTTCAATACTTGGGGGAAAATAAACCAGTGGCTGCTGGTTCCTGATGTGGTGATGGCTCTTTCTCCTCTTCACAAAATATCTCTAAGCTCCTCTATGTGACATAGTGAAATCCATCATTCTGGACCAAAAACCATCCTCACTTACATACGAGGTTAACTTATGTATGGACGTTGTTTTTGTAGAAATCGATCAACACTGGTACACCCCACTGCTAGTTTAAATGCATTTGCTCATGCTTTTTTCATTATAAAATTCCTCATCTTTTCTGATGTATTTTGTAGCATAAAAAAAGGGTAATCTTTCTCATTCGTCCTCTGCCAACATTGTTTTTTCTCTCCAGGGCAGCCATTTGACCCCCACCATGAAATTGACAATGCTGTTTCAAATATCATTTGTTCTATCACTTTTGGAAACCGCTTTGATTACCATGACAGTCAGTTCCAGAAATTGTTGCATTTGGTTTATGAAGCAGGAGCCATCCATCAAAGTATTTGGGCTCAGGTAAGGCCTGTTTGTGATCTTATGTCCTTTGTTTAATCTCTTTTTTGTCTGTTTAATATGTATTTCATAGAGATACATTTTGGTATGTAACTTTTCTGGAGGTACATTTTAGTGTGTGTATTTGTAGTGGTTTTGCTATGTTTGTGTATTTTAATTGTTTTGAAACCCACTTTGAGCTATGAGGAGAGGCAGGTAAAATGATGATGATGATGATGATGATGATGATGATGATAAGGTATATTTTATATTTATTTTAGATTTATTTGTTTAATTTACTTCCAATGAATTAACTAGGACCCCAACCTATTATATTGCACTCATCCCCATTATTAATAGTGTTAAAATTATTTTTCATTTGTAGTCACTAGAGGAGGGTGAGGCATTGGAGTTTCTTGGCCCTCGCCTCCCTCCACCCTCAGGCCAGGCTTCTACTGGCATCAGGATAGGGCCTCGCCTCTCCTGATGCCAAGAGAAGGGCAAGGCAAGTGAGGGACGAGTGGATTTTGAGCCACCTCACCCACCACATGCTTTTTCTCTAGGGCCGGGCTCCTCCCAACAGGGCCACTCACCCCATCCTTATACCAGGAGGGGAACCCAAGGAAAGCATGCAGCAGGCTGAGAGCATGCCGCATACCAGGACTGGAAAGGCACCTCTGAACCAATCTCACACTCTAGAGTTCAGTATAAAAGCAAAGCAGTTTATTAAAAGATAAATGAAACCTCACCAAAAATAATGTAAGAATTTAAAAGTCATACAAAATATAGTCCATGTAAAAAGGTGACAATCCAGAAGACCAAGGTACAGACAAAACCTTTCAAACTGGAGTCTTGGCAAGCATAATAATCCTGAGGATCAAAGGTACATGACAGGCATAGCAAAGATCCAAAAAACTATATGAGTCCATGAAACCACTTGAATCTAAGAGCAATACAAGAAGCCATAAAAAACACTTGATATTCAAAACATGAGTCCAGGAAAAACCACATAGGAAAATCCAAGACTTGGGTCCATGAATCTTGAAACAAGAGAGAGGAATGTAGGCTTCTTCCCTTTACCTAGACATTGATTCCTTTGAATATTCACTTCAAAACAACCCTCCTTTATACTTAAGAAATTATGTCTTTTTCCTTGAGAACTCTGAGGAGGGCCCCTCTTAGATAACAGTCTCTGAGAACGGCGCCTTTCTTCGGCCACCTGTTTCAGCTGACAAATTTCTTTCCTTCTATCTAACTCAGGGGAGTCAGATGGATCTACATCTCCAATTAACACATTCTGATCAAATTCCGACCTGGGTTCTCTTGGGAAAGCTAGCCCAGGCCTGTCAGCCTCTGAATCTGTCTCTAACTGAACATCTCCTGTTGACCTAACAATCCCAGAACCCTCAGTCCCATCAGGGGCAACACCAGATTCCTGCCCAGAATCCCCATTCTCAGGCTCCTGTGGGTCTGCAGAAGCTTGTTCACTGTTCTCTGATATCTCAGGCAATGAAACAATAACATTCTGGACCACAACAGAGCGCTCCAGAGGGCTCCCAACCATACCTACCTCCCTTGTCCTTTTGGCATAAGGGCATGGCAAACAATGGATGGGGAAAATTTGGAGGACTGGGCATAAGCATCCAGAGGACTGTGTCCAGCCCATGGGCCTTAGTTTGCTTACACTTTTCTAGGTTCAGGGTTCTATGTTCTTGGTTTATTTTATTTATCATATCAGAAGCCAACCAATATATTTGAAAAAACACAAAGTTTAAAACTCGGCATTCTATTAAATGTCCTTTGACCAGTAGCTGGCCACTTGGAGTGCCTCTGGTGTTCCTATAAGAAGGTCCTCCTTTGTGCATATGGCAGGGCCCAGGCTGCATTGTAATAGGTGGTCTGTGATTTGCTCTTCTCCACACTTGCAAGTTGTAGACTCCAGTTTATAGCCCCATTTCTTAAGGTTAACTCTGCATCTCGTGGTGCCATAGCGCAGTCTGTTCAGTGCCTTACAAGTTATCCAGTCTTCTGTGTGCCCAGGAGGGAGTATTTTATTAGGTACCAGCCATGGATTGAGGTGCTGGGTTTTAGCCTGCCACTTTTGGACACTTGCTTGCTGAGGTATTCTTGCAAGTATCTCTGCAGATCTTAGAAAATTATTTCTTGATTTAAGGCACTGGTGTGCTGGCTGATATCCAAACAGAGAATGGGCCAGTGATGTCACTGCCTTGGTCCTTTCTTGGTGTTTATTCCACATTTTTGAGGTTAGCTTTAAGAACATCTTTAAATCTCTTTTGCTGTCCACCAACATTCCTTTTTCCATTCTTGAGCTGCTTTGAGGGACAGTGATCAGACATTTGGACAACATGGCCAGTCCAGCTAAGTTGATGGTGGAGAATAATTACTTCAATGCTGGTTTACTACTTCCAGAATGCTGACATTTTTTTCCTGTCTTCCCGAAAGATTTGCAAAACTTTCAAAGGCAATGCTGACGGAATTGTTCCAGAAATCGAGAGTGATGTTTAGAGATGGTCCATACTTCAAAAGCATACAACAGAATCGGGAGAACATTAGTTGTTTAAACAAGCATCTTTATGTCCTAACAAATGTGCCAATCGTTGAACACTCTTCTTCATTTGCAAAAATGCTGCACTCACAGAGCTCAGACAGTGTTGTATTTCAGCATCAATGTCATTTTTTGTGGAAAGGTGGCTACCTAGGAAGCAGAAATGGTCAACGTTTTCTAGCATTACACCATTAAGTTTTATTTCTGGACTCCCACATGCAACCACTGGAAATGGTTCTGCTTCATCAGATGGGACCCATGGGAGTCCGACTTTGAAGTGTGTAGAAACAGAAGAGGAAAAGAGTCTGATATTGTTTCTTTCTGCTGACTACTAATTCCATTGCAACAGACTATGCAACTTTGAGGGAATACTCTCCAAAGGTTTCCTTATTTTCTCTCCTGCCCATCATCTAATTTTTGTTTTTGTCTTCCAGCTGTACAATATTTTTCCAGCTCTCATGAAGCAATTGCCAGGACCCCATCAAACTATTTTCAAAAACCGGGAACAATTGAAATGCTTTGTGAGAAAAATAATCAAAAAGCACCAAGAAAACTGGAATCCACTTGAAACAAGAGATTTCATTGATGCTTACTTAAATGAAATGGCCAAGGTAATTAAATTAGTGGATGGGACAAAATCCACTTCTTAATTTTTAGTGAAGGTAGACAGGCACACAAACTAAGACACTTCAAATATCAATGCTATTTTAATGCCTTCCAAGTTAAGTCTTTGAAATCACATAGTATCAGGGTATAGGAGATATGAAAAGATTTGTACAGCACATGCATAAGACACATATTATCTAGAGAGCTGCATGGTTTATGTGGTGCCAATTGTCCACCACTAATACATCATCATTCAGCTATTATGTTTCAAACAATTTGAGAACACAGCTAGTAAACTTTGGCCTGCATAAGAATTTCCATCATCTCTTAGCATTTGCCATGCTGCCAGAGGCTTCTGGGAATGGAAGTCCAAAAAAGCTGGGTGTTTATGTAATCTTCACTCCCATGTGTTTTAAAATACCTTCTCTGGGCCTTGACGTCCCTGTGTTTATTCTTATTTCAGTCTTCCATAATTACCAAATTTGATTTGATCCTAAGCTTTCTTTAGGAAGAGAGAAATTACAGAGATTGGAAAACCCATGTGACAAATTGACAGATACCACTGAAAGTGAAATAATGATTTCACTTAAAATTCAGATATTTAGATATTCCTTCTTACTTTCCTTTTAAGGAAGATGTTTCTTCCAGTTTCCATGAGGAAAATCTCCTACAGTCAGCAATAGATTTGTTTAATGCTGGAACAGAAACAACATCTACAACCTTGCGCTGGGCTTTGCTGTACATGGCTATTTATCCAGATATTCAGGGTAAGATGGAATTTTTTTTGTTCCAATCTACATCTTACTTTGTAAAAAGAGCTAATAGCCCTCAGTTTCCAGGCTGTTGTGATAAATGAATGCCACTTTAAAGAGCTTTCTTATAGTGACTCAGGAGGAACAGGATAATCTGAAAGTGAGATAAGTGAATTTAGCTTCATGATTAATCTTGGGTTATTTCTCAAGCAATATAAAGAATGTCTTAAGCATTTCGCTGCAACATTTTGTTGTTCTTGCTTTTCACCCCTCTACACAGAGAAGGGGAAGGTTCTTATCTTGACAAGAGCTAAAGCACAGTACTCACATTGACATGTGGATAAGTCAGGGCAGATTTTGAGAGGTTGATTTTTGACTACATTTTCTAGACTTATACATGAGTATATAGGGTGCCTGTTTTACTAACACCAATAAAATATGCATGGTGTAGCTCCAACACTCTTGACACAATGCTTGCCACAATGTTCACATTGACTTTCTTGTACTGACAGTAAATATCTCTTTTTAGAAAGAGTTCAGTCAGAAATAGACTCTGTGATTGGCCAGTCTCGCCCCCCAGTTATGGCTGACAAGGACAACCTGCCTTACACAAATGCAGTTATTCATGAAATTCAAAGAATAAGTAACATCCTGCCTTTCAGTGTTCCTCGACTGGCAACTAATAACACAGAGATAGCTGGGTTTCATGTGCCCAAGGTAAGGAGATATATCTGCCATATCTTTGTTTCCCTTCTCATTTGCCTTTTCCAGAAATGAAGCCTAGTTTTAATACTTAATTACATCACACAACTTGTCAGTGATGGGGATAGTTCCATTGTGTTGGTTAAGTCTTATGTGAACACATGGGATTATGGCTCAAACTAAGTGTCCTAGGACACTTAGAGCTAGCTTGGGGGCTGAAGCCCCACTGCAGCCATCAGACAGAGCTGTCTGGATCTCCTCCCCAATATCCCCAACTGGGATAAAAGTGTCAAAAGAAGAGGCATCCCATGTTGCACTGGCTCTATTAGAGCCAACACAGGCCATCCCTTAGGGAGTGACGCTTTCCCCATATGATGGAGAAAGAGTTGCAAGAGGGAGCTGCACACAGGGTGACATATTTTCCCTATGGCTCCCTCTTTCCTTCCCAGGTCACTTTGCCTGGCCATTATGATAAGGTCATTAGTGTGGGGTAAGCGGTTTTCTTCCCCTGGAATGATTTATAAACTACATAGTCAGTGCAATGGAATGTGCAGCTTTTCAAGGTGTGTTCCTGTACGCATGGCCTCCTAACCTGTCTACTGTCTTGATTTATATCCTGTATTGCTCCACTGAGATGAATGTGATAAGAGCTTGATGTCATAAGGGTATGGCTCTGTCAAGTCGCAATTTAGGCCTTTCTGGTTAGGCCCAAAAATGCAGGGTTTGTCAGGTTTTTACCTGAGGCATCCAAATGACATCTCAAGTAAAAGAGTTAATTTGGGACAAAGCAGGTAACCCCTGCTTTATTATTAGATGCCCTATTAGATCCGGGCCTTTGTAAAAGGCTCAGGTCTAATGGGGTATTGAGTCTGTGGGGACTCACCCACAGGTAGTTTTGAGATTATCCGGAGGTGAGTCCCCACAGCCATCTCTAACCTTTTGGGCTTCTGGAGCTGAAAGGAGTGAGGTAGCAACCACCCTCCCCCCCCCCCAAAAAAGCTCTTAAAATCTAAAACAACTTACCTGGCTGCCATTACACTATTGGTGGAGTCCTCCCAGAGCATAGAAATGACATGCCAGATGGCGGGGGGGGGGGGGATTGGTCTTTGCCTCTCACCCCACCCCCAATTCCCCATCTCTTGGCATGTTATTTCTATGCACCAGAAGGACTCCAGCAATACCTTAATAGCAGCTGGGTAAGTTTTTTCTTACTTTAAAGGGCTTGTTTTTAGAGGCTTTGGGTTGGTCCCATGCCATCCTTGTAGGTACTGGGATGGCATGGGGACATCCCCATCAAGAAATCCCAGGTTTTTGGAGGTGGGGATGGGGACTCAAATCTGTGTTAAAGTGGGCTGTAAAAACCCGCTTTGGCACAGATCTGAGTGTTGTCTGAAAGCACCCTCTGACTCCCTTACCACTCCACTGGCTGATAAATCAAAATTATCATAATCATAATAATGTTTATATATACCCCACTTTATCTCTCCTGAAGGAGACTCAAAGTGATTTACAATTAAAAAGTATGACCACATAATTTCAAATATACAAATATGCAAACATTACAACAGAATTAAACATAACAGTATTGAAATTCACAGTTTAAATCCATTAAAAATATACAAAGCTAAAAATTATAGCACCCTTTTACTTGCTCTTTAAAACCATCTTTTTTAACACCTGTCTGAATAAGATTTTAGCCTGCTGCTGGAAGGACAGCAGGGAGTGGGTCATTCTGACTTCCCTGAGCAGGGAGTTCCAGAGTTGTGGGACAGCCACCAAGAAGGCCCACTCTCTCGTTCCCACTAGCTGAGCTTGAGATAGAAGTGGGCCCGAGAGAAGGCCTCTCCTGAAGATCTCAGGGCTCAGGCAGGTTCCTACAAGGGGATGTGTTCAGCCAAATAGCCTGGACCTGAACCATCATGGGCTTTAATGGTCATAACATAATGGTCATCATGTGTCATTGTTTTTAGTGTTTTATTGTTTTTGCTTGATGTTTTATTATTTGCTTATGAGTTTTACTGTTACATTTGTATGTTGTTGTTTGTTGGCGGCCTTGGCCTTTGTAAGCCGCATCGAGTCCTTCAGGAGATTTTGCAGGGTATAAATAAAGATAATAATAATAATAATAATAATAATAATAATAATAATAATAATAACCAGCTTCACCTCATGAGTTTCAAAAAATAGGCGGAGACCTGGGTATGGCTCTCTCAAATCCCTCTCTGACTGTCTAACCACTTCACTGGTTCTCCTGCAAACTTTTTATAATGGACTGTATCACTGGAAAGTCTGTGACTTATCTCCCCATGGATACAGTGGTCATCCTGTGTTTCTTATAATCACTTTGTAACCTATGCCACTGGAATAAATTAATTAATAAATTACAAGAAGAAATTAATATATTAACATATTATCTTACATCCAGAAGATATGCTTTGTCAATGTGTTGGAGAAACAAAGTTACTTTCACATTTAGGAGGCTTGTTGTATTGTAGACTCATTTTTTCTATGTTTTTATTTGCAGGGGACTCTTTTATTCTGCAATATAGCATCAGTGTTGTTTGACAAAGATGAATGGGACACCCCAAAAAAGTTTAATCCCAATCATTTCTTGAGTAATGGTCAATTCAGGATTAGGGAAGCCTTCATACCGTTCTCTGCAGGTAAGGGTAGGGGGAGGAATATCAGAGACTTGGGTTAAGCCAGTTATGTGTTGCATTGGGCACAACACAGCCTATGAATACCCACTACAAACAGTTTTTGAATAGGATCCAGGCTGGCTGTTCTATCAACAGCAAAGAATTCTGCCGTAATCCATGACTTGATCTTCATCAAGCCCTCTTTCTCCTAGCTTCACCTGTTTGGTTTTCCACTCCACTAGAGTGCCTTTTCAGAAATCATGAGGCTATTGGTGCAGAGAGATGTTGTAAAAATAGTCAACCCATTCTCTTCCTTTATTACAAATTACCTTTGGTACCCGGTGGTGCCCGTGTTATTTGATAAGGGTATTGTTTGTTTTTGGGTGTTTGGTAATATCAGTTTGGTAATTTGTGACACTATTTGTTACAGTCTTTCTTTTTGTTTGTTATGAATGCTCCCATTAGAAAAAGCATAAGGATGTGGGTGAAGTACAGTTCCCTAAAATCTTGGGTCAACCCTGCCCAAACTCCACTGCTATTCACAGTTGGCCATGTTCGGTCTGTGTGCCAAGTTTGGTCCAGATCAGTCATTGGTGGGGTCACAGTGGTGTCTGGAAACAGGTGAAGGTACTCCAAATCCCATCATCTGCTTTCCAACCTCCCTCAAACCATACCAGGATGTAAATCAGGTTACACAGTGTATAGATAGATTTATGAATTTGTACAGCTGATGTGGTGCAACTTCTATCAGCCCAAGAGCAACTTACTTATCTACTTAGTAAGTAATGAATTTTTTAATGTTATGTATTGGAATTTTTTTCCAATTTATAGCTGTAGGAATGAGTCAAGAAGAGAGGTGAAAAAACATTTTCTTGTTTATATCTCCCCTTTATAAAATAAATAAATAAATAAATCTTTATTTATATCCCACTTTTCTCCCTCATGGGACCCAAAAGAGCTTACAACATATCAAAATCATATAAGCAACAATCCAAATACAACAATAGTAAGTATAAAACATCATAAAATGAACAGTTAAAAATGACAATAATATGCATTCATGCTTGTGGCATCATGTCAGATCATATTGCATTTTACTCCAGTCCATAAGGTCAAAACCAGCACCTTGAGATGAGCTTGGATACAAATAGGCTGCCAGTGCAGATGCTGTAGCAGGAGGGGTGGAGTACTCTCTGGTTCTAGCACCTGGATGCAGCTCTTTTGACTAATAGAATTTTCCAGGCACTCTTCAGGGGCAGCTTAATTTTTTTTAAATGTCAACATGGGAGAATAGTGAATTTATTGTAAAACTACACAAATTATTTGGGGAATCTACTCTTGAACATGCCACATATAACTGTCCATGGGAAAAACACAGGGTGGGAACTAGAACTTTCCATTATAATAAAAAGGCATCATTAAAAAGAAAATAATCCTTATCTGGTGTATTTTTAGTAAAGTAAGTCTTTTTTTGGCACAATGTGGATCTAGGAAAATAGTGCCCTCTTTTGTGGTCTAAGATGGCAGTGCCAGCTTGCAAGGCCTTAACGGATTCATCAGAGGGGCCTAAGCAGGCCGAGGTGTGGGGTGGGGGCTAGACCTTTCTATTATCATAAAAAGGCATCATTAAAAAGAGAATAATCGTTATCTCTGGTGTATTTTGAGTGAAGTAAGGCCTTGTTGAAGGGCAGTGCTTTTTCCAAATAACCTGGCAAAAGCTACCTCAACAGGATGTAGAGTGGATAATACGGTCTCTGTGTGCCAAGTTTGGTCTTGATCTGTCATTGGTGGGGGCCAAAGTGGTCTGTGGTTGCCAAGCATTTTAAAGTGCTACAAATCCCATAATCCGTGGTCCACCTCCCCCAAACCGCACCAGGACGTAAAGTGGATCATGGGGGTTATGTGTGCCAAGTTTGGTCCTGGTCCATTGCTCGTGCACGTCACAGTGGCCTGTGAAAGTGGCAGCCAATCGGCACACTGCCACATAATACATACATACACACATACATACAAACATTCACTTTTATTATATACAAGACCTGGAGGTGCCCGGGTTATTTGCGAAAGGCATTGTGTGCCAAGGTTGGTCTTTATCAGTTATTTATGTGGCTCGCAGTGGTCTCAGGAAGTTAGTGAAGGTACTGCAAGTCCCATCGTCCATGGTCCATCCTCCTCCAAACAGCACCAGGGTGTAGAGTGGGTCATGGGGGCTCTGTGCACCAAGTTTGGTCTTGATCAGTCATTGGATGTGGCTCGCAGCGGTCTTGTGAAGTGAGTGGAGGTACTTCAAGTCCCATCATCTGTTGTCTGTCCTCCTCCAAACTGCACCAGGATGTAGAGTGCTTCATGGAGGCTCTGTGTGCCAAGTTTAGTCTTGATCAGTCATTCGATGAGGGTCGCAGCAGTTTCTGGAAGTGAGTGAAGGTACTTCAAGTCCCATCATCAATGGTATGTCCTCCCCCAAAATCTCACCAAGATGTAGAGTGGGTCATGGGGACTCTGTGTGCCAAGGTTGGTCTTCATCTGTCATTATTGGGGGCCACGGTGGTCTGTGGTTGCCCATGTGTTTTAAAGTACTATACATCCCATAATCCGTGGTCCACCTCTCCCAAACCACACCAGGATGTACAGTGGGTCATGGGTGTTATGTGTGCCAAGTTTGGTCCAGGTCCGTCGCTTGTGCACGTCACAGTGGCCTGTGAAAGTGCCAGCCAATCAGAAAGCTGCCACATACATACATATATACATACAATCATTCTCTTTTATTATATATATAGAAGACAGAGATAGAGAGATATAGAGATATAGAGATATAGAGATATAGAGATATAGATATAGATATAGATATAGATATAGATGGAACACATCTATTGTTAATGTAGATTCACTCTCTTTGATCTTGATCTTCATCAGGTCCTCTTTCCCCCAGCTTCACATGTTTCTTCTCCCACCCTACTTCAAATACTAATATAAATTTGCTCTTTTCAATATATTTTTTGTGAAATCGGGGGGGGGGGGGGAATGAAGAATAGAGTCATGGGATAAACACTTTTTAAATAACAACAACAAGAACAGTTTTATTTCTTACCCTCCTCTTCAAAATATGGACTTCCACCCCCCCCCCCCCAAAGCTGGCGGGAAGACACATCTCCATCCTGCTTTATTCAGATGATGCTGCTGTACTCTCTAGAACACCCATTGGGCTCAAAAGAGCTCTGAGAGCATTAATACAACATTGCAACACAGATCAGCTCCAACTTAATTACAATAAAACCAAAATCATGGCTTTCGCTAATAGGCTCAGGACTTACTCTTGGAGCATAGATGGTCATAAAATTGAACAGGTTACATCCTTCAAATATCTAGGTGTAGTTTTCCAATCTAATGGTAGCAGAAGAGCTCATGGGGATCAAGTATCCAACACCGCGCAGGGGAGCTCAATTGCCATTCTTAAATATCTTAGGACAAGAGGGGGCCACTTCACACCGGCAGCGCTCAAGCTGTTTGAAGCTAAGTCATTAACCCAACTCTTGTATGGTGCTCAGCTGGGCCCCTTCCCCAGTTTTGCCCCATTAGAGCTGGTTCAGTCAAAGTTTCTGAGATCGGCCTTGCAGGTCCCTAAATGCGTTTCTAATGCCACCATGTGACTAGACGGGCTTTATGAGAGTGGAGGCCAGGGTGTGGGTGGCCATACTCAACCTCTGGCTCAGACTATCAGGAGCACCCTTTGGTCTTGCCCCACTAACCATGAAGGATGACTTCCAATCCACATGGAAGCAGGTGGCAGCATCAAAAATCTCCTCATTGGGATTTTCTCCAGGTCTACTACTCGCTATGGATTACAATCAAGCCAAAGCACTTATTAAACAACGTATCACAGACACAGAGCGACAACTAGATCTGGCCTCGGTTCCAACCTTCCTTATAAATGAATTCAGCAGATATCTTGCCTCCCCTATGGCATATTTAACAAACTTAGAGGTTCCCATTCATCGAAGGGCTTTCACCCTGCCACGCTCTCCCATCAGCTGTACTCGAAGGCCGCTACCGGAAGATCCCTTTCCCAGAGAGACTCTGCCCCTGTGACTTGGATCATGTAGAAACAATAGAACATGTGCTCCTCCAGTGCCTGTTCTACAGGGATATCCGTGCCAGGCTTATCTTACCTCTGTTATACAAGCACCCAGGCCATTCAGGTCAATTTTATACCTCCATGCTACTTGCAGATATTAATTCAGCTACAACCTACAATGTTGCAAAGTTCTGTGCAGCAGCATACAAAATCTGTCAGGGAACGACTAGTCCCAAAAGTTAACTGTGTTTCCAGTAATCTTCTTCTCTGAATCTACAATTTGGTGATGGATCTGGGCATTGTGTTTTTACCCTGTTTCCCCTTCGCTTCTACTCCCTCACCCATACTGTGCTTCAGTAGTTATATTTATATTTATAATGTACCAAACATACCAAGTTTGTATGAAAATGTGACTATTTCCTGTGCTGGTCAATGACCGAAATAAATGATTTGATTTGATTTGATACCCTCCTCTTCTCGTGGCGGGCCACAACACTGCTAAAAACACAATCATCATAAACTTTCTACAAAATAAACATTATAAAACGTATTTCTACAAAACACACATTAAAACATACAGAATAAAGATTAAACATATTGCAAGTTAAAAATTCACAATTAAAACTGGCTGGGTAAACCAGAAGAGATAGGGTTTTAGATGGTTTTTAAATTCTGAGAGCTCATTTAGCTGTTAAAGCTCTTCCAGCAGATCATTTCACAGTCTTAGGGCAGCTGAGGAAAAGGTCCTCTGAGTGATGGTTGCCAGTTGGGTTCTGGAAGGCTAGATGTCCTCTAGAGGACCTCAGTGTTCAGGGCAGATTGTATGGGAGGTGATCCTATAGGTAACCTGGTCCCAAACCATGTAGGGCTTTATACCTTATACTTTGCCCGGAAGCTAATAGATCATCAAGTGTGCACAACTGATATTTCGTGCATCATGTTGGCCACATTCATCATGTGCATCAGACGCATATTTGCAAATACAATAGCATTGTCTTATGCAGCCTTGTTGTGATTTGAGTATTCTACATCAGATAAAAAATGGCTAGTCCTGTCAATTGAGGAATGCATGCCATGCATAAGACACCAAGAGGATTCCAGCCACATTTCTTCAATACAGATATGGAATTTGGACTGAAATGCTATTGTTACTCTCAACAAGAGTAGAACATTGACTAAAAAATTTTGTTTCCCATGAAATTTAAAGATATTTTAAATGTATTCTGCTCTGGTTTACAATAGTGATTTGCCAAATTTGTTGTTGTCATCTCAACATCTCATAAGTTTTCTGTAGCCATTTTTTTCTTCTCTTCCAGGAAAGAGAGCCTGCCTTGGAGAACGATTGGCTCAGATGGAACTTTTCCTTTTCTTCACAGCCTTGATTCAGAAGTTCTCTTTCCAGGCTCCAAAAGGTGTGAAGCTAAGTCTTGACTTCGAGTTGAGCCTTACACTGAGCCCAAAGAAATACCATATATGTGCCATCTTGCGTTAAAAGTATTCCATGTTGCTGTCAATGTATGTAGGGTGACATTATGGTAATAGGACTATTAGACCTGTGTTTTGTTTTTGTTTTTTTACTATACTTGTACTAGCATAGCTGTTTGTGACACTTGTGATCATTACACATTTGGAAAAAAATACAACCAAAACTTTCTGCAACCCTGCCTGATTCTCATAATACACCAAATTTCCACAAGGAGCTGAGTGGAGATGAAAAATCAAGATATTACATCATGTATATTGACTTATTAAGGACAAATAATTGCTTTAGGTGTGCCATGAGCAAGGCAAAGTTTTTGTTTCTACTAGTACTTTTTTCTAGTTGTTTCTATATAGCAGCAGGCAAGACATAGATGCAGGGAAGTAGAGTTACAGAGTTCTATCATGATCCCATTCCCATGATAAGACAGAATAGGGCTTCCATTGCTCAACAGTCTCTCTTTTTGAGCTATCTGGAATGGTCTCTGTAAGTAACCTGGACCCAAACCATGTAGGACTTTAAAGATCAAAACCAACATTTTGTGCTTTTTCTGGAAACTAATTAACACCACGTGTGGAGTGATTTTAGGATAGGTGTAATATGAACACTCCTGGGTGTTCCTGTGACCAATCTGGCTTCCATGTTTTTAACTAATTAGAGTTTCCAAACTTGGTACAGAGGTAGCATTGCAGAAATCCAACCTTGAGGTTACCAGTACATGCACTACCATCTTTAGGTCCTCCAAATCTAGGAAGCAGCACAGCTGGCATATCAGCTGAAGCTTATAATAAGCACTCCTGGCCATCACTTCTACCTTGGCTGACATTTGGAGAGATGGATCCAGGAGCACTCCCAAGATGTGACCAGTCTCTCAGGGAAAGTATAACCCCGTTCAGAACTGGTTGACACACTTCCTGAGAGGTATGACCGGAACCACTGCAGCACAGTGGCACTGTTTTCCAACCCAAGCATTCCAGAAAGATACCATGGCCAATAGTATTGAAAGCCACTGAGAAGTCTAAAAGCACCAACAAATAAATTCATCCTTTGTCAGTGTTAAGACAGAGATAATCCACTAAAGCAACTACAGCAGTCTCAACTCCATATCCTGTTCCGAAGCTAGTTTCAAATGGATCAAGGAAATGTGTGTTACCCTGGAGTTGGAGGCACTGTTTCACAATGGCTCAGTCCCTTCCTGGCAGTGATAGTGATGGGGGATTCTTGTTCAAGCCCCTTACTATTGGTTCTGTTGCTCTATTTTGTCCCGCATGCTTGAGATCATCTGGACTTTTGGGGTGTGGCAACATCTATTTGAAGCTGACATCCAGATTTACTGCACTTTCTATTTCAAGTTGAGGAAACCATCCTGGTCCTAAAGCAGAGTCTGTCAGCAGTACTGAACTGGGTGAGAGCAAACAATTTGGACTCATGCAGGTATTCTTCGTCAGTTGGAGTACTGATTAGGGAATGTTACCCCATTTAGCCTGTGCTAGATGGGGTTACATTCTCCTGAAGACACAAGTCTGCAGTCTCTAGTGTGCTTCTAGACTCAATATTGAACCTGGAGGACCAGATTTCTGTAGTAGCCTGGTATGCTTTTCAACATTTAAAACTTGTGTGCTGACTGCTCTCATTCTTTGACACATCAGATCTGTTCATGGTGGTACATGCCTTAGTGACATCCTGGTGGGATTGCTATAACATGCTCTACTTCAGTGGTTCTCAACCTGGGGTCCCCAGATGTTTTTTGGCCTACAACTCCCAGAAATCTCAGCTAGTTTACCAGCTGTTAGGATTTCTGGGAGTTGAAGGCCAAAAACATCTGGGGACCCCAGGTTGAGAACCACTGCTCTACTTGGAGCTGCCTTTGAAGAGTATTCAGAAATGTTAGCCGGTCCACGATCTGAGGCTAGACTATTAACTGGGACTAGTTGCATGGAGGGCACAATTCCCCTGTTGCAACAGATCCACTGGCCACCTGTTTTGTTTCTGGGAACAATTCAAAGTATTGTAATCACCCATATGGCTCAGGTCTAGGCTATTTAATTATCTCCTTGAACAAATCTGCATGGGCTCATCAGGAGACGTCCCTCTCTCAGTTCCACTACCATTGAAAGCACAGTTGGTGGTGTCACAATATAAAACCTTCTTGGTGGCTGCCCCTAGGCTGTGGGACTCTGTGTCTTGAGAGGCCAGAAAAGCCTGTTCCCTGCTGTCCTTCTGATGTCAGACTAAAACTTTTTTATTTAGGCCTGCTTTTAAAGGAGGGGGGCTTTAAAGAGTAAATCATGTGTGTATGTGTGTGCATGCTGTAATGTATTTTGATTATTTTAACAGTTTTAAGTGTTTTTAATTGAATTACATGATTAATTCTATTTTAATATTTGTATGTTGTGATCTGCTTTCTGCCTCAGTAAATAGATAAAAGTGAGATATTAATAAATAAAAATAATAGATGCACTATTGTCCTATCTGTTTTATGATGCCATTATCAACAACTGCCTTTATAGGTCTACATTAAATCATAAAGTTAAGTGTAAAACATACTTAGCCTTATATTGACTTTAACAATGCTACAGATGGAGCTACTAGTTAATTATGTAAAATAACTCAAGACAGCAAAACAGATGCCAAAAGGTTTTAAATGTGTATAGTATACAAAATAAAATTCTTGAACAAAGAATAAAACCATGTTTACAAATTAGTGAAATTGTTTTCTCACACACAATTTTATACAACCTATTTGCTTTCAAATCAGAGATGGTATACATTATAGAGGTTATTCTAACTGGAAATATAAAGCATTTGACAATATAAAGCTAATTCTAAACTTGAAATATAAACTTACATCTACCATTTATTCTTATTAAAAGAAAATGTGAACATTGCCTACAGTTATATGATCCTAATTTATTATTTATTTATTTATTTATTTATTTCATTTATTGACCGCCCCTCTCAGCCCGAAGGCGACTCGGGGCGGTGAACAACAACAAAGAAAGACAATATACAGTAAATCGTGACAATACAGACTGGACAATACAACATAACATATACTATACTAAAAATCCGCTTCGTCAAGTCCTGGGGTCATAGCCAAAATTCATAGTCCTAGTTCATTCCAGTGTCATTCCAAGATACACTCAGTTGAAGGCCTGCTCGAAGAGCCATGTTTTCAGGCTCCTACGAAAGGCCATCAAGGAGGGCGCCTGTCTAACTTCGGTAGGGAGGGTGTTCCACAGCCGGGGGGCCACCACCGAGAAGGCCCGCTCCCTCGTCCCCGCCAGACGTGCCTGTGAGGCAGGCGGGACCGAGAGAAGGGCCTCCCCGGAAGATCTCAAGGCCCTCGTGGGCTCGTAGGCCGAGATGCGGTCTGCAAGGTATTTTGGGCCGGAACCGTTTAGGGCTTTGTAGGATAACACCAGCACCTTGAATTGGGCCCGGTAGCAAATCGGCAGCCAGTGGAGCTGGGACAGCAGGGGCGTTGTATGCTCTCTGCGTCCTGCTCCCGTTAACAACATGGCTGCCGCGCGCTGGACTAGCTGAAGCTTCCGGGCCGTCTTCAAGGGCAGCCCCACGTAGAGAGCGTTGCAGTAGTCGAGGCGGGATGTGACCAAAGCGTGTACCACCGTGGCCAAGTCAGACTTCCCAAGATACGGGCGCAGCTGGCGCACGAGCCGAAGCTGTGCAAATGCTCCCCTGGTCACCGCTGAAACCTGGGGATCCAGGCTCAGCGATGAGTCCAGGGTCACACCCAAGCTGCGAACCTGTGCCTTCAAGGGGAGTGCGACCCCATCCAGCACAGGCTGTAACCCTATACCCTGTTCGGCCTTGCGACTGACCAGGAGTACCTCTGTCTTGTCTGGATTTAATTTCAGTTTGTTCGCCCTCATCCAGACCGTCACAGCGGCCAGGCACCGGTTCAGGACTTCGACAGCCTCCTTAGTAGCAGGTGGAAAGGAGTGACAGAGTTGGACGTCATCTGCGTACAGATGACACCGCACCCCGAAACTCCGGATGATCTCACCCAGCGGCTTCATGTAGATGTTAAACAACAAGGGGGACAAGATGGAACCCTGAGGAACGCCACAGGTCAACGGCTGCGGCGTTGAGCAGGAGTCCCCCAGTAACACCATCTGAGTACGACCCTCCAGAAATGACTGGAGCCACCGCAGAGCAGTGCCCCCAAGACCCATCTCTGCAAGGCGCCCCAGAAGAATACCGTGGTCGACGGTATCGAAGGCCGCTGAGAGGTCCAGGAGCACCAACAGGGACACACTCCCCCTGTCTAGCTCCCGGCGCAGATCATCCACTAAGGCGACCAAGACCGTCTCGGTACCATGTCCCGGTCTGAAACCAGACTGTGCCGGATCCAGATAATCCGTGTCTCTCAAGAGTACCTGGAGTTGTGAGGCCACCACGCTTTCCATGACTTTGCCCAAGAAGGGAAGATTGGAAACAGGCCGAAAGTTGTCCAATTTAGTGGGGTCAAGTGATGGTTTCTTCAACAGCGGCTTTATAACAGCCTGTTTTAGGCTCGCTGGAATCTTGCCTTCCCGAAGGGAGGCATTAACCACCACCGTTACCCACTCGGCCAATCCCCCTCTGGCCTCCTTCAGAAGCCAGGATGGGCAGGGGTCTAGGATGGACGTGGTGGGTCTCATTCCTCCAAGTACCTTGTCCACATCCTCGGGTTTCACAAACTGAAAAGAATCCAACAAAATCGGACAAGCAGGTGCTTGTGTCACATCCCCAGAGACTGCACTTAATGTGGCGTCCAGCCCAGAACGGATCAAAGCGACTTTGTCTGTAAAGAACCGAGCAAATGCTTCACAGCGCGCTGCCGAGTTGTCAGGGCTCCCACCTGAGATAGGGGGAGTTAAAAGACCTCTGACAACCCGGAACAGCTCCGCCGGACGGTTTTTTGCAGACGCAATAGTGGCCGCGAAGAAGGTTTTCTTTGCGGCTTTTATTGCCACGGCATATGCCCTTAAAAAGGACACAAACCGTGTTCGGTTTGGCTCGCTTGGGTCCGATCGCCACACGCTCTCTAGAACCCTCTTCCTTCGCTTCATCGCTGCCAGTTCCTCAGTAAACCAAGGAGCTGGTTTAGCTCGGTTACTTGAGAGGGGACGTTCCGGAGCGATCTTGTCAATAGCCCTGGTCATCTCCCCATTCCAGAGAGCGACCAAGGCCTCGACATGATCACCTACCGCGGTGGCGGGAAACTCCCCAAGAGCCGTCAGGAATCCATTCGGATCCATTAGCCTCCTGGGGCGGACCATCTTAATGGGTCCTCCACCCTTGCGGAGGTTAGGGGGCGCAGTGAGCCTAAATCTAATCAGGAAGTGGTCGGACCACGGCAACGGAGAGATGGACAACTCCTCCACACCGCCACCCTGCTCCCATCCCTGGCAGAAAACCAAGTCCAATGTGTGTCCAGCACAGTGGGTGGGGCCAGATATTTGTTGGGACAGCCCCATGGTTATTGGATTAAAATGGACATTTCATTTTGAAGAGAAACATGTCATTAATTATACTGGATGTGTCAGCCTGGTGACAAAGGTCTTAACCTAAATTCTTTTTTCAATGTTCATGGTTTCTAAAAATAAGTAAAAGCACATATCACACCATTAAGTACAGTATCAAGTCATAAAATTGTTACGCAAAGAAAGTGCTTTTGAATCTAATGGGAAAACTCATGCAGTCAATACAGAAAACAAACACCACCTGGATTAAATATTCTGTATAAAGCTAAATAATATAGATTTGTTTCATAGTTTAGGATAATTCGTGTATTTTTCTTTTAAAACCAACAATTTCAGGACAATTTCTTAAAAAATCAGTTTCTAACTTTTAAATTGGGGACTACTTATGAACTGCATCCACTCTGTAGAAGCCTTAACTGATGCCAACAAATCATCCAGTGGCAAATGCCCGTAACCCTTTCTTCTTTGCTGCGAGCACAAAAAAACATAATTTTGTATAAAACCTCTTATAATTGATACACACAGAATCCACCCTGAGCTCAAAACAGTAATACATTATTTTTCCCCCGAAGTTTCATCCTAAACATTTAAATTGGGGAAAGTTTTGCTGGAGCGATCCATTTTTAAAAACTTTGGTGGCAATAATCAGTAGTACAGGGTTAGTCAAAATGCATAGGCCAATAAGCCATTCAATTGAATGGCTTATTGGCCTATGCATTTTGACTAACCCTGTATAACAAGTTTAATGGATGATTGCACATTGTTGCCAGTCTTTTTTCTTCACTGGACCACAGGTAACTCCTAAAACTGTGAGTATACATTGATCAGATGCCCAACGCTACCCTTCATGGATGCATTACTATTACATCTGTATTACGAAGCTAAAATCAGCAACTCTCTTCATAAGTCTATATTTGTGTTTTTATAACTTATTCCTTGTACTCTTAATTAGGCTTAATTAATGTATTATGCTTTACGATACTACAGATTGAGCTACAAGTTCATTATGTGAAATAACCAAAAACTACAAAAATTATATCAAAAACTTTTGATGTGAATAAAAAATAATATTTCTTACATTATTTTTTCACATTTTTACAAATGAATGCAAAAATTTTTTCACCTTTTTATACAGTCTGTTTGTTCTTCAAAAGCATAAATAGTTAAACATTAAAGAGACAAGACTTATCACAACTCTAATCAATATAAACTCAAAACTACCACTAATTCTTATTAAAGGAAATTTTTATTAAAGGAGATATTACTATCAATTACAATTAAGTTATCCTAAGAGGATTGTTCCTAGAGGAAAAAATTGCATACTTAATTTTGAAGAGAAACATATGAATTACACTGAAAAGGTTAGCCTGACAGCAAAAAAAGCTCTTAAATGAATTTTTCCCCAAGTCCATTTTTTTTAAAAATAATTTAAACCAGAAGGTGCTCTTGAATCTAATGGGAAAATCTTGAATTGTCACAGGAAAAAATCATTGCACACTGCCTGGATTAAATATTTTGTATTAAGTGAAATACAATATATTTAATCCATAGTTTAGGATAATTCGCATATTTGTTTTTCAAAAACACAAATCTTTTGGAACTGAAGAACAATTTCTCTCTACTTTAGGTTGTCTCAGCTAAACATATGCTGGTGACCCAAATATGGTACTGCTATTGATTCCTATTAGTCAAAAAACGTGGTTTGAAATATGGACAGTTGGACACCAGTGCTATACCAAATAGGCAAAACACACAAAGATTATTGCATCTGGAGTTGCCACGTTCAGTAACAAATGTATCCTAGGACACTTGTGCATATGACTGTTCAGCTGTATAGCCTGTGCCTCTGTTTCTGGTTTGCAAATCTGCAGTAGTTATAGCATTTATAGTCAGTATACTGTATTTACTCGAGTATAGTATACCATCAATTGCAATGTGCACCTGAACTTTGAAGGTGCGCATTGCCAAAAAAAAAAAAGGAAAAGTTTTGTTGTCGAATGTAAGGCATGGCTTCTTTCCTGTCAGCTGTTCCACTGCCTGCCTCAGATCAACCAACAGTTAAAAGGAAGCCATGTTTCTCTGTCAGGCCAAGGCTTCCCAATTGGCCTTATTCATGAGACTTTCAAAATCCTGAGTGAATGAGGTCAATTGGAAAGCCATGCCCTTCCATCATGTCGAGACTGGTGAGTTCTAATGTGTACCTCGCTTTTGGCTATATAATTTAGCCTTTAAATGTGCGCATTAGATTTGTGTTTATATCATCATCATCATCATTTAATTACTTATTAATCGCCCTCCATCCGAGAATGCGCTAGGCGATTTACAGCTAAATTATAAAAGATAAAATACATACATTTAAAAATTAACAGAGATCAAATGCTCTAGTAAAAAGCCAGGTCTTAAGTGCAAGAGTAAAAGGCACTAAGTCACGCATGGCTCTCATGTAGGGCGGCAAGGAATTCCACAAGGCAGGGGCAGAAATTGAAAAAGCCCTGCGTCTGGTCCTTTCCAAGTGCACTTCTCTAGGACCCAGTATATGGAGTAAGTCACGTTGGGCTGGTCGTTGCAACCTCCGATGCTGGGAGAAGGAGAGGCGGTCCCTAAGGTACGATGGACCCTGGCCGTAAAGAGTTTTAAAGGTCAGAACTAGCATCTTATACAGGCCACGGTACTCAGTTGGAAGCCAATGTAAATGTTGCAGCACTGGTGTTATATGGCATTTCATGGGCGTTCTTGTGAGTAACCTGGCTGCCGCATTCTGAACAATACGAAGCTTTCGGGTCGTGGACATCGGAAGGCCCACATACAATAGTCCAGCCTAGATGTGACCATGGCATGGATGACAGTTGCCAGAGCCTCGGCAGATAGGTAGGGTGCCAGTTGCCTCGCTTGTCGTAGATGGAAAAAGGCCTGTTTGCTGGCAGCAGCGACCTGAGCTTCCATTGTCAGCTGTGAATCCAGGATGACACCTAAGCTCTTAACAGTGGTCGATGGAGATAGGGTAATGGACGAGTCAGACCTGCTGGGCGGCCATGCCAGAGAATCTCAGTCTTCACTTAATTATATGGTAATTAAAACAAAGTCTTGATTTTTAGATACAGCCTCAGCAAACATTGCCCTGAGAATAAAGACAGAAAAAAACATTATCACTCATTTCTTAGCCAAAAATGTGTCTCCTGAGATCTGGGAAACTTAATTAGGAAGAGTAACATAGACATAAGTATTTATCTGGCAACTCCTACCTGTTAGGTCCTGGCTGGTTGTTACGGTGCCTTACCCAAACCAGTAAATCATAACAAATTTAATTTCTTTTCAAGGACCTGTTGACAAGTACTTGAGATCACCATGGGCCTTGACGTCTGACTTTCTTGTTCTTGTAGAAGTCGTATATAGTGTATTACTAATAAAAAATTACTAGAAAATCTTCTTATGCTTATAAATAGCTACACATTGCATTACTTGATTCTAAGAAAATATAAAAATATCATATCATTTAACACTACCACAAACTCCTCATTAATGATTTCTCCTTGAAAATGCAGACTAAGGAAAAAGTTCAAATAGCAGTTACACACACAAAGAGTACATAACCAAATGAAAAATCAAAGGATAACCAACACATACAGAAAATGTTGAGAAACCGAAGGACTGCATGCTCTGTCAGTCCCATGCTTAGCTGTAAACCTAAACACATTTAGGACCTCATCACACTGAGGTCCTGAAGCCAGGTGACAGCGGGGGGATTTGCCAGGCAGTCTTAGGGCTTGTGAGAAGGACGAAGTTGAAAGGGGTTTTCAGCAGCATCTGAATCAAAGGCAAAAATAGAGCAGCCTGACACTGAGAACTTACAGCAGCCTCAAGGAAGTAGGGATACAGTCAGGACAGGATCAGGAGCTTCAGGAAGCAGAACAGGAGCTAAGTATTCCAGCTAGGCTACAATATGTACTATGCCTTTCAACTGGGAAGATCTAGTCTGTTGGCTCAGAGGAGGGGCAATAGGTGAGGGCACTTGGGAAAGTGGCATATGTAGCTGGAGGCTGGATCGGTTAGCAGTTGGGAGTAATGTTGGCATAACTGTAACAGCTGGAACCTCTGCTTGTGAAGTTCTGACTTAATCTTGTTCTTGATGAGTAGATTACATTTTGGATTACAGTTTCTGTGTTTAGTGAGATTGCTTGGTATTGCAGTTATTGGAAAGCACTCTGGACTACTCTTGTGACTCACCCTTGTTTGAAATGACTACTGTGTATGTTTCTGGACTGACTTTTGACTATGAGACAGTGAGTGGCTATCTTAGCAGGAATTCCAAGAGGAATTTGACAGGCAGTGTGGTGAATCAGTGGGACAATGGGAGAAACAGTTGCCCCACGCCCCACATTGCCTGCTTTGCTGCTTTCTGCATCACACAAGGAAAAGTGTCCCTTCCCTGCTCTCTTTATCTTCCCCCTCCCCCACCTGCTGTCCCCATTTTATCTAATGAAAACACAGGAAGCCTCCCATGTTCTCTAGGCAGAATCCTAGCTTGCTGCCAGGACACTTCCTGTACAGAACCCCACAGAGATCCCTTTTCATGTGTTAAAATCCTAGTTAGACAATCTCTATGATGTTTCTTTGTGTTTGTGCTATATTATGTGGAGCATTTGGACTTTGTCCTCATTTGGTTGAACATAGTCAGAGAAAGACCAGTCAGTCCCAGCTTGACAAGATCAGCTGAGACTAATCATGTTGTTCCACTACTTTGCTGACTTTTGGCAGTCTTTATCCCTGAAGATTGTTCTTATGTTCTTTACTACATTTCTTATTGTTGCTGACTGTAAGACGGAGACATTCAAGAGACTTTCCTCCAGGGCCCATACCTCTTCCTTTTCTGGGTAATCTCCATCTTGATGTCAAGAATCCTCATCTCTCTACACAAAAGGTAAGTAGGAAAACCAGCCTGAGCACCCAGATAGTGTCTATCTCTTTTAAACCCACCTGAAGGCATGTTCCACTAAGAAAATAGTTCTGAATACTGCTAAATGTTGCTTTGTGCTGTCAAGTAGGCTTTGATGTATGATGACCCTAGGAATAACAGCCTTTCAAAAGATAGTATTATTAACGGCAATGTTTGTTTGTTGTGAAATTAGAGCTGCAGATTCCTTGATTCAGCCAATCTTCCTGCAAATGTAGTTTTCTTTTCTCCTGCTGTTCATTTCTCATTTTATAATGAAACAATTGAAAATCAAGTTCTGGGTTCTGTACTTTTAAAAGAATGGCACAAGTTCATAGAAGGGCAGAGAAGAAAGGCAGGAGATTGGAACATTTGTCATGAACACTTTAAAAAAGCATTTAAAATTCTTTTATTTCATTCACAGTGAGAAAGAGTATACAACAGAGCAATACAGAGCAAGGAATTAGACACACCAACTATATACTCCATTGGGGTACACAAACAAAGGGAATATTACATTTTTATTCAGCATTAACTCACATAAACATTAATTCCTCATCATGCATACATTACTATCTCTTCTTCCTTCTCCTGCAAAAGCAACCCCACAGATAGACCAGATGGCATTCCCAGCAAATCTGCCATTCTGTGAATACACTATCTTCCTCTGTCATTTGGAAAAGATCAACAGGTGGACCAGACTCCTCTGGTCTGCCACAATTCTGGAATAGTAAAGTGTCTTTTATATAACAATATTTCTGCTGAAGTTGTTCTGAAAGTTGTAAATGAACGGCAGGTCTTTTCCAGTTAAGACATCCTAACTCCACAGAGGTTGTTTTTTCTTATTTAACTGATAACTGGTTTTCTTTCTTAAGTAAGGAACCATTGTAAACACTTCCTTAACTTAAAAGAGTCATTATCTCCGGTAATGTAAACACATTGTTTTCCACCAAGAATTAATCACTGTCTCTGGTCATGTCAGCAGCTTTTAATTACAGTTCATCAGTTCAGTAGTTTTTCCAGACCTCAATCTTAGGATGGCATCTCTAGCCTCTCTAGGTCCCAACCATGCATCTTTCATATAATTTCATTCAAACCAAACATCATATATTTATTCATCACACATATGTTCTATAAAAAAAGTGGGAGGAACTGGAGGTATATATCTGAAAAAAGGAAATGAAGAGCTCAAATACCTGAAAGATGGGGGAAGAGAAGAAGTAGAGGAAGGAGGAGGAGGTGGTAGTCGAGGGGACAGGAGAAGGGAACATTCGTTTTCTGTTGTCCCAAAAGTGAAGATTAAATCTAATGGATTTAATTAACAGGGGATAAGGTTTCAGGTAAAATGAGATAAAAATTCAATGATAAGAATAGTTCATTGATGGAATGAATGCTTACAGGAAAGACTGGCTTCTCTATCCTTCAGGCAAAACTGAGTAACCATACTTTGAGAACATTCAAGAATTTCTGCAAAGTGGTAGTTTAGCTAAACATAGATGACCTCCAAGGTTCTTTTGATGTCCTTGACTCTACAAACTCCTTCATCCAAGCATTCCCTGAGAACCAAGGGCATACATTTATACAGAAGCTGAGATTCTGCATTGTGAGGCATATTGGAGTGTTCCACTTGGACACAACATTCCTTTTGAAGGATGCACTTTCCTCTGTTTAGAGCAAGGAGGAATATGAACAACTTCGGAAAAATAAAATACTTGGCCAAGTCTCAGTAGCCAAATGCCAATGAGTATGTCACCCTTTGGGACCTCCCGATAATCCCCAAGATGTTTTGAAGGCTGCTTTTGTCATAACCGAATCCTCTGGTATTCACTGACCACTACATGGCTATATAATCCACAGAGAAGAATGGTGGGTCATACATGATTTCGGTCATGCATAAGGGAATCAACACCTCCTACTCTGGAATGGCCAGAAGTTTATAACATCTTTCTTCAACAGCAAGTCCATCAATATTTATCATCTTTTATGCAGAAGCTGGATGGCCATCTGTCGAGGTTGATTTGAATGCGATTTTCCTGCTTCTTGCCAGGGGGTTGGACTGGATGCCCCATGAGGTCTCTTCTAACTCTATGATTCTTTGATCCTATGATTCTATCTCTATTACATTCTGCGCCCTTCTCCTTGCAGCCATATATATGGCAATGTCTTCAGCTTGCAGTTAGGAAACCTTCAATTTGAAATTCTAAGTGGACTGGAACTGGTGAAGGGAGCTCTTATCCATCAGAGTGAAAACTTTCTAGATCAACCAAAATTCTCTAATATGTATGACTTTTCTAAGGTATTTGGTGAGTGTTTTTTCCTAAAATATTTCTCTTTCATTTCTTTAATTTTTACAAAGGACCTTTCCTAATGGGGAAACAATCTTCAAATTATTTCATCAGATTAAATGCCGAAGAATAATGTTTTGATCATAGTTGGTATTAGCTGTATCCATAAATCAGAGTTGTTTTTGTAGGAATACACCCACTTAAAATTTCCAAACGGCTGTTTCTAAACAATTTAGTATACAGTGCCAGTATTTTGAGATTAGACAGTAGTTACTATGTTACAGGCCTTGAAGAATTTTAGTTTACAACTCTTCACCCAGTGCATAAACAATTAAAGTATTTATATATTTCTAAGTAAGAACCTGGGGAGTCCCTGGTGACACAGTGTGTTAAACAGCTGAGTGCTGAACTTGCTTACTGAAAGGTCACAGGTTCGAATCCGGGAAGTGGAATGAGCTCCAGCTGTTAGCCTCAGCTTCTGCCAACTTATCAGTTTGAAAACATGCAAATGGGAGTAGATCGATAGGTACCACTCCGACGGGAAGGTAACGGCACTCCATGAAGTCATGCCAGCTACATGACCTTGGAGGTGTCTACAGACAATGCTGGCTCTTCAACTTAAAAATGAAGATGAGCACCAACCCCCAGAGTCAGACATGACTGGACTTTATGTCAGGGGAAAACCTTTACCTACCTACTAAGTAAAAGCCTATAATTTAAGACTTTAACTTTTAAAGGTTTCAGATAAGTGAAGAATGTCAGGTAATTCTTAAAGAAAGTAAGCCAAAAGCACAAAGAATGATCTCAGGTTATCATGCAAGTAAGTATGTAAGAGACATCAGGAAATGGATGAGAGGATGTCTGCAAAAGGTGGGTATGCACTAGATTCAAGTGTGTCACACAAAAATGCAGGATACAGATATTTGATTGAATTAAAGAGGCACTGAATCGGTTTCCAAAGAGAATAAAAAAGCAAAACCAACATCATGTAACACAGCATTTGAGGTATCCCTCTAATGCTGGGTAGAAAAGGAAATGATGAGCCCTTCCTGAGAAAGGTTCCTGATAAGCTCTGAAATGCTACCCTAAAATGCTAATTCTACTAAGGATAAGAGAGGCCCCATCTACACTACCATATAGTCCAGTTTCATAATGCAGATTTACTGCATTGAACTCTTATAATCCATCTTAATGCAGTTCAGTCTGCATTATATGAGTCTGCACTGACCATTATAATGCAGTTCAAAGTTGACTACATGACAATGTAGATGGAGCTTAATGTAATTAAGACTCCTTTAAGAAAGGATTACACACCTATACGCTATAGCTTTACCCTTTCTCAAAAGCCTTTCAGGATTGTCTTTATAATGTCTTTATAATGAGTAAACAGACAGAGATAATCAGTTATATGCCATTTGATTTAGAAGGTTGCTGTCCTGACATGCATTACACGTTGCCAAGTCTGTTAAAATGGAGCTCCCATTGGCGCAGTGGGTTAAACCCCTGTGCCGGCAGGACTGAAGACCGACAGGTCGCAGGTTCGAATCCGGGGAGAGGTGGATGAGCTCCCTCTGTCAGCTCCAGCTCCCTAAGTGGGAACATGAGAGAAGCCTCCCACTAGGATGATAAAACATCAAATCATCCGGGCGTCCCCGGGCAACGTCCTTGCAGATGGCCAATTCTCTCACACCAGAAGTGACTTGCAGTTTCTCAGGTCGCTCCTGATACGACAAAAAAAAAAAGTCTGTTAAAGGGCTGAACACATATATAGCTGCCCAGGCATGTCCCGATGAACTTTGATGGCTATATCAACTAATATAAAATGCCTTATGGAGTTTAATTGATCTGAAATGCTAGGTCTTTAGCCTACTCTGTGACATAGTGGTGACTTGTGAACAAACAACAACTCCTGTGATTCCATAGCTCTGATCCAAGTCAGTTATTGTGCTGTCAAACTGAATTAATTTTACAGTATAGATGCAGCACAGACACATAGATATCTGTTAAAACGGGGAGAAAGCAACTATGGAAGCAACACATTTTAATTCCACTTACAGCTTATTGTGAAAAAAACAAAACATAGTAAATGTTCTGTGTTGAACATTTACTATATTAAATAGCATGGGAAAGGCACTGAAAACCTTTGCCATGCTCCTTTAGTGCTTTATTCAATGGTCATTCAAGGATATTTCTGTGGCTCTTACGGGTCTTGGGGATAATGCTTTTAAACTCGTCTGTTGCAATGCAGGCACGTACTGGTATAAAGAATCTTCTTTATTCAAGTATATAAGATGTACAATTAACTAGGCAGGGCTTCTGGCCAACGCGTTCCCACTAGCTGAGCTTGAGATAGAAGTGGGCCCGAGAGAAGGCCTCTCCTGAAGATCTCAGGAACCAGGCAGGTTCCTACAAGGGGATGTGTTCAGCCAAATAGCTTAGACCTGAACCATCCGGGGCTTTAAAGGTCATAACCAGTTTCACCTCATGAGTTTCAAAAAATAGTGGAGACCTGGGTGTGGATCTCGGAGTCTAAGCAGCTTCTTACAAGTGGATGCGGTCAGCCAAATAGCCTGGCCATGAACCATTTAGGGCTTTAGTGGTGGTAACCAGCTTCACCTCGTAAGTTTTTTGTTTTTTTTAAAGTGGAGTCTTGGGTATGGCTCTCTCAAATCCCCTTCTGACTGTCTAACCACTTCACTGGCTCTCCTGTGAACTTTTTATAATGAACTGTATCAATGGAAAGTCTGTGACTTATCCCTCCATAAATACAGGGGTCATCCTGTGTATCTTATAGTCATGTTGTAACCTATGCCACTGGAAAAGGAATTAATAAATTACAAGGAAAAATGAATAGATTATCTTACATCCAGAAGATATGATTTGTCAATGTGGTGGAGAAACAGTTACTTTCGCATTTAGGAGGCTTGTTGTATTGTAGACTCAATGTTTTCATTTACAGAGAACCATTTTAATCTGCAATATGGCATCAGTGTTGTTTGACAAAGATGAATGGGACACCCCAAAAAAGTTTAATCCCAATCATTTATTGAGTAATGTTCAATTCAGGATTAGGGAAGCCTTCATACCATTCTCTGCAGGTAAGGGTAGGGGGAGGAATATCAACACATTTCTCAAAAGTTCTGCCTGCTTACCAGTATTGAATAAAAATAAAAATTCGTCTGAGGCTTGAAGGTTCCAGCCCACACCTTTCTCTGATTATGCTAATTGGCTTGAAAGACAAGCTTTTATTTGTTTTGGATAGAGAAATAAATTTGTGTTTTTCTGCTTTGCACATACTGAGCCAAGCCTCCTGCAAATGTAATGGGGCACGACTGAGTGCATTCCACTCTATTCAAACTGTCAAGTGTGGAGGAGAGTTCCCTCTTGTGGTTATCCTGTGTTTCAATTCCAAAGAAAGAAATGGTGTCAGCATTAGTTCACAGGTATAGGGTTTCCATGCCCTGGAGACCTTCCTGTTTGTGGTTTCAAAGACTTGGATTAAGCCATGTGTTGCACTGGACACAACACAGCCAATGAATAGCCACTACAAACAGTTTTTGAATGGGATCCAGGCTGGCTGTTCTATCAACAGCAAAGGAATTCTGCATTGATCCCTGACTTGATCTTCATCAGGTCCTCTTTTTCCTAGCTTCTCCTGTTTGGTTTTCTACTCCACTAGAGTGCCTTTTCAAAAATCATGGGGTTGTTAGTGCAGAGAGATATTGTAAAAAAGAATCATTCCATTCTCTTTCTCTATTACAAATGGAACACATCTATTGCTAATGTAGATTCACTCTCTTTGATCTTCATCAGGTCCCCCTTTCCCCAGCTTCACATGTTTCTCCTCCCACCCTACTTCAAATAATTATATATTTGCTCTTTTCCATGTATTTTGTGGTGAAATCTGGGAAATGAAGACTAGAGCCATGGGATAAAATTTTTAAAATTTATTTTAAAATTTATTTATTTATTTCTTACCCGCCTCTCCTCGTGGCAAGCCACAACCAAAAGTACATTCTATGAAACATTCTACAAAATACACATATTAAAACATACAGAACAAACAAACATGTTGCAAGTTTAAAATTCATGATTAAAACTGGCTGGGTAGACCAGCCAGAAGAGATAGGGTTTAGATGATTTTTAAATTCTGAGAGTTCATTTAGCTGTCAGAGCTCTTCTAGCAGATTGTTCCACAGGCAGCTGATGAAAAGGTCATCTGGGTGATCGTTGCTAGTTGGGTTCCGGCAGGCTAAAGTAGACATCCCCCAGAGGACCTCAGTGTTCAGGGCAGATTGTATGGGGGGTGATCCTATAGGTAACCTGGACCCAAATCATGTAGGGCTTTAAAGGTCAATACCAACACCTTATACTTTGCCTGGAAACTAATAGATCAATAAATGTGCACAACTGATATTTTGTGCATCATATCGGCCACATGCAAGTGAGAATCACCCCACATGTACATCAGTTGCATTTCTGCAAATCCAATAACATTGTCTTCTGCAGCCATGCTGTGATTTAAGTATTCTGCATCAGACAAAAAATGGCTAGCTCTGTCAATTCAGGAATGCATTCCATGCATAAGACACCAAGAGGATTCCAGCCATATTTCTGCAATACAAATATGGAATTTGGGCTGAAATGCTATTGTGAATCTCAACAAGAGTAGAACATTGACTAAAAATGTTTGTTTCCCATGAAATTTAAAGATATTTTAAAGGTATATTGCTCTGGTTTACAATAGTGACTTGCCAAATTTGTTGGTCACCTCAATCATCTCATAAGTTTTCTGTAGCCATTTTTTTCTGCTCTTCCAGGAAAGAGAGCCTGCCTTGGGGAACGGTTGGCCTGGATGGAACTTTTCCTTTTCTTCACTGCCTTGATTCAGAAGTTCTCTTTCCAGGCTTCAAAAGGTGTGAAACACACTGAGCCCAAACCAATATCATATATGTGCCATTAAAAGTATTCCATGTTGCTGTCAAAATATGTAGGGTTTGGTTATGGCTATTTGGCCTGTTTTTCTTTTTTTCTTTTTACTGAACTTGTTACATTAGTATAGCTGTTTGTGACACTCGTGATCATTGCACATTGGGCAAAAAATACAACCAAAAGTTTCTGCAACCCTGCCTGATTCTCATAATGCACCAAATGTCCACAAGAGGCTGAGTGGAGACAAATAAACAAGATATTACAGCCTTCTTTGTGGCTGCCCTTAGGCTCTGGAAAAGCCTCTTCCCTGATGTGCTTCTGATGGCAGACTAAAACTTTTTTATTTAGGCAGGCTTTTAAAGAAGAATTTAAAGAGTAAACCATGTATGTATGTGTGTGCATACTGTACTGTATTTTGATTATTTTAACAGTTTTAAGTGTTTTAATTGAATTGTATTATTAATTCTATTTTAATTTTTGGATGTTGTGATCTGCTTTCTGCCTCAGTAAATATGTAAAAGTGAGATATTAATAAATAAAAATAGATGCACCATTGTCACATCTGTTTCATGATGCTATTATCATTAACTGTCTTTATAAATCTACATTAAATTATAAGGTTAAGTGTAAAACACACTTCGTCTTAAATTGACCTTAGCAATGCTACAGATGAAGCTACTAGTTAATTATGTAAAATAACTCAAGAACAACAAAACAGATGCCAAAAGGTTTTTTTTTAATGTGGATACAAAATAATATTTCTTGAACAAAGAATAAAACCATGTTTTACAAATTAGTGCAAATTCTTTTTTCCCCTCACAATTTTATACAGCCTATTTGCTTTCAAATCAGAAATTGTATACATTAGAGAGGTTATTCTAACTGGAAATATAAAGCCTTCGACAATATAAAGCTAATTCTAGATTGCAAATATAAACTTACACCTACCATTTATTCTTATTAAAAGAAAATGTGAATATTGCCTACAGTTATATGATCCTAATCAAATGGTTACTGGTAACAAATAGAACATTTCATTTTGAAGAGAAACATGTCATTAATTATACTGGACGCGTTAGCCTGGTAACAAAGCTCTTAACCTAAACTCGTTTTTTCCAAAGTCCATGGTATTTAAAAATAATTAAAATCACATATCACATAATTAAGTACAGTATCAAGTCATAACATTGTTACACAAAGAAAGTGCTCTTGAATCTAATGGGAAAAACCATGCAGTCGATACAGAAAACAAACACCACCTGGATTAAATATTCTGTATAAAGCTAAATAATACAAATTTGTTTCATAGTTTAGGATAATTCGTGTATTTTTCTTTAAAAATCAATAATTTCAGGTCAATTTCTCTTTACCTGAGCCTGTCTCAGTTAAATAGAGATGGTTCTTGTGGGTTTTTTCGGGCTATAGAGCCATGTTCTAAATAGAGATGTGTTCAGGTGCTGGTGATCAATATAAGTGATTGCTATTGAAGCTTATTAGTCAAAAGAGGTAGTTCCAAATATAAAGACTATTGTAATACCAAGCAGACAAAAAACCAGCTGAGTTGCAAATAATTATCACAAAAACTATTGCATCTGCAGTTGCCATGTCCAATAACATGCAATGAATAAGATGTCTCCTAGGATATTCATGATTGATTGCACTAAGAAAGAAGCACAAGTGGATATTGTAGACTTATGGCATTTTCTAATGTTTGTAAAGCCTGTGCAACATCTGTGTGAAGAACTGCAGTAATTTCAGCACTAATTGCCCATATATTTAAAAACAAAATCATGGTTTTTAGATTAATCCTCAGTGAACTCTGTACTGAGAATAAGATTGGAAAGAACATTATCTAGTTCCCAGCCCCCCCCCCCCTCCAAAAAAAAAAAAAAAGATCTCCTGAGAATTGAGAAACTTGGTTAGGAAAAGGAACTCAGAGGTGAGAAGTATTTATCTGCCAGTACCCAACTAGTAGACCTCAGGCTGGTTGTGACCAAGCCTAATGGAAATCAGTCAGTAGTAACTAAGTTAAAATTTAATTTCTTTCAAGGGACTTGGGCCCAACTAATTTGAAATCAACTTTCACCTTGGTGTTAACATTATTGTTCTAGTAGAAGTCATATGTAGTGTATTATAAATGATAATTGCTGGAAAAATCTTTTTGTGCTCGTATTCTGTGGACAATGCATAGCTAATTGTTGCAATTAGAGCTGTATTTGTTTACAAGGAAATACAAAAATATCATATAATTAATACCATGTCACAAGATCTGCACTAGCCATTTATCCCTACAAAATTCAGACCAGAGGAAATGTTCAGAGAGATACTGAAAACACAAGGAGTACATTAAACAGAACAAAACCATCTGAAAACTCAAGAGGTGATCATGAGATGTTAAAAAACAGGAGGACTGGACGTCCTGTCAATATATGCTTAGGCTCTAATCCTAAACACATTAATTGGGAGCAAGCCCTACTGAATTCAGTAGAACTGCTGAGTAGGTATGTGTAAGGCCTAACTGTGCTCCCGTTATTAAAATTAAAGCAATAATAATTAAATGTGCTGTATAAACTGAACAGTATGTAATTCTGCAGCTAAAACCCCACAGTTTTGATAGAGTGGAAAATCTGAACTGTAGATCCACAGCAAACTTCACAGCTCCGATGACGGAACTCATTGTATCTGAAGTGCATAAATTCTTTGAAACTATGGTAAATATTCTGAAATAATTTGAAACATTGCGTTTACAGCCACAAGACCCTGGTCCACGATATATAAGCTATTCTGGGAAATTCTTTCAATTTCCCAGAATAGAACATCAGTTTTGAAAGCAAACATGCATTGCCCTTGGTCAATATGCACTCACACATACCTTTGCATTTTAAATCATTGTACTACATCAGCTTGAATAATTGAATCGTTTTAAAGAGTGCAGCATAATCCTTTAAAAACAAGCTGCTTTATTGCTAAACAAGGTTTTTCTGGAGAACTGCCTACTTTATCACTAGTAGGCACAGGGCAAACAACTGATTATTGGTTTAAATTATATAAAATATCAATATTTTATATTAAAGGAGTTTATAAAGTTTTGGAATTGACCATGAGAACATCTTCACAGAATACCTATTCCAAGGCCTCTATCACAAGACATTATTAATCTTTTATAAAAAATAATATATTGAGACAAACACAAACTCACAGAAGCCTTTGATTATGCAATGATAAACAAGGCCATGCCATCAAGTTGCCAACATGGTATAGTTCAGTTCTTGGTACCCATCCAGTAAGATCCAGAAACCAGGCTTATAGTCCCTGCTTTGCCTTTAGGAGCAGCATATGCTCAGATATTTTGTTCAACTCTGCATATTCAGCTTGTAGTGTGGCAATATGTATTATAATTATATATTATAACCCTGCATATTCAGCTTGTAGTATGGTAAAGAGACTCATAATCCCACAATGCCAGCCCAGGCATCCTGTGGCCCAGGCCTGAAGTCATAAAAAAAATCCCAAGTTAAGGTTAACTCTGCAACCTTTCAAAATTTCCATAATTTAAAACCACATGATTATTTTTAAAGACACTAATTCATTTCAAATACACAGACATTTGGCCTATGCTGATTTCACCTCTTTAAAAAGAGAAACATCTTTGCTGTATCTACATAAAACAATCATTGCTTTTGTTTAACAAGGGCTCAACAGGGCTTGGATAGACTACATTTTTAGGTCACATGTCTACTAATGTTTGGTTGTATTTTTCTTACAACTTAAAAATTAACAAAATGCCAAACAAATCCTGCAACATGAATACTGAAAGACAATTATGTATTTAAACTTTTGGTCATACTTAGTGTTTTTTAAACAAAAATAGTAGAAGAAAATTGTGGGAAAATACCTTTCTTTGCTGAGATCACATTTTTAAAAAATTACTCCCGTTAAAATTAGTAATCATCCTTGACTGAAATAATTAAACAGAATGTATGATGTTGCCAGGAAGACAAATATAAACTCTTTAAAACTCCAATCTTTTTAAATCTAGAAGGTTGAAATCTTTTTAAATCTAGAAGGTTGAAATCTTTTTAAATCTAGAAAAATTAGATCTGCATTGCTTCTTATATAGTAAAACCCCCATATCTATGATGCATACATTCCTGCAGTTACCTGATCAACAGATACAACCATATACGATTAAATCACTTGACTTTGGATCCCAGCATATCACGGAGTTGCACTGCAAAACCTACAGATTCATAGAGAGGAATTTTCTAGGTCTGCTATCAATGGTAACTTCTGGGGGAAACATACCATAGAATTATGCTAGAAGATCTAGAAAATTCCCCAGAGAGACCATTTTGCCCCAGATGCAGAAAAGTGAAACCACAGAGAGAGGGGCTCAATGGTTATGGAACTCTAACTGTAATCAGTTGGTCAAATTACATTTGACACCAGACAGGTCTCCTCTGTAAAATAGCAGATGCACAGCATCCCATTCCTTGTCAAGTAGTTCAAAACAAATGTTACAAAATACGTTAAGGACACTTGTGTGCACAAATATCCTCCCTGGTTTAATCTGATGTTGCAGGAGGTACTTTTACGGAGAGTGTCCTTCGAGTGTTGGTGACGTGCCGTTGCTGAGCAAGGAAAGAGCGGGCCGGTAGGCAGGAACTATTGTCTTTGTATGCCATGTTCCCACTTATGAGTCTGGATTCCATTCCCAGTTTATGAAATGCTAAGCTCTGGAGAGGAAAAAAAGCAAGATAAGCCATGTAAAGCCACAATTCCTGACATTTTATCATTAAAAAAATCCAAGATCATGTCAACTATAGCACATTTCTAATGTTACTCACATTATTATTATTATTACTACTACTATTATTATTATTACAAAACATTTTCTGGAAAATATTACACACTGTATGAATTCAAACATACTGATAGTGTCTGATGTGTATTCAGTACAATATTATGTTAACAGAAAATATTATGGATTATAGCTACATAGAAGATGGCTAATTTCAAGGGCACACTTTTCTGTTGATTTTAAATATGTGAGAAGCGAAACATTACTTGGCACCTCAGAAAACCGATGTTAAAAGGATATGAAAAATTGATCACAGTGTGTGTGATATTAAATACTGGTTACTACACTGGAAGATGTAAACACTTCATTCTTCTTAACATATGAAAGGATCTGTCATGTAAGGAGACGTAGAGCTTTTCTCATTTTGATTATCAATTCATTTGTACACATTTGTTTATTTGCTCTTCCCATCTACATAAATACACAGATGCACACTTTAGCTCACCTTGTTATACCACGCTGACACAATTAATTTTTCTTCATGATCATTCAGCTTGGCCAATTTACATTCTCCCTAAAAATAATGTATGTAACTGTTAATATGTAGGAAAACTATATGGGTCTGAAATGTCATAGCTAAACAATGGAAGGAACAACGTAAATATCAATGATTCCCAATAAATAGTTCATTATATTTTATTATATAATAAATAGTTTATTATAATTTATTATAAACTCCCCCCGACAAACACAGCATTTTGGTGTTTCTGCTAGTTCTCTTATTCTGCTGGTTCTCCTTCCTTCTTTATCAAATGACCTATTTTCACTAAGTGGCAATACTTGACATCAAAGTATTTACAGTTGTTAAAAGAAAAAAAATGACAAATGTGGTTTTTACCTCAAGTGCTTCAATTCTTTTATCCTTTTCCAACAACTGTTTTCTTAGCAACATGATTTCGGCAGATGCTGGATTTAATTTGGGATCTAAAGTTTTTATCACCTGCACAAAGATGAAGACAAAAATGTATATGACAACCTCACCCATAATTGAGTCACAACATTAATTTAGACTCTAACCCCCACCCCAAGAATACAGCAAAACAAACAGCACAATATTTTCTGATCTAGATGAAAAGGCTGCCTATAAGTTTTTATACGTAATTTGGGACTGCTGATAAGAGACAAAATACAAAATCATGTAACTTGATGGAAAGTATGGAGCTGATAACACGTGTGAAACTAATCCATAAGCTGGAAGCAGGAATAACAGGGGTTTCTAATTCTAAGATTTTAAAATACATCAGATTATTTGAGAACACAATACTCACACTTCTTGCTTTTTCCAGGTACATCTTATACCTTTCTTCCATCGATTTCATATCTTCATCTTTTTTATGTAAAGCTGCTTCCAGTTCTTCAATTTTTTGTGCTATTTGGAAGAAACCCAGTTTAATATTAGTGGAGACAAACACAGCGGGAGTTTTTCTTATTCAGAAGTGTTTTGCATTTTGGAATACCTGTATTTCCATACATCACAATTAAATATCTTGGATGGGATACAAACATGAAATTCATTGATGTTTTCTATACACATAAACTGAAGGTAATTTAATACAATATTTTAAATAACTTTGTGCATCAAAGTTTATGTACACTGAAAAATTAACTAGCAAAGGTGTCACCATCTCAACAGAATTAAGAGTATAGGCTATACTTGTCCAAATAATTGCTTGAAAAATTCTGATCTTGTAGGCTTCTAGTCACTACTTTCAAATGTGATTTTACTATGGGAGCACAACATCAATCTGTCCAATGCAGAGATCCTTAAACTGCAGCCCTCCAGCTGTTTGGGCTTCCAGCTACCAGAATTTCTAGCAATTGAACAAGCTGGCTAGGGCTTCTGGGATTGGAGGCCAAAATAGCTGGAGGACCACAGTTTGAGGATGTCTGGTCCAATGTTTTGCAACTAATCTTGACATAATTAGGAGAGTATAGTTCTTCCCTTCAATGTACTGCAAGGTCTGGACTGCTAGTAACACACCAAAATCAATCTTATTTTTCTCCAGTCTTTATGTAGACATAAATGGAGAATGGTATAATAAAATAATGGTCTAGAGCAGGGATTCCTCTCGTTTACATCAAGGGTCACATCAGTCTTATGGTTGTCTTCAAAGGCCCATTGAATTAATGGATGGAGAAACCGTGATACAGAGGTCAGCTATAATCATTTTTACATAGTTTTCGGTGATCTTTAGTTTTTACCCAGCATGGGTCCTTGGATGTTATTGAATTATGATTCCCATCACTTTTGATTATCCACAATTTGGCCTGGGGATAATGGGAATTGTAACCTAACTGCACTTGTGGGTCTAAAGTTGGGGAAAGGTTAAAGGTCAATTTATAGACAGACATCATATCCACAAGCCGTGTTTCTAAATTAAAATTACACTATACTGACAAAACACAACAAACTGCAACCTTCCAGCTGTTAATGTATCACAACTCCCATCAACTATAGTCATGATGTTTAATGAGTAATATAGGAGTTGTACTTCAGCATCTGGAGGGCCATATAAAATGACATGGCAGGCTAGATTTGGCCTGTGGGCCTTGATTTTAACGCATATAATTTAAATCCTGTTGAGGCTATCCGTCATGTTGTGGCCATAGCTCTGCTGGTTGTATATTTTACATGCTTGCAGAAGGAAGTATCAAGTACTCCATCACAGAAGCAGTTCACCATTTGCCAAAGTTAAAAGCCAATCTGGTTTGTGGCAGCAACTCTGCACCCTCAACTTGACTCAGAACAGTTCTTGGAATGGCCCTGTGACCAAGGGCTAAATGTGAAAGTTTGATCAAAACACAATACCATTTTGGTTCATGTCTGGCTGGAGATCTGCAAGAAGAGCTTCTTTCTTCTGCAGCTCATCGTGGACTTCACTCAACTTCTCCCTTTGGATTCAGAAGTTTTGAATCAGAGGTTAAGATACTTCAGTATTTCCTGGTCTCACATATCCATAACAACTGAACAAAATGTTTTCATACTTGTAAAAAAACAAGAAACAAAGTGAGTCTGCTTTAAAACTGTGTGATAATCCCAAATCAAATATACATTTATTTTAGAGCCATAACTTTAAGAATGGTGTTCAATGACATTCTAAAATATGGGGGTATCATTGACTGCTATTTTGGGCCTCACCTGTATAGATTTCTTTTACAAGATAGAGATGAAAAACACAATTCTTAAGGTTGATCAACATTAAATGAGACCCAATTTAATTTTACTAGGATTTTATGAACTATACAGAATTTATGAAATGTAGAATGAGCCTCTGTACAGACACAGGGAGCATGAAGAATCGAATGGAATTGTCAACGAGGATAGAGAGCTGTTTAGGGTTGAACGAGCCCATTGTTTAAAGACAGCATAATACCCCCTCATTTTCCATTAGCACTGCAAGTGGGAGAAGAGATATAATATTCCCTGTTCTAAAAGATAAAGTAATGATAATCTCTTTGCATGCCATATACTAAAAGCAGACATAAATTTGAACTCACATATGTGCTGCTATCTTCTCTTTCAACTTGCTGGACTGTTAAAAAAAATAAACTGCTTAGAGACACACTGAGTGGCATCAGAATTCATTCTACCCGTATTTTCTCAAATAAGTCACCACCACATAACAGTTGAAAAATGTGTTTTCCCCTTTTCCCGCATAAAATCACAGTTGTTTATAAAACCGAGAAACTCCCCTCTCAAAGAAAATTTAAATGAACACCAAGTTCTTCTGTTCTTCCTTCCCCCTCAAAGACAGTTTGAACACAGAGCTCTCTCTCCCTCCTCTTAATCTCAGGGGTAAGATAATTTTTTTAAACCAAATCTGGCAAAGATGGCATCCATTTTCTTCAACACATTAGTCTCACCCCTCCCTTTTCCAACAACAAAGAGGATAAAAAGTGTGACTATTATACAATGAAATACAGCATACATGCAATGTATTTCCAGTAGTTAGAAACTATGGAAATGATGGCTGATATCTTGTTAGTGACGTAGATGCAAGTCCCTTTTTTTGATAGGGCGCAGAAGGTCATACTCTTGCTCCTGCGCTCTCTTCAAGCAAATCTCATACTTTGTGAAGTCCAAAGAGGAGGTACTGTTGCTCCTTACCAGAAGAAATGAAGCAGGGAGGAACTAGATGCTTACAATGGAGACTTGCCTGGTCTAAGCTTCTAGCAAGAAACAGTAGGGTCCACTGGATTTTGAGAGTGTATCCTCATTTCTTCTTCTTCCCCAAACCTCTCTGAAATCAGATACTTCTCTATGATCTGAATTGCCTTTCCACTCCCGTCCTTCTCCCTCTAAGTGACAGAATCAGGGGTCCCTCCCAGGATCTGACAGCTGACAACTTTTGGAAAGAACTGCATATGGAGATATCATACATGCAATCCCGGCCACTGTTGGATAATGCATAACTCAAGCAATGTGATGCCTGGAGACCCCCTGATAACTGCCATACTTATTTTTATATTTTCTAGGAAAATTGCTTTTTAAATCAATGATTCAGCAACAAAATAATAAGTATAGGACAAGAAAAAGTTTGTCATACACTATCTACCCCATCTCCTTCCGTCCTGGATGCTTGCTCCTGCAAAGTCTTCTGCAGATCTTCAATTTGCTGCTGTAGCTCTCCAACACGCTCCTTGCTCAATCTATCAGAAAACATAAAAAAAACCCATGTACACACACACACAGAAAAATCATACTTCCTTTAACATTCCACCCATTTGACAGAATGAAAGCTGAAATTTTTCAAGAATAAAAAAGAATCAGCTCTTATAGTTTTCATAATTCTTTAGTCTAAATATAGTGTGTACTTCTAACTACAGGCAGTCCCCAAGTTACGAACAAGACTGGTTCTGTAGGTATGGTCTTAAGTTGAATTTGCATATAAATTGGAACAGATACATTTTTTAAAGTGTAACTCCAGCCAAAAACAAATGTTGTTGCTTTGGATAACATAGGGAAGGGTTAACACCCCTGTGGGGTTTGTTCTGCTGTCTATGTCTCTTCCAGAAGATGTCACCTCACTTTCTGTTACTGTGATAATTGGATTTTGAAAAAAAAAATCACTTGTTGTGGAAATAAGAATTGATGATAAAGCTTCAGTTGAGACATCTTTTCCCCATTATATCTCCTCCAGAAATGAATTTCCCTTCGGAGGAGTAAATTTATCTCATGTTTCGTTGTCTCACCCCCGTTCTTATCTATGTGTTTTTTGTAAGTTGGATGTTTGTAAGTCTGGGACTGCTTGTATAAGTGATTCACTAAATCAAATCAGTGCTAATTTTACCTTTTATGGATTGAATCAATAGGTCTACTCTGTTGGTACTAATAACTAGAACTGGACTTCATAATGAGTTCTGCACTGTTTCTAATTATTTTATCTTCAGTGTACCTACTTGTCAAATGTTTGATATCCCCCCCAAATAGCTTTTATTCAATATTATGCCCAAAAAGGAAAAAAATACCTATTTTCTGTTTCTAATTCATTTATTGACCGATGCTTCTGTTCTAGCTGCTCTTGGAGCTCTACAATTCGTTCGTTTTCAGACCCTTCTTGTTGTAAGTGGAGCATCTTGTTTTCATGCTGTAGCCGAATGAACATTTCCCTGAGATTTAAAAACAAAGGTTAGTTGCATTGCATCAATGTCATTATGATCTAAAGATCTGGAACAGAACACTCCATGTTATAAGATACAATGATCAAGCATAATTTTGTTTTGTAATAAGTCACATGATATACTTTCAGTTTCATTCAAGCACAAAGGCTTTGGCTCAGAAATGTCCTTAACACATTGCTGACGGATCTGTGTCTGGATTGTAATTTCTGACATTATTTCCAGTTTCAAAAGCAAAACCTTTATCACTCAACTTCTATTTTTAAACTGAGAAGGAATAAATTCAGAAGGAAAGGAAATAGGAAGTAAGAAAGTTCCAATAGAAAGTAATTCTGTTGTATGATCCTCAAGGTTAAGCCTTTATCAGTAAAGCTTCACACTGAAGAATTTCATAATCACCTATTTTGAAATGGGCTACAGAATCTGAGTTAATATTATGGTTCAAATATATAGTCTGATCCTAAAACCAGTGTTTCTCAAACTGTGTTTCTCCAGGTGTTTTGGACTTCAGCTTCCAGAAATCCCAGCCAGCTTACTAGCTGTTAGGAATTGTGGGAGCTGAAGTCCAAAACATCTGGAGAAGCACAGTTTGAAAAACCCTGCCTAAAATCATGGGAAAGAAGTTCCTGGATTTCGAGTGGATAATAGCAAACTCCACTGTAATGAAGGGCCATAGTTGCACTGATCAATCCAGAAAATGCCCAGAAAAGAAATATTTTGTCAGATATGAATAAATGAAACAGTGGGTACCAGTCCCATGGAAAAGGAGGCCATGTATTAACAACAATCTAGCATTAGCATTATGCACTGATATTAGCATATACCATATGTACTCGAATCTAATGCTCACCTTTTTGGGGTAAATTACCTCGCCAAAATTAGGGTGCACATTAGGCTGGCATGATGTGGTAATCTTAGTGCTTTTTTAAATTTGTCGTGTCAAAATTGTTATTTTATTGTCAAAAGCAAATTGAGAATACAGTTATATTGTATAGAAAAACTACAAACAATGTTAAAAACTTGGCATTATACTAAATTTCCATTGACCAGAAGCTGGCCACTTCGAGTGCCTCTAGTGTCACTGTAAGATCTTAGTGCTCAGCCAAAGGAAAAGGGGAAGCTGCTTCAGGAGCACCTGGAGCCCCTATTTAAGGGACATCATCTCTAATTTAATGGCCATGGCCCAATGCTATGCAATCCTGGAATTTGTAGTTTTGATGAAGCATCGGCATTCTTTGGCAGAGGCTAAACACCTTGTAAAACTACAGCACCAAGGATTCCACAGCATTGAACAAAGCCAATTAAAGCGGATTCGTTCTACAGCACAGATGCAGCCCAAGGTTTTTCTTTCACAGTTGCTGGAAGTTTTTGTGTTTCAACACTTTTGTTTTTAAAGAAGGAATTCTTAGCAGGCAGCAACTGTAATGAACATCTTTTCTGGCCAAATTACAAAGACTGCATTTTTGCCACTGTACATTACATTCAAAAGCAAATACTTAATTTTTTGTTTAAGGGTTTTGAAAATTGAGGTGTGCATTAGATTTGATGGTGCGTTAGACTCAAGTAAATCTGGAAATTAATCTTATGCACTCATCATGCATTCATAACTTCCTTCAAAAATTTTACACTCCTTTCCTACCTGTATTCTACTGGAACAATTTCAGCAGCAAGATTTTCATGACTTCTTACTGCAGAGACATCTGAAAATATAAAACAAAATATGAAGGCTTTCCCCAGTTTAACTCAATAAAATACTTCTAAAAAGAAGAAATGTACCTGTTTGATTCAGGTGATCTTGTTGCATTTGTGAGCACCTAAGCTCTTCATTTGTCTCTTTCAGGGCATCCCGCTGAACTATCAATCTCTGAAAAATATTTCAGAAATTTAGCCATGGAAGATGTACGTTATAACAATATTTGTCTACATTAGAGTTTAAATTATGCCCCCCAACTCTAAATGGCTTTCCATGTAACCCAGCATTGAAATTCAATGAAACCTACCTCTTTCTCTTTGATTAATGCTTCATGCTTCTCTTCTAGTCGCTTCATTTCAAATGCCAGTATATCAGCCCTTTTGGATTCTTCTGAGAGTTTGTTATGAAGATCTTGAACCTTGTTTCAAAAGACAAATAAATGGTCTGTTCAAAGGGCTTCACAACTTTTCCATTGGGGGAAAAAACCTTGCATCAAAAATGGGATAGAGGAAATATAGTCCAAACTGCAAAATCACTAAGAAGAATACCTTGTGGGTTCTGATTGGCAACTTTGGATTCCTTGGCAACAATATTTTGAACTCCATTTATTCTGTTCTAATGCCTGGCATTTATATAAAACATTTCACAAGCAGGACCCACCACTATCTAATTCACAAGCAACAGGTTGTATATTGGAGTACTGGAGTTAACATCAACAGTCAATTAAGAGGATGTAAGTAGTTCAGTAGAATTCATACAAATAGATGTCAAATGAAGCTTGAAGGATTTGGAATGTAGCAGCCAAAAGGCCAATGTGATTGTAGGCTGCATCAATCAGAGCATAAATAGCGGGACATAATAGTACCACCCTATTCTGCTTTGGTCAGACCTCACCTGGAATACTGTGTCCAATTGTGAGAACCACAATTCCAGATGGATATTGAGAAGCTGGAAGGTGTCCAGAGGAGGGCGACTAAAATGATCAAAGGTCTAGCACCCAAGCCCTACGAGGAAGGGCTGAGGGAGCTAAGTAAACCATATTTCATTGGCATAATAGTCGCCATTATGTAATAGTCATACCCCCATGTTAGGGGTGGCAAAATTGGTATTTTTGTGCTCCTTGCATAATAGTCATAGAGCCATTTGGGGCTGATTCCGTCTTTCTTCCATTTTTCGCCAAAGGGAAGGCAGTTTAAAGACTATGAAATGCAATTCTCAGGAACTCAGATCTCCCCTTCTTTCTCCTTTTCATTTAAATTTTGTAAACTGCCTTGCCTTTGGAGAAAGAAGGAAGGAGGGTGAAATTTTCCCTCTTCCTTCCTCTTCATTCCAAGGCAAAGCAGTTTAAAGAAATAAACAATCAGAAATGGAGCTGTTCGTTTGAGGCTGGTAGTACATTAGACAAAACAAAACCAGAAACCGGAGAATCAAAGGAAGTAATAATCACACATCCTTTTTTCAATAAAAAAGAAGGGATAAAAAGTGTGACTATTATGCAATGAAATGTGGTATTTCACTTGGAGGAAAAAGGGGTGAGAGGGGGACATGCTAGCCATGTGTAAATATTTGAAGGGATGTCTCATTCAGGAGGGGGCAAGATGGTTTTCTGCTGCTCTGGAGACCAGGACACAGAGCAATGGATTCAAATTGCAGGGGAAAATATTCCAACTAAACATTAGGAAGAACTTACTCATAGTAAGATTTGTTTTAAAGTAGAAAATGCTGCATCGGAGTATGGTGGAGTATCCTTCTTTGGATGTTATCAACTAGAGGTTGGATGGCCGTGTCATGAATACTATGATTGTGTACATTCCTGCGTGGCAGAAAGGGGTTAGACTATATGGCCCTTGTGGTCTCTTCCAACTCTGTGAATCTATGATTTACACAAGTATTGTGATAGAACTGCTGCTTGGAAACACCAAATCCAATGACTTCCAAGGACTGCTTTATTTGCTCTGGTTTAGAGTCAGATCTCCATGTGAACATACATGTGCCCATACATGCATGCAAATTGCTGCAAATAGGCAAAGTACACAGATTCCGCTATATATTAGAGAGAACAAACTTTGGTATAAACAATAAACACCCATATGGATGTTTTACAGGAATACGGGACACCTCACCTTATCAACTGAGGAAAAACCTGCATGTATGTATTTTCATAAATGATAAGACCATCTTTTCTAGAATGGAAAATGAGACACAAATATAAACAAGATACGAAGAACAACTCATTACCTACCTGCCTTTTGTATGTTTCTAACTGTGCACGAGCTGCATTTGCTTTCTTCAGTTCTTCTTCTAGGCTCACTGTATTATGCATGTACATCATATTTGTTTCCTGAAGAGATTTCACCTGTCTGCGAAAGTCATTCAGGTCTTCCAGTTTTTTACGATACACCTCAACAGTCGATTCCAGCTTATTTGCTTTGTCAGCAACTGTCCTGTAACAAACCCAGTATAAATTGGGATTTTTCTTACACAGATACAAAATTAGCACTAGACATTATATTATCTTTCCAAAAACCTTTATTCTAATTGCCTTTGGAGAACAAATTGCCAATGGATGCTCACAAATTGAGTAAAATGACCAACACATTTGTGATGAACTAATGCAAATACGAAAGACACCTGGCATAAGGTAGCAGAAGACTGTGTACCCTTTGGGTGAAATTCCTTCTACATTTACTAATCAGGACAGGGAGAAGGCCAAGATTCATTTTCCTTCTAGGGCAGTTACACCCTTACTTACAGAACTCTTTCTCATATCTCACCCTTACACAACACTTTTTTATAGAAGTAGATGGGAAGACTGGATATTTAAGGCTATAGAGCAGATGGACTTTTGTTTCTTAGGCATGTTTTTAAAAAAATCAAACTTTCTAATGGATTTATGATGATAAAGAGTTCCATACATTTATTGGGATACTGTTTTTATAGCATATAAAGTAAAGGTTCAGGTTTCCCCTGATACTAAGTCTAGTCGTGTCTGACTCTGGGGGTGGTGCTCATCTTCATTTTTAAACCAAAGAGCTGGCATTGTCCATAGACACCTCAAAGGTCATATGACCAGCATGACTGCATGGAGCACTGTTAACTTCTTGCAGAAGCAGTACCTACTGATTTACTAACCATTGCATGTTTTTGAACTGCTAGGCTAGCAGAAGCTGGGGCTAACAGCAGGAGCTCATCCCACTCTCCGGATTTGAACCGTCAACCTTTCAGTCAGTAGCTCAGCAGTTTAACCTGCTGTGCCACCAGGGGCATATATAGTAAAGAATATACCATATGCTTAATTTATCAAATATCTGTATGAAGATACACTAAGAAAAATCCATGCATTAGTTTCCTGGGATGTTTTTCATTTCTGTACTATGACAGAGCACATTTTCCTGAACATTTTCAGATAAGAAAATGGAATTGATGCCTATATTTTAAACTGGCTTAATTGAAGCATACCATAATATAACTGTAGAACTCTGAACAAACCCATCTATGATTGCTCATATTATCAGAAATCCTATGCGTCAGCATATTAAGATATTGATTTCTTCATGAAAGCAAACTGATTCACGTCTTACCTAAGAACATCAATTTCATCCTTCAGGGCCCTGGATTCTTCTGCTAGAGATGTCAGTTCATCATTTCGATGCTGAAGCTCAATTAGTTGTTTTTCAAGCTCTTCACAATGAACACGATAATCATCTTTTGCAGCTTCAAGCCTTTGCATAAATAACAAAGATTACTGGAAATAAGTCATTATTCATTTCCTTAAATGCTAGATACCTGTTTTTATGTTCAGTGCCATATTTATTTTACAGCTCCAATAATGGCGCAATGTTTTCTAGCTTTAGCACAAAAAGAACACCTGCTTAATTTCTCATACACAGGATTACAAGTTGCTTTGTGTCTCAGTTCCCGAGTTAAAATGGGGTAGTAACAACAAAAATGTGGAAATGTGGAATGTGCTTGCTATGTTCTATTGGAAGGGTATTAAAATCATTGTTTCTAAAGCCAATGTCTAATCAGGAATCTAATTACGGTAGTAGTGTGATTAAATACTCTTAATTATTTAATTATTTACTATAGCCCTCACTCCTGTATACCCAAGTGCTCAACAGTGAAGGAACATTTACACATGGCATCTAAAAAGTCATATAATTATAACAGAGTCTTGCTTATCCAACCTTCACTCATCTAACGCTCTGAATTATCCAATGCAGTCTGCCTCCCACCCGGATCCACAGCTGTTTCAATACATTGCGATGTTTTGGTGATAAATTCGTAAATACATTATTACTACATAAAGTTACCATGTATTGAGCTGCTTTTTCTGATGATTTGTTGTAAAACATGATATTTTGGTGCTTGATTTGTAAAATCATAACATAATTTGACGTTTAATAGGCTTTTCCTTAGTTCCTCCTTATTATCCAATATTTTCACTTATCCAACATTTTGCCGGCCTATTTACGTTGGATAAGTGAGACTCTACTGTAACACCATCATCTTGCAAATCTATCTAGGGACTACAATGGGACTAGTTTTAACTGTAATAAATAAAGAGGTTATATTAATGGATTTATCTAGCAAATATCCTTCTTAGATACAACATGCTGAAATGTTTAGAACTAAGCAGGTGAAAAAAGCATTCTGGTCTTTATAGACAACAATCCATCTCTCAAAACAAATCCATATACACAAAGGAATGGAGTGTTGCCACACTGACATTGTTCTTATCCCAAGATTATTTCAACCTACAAGACCAGTTTATAAGGGTAATAATATAGATATATATTTCCATAATCCCAGGGATCATTAAAGTAGAATGTAAATATGATAGGTGATAATAACTCATACCTAAAGTTTTCTTCTTGCAGCTGTTCTAGTTGCAACTGTACATGGAAATATTTTTTTGCGACTGCAGTATTTGTATCATCAAGAGAACCATCAAGTTGATCCAATCTGTCATTCATGATCTCATTTTCAGACATCAAACTGCTCTTTTCCTCTTGCAGAGCAGCAACCTAAGGATTCAGAAGCCCCTTCAGGATTACAGGTTTATAAGGACACCTGATAAAAATATGTTACTATTCAGCAATTGGTTTACAAAGGCTGATTTAAGGACACAGGACTGACCTCTGCCAAATAATGTGTGCTGTATACTAGGTCTTCTCAAGCCACTATACCCAAATATTCTGGACCATTATTATCAGCCAACAAAGCCAATTGGCAGGTTTGATTTGAGTTGAAGTCTAAAATATTTGGAGAGTACTAGTTTGAGAAAAACTAGTTTAGAAGCAAAAGCATTTCTGAAATTAATAAAACTGCTAGTTTAAGCATTTTCATTTTTTCATATTGTAGCAAAAATGGATGCATCTCTGCACATAATGAAATTATCTAGAATCAAATCCCATTGTGTTTCAGACTGAGTTTGAGGATTAATTCCCCAAATTATGTTGATTTCATGAGAAGGCTCTCTCTGCCTCAGTGATTCTCAACCTGTGGATCCCCAGATATTTTGGCCTTCAACTTCCAGAAATCCTAACTGCTAGGAAACTGGCTGGGATTTCTGGGAGTTGCAGGCCAAAACACCTGGGGACCCACAGGTTGAGAACCACTGCAGTTCACCTCCTATATCCATGGGATCAAAAAGCCTATGACATGGGAACTTCCAATGTTTCTGTGTGGCAAATATACTGTATCACATAGCTTCATTTTTTGCAGTTTCTTTGCTCACAAATCAACGCCTAGTTGGTGTCTACTTCTCTTCTATTTGCATCCCTCTAGATCAGTGGTTCTCAACCTGGGGTCCCCAGATGTTTTTGGCCTTCAACTCCCAGAAATCCTAACAGCTGGTAAACTGGCTGGGATTTCTGGGAGCTAAAATCCAAAACACCTGGAGAAGCACAGTTTGAAAAACACTGCTCTAAGGAAAGGGGCAATATACTTCTGTGCATTCAATCCTGGAAACAATCAATGAAGGGCTGTTCCCTGCTTGTAAATATGCAGACACGTATGTGTCTAGTTAGTTAGGAAGCTCGACATTGAACTAGATGGACTCTGGTCCGATTCATGTGAACAATATTTCCTCACATGATATCATAACACAAAAAAAATGCCTCAGTGAATCAGGCCAGAGGCCACATAAGACAGTTTCCAGCTCAATCTGGAAACAAAAATGGCACAGAGAAGCCACAAAAGACAGGGGAAAATGGTTCCAGTTTTATAACTTGAATAATAAAAGCCATAAAAAAAACTCACTATACTATCAGCAGTTAATAACTTTAGCAAAAAGCAATTCCAGGTACCTTACAAGTCAGCAGCTGTGTATACATATATATATATTTTAAAAACCTAGACAGCATCATGTGTGTGCATACACATGGAGAAAAACACACCATAAACATACACAAACGTACACATATGAGAACATGCATTTTATAATTATTTCTGGAAAAGTTGCTAGAAACGGAAACAAAACAGTAAGTATATTAACAGTAATAAAGGAGAGTCAGATTAACAGTACAGATTACTTAAGCTTTTTTGCTAGTGAAAGCCACAGTGTTAATTTTAGTGTATCGGAGCATGTCACATGTTAGTTTATTGCTATTTTAAATGCAGGATGCTCTTTAAGTTGCTTTTTCCTCAAACAAAAAGAAACCTACCTTTCTTATATTCTTGTAAGGTATCATGGGAGACTGAGACCTTATGAGTGAATTTATTAACAATTAGTTTAAACAGTAGTATAACGCTAACCACATTAAAGATTAAATACACATATTCAATATATTGTTGTGGCATTAGTGTATTTTGGCATGCTAACCAAATGATATTTTCCACATCTTAGATTGGAGGCTCTTAATTTTAGTCAAATATAAGAGTCAGGGTGGATTCATGACTATGAAATTATCTTTTTTTATATTACTTAGATAATTATATTGGCTTATTAAAAAAAGTAGTTTGGGGGCAGGAAGGGGAAGAACACCAGAAACCACGGGTATCATTTTGGCCTCAGAAAGATTTTGACAGACCATATGCATTATTTCTGTTGTTCTAGATGAAATTGTTCCATGTTAAGGCTCGTCTACACCAGGCAGTTATAAATCTGCTCCATGGCCCATATCACATCTCCTCCATGGCCATGGAACCGTCTGAGCTCCTGGCCACTGTGAGTGCCTCTGTGGTCAGAACAGGTGCCTGCATGACAAGCAAGGAGGGAGCAATCCCCTATTCTATTTCTGGTTGTGCATCCATCCTTTCAGACATCATCCGAGGCACCTGTGATATCTAGGATCTCAGATGGGGCTTTGTGGTTAGCTAGTAGGCTTGGTTGATCTAGTTCGGAAGCTTCTAAAATCGGAATGAATTCGTATTTAAATGATTTTAGAAACAATTTCGAGCCATGCTGGAATAGTATGAGGAGTAATTACGAATTGAAACTATTTACCCAATTTTCGGAATTATTTTTGGATGTCTGGTCAAGGTTTACAATCTCGCAGTTTCCCTGGCCTCCCTGGCAACAAGCGGCGATGCGGAAGGGCGAGGTGGGTGTGGCTACGCCCTGCTCTTCCTGAAGGCCACGCCCCCAGTGGCCATCAAGAAGAGCTGGGCGTAGCCACGCCCACCTCATTCCCCTGCCATCCATCTCCCTTTGCACCCAGGGAAGGGAAACTGCAAGATTACTTTTAAAATCTCGCAGTTTCCCTGGCCTCCCTGGCGACAAGCGGCGATGCGGTTTCCCCCAGTGGCCGTCAAGAAGAGGGGCACCTTCCATTAACGAAGTAAGCAAAGCTATTCAGATTTTTGCTATTTCCGATCTTTTTTTCAAGAAAATTTGAGAAATGATTTTAAAATCGAAACGCCAGTGCCCCCTATATACGAAACGAGTTTAGAACCATTTTTTTTCTTGATCAACCAAGCCTATTAGCTAGGAGTGGTGGCACACGCCATATCGCCTTTCTTGCACTGAAGAGTTAAAGGAAAAGGTGATAGAGTCCAATTTGGAGACAGAACAGTCTGAATTGAACCAAATCCAAACTGCCTATAAGATGCAGGATAGTCTACAGCAATAGTTCTCAACCTGTGGTTCCCTAGATGTTTTGGCCTTCAACTTACAGAAATCCTAACAGCTGGTAAATGGGCTGGGATATCTGGGAGTTGTAGGCCAAAACACCTGGGAACCCACAGGGTGAGAACCACTGGTCTAGAGTTACCACAAAGTATTCCAACTTTATCCTTGTCATGTGACAAGCCTGCATGGATCCCTAGGGAACCGGCCACAGTTCCTTCTGAACTCAAGAAACAGAGAAAAAACAGATTAGGTGGGACATAAAAAATATGACCACCTTCATTCTCTTCTCATGTGCCATAATCAATGTACCCACACATGGTACATTGTGTGTGCAGTAGCCATTCTCTGTATTACCCAAGTCATAGAAGAGGAAACCTCTGCCTTACAATAGCTCTGGATCCCCTTTGAAACATCCAACTTACTTGTTCTCTGCTTAGAATTTGAACAGAAATAATATCTTATGTAACTGTTTGGGGCTTACAATAAGCATTCCTGTTATTTGATTTTTAAACAAATGTCTGCCTTTATGCTTCATATTGGCAAACAGAGCAGATCAGATAGCATAAAAAGAAACTCTAATAAACATTCCACAGCACTTTCAAGGCGAATGTCTGCACATGTTTAGTTATCAGATAAAAAGAGAAGCTTAGTAGAATTCATGGATATCCAAGTCCTCTAAAGTATGGATAGGAACAGCGAGATTGCCTACACATCTACTATAACCATACAGCTATAGAAGGAAAGCACTGCCACCTGACTCACTGCAAAGCACAACAAAACATTGCAGAGTATCAAGCTTACCAATCTAACAACCAGAACTGAGCTAGAAAAGCTATACGACAGCTGCATAAAATGCTGTACAAAACATAACTGAGACATACGAGTGCAAGGAAAACCCCGCAGACTGTTTTTTTTTTTAACCAAAAAAGCAGAAATATACAAACTCCACAAAAGTTATGTTACTATGCTCACTTTATGACTGCAACTGAGACCAAATATTCCTTCATGTCTTGTGCTCAAAGCTGTGTGTGATAAAGAAAAAAAGTTCCTTAATAAGCCTCTTCCTGGCTGGCTGACTCTATGTCACAGGTTAAAACTCTTTATGGATTATAAAATAATTGGTACAGATTATTCCTAGAACAGGTGCACAAATGAGTGGTTTTACTCTATTAATGAAATAGCAGAATGTTGTTTTGGTCGAAGTGGCCAAACAAGATTATTGAAAACACTGTAGTAGTTATAAAGATAGTGTCCTCAAGTAATATCTGATTTATGGTGATCCTAAGGCAAATCTATTGTGGGTTTTCCTTGGCAAAATTTGTTCAGAGGGAGTTTGCCTTTGTCTTTCTTTGAGGCCAGTGGGTTTCCATGGTCAAGCAGGAATTCCAGCTGTGATTTCTAGAGTTGTAGTCCAATGCATAAACCATTGAACCATAATGAATTTTGCATACAGATTTGATCTAATGAGAAAAAATGCTTAAATTGTACCTACCTTTCTTCTATTCTTGTAAGGTATTATGGGAGACAGAACTTATGACAAAATAATAAACAGTGTAGTGCTACCTAGGATAAGCTAGGATTGTTTCCACAAAATGTTTTTTCTACACTAAACTATGTATCAGAAAGTACTCTTCACGGCAAAACAATCTGTTTTGAAAACCAAACATGATTTGATTCTGTAGTTAGCACTACAATTCATGGCTCACAAAAACAGTAAAACAAACTCAGAGGCTCAGTGTGTCTACTGTAAGACTACATTCTTAACAGATACAATTTTAATCAATAAATCAAAGTACATATAACCTCTCTCTTGGCAACCTCTCTCTTGGCAAGCGCTTGAGGGAAGAAAATTCTTACCTGTAGATCTAATTCTTGACACCTCTGCTTCAGTTCTTCTTTTTCTGCTAGTACATCAGCAAGCTCTTCTAACGCTCTTTTCAGCTTTAAAATGTTGAATATTTCAATTTTAATCATTTAGCAACACACGTTTCATGACTATATACTCAACAATCACATTATTATAAAAATATAGGGAAAACAAGTTTCTAGAGCTGCAACCTCAATTTTCTAGATTTACTAATACATGAGAACAGTAATCAAATCTGTCTCTTATGAAGACATTGGGCTAAATTCCACTTATCTGCAAAATGGATTATTTTTTAGTGATGCCATTGCTGTAACACCAAATCAACACAGAGGGTTTGAGAATCTTCCCATCATGTTTTATGGCTTCCTGAACACAGTGTAGGGCACTTCTCAGTGAAGAAAGATAATTTCCTCTAGTAACAATGTCTACTGTGGCTAGCTAAAAATAATGATTAAACATGATGCTCAATGAACTGAAGCTATGTCTTCAAAGGTCCAAATACTCTGGTATAAACTGTTCCAGAGCTACCCTGGTCACAGCACAGGACCACTCCCGAGCCAATTTACACTCCAGACAGCTGGCTGAGCTGACAGTGCATTGGGGTCCAAAGCTGACCAAAGCTGCTCCTTGGAAGAGACTGTTGATGTCACTTCTGGAGAGGTCAAAACAGGACGTCTAGCCACGTGATTACTAGAAGCCAAAGCTCTGCTGGGGGGCTGATTCTAAATAGTGATGCAGTGGTGGGTCTTTTTGACATGTATACATATAACTCAGACCAGGTGTCCACATCTGAAAAATATGAGGGTCACTCTGGAGATCCCTGAAAGCTCCAGAGTACCTTGAAGTACTGCTTGTGCCAGATTATCAGCATGAAACAGTACTTATGCTGTGAAACTGACAATACATAACGTGGGCCACTCACAGCAATTGCAGGGTCGTTGCATTTTATTTGATACAAATAGACATGGTCTTAGTTTAAAAATTGAATTGAATGCTGTTGGGAACACTGATTATGTTTAGTAATTACCTGTTGCTCCAGATCACCAGATAAGTCACTTGCAACAAGGCCCACTATTTCTTTGCTCATTAACTGCAAATATAAAAAGCAGAATAGATATAAATATCTATGCCCAGAAACAATCTGCTATCAACAAAGTTTCAAGCTTGTATTGTAAAGACAGTGCACAAGAAAATATTTATGGATTCTAGGATCAAATGAGACCTGGAGAGACTTTTTGCTATTGATCACATGAGTATAGCATATTCTGATCTGACAGAAAAAAGTCTTTTCCCCCATTCTCAAATGCTATACTCACAAAAAAAAGTCTGAAACAACCCAACACAAAGACTTTTTGTTACTAATGTTTTCTAAGTGATCCCCTATAAAAGTCAGATGAATGACACGTGCACCCATATTTAGGCATGCATCAGTTGGTAGTTCCCATATATAGATTTTCATAGTACAGGTTGACTCTCCCTTATGTGGAATTCCAAAATCTGAAATTTATCAAAATCCAAAATTGACTACATGGATGACACCTTTGCTTTCTGATGGTTGACAATACATGCACAAACTTATAAAATTGCATTCAAGCTGAATGTAAAATGTGCATCTATCTATATATATAATAAAGAAGAGTGTTTGTATGCGACGTAGGGCAGAGGTAGGTAGGATGTAGGGCGGACGTGTTTGACAGCTTTCTGATTGGCCAGCCTGAAAGTTCCAACATTCTGATTGGCTGCCGCTGTGGTGCTATTTGCATATGGTCTCTGATTGGCCAGCTTCAATAGGAGCCCCTGGTGGAGAAGAGGGTTCATGGCAGAAACGGGGCATAACAGAAGGAAATTTGCATATGGGCTCTGATTGGCCAGCCTCAAATCCAACATTCCGAGATAACAAAGAGAGGAAAGGAAAGGCCGGGGGCTGGGTCAGAACACTCCCAATACAGAACAGACTTGGCACACAGAGCCCCCATCACCCACTCTACATCCTACTGCAGTTTGGAGGAGTATGAACCATGGATGATGGGACTTGCAGTACCATCACTCACATTCTGAGACCGCTGTTAACCTCATCCCATGACTGATCAGGACCAAACTTGGCCTCTCATGACCCACTTTACGTCCTGGTGTGTTCTGGTCGGGGATGGACCATGGATTATGGTACTTGCAGTACCATTGCTCAATTCTTGAGACCACTGCAACCCTCATCCAATTACCGATAAAGACCAAACTTGGCACACAGAGCCCCCATGACCCACTCTGCATCCTGCTGCAGTTTGAAGGAGGATCGACTTTGGATGATGGGACTTACAGTCCCATCACTCACATTCTGAGACCACTGTTAACCTCATCCAATGTCTGAACAGGACCAAACTTGCCACATAGACCTCTCATGACCCACTTTACGTCCTGGTGTGTGTTTGGCTGGGGATAGACCAAGGATTATGGGACTTACAGTACTTTTGCGCAATTCCTGAGACCACTGCAACGCTCATCCAATTACCAATAAAGACCAAACTTGGCACACTGAGTCTCCATGACGCACTCTACATCCAGGTGCAGTTTGAAGGAGGGTGCACCATGGACGATGGGACTTGCAATACCTGCACTCCCTTCCTAAGACCATTACAATTGCCAACAATGATGGATTAGGACCACAATTTACACAGAGACCCAGCATGACCCACTCTACATCCTGGTGCGGTTTGGAAGAATTTGACAATGGATGATGGGATTTGCAGTCACTTCACTCACTTCCTGAGACCACTGAGACCCTTGCCAATGACTAATCAAGACTAAACTTGGCACATGGAGCTCCAATGACCCACTCTACATCCTGGTGCAGTTTGGAGGAGGATAGACCATGGATGATGGGACTTCAAGTACCTCCACTCCCCAAGACTGCTGCAAAACTCATCTAATGACCAATCAAGACCAAAGTTGGCACACAGAGCCCCCATGACCCACTCTACATCCTGCTGCAGTTTTGGAGAAGGGTGGCCCATGGATGATGGAACTTCCAGTACCTTCACTCAAATTCTGAGACCTCTGCAAACCTCATCCAATGACGGATCAACACCAAACTTGGCACATAGACCTCTCATGACCCACGTTACGTCCTGGTGTTGTTTGGACAAATTTGGAGATGGATGATGGGACTTGCAGTACCTTTGCTCACTCACTGAGACCCTCGCCAATGACTAATCAAGACTAAACTTGGCACATGGAGCTCCAATGACCCACTCTACATCCTGGTGCAGTTTGGAGGAGGACAGACCATGGATGATGGGACTTCAAGTACCTCCACTCCCTTCCAAAGATTGCTACAACCCTCTTCTAATGACCAATGAAGACCAAACTTGGCACATAGAGCCCCCATGATCCACTCTACATCCTGCTGCTGTTTGAAAGAGGATGGACTTTGGATGATGGGACTTGCAGTACCTTCACTCAGTGACACCACTGCCACCCTCATCTAATGACTGATAAAGACCAAACTTGGCACACAGAGCCCCCATGACCCACTCTATATCCTGCTGCTGTTTGTAGGAGGATGGCCCATGGATGATGGGACTTGACGTACCTTCACTCACTTCCTGAAAATAATGCAGCTGTTATCCAAAGACCAATAAAGACCAAACCTGACATACAGAACCACCATTACCCACTTTCTCTAATAACCCGGGCAGCGCCGGGTCCCCAAGCTAGTCTATATAATAAAAGTCAAAGTTTGTGTGCGAGGGAGGACAGAGGAAGGAGGACGTAGGTAGGAGTTTGTGGCAGCTTTCTGATTGGCTGCCACTGTGGTGCTATTTGCATATGGTCTCTGAAAACTCCAACATCCTCAAGTGGCTGAGAGGGGAAAGGAAATTTGCATATGGTCTCTGATTGGCCAGCCTCAACAGGACCCCCTGGTGGTGAAGAGGGTTAATGAAAGAAGCGGGGACAAGGAGGAAGCCTTCCACAAGGATGGTAAAACATCAAAACATGTGTGCCAAGTTTGGCTGCCACTTTCACAGGCCACTGAGACCAACATGGGTGACGCACCTGCACCAAACTTGGCACACATAACCCCCATGATCCCCTTTACATCCTGGTGAGGATTGGGGGAGGTGGGCCATGGATTATGGGATTTGTAGTACTTTCAAACGGTTTGGTTCCATGCATCACTGTGGCCCCCAACAAACACCGATAAAGACCAAACTTGGCACACAGAGCCCCCATGACCCACTCTACATCCTACTGTGCTTTGGAGTAGGGCACACCATGAATGATGGGACTTTAAGTACCTCTACTCGCTTTCTGAGACTGCTGCGACCCTCAACAATGACTGAACAACACCAAACTTGGCACATAGACCTCTCATGACCCACTTTACACCATGGTGTGGTTTGGCTGTGTATTGAGCATGGATTATGGGACTTGCAGTACATTCGCTCAATTCCTGAGACCACTGCAACCATCAGCCAATTACCGATAAAGACCAAACTTGGCACACAAGTCTCCATGATGCACTCTACATCCTGCTGCAGTTTGGAGGATGATGCACCATGGACGATGGGACTTGCAATACCTTCACTCACTTAGTGAAACCACTGCGACCCTCATCCAATGACTGATGAAGACCAAACTTGGCACACAGAGCACTCATGGCCAACTCAACATTCTGGTGAGGTTTGGGGGAGAACAGACTATGGATGTCTGTTCTCTTCCCAAAACTGCTGCAACCCTCATCTAATGACCACTGAAGACCAAACTTGGCACACAGAGCCCCCATGAGCGACTCTACATCCTGGTGCTGTTTGGAGGAGAACGGACGATGGATGATGGGACTTGCAGTACCTTAACTCACTTTCTGAGATCACTGTGACCCTCATCCAATGACTGATCAAGACCAAACTTGGCATACAGAGCCCCCATGACCCACACTCCATCCTGGTGCAGTTTGGAGGAGGATGGACCACAGATGATGGGACTCACAGTACCTTCACTAACTTCCTGAGACCACTGCGAGCCATATAAATAACTGATAAAGACCAACCTTGATATACAATTCCTTTCTCAAATATCCCGGGCAGCGCCGGGTTCCCAAGCTAGTATAAAATATAAATGAATTTTGTATTTAGACATCTCATTATGTAAATATATACAAATACAGTTATTCCAAAATAAATTTTAAAAATTGGAACTCCAAAAGGCCCCAAGCATTTCAGATAAGGGATCCTCAACTTGTAAACAAAAAAACCCTCTTTTATCATCCAAAACAAAACTTACAAAACAAAACAAATTTTGAACAAGCTCTTTTGTTCAATATACATACAATTCTGGAAGCATAAATCAAACAAGAACAGAGAACAAGCAACATGAAGGGCAAAAGGAAAGAGATCAGTTGCTGGGTTGTGGTAAGTTTTTTGGGCTGTATGGCCATGTTCCAGAAGCATTATCTCCTGAAGTTTTGCCTGCATCTATAACAGGCATCCTCAGAGGTTGTGAGGTCAGACCTCACAATCTCTGAGGATGCCTGCCATAGATGCAGGCGAAACGTCAGGAGGTAATGCTTCTGAAACATGGCCATACAGTCTGAAAAACTTACAAAATCCCAGTGATTCCAGCCATGAAAGCCTTCTACAATACATAGATCAGTTGCTATTTAACTTAAATATTCTATCATCTATGCTCAAAATGTTTGTTTCCATTCCCCTCCCCCACTTCCATCAAATCAATTCAGTTAAATTAAATTAGCCACACATAAAAGGCAAATGTTTTCAAATAACTATGACCAATTATCTTATTATTATTGCCATGCTAGTAATCCAAACCCGTCTAATTTTTGCAGCAGCAAGGGGAAAGAGGACTGGATAACGAATCAATTACAGTTTTGACATGTGATGATTTTAATGGCAGCTATTACAACATGGCAGCTATTACAACATGCTGCACAGACTCATCCAGTGATAATTTTATTTTCTTACCTCTTGAATAGCAGCCATTACAACATGCTGCACAGACTCCTCCAGTGTCATTATAACTTGTATATGTTCTACAAAGCAAAACATGCAAACATTTGTTTTTGTAATATTTGTTTTACAGATTACAGAAAGGTACATTATGCCTTGCATCGATAATGAACTCTTTGTCTTGCGACTAATTTCTGAAACATTCTTAAACTGTTTGCTAACCATTCCTGGTACAATTTCTGTAGTTCTAATTATGGAAAGAATGTCATTGTAACTTAACAATATAATCCATATCTACATCTATACCTAGCTAGGCCTTGGCTCTAAAACAATTGAATAAGCTTACCGTCAAATTGGTATTAGGACGGATGCTTAAACATCATTACTGCTCATTATTACTGAGATAAATGAGACACTCCACTTAGAGATAGACAGAAATTTCCAGCAGGCCGAGTAAACACACTAGTGAAGGTTATGAAGGTTGAAAATTATTAGTCACATTGATTTCAGTGGATCAATTACCCCTCATGATAGGCTCAATTTAGGGTCACTATAAATCAGAAACTACTTGAAAGCGCACAACAATTCTGGATAGGATTGATATAGTAGTTTTTTCTAAGCCAATCAATTTTAAAAAAGTAAAATGTAGAAATTCTTATTACAAAATACTATTCTTTTTTTTAAAGTCATCTTATGAAATCATTTCTCTGAAATTAATCATAGTTAATATTAATTATGATTCCAAGACAGATCATACAGTAAACCTCTTCTCGTAGTCATATATAAAGACAATGAGGAAGGGCCTACACATCCCTGATATTTATTGTTGGCTATGCAAATCTGAAAATTGTTTAGAATGTCCAAATTTGCATATGTGTTTAGTTGAACATTAACCAAATTCAAATAAGATTTATTATAAATAAATTGAAATTACATTTTGGCCTTAAAGGGGTAAAAACGAAAACCAGAAATACTGCATCTTATTATACTCATATTTTGAGTTTCAAATGATATTTTTATTGTATTTTTGTGATTATGATAAATACACTTTAATCTAGTCACCAAAACAGTAAAAACATGCCTCAGAAACAAAATATTTTAAAATTTGTGAATTATTAGACCTTTTAAAGTGTTATTTCATCCCATACAGTACATCAAAAGGAGGAAGGAAGCTTTTATCAAGTCAAAAACATCAATGCAAACCATTTCACAATTTCTCTACGCAGCCTACTAATTATCATGATTTATGACAAAATAAACTGCTGATTCACCATGAAACCTATACCTTGCTTCTTTTCACAGTTGACTGCACAGCCTAAAATGAGCTGCAATAACCTGCCCAACTCTACTGGATCAGAATGTTCAGATATTCGGTTCAAATCAGGAAGGAGATCTTCTGAAATCTGCTGACCTAAAAACTGTACAATCAAAACAAAAGAATTCTGGAATTAGAAAACGTCATGATGACAACCAAGGAAATAAAATCCATGACATCAATATTTATTGGGTTGGTCGGAATGAAGCTATTTTGCTCATATGTGCACTAAGTAAATTTTACAAGATCCACTGCTGAAATTTGCAAGTCATAGAAAATGCAACCTATACAGTTAGAGAAACCCAGAATGAAATACATCTATAAAGACATATCAGTAGTTAAAAAGAAAAAGCCAGGAGAGCTTTTGCTGATAACTACCTTTGAAAATATAAATATTATTTTCAAAATATTTACAGTATTTAAACAGAGCAAAAACCAACTTTACCATACATGTCTCATTCATATAACACATGATCAACATTTGCAGATACACACTCAAAACAGATAATAAGCACAGTTACTTCTACTGGCTGTTTCAAGACTTTCCATTCTATAAACAGAAGAGCTGATTTTTGTGCACAGAAAAACAAAATAGAAATTCAAAAAAGTCTTCCCATTGTAAGAAGGCAACAATCTTTTGCACTACTATGGAGCCCTCCCTCAATTTTCCACATTAACTTTTCTGGAAGCAGAGAAGACTATGGGGACAAGGAGAAACATAAGAATCACACTTTCCCTATCTTTAGCACAAACACAACGTCCCGAAGCACTAGTTAGTAGATCCATACGAAACCATACAAAGTCCTCTCTATTTTAATGAACCTATGATAATTTTTCTAATTCCCTAAGCATTTAAATACACAGAATAAGATTGTTAGTCAGACAATGTATAAAATTATCCAAACAAGTTTCACAAGTGTTTATTTATTATGCTTTTAGATTGCCTAGCACCCAAAGTTCTGTCTCTAGTTTATAACCAAGTTAAAAAAACAAATGAGATAAAGATCAGCAACGGGGAGTATGAACATGTTAGCATGCCCACAGCCAAAACAAAAGCAAAACCGGGTTCTGAGTGCTAATAATTCTTTTTAAACACTTAAGAAAACAAAAAGGGTTTTACCTAACACCCAAAAGGCCATAATGAAACTGTTGTGGAGCCTCTCAGGTACATTTCTCAAATCGTACATCACACATGAAATAGCCGTCTCTTCAGTAATCATGCATCTCACCTCATTTGATGGTGGCATCTGTAGAATGCCCTTGTACCTTCTGGTCTAATACTTAAATATACAATATTACACATAACAAAGGAACATAATTCATGGGAAGACTATAGCAACAACTACCAAATGTTCAGCAGAGATCCACAGTTTGATGACTGAGGTAAAAGGGTATTTATATAAATGATGGTTATACATACCTCATGATAATAATCGGTAATTCCTTGAAGAACTTTCTTCAAATTACTAGCCTAGGAATGTTTAAAAGAATATAGTGATTACTATTAAGACGCTATTTTGTGAAGACTTTCTTATTTTTGAAGTCTAGTATTCTATTTCTCCCGCAACCTTTACTGAGCAGATACAACATATATGAACAAGGTAGAATCAGTTGTATCCTGCCATGTACTACAAAAGATCAACATTGCTGCAATAAAAAATGTAAGTCTCAGCTGACAGAACAATTCCATGTACCTTCTTGAAATAAGCCTTTTTAATACCCCTTGAAAATAAAAGCAAGCTTACAAAGAAAGAAACAATCAGGAGTTCTGCTGTAACTAGCATCTTGTTCAAAATTATATTTTTTAAAGGGCCAGTCTCCAACAGTACAAAACTCCCTTATTTACAGAGTTTTAATATAGAAATCTTGTTCTATATAAGTATTTGGTTTCCATTACCTTGATTCTCCAGTTGTCACCAACATCTTCTTTAATGCGGCTTAGCCAAGCGTTGTCAAACCAGGCAGCATCACTACAATAAGAATAATCTAAGATTATTAAATATTACAAAAACGACTGAGTTGAGTTCCAGCCCTGTATCTGATATATAGGTATTTATCCAATGGTGGATAAATCATTCTTGTGCATCCTCTTCCCCAGCAAATGGCAATAACAATTGAATTGGCAGGATGGAGAAAATGCAAGGAAGAGTGATGTTGGAAAGAACAGAAATGACAGCTCACACGGCTGGCCTTCAGGGGTCATATGAGAACTTCCCAACTCTGCATTAGAAGGAACAGTGCACTTAAATTAACAAATATTATACCTATCACTCTATAACCTTGTAATACACTTGTATTATCTTTTTAGTGGAGTCTCTCAGAAATTCCATGTCGATGGTTTCATTCAACTGGTCTTATAGTAAAGAAAGAGCAATTGGCCTTATACTTAGTGACAAGATTTCCACTGGCCAATTAGACATCCTCAAACCCATTTAGTCTTGTTTATCAGTACATACTAATATATAGGTTGATTCACTGTATATGCTGAAGGCAGGTTTTGGGGCAAAATTATGGAATAAGTCCATCGCTTGGAGAGGGGAACACCCAGCACCATCTTGGGGGTCATTTGCCCCCAGCTACCATTTTCCTGCCAAGGTATTGAAAAAAGGCCAGATGTAGTGCTGTGATGAAGACAGTACAGAGGGTGGTCTACTGGGTCAGCCTGTGCCTCAAGCAAGGGGTCAGCTGATGAGTTGCCTCTGGAGACTTTTCAGAGCCACGACCAGAGCCTTGGCAACACCTCAGGCTTGCAGAGGCAGAGCAGGAGCAAACTTGGGGTCAGGTTTTGTCTCCTCTTTGTAATCAACCACCGGCTGCTCCTGGGCCAACTCTATGCATGCCTCCACATGACAGACTCCGTTTATGACCAATTACGGTTACAACCCACGGATCTTCCCCTCTGTACTTCCTGCCAACTCAGTTCCAGCAGCAGATGTTTTTGTGCAGGAATTACAGTCATGGCATGCTGTCTTAAAGGAACAATTGGATCAGGCCAAGCAGGCCTACAAGGCTAACGCAGATTGATAGCGGCAGCCAGGTGAAACCTGCCCAGTTCGAGACCCTCCTAGAACAGGAGGCCTAATGCATCGGGCCTTATTCGGTGGTGGAGCAGATCAAACCAGTTGCTTTTTGCCTTGACCTGACCTCAACACTTCGTGCCCATTCAGTCTTTCACTGTTCTCTCCTTGTACCTACTACCCCACTGGACCCCCACCATCTTCACATGCTGCCTTCTAGATCAATCGTGGTTGAGAACTTTGAGGTGGCCCAGATCCTGGACTCTCACTGACAAAGGGGGCTTCACCAGTAACTGGTGGACTGGAAGGGGTATGGCCCAAAGGACCAGTCTTGGGAGCCTGCCACACAGGTCCATGCCCCTGCATTGGTGCATGCTTTTCATTGGAAATGCCCGCACAAGCCTAAACCTGCTGCTTCTCGAGGGAGGAACCCTCAGGGGAGGGAGACAGTGTACTGAGTCAGCCTGTGCTTCAAGCCTCTAGTGAGGAGTCAGGGGATGAGGTGCCTCTGGAGACTTTCAGAGCCATGGGCAGGAGAGAATTCAAGACCTAAATCTGGATATAGACTTAACCCCAGAGCCAGAAGCACCAGAGGAGGAAGGAAATGTGACAACACCTCAGCCTGCAGATCAGGGTTTGTCGCCACTCTGTAATTAACCACCAGCTGTTCCTGTGCAGACCCCCAGCTCACCTGAGTCATCAAATGAGCAGAGGAGACAGAGGCTAACGTCTGACTTAAAGAAAGGCATAGAAGTGTTTGTTTAGGTGCAAGGAATCAGCAGAGAGAAACTGGTGAAGTGTAATTAGGATCCAGCCCATAACTTGTTGACTTACTATAAAGCAGCAATAAAGCTAGGGGCAAGTTTTGGGAGCAACTTGCATTTGTGCTGTACCCACTGGTTGTATTTCACTGAAATTTCTGGACCTTAACCACTGCTTTGGATTATCGTTAACCTGTTTGCTCCAGTCTTAACTTGTGCATTTGAACTTTGGAATACTCTTTCTGTGGATTATCCTTGGAGTTTGCATAGTGATTTTGATGAATATTATTCCCAGTTGTGTTCTTGTACATTGGTGTGGTTGTTATTTTACTGTTGAGACACTTGATATCTGGGGTTAGCCAGCACAGGTGGTCCCTTTTTTTAAAAATAAGAGTTAAAGATAGAGTACTTATTTTGACCCATAGATAAGTCGACCCAGGTTTTTTGAGTTGATTTTTTTGAATACAATTTTAGACCTATATGTCTGCATATAGGCAGAGGAACGAGAGACCAGATTGCCAATATCTGCTGGATAATGGAGAAAGGCAGGGAGTTTCAGAAAAACATCTATTTCTGCTTCATCGACTATTCTAAAGCCTTTGACTGTGTGGATCATAATAAATTGTGGCAAAGTGTGGGATGGGCATACCAAGCCACCTTGTCTCTCTCCTGAGGAATCTGTACAAGGACCAAGTAGCAACAGTCAGAACTGACCACGGAACAACAGACTGGTTCAAGATTGGGAAAGGCGTACGGAAAGGCTGCATACTCTCACCCAACCTTTTAAACTTGTATGCAGAACACATCATGCGATGTGCGGGGCTTGATGAATGCAAAGCTGGGGTGAAAATTGCTGGAAGAAACATTAACAACCTCAGATATGCAGATGACACCACTCTGATGGCCGAAAGCGAGGAGGAGCTGAGGAGCCTTCTAATCAAGGTGAAAGAAGAAAGCGCAAAAGCTGGGTTGCAGCTAAACATCAAAAAAACCAAGATTATGGCAACAAGAATGATTGACAACTGGAAAATAGAGGGAGAAAATGTGGAGGCCGTGACAGACTTTGTATTTCTAGGTGCAAAGATTACTGCAGATGCAGACTGTGGCCAGGAAATCAGAAGACGCTTACTTCTTGGGAGAAGAGCAATATCCAATCTTGATAAAACAGTAAAGAGTAGAGACATCACACTGGCAACAAAGATCCGCATAGTCAAAGCCATGGTATTCCCTGTAGTAACCTACGGATGCGAGAGCTGGACCTTAGGGAAGGCTTAACGAAGGAAGATAGATGCTTTTGAATTGTGGTGTTGGAGGAAAGTTCTGAGAGTGCCTTGGACTGTGAGAAGATCCAACCAGTCCATCCTCCAGGAAATAAAGCCCGACTGCTCATTGGAGGGAAGGATACTAGAGACAAAGTTGAAGTACTTTGACCACATCATGAGGAGACAGCAAAGCCTAGAGAAGACAATTATGCTGGGGAAAGTGGAAGGTAAAAGGAAGAGGGGCCGACCAAGAGCAAGATGGATGGATGGCATCCTTGAAGTGACTGGACTGACCTTGAAGGAGCTGGGGGTGGTGACGGCCGACAGGGAGCTCTGGCGTGGGCTGGTCCATGAGGTCACGAAGAGTCGGAGATGACTGAACGAATGAACAACAACATATCTGCATATACCACATAATATTTACGCATGCTAATGAGGAAATAAATAAACAAGAACCGCAAAGAAACATATAAAATAGTCATTTAACATGTCTTTTATAATATAACTTACATTTCATGAAGTACTTGTGCCATGGCAACACCATTAGTTAAGTCCTGAACTTCCCTGCAGGATTCAGCAGTGTTAAATGTCTGCAACTAGAAGAAAAAGTGGATAAATGTAATTGTTCCTTTCTCAATTTGCGCAGATTTTTTTTTAAAGTGCTCAAATAGGTAGAAGTATCCAATTGAGTAATTTGGTGCCAAATTGTTTATGGGTTTAAAGGCTAAAAACAACACTTTAAATTCTGCTCAGAAACACACCAGCAACAAGTGGAGTTAGCATGGTATTCACTGTCATATGACCTGTTTATCCCCTGAACCCCTACAAACATTCAGGTGCTATATTCTATATCAGCTGAAGTTTTTAAACTGTCTTCAAAATCAGCCCATTGGAGTACAATTGTCAAGCTGAACAGTACAGCACACACTTGATGTTCAAATCACATCTTAATTCAGCTTAATTAAACTGACTCAGTTTGATTTTTTAACACAAGGGCATTTTTAAACAAACTTAAAAGCACTATTATAATCAATTTTAAATATGTGTCATTCTAGCAGAAAACCTCTAAGAATCTCTTAAGAATGGGGAGATCTAGCCTTATTTGTGTAACTAAAACATTGCTTTGCAAGTTGCCTTTGCAAGTGGAATATTGACTGAGCATATATAAGCAGCACCAATAATTCTTTTTAAAATCTTCTTCCATGCCCTTGCTCTTAGCCTCAAACACCTACCATTTCGCACAAGAATAATCCTACTGGTATACGCAGAAGGGCTCTCGTAAAAATTACTTAATTGAAAAGAACACTTTGAATAATCCCTATATAAATGGCCATTACAATCAGAAGAACAGAAAACGGTTAGTAGGAAAAGGGATTAGGCTGTTTTATACTAAAAGAGCTGTCATGTGATTTAAAAGTAAGAAAGCCAGTCTGAGAACTCAGTCATCTGTGAACTGCTGAAGACAACCATGCAGAAGATGGTCCTCAACATATTTAAACTGAATAATTCAAGCAAGGGTGTCTCAACATGTCACAGCTATGTGATTCATTTTAAGTCAAGTGTGAATTAAGCTTTCTAGATCTACACTTCCATTTCTCCTGGATTCTATTTGTTCTCTAAAGTTAACTTCTTTGTGCTAATCACACAAATGAAGAGTCCAATACTGAATTAAATTATATGCCATAATATCCTGCCTGCCCAAATCTTAAGAGTGTGACTGTATGAGACTGTTTAGGTTCAAATACTACACTTATTTTTACTGCAAAACTTATGGTTTCTGTTTCTTTTTTTCCTTAACTATTAGGAATAATCTCCTTATTATAAGATGTATTCACAATTTGGCTTGCACAAAACTAAGCTTTTAAATACTTATATTAAATTTTGTAAGCATCCCAAATAGTGCAATTTTAGATGCTAAATTATTAATAAAATAATATTGACACCACGGCATAAGAAAATGAATATTGCATATATTTCATTTTTCCCCAAACTTCCTGCTCTCAACAAAAACCAGGAACATTCCTCATCATTTTCCAATAGCTTCAACATGTCTGAATATTTTACATCTCTGTGCCCATCCCCTTTATAGCATATTTGTTGAACATTGTCTGATGGAGCTTCAATGCTGCTGTTTTATTCTCTTATGTTTAATTGTGTTTTATCTGGATTGTTGTATTTTGCAATGCTCCTATTTTAGTGGTATTTTTGTTTTAATGGGTTGGTTAGCTTTTTTTTTGTCTGTTGGGCTTTCTGTCCCATATGTAAGCTGCCATGAGTCCCTTCGGGGTACAAGAATAAAATTGTTGGTTTTGTTGTTTGTTGTTGTTATATCGTCTAAAATTTCTCCCTCCCCCCCCCCCCCAGCTTTAAGGGTTGTTTGAAATTTTGTAAGGACTAAGTTCCTTTATCTTATTACTGTGATTATATTATGTACCATTATATTAATAAAAGTCAGCCTCGTGCCTACGTTGAGAACAGGTTTGAGGGTCAAAACTATACATTTTGATATGATCTGTGGATAAGTTGAGAGCTATTCCAGTTATTCTACAGAGAAGGGAACACACCAATGTTGCCTCATGGGAGCAGCTGATCACAGCTGCCACTACTATTTTCCCAATCAGGTATTCAGAAAGACCAGAATTGGCACCACCACGGAAAGAGTAGAGGGGGTCAGTGCTCCTTTTCACGTTCTCCCAGGAGAAGCCAAGCTTTTGCTTTTCACCTCTTTAATCAGAGAAGGGGATGGTTCCTTTTTGATAAACAGTAACTTACAGTAGTCACAATGGTCCATGAATAAGTTAACACAGTTTTCTTGGGGGGGGGGGGGTTGATTTCTAGACTTTTACGTGAGTACACTGTGTTGATTTGCTCACTGGACTGCAACCCTGAGACCAGGCTTTGAATCCCAGCTTGGTCCCAGAAATCTACTGGGTGACTTTGGGCAAGCCACACTCCATCAGTCTGAGAAGAAGGCAAAGGCAAATGTTTCATGTCCAGAACAGAACTAAAATAAGTAAGTTCAGTGGGACTTGCTCTCAGGTCAATGAATGAATGATTGCAGCTTCAGAGAACCTCAGAGTGAACAACAGCTCTTAATATAGGTTAGGGCCTCCTTGAATAGATCTAGCTAATTGAGATTAGTAGACAAGCAGGGTCATTTGCCAAGAACAGCACTGCTCATCTGTTACTTTGAACTATAAACATGGAAGTTCTAATATGCCAAGATAAACTTCATAAATTTAACTTGGTAAACCACTTTCCAACTGTAACCACAATTAATCATGAATGAAAGCCTGCCCTGCTATTTTGCCTGCAGGACTCTGAAATACTCTATTCTGTTTCTACTAAAATGTGAAGAAATTGTTTTTGGTACCTAACAGGCAGACATATAGTAATTATTAGTTTTATGGTAAAAATGAAAGGTTTTGAAAAACAGTAATATTTCAAGAAACATTGTCAGGACATTTATTAAAAAACGATACCTTTTTGTAGAAATAACTGTTTTATTGTGTGTTAAATCTCAGAAATAAGAAAACAAGATACTTAGATAAGAAACTTTCCTTTCAGATCTAAAGTAGTAAACATTCTAACTCACTGGCTGAGCTCACAGAATTGGTTTCAGAGGTATTCTTGGGAGTCACCCGGATTTTTGCTTCTGGTAGTGCATGTGCTGATAACCTCAAGCAATGTGCTTTACATTGGGCTACCTTTGTACCAAGTTCAGAAACTCAAAATACTGAAGACTAGTTACAGAAACATCTGGGAGTGAGCATATTACACCTATCCTAAAGTTATTTCACGGAGTGTCAATGAGTTTCCGGCCAAAGTACAAGTGTTGAATAATATGTTGACAAGTACAAAATGTAGAAGAAAGAACATTTTATATATTAGCAAGTGCATGTTCTCTGACAACCAAAGGATTCTCTACAAAGTCTCTTGCACACAAAATCTCCAGGAAAAGTTTGGAAGTGCAAGGCCAGGAGGACATTGCCATTTTGTCCCCTGTGACATCAGCGCCCCTCCCCCAGCACCAACGGCCACTCTGGGGCCAGAATAAAGAAGGGGAGCCAGGAGGACATTGCCATCTTGTCCCCTGTGACATCAGCGCCCCTCCCCTAGCAATAATGTAATATTATGTAGTACTAGTGTTATGAATGATGTAATAGTACTATGCTAGTTATGTATTATGTAGTATGTTGTATGTTGTATGCACTTATGACTTGTAAGCCGCTCTGAGTCCCTTTGGGGTGAGAAGGGCGGCATATAAATGTCGTAAATAAATAAATAAATAAATAAGGCTGTGGGAAAAGGGACTTGATTTGTTGCACTAGTAGGAATCAATTTGTGTGATATTTCATACGAATCTATGAGTAAGTGGTATTTTTACACAGTGAAAAATGTTGCCAAATAACTTGGAAAATGAATCATTAAACGGTGCAATGTAATGTATCTGATGCTGGTACCATATTAGAATTCATTCGCTACAACATATATCATTCTTTCCTGGACGCTGAGCAGGGACTCAAAGTCAATGGAACTATAAACTGCAATGAAGATTTAATAAAAGTGTATGCATTGCATTTCTGGGAATAATTATACAAGAGATACATATAACAAAAGGAAATATATGAAAACTACTGCCTTGTGAATATATAAATAAATAAATAAATCACAGGCAATATTCAAGAACAGTTTTACTTCAGATGTTCCCCCGTATTGCACCGGATTAATATCCATGGGATTAATATCCAGGCATATATTTTTGTAAACCCACTGTAGAGTACCAACACTCCTTTTTCAGTACATCCATTACTAAAACATGTTTATTCAGATGTCTTATAGAGTTCTTGCTCCCAAATAAGCGTATGTAAAATTGAAGCTTGTTAATTTTTTTTGCACAATTGATTTTGGCACCACTACACATGGCCTCCTGCATATAATAGTATGGCAGGTACTCCGGCTCACACAGCCATTGTTTCTTTTTTTTGTTCATAGGCAGTTGGGCATTATTCAATACACAGTCTTCTTAATTAGATCTACATTGTCACAAATCGAGTTGTGTATCTCACCCTTTCATCTGTTTTTAAAGCTTTGTTCCTATCAAGAAGAAGAAATGGGCTTGATTTGATCATCTGTGAGGAAACACAGATTATCAAAGCTATGTAATGCTTTTAATTGTGAGCTGCTTCAAGTCTCCGTATTGAGAGAAAAAGCAAGATATAAATAAACATAACGACAACAGACATAAACAATTGGGGAAAATTGATGGCCATTCATATGTCTGAGTTGCTTCCCTACAGAAGCAAACTGAAATGAGAAAAACTGCTACTAATTAAAATTCAGATTTCAGAATGGCAAGCATTAAGAAGATAAATGTTTACCATGATGTTAACGGTTAAATACAGACAGACATTCAACTATTTTTCTTAAATACAAAGCTTTTAGTCTACATTTAAATCTTAAGAATATACCCTAATATAAAACACTTAATTAACAAGGATTACAGCAACAAATACTGAGGCAACATCTGGCTATAAATGCTGGTATGTTAAGCAAACTAAGACACCAGGGGATGTGTTTTTTGTTTTTTGTTTTTTTTTCAAAATGTTTTTTGTTTTTTTTTCAAAATGACAATCTCCACCAAGCAATAAGAAACACTGAATCCTTCTGGCAGCAAAGCAAATGACATTGTGCCAACTGGTAAGCATTGCAGTGAATGGGGGTCATACAGAAAGAAGGATTTTTTTGGCATACCTGAGCAGCACCCAGGATTTGTAAGAGGGAAGGGAGGGTAAAAAGCAGATAGGATGAGTAGAAGCGATGCAAGTGCATTTCATCCAAACTGACAGCCAGCCATTAGGCTGTAGGCCAAAAGGATATGCAACTGACAAAACAGAAATACAGGAAACACCAGCATGATCACCCTTGCTATTGCACCTCTCTTCATTCACACAACTGCATCAATTTGCCAATTTGTGGTTCCGCGGCTACAGTTCCACTCAGCCCTGTAACTCTGTTTTCCTGCAGTTCCACTGCTCCGTAATTTTGATATATATTTATTTTCAAAAGCAATTCTGCAATTTCGGGAATGTGTATATATATGTGTGTGTGTATGTATGTGTATAAAATATAAATAAATTTATAATAATTGAATTACTACAAAGGGGTGAAGAGGAAGATCCTGCCCCCACATCCTTCCTCACAATAGCTAAGTGACAGGAATGTGCCACGATCTGTAGTTATATACAAGTTTTCTAGTCTATAGAAGGGGACAGGTTTATTGTGAGGAGGTGGCAGACCAGTATTGATTTGTGCATGGCACTGTGCAATAGGACCCGTCACCACTGATCCTGCTTCAGTGTAACATTACAACCTTCATGCAGTAAATTTCCTAAACATCCAAGCTGCAATGTAGGCCAGTTACTGATTTAAGGGCACAGGAGATTATTGTTGACAGTACCTTGGTGGGTATTTAAAAATTATTAACGAAGGTCTGTCCTAACACTGAGTAATATGTTGCATTTGTTACATTATAAGTCATTGTATGTTCCTATCTCTATTTCAAAAGCACGCCATCTTAAAAAAAAACAACAGATCTGAATTACTTCCTTCTCGTAAATCCCTTATTTTCTAACAAAAATAATTCTAAAATATCCACTTTTACATAGCTTACAATATTATTAGATTAAATTATATTTCATACCCGCCTCTCCTTATGGCTCGAGGCAGGTTACAAAACAATGAAAATACATAAACACAGCAAAAACACCACAAATACACACACTAAAACATACCCCTATAAAAGTTACATAGAATAACATATCTATATGAAATACATATTAAAACAGACAAAACAGAGATTAAACAAAGGATGTGCATTAAAATTCATGTTTCTGTTTAAAGACTGTTTGGGTAGGCCTGCTGAAAGGGACAGGTCTTCACTTGTGTCTTAAATTCTGGCAGCTGATTTAGCTGTTGGAGCTCTACCAACAGGTCATTCCACAGCCTTGGGGTGGCTGATGAAAAGGTCTTCTGGGTGGTGGCTGCCAGTCAGGTTCTGGCTGATTGGGGCAGATCCCCCAGAAGACCAAAGTGTGTGGGCAGATTGTATAGAGGAAGGCGAGCCTTTAGGTAACCTGTATAGCCATGTAGGGCTTTAAAGGTCAAAACCATCACCTTGTACTTTGCCTGGAAACTAATTGGCAGCTAGTGGAATGACTTTGGAATAGGTGTAATATGCTCACTGCTAGATGTTCCTGTAACTAATTTGGCCACCATATTTTGAACCTGTTAAAGTTTCCAAACTTAGTACAAGGGTAGCCTAATGTAAAGTGCATTGCAGAAGTCCAACATTGAGGTTGCCAGTGTGTGCACTACCATCTTCAGATCCTCCAAATCTAGGAAGGGGCGCAGCTGGGGGATCTGCCGAAGCTGACAGTAAGCACTCCTGACTGTTGTATCTACCTGGGCTGACATTTGGAGAGATGGAGAGAAATCTTTTATTCATATAAATCTGTTCAACTGCTTGTTGTCCCTTGCCACACAGATGATTTACCATAAATTACTATTATAGATTCCAGTAGTTAAATTTAATCTAATATTGCCACATTACAACTATCCATCTTCAATTACCCAGCTATCATCTGCATGCAGCTTGTTTTTAATGACCTTTGGCTTTGGAGGGGAAAAAAAAAGATTAACAGGGCTGCTAGCTAAACACAACTTCCTTATTGTCAATTGGAAAAAACTCCTTAGCAACATGCATAATTATAGTAAAATATTTTTATCAGTGCAAAGAAACAAGCAGCTAATCTGCTATCCTTAGTATATTTATTTAAATACTCCAAAAACGTGGAGAGAAATGAGGTTGCTTGAACAAATTATATAGTAATAATTATCACTGAACCTGTTAAAACAAATAGGCACATAGAATTTAGAATGTTGGATCTGTTTGTTTTGCAAGAGCTAAATATCACAAGAGAATCATATAGACAGTTTAAATTGTATGTGTGTGTGTGTGTGTTTTAAATATTATATTTTTACATATTACATCCAAGCTCAAAATACTTCTACAACAACATTTTTATTATGGTCCAATGACCCTTATTACACTAAAAATATTTCTAGACTCCAAGTGAAAAAATAATAATAAGAGTACACCTGAGCATGGAGACAGTGTGGTGTAGTGATTTCAGCAGGAGCTCTGACTCTGGAAGTCTAGAATTCAAATTCCCACACAACACAAAAACTCATTGAGTAAGTCACACTCTCCCAGCCTCACTGTGAAACAAATGGAAAATTTACCAGGAGAGTCCTGTGATAGGGTTGCCCCAAGTCACAAACAACATCATCATCATCATCATCAACAACAACAGGTTATAAAATCACCTTCGGGCGATTTGTATAAAGTGTTTATGAAGTAACGATGAATTTTATGTTTACACTTGGATCCCAGCTCCAATATACTGTATATACCAGTATTTCAAAATAAAATTAAAATAAATAATACAGAATATGAAACACTTCTTGATGAGGTTGCCTTTTAAGACTCTTTGGAAGCTTCAAATGGTCCAATGGGCGGCAGCCAGGTTGTTAACAGGAGCGGCGCTCAGGGAGCACACAACTCCTCTGTTGTGCCAGCTTCACTGGCTGCCAGTCTGCTACTGAGCACAATTTAAAGTGCTGGTTTTAGCCTATAAAGCCCTAAACAGTTCTGGTTTTGCTTATCTGTCCGAACGTATCCCTCCTTATGAGCCATCTAGGAATTTAAGATCTTCTGGGGAGGACCTGCTCTTGGTCCCGCCTTCTTCACAGGTTCGGTTGGCGGGGACAAGAGATAGGGCCTTCTCAGTGGTGGCCCCTCGGCTGTGGAACACCCTCCCTAGGGACATTAGATCGGCCCCCACCCTTTTCGTAAAAAAGTCAAAGCCTGACTTTGTGAGCAGGTTTTCTCAAATGCAGTGTAGCAGATAACGTCTTGACCTCGGAACAACTGGACAATTGTGATCGGATAACGATTTTGGTATTGAGATGCGGAGGACTTATGCTTTTATTGATTTTACTGTTTATGGAATTTTATGTATGTTATATGCGTTTAGCTGTTTTTATATTATTGTGGCATCGAATTGTACCGTTTTGTAAACCGCCCTGAGTTGCCCTTGGGCTGAGAAGGGCGGTATAGAAATATAGTAAATAAATAAATAAAATAATTGATCCTGAGCATTTCAAAGAAGGGATGATTCATGAGGAGAGAAGGGGCATGAGAAATTGCTCGGGGAAGGGGGAAATGAATATGCAGTACAGACTACTATAGAAGTTATACAAGCAAACCAATGAATATGAAAAGAGTAATAAATATGTTATCTAAGGTACAGAACAAAAGTCACAGGTGAATGTACAGGAACCAGTTGAAAATTAAAAGTAAGTTTTTCTAGCACTGTACACATTGGATGTGATGACTGAATCGGGACACTACTGCACAAAGAAAGAATTCAGCACCACAACTTCACTAGGTGGTGTAAAAAACAACTAAAAAATAAATCTCTTAAGAGGCAGAAAGCATGTGCTGTTTTAAGCCTCCAGATCTCTATGAAGTTGGATTTCATGCAGCCTGCTCCCATAGTATGGTGGAAAGATTGAATACTTCTAGTCTGAAGCATTTTGGATAATGGATGCTCAATCTGTAAAAATGTATTCGCTAAGGCTAAACATGTATTTCTGCTCACAACCCCTTCCCACCCAATAAATCTTTACATGGCCCCAAGTATATAGGCATATAAAACAGGTAGAAAAATCAAACAATTATTGAAAATAAACTAGCATTTGCAAGGCTTGCCAAACAGGCTGATTTTTCTGGAGCACAGATGAAGCATTTTTGGCAGTGTCCACTGTAAACACTGCATGTTGTTGCTAACAGATTTGTGTAAATGGGTGGTGTTCAAGACCGAACTGTGGCGCAGCTAGTTAGTAGCCAGTTTCATTAAATCATTACTGACCGAGAGGTTATGAATTTAAAACCAGCCCGGGTATGAGTAATCTCCCGACCATTAATAGTCTAGCTTTCTGTCCACCTATGCAGCCCATAAGACAGCTGCATCTGCCAAGTAGGAAATATACGTACTAATTTATGCGGGGAGGCTAATTTAACTAATTTATGACGCGATAAATCTTCAAGCAGTGTGCAGAAGAATGAGGAAGTACCCCATCAAAGGATCCGGTGTCACAAGTGGACAGTGAAGTGGCAGCTCCCCCTGTGGCCAGAACGAAGCATACCCTCATGAAGCCAGAAACGCTGGAATGTTAAATTGTTTCTATGTCTTTCTATATTTGTTGTATGTCTAAATGGCATTGAATGTTTGCCATGTATATGTGTATTGCAATCTGCCTTGAGTCCCCTCCAAGGTGAGAAGGGCAGAATATACATACTGTAAATAAATAAATAAATAAATAAACCTGTTGGTAATATTTTCATGATCCCAACATTGACTTAAGGCCATTTGGGGTTGGGACTCACAATTTAAGAAGCAGTGATCTAAGGTACAGAACAAAAGTCAGGGGCCAAAGAACCAGTTGAGGATTTCACATGGGTTGATCATCCATATATTGGATGAGATTTCTGAATTGACAGGTTGCTATGCACAGCACACATGAAGTCAACATAATTATGCCAGGTAGTACAAAGGCAACCATCACCACCACCACTACCAACAACAACAACAGAACTCTTAAGAGTCAGAAGCACGTGCTGTTTTGAGTATCCAGATCTCCAAGATGTTGGATTTTATAGCACCTGTTTTCATGATATGGCAAAAAGATGGAACACTTTGAGTCCCAAACATTTGGGATAAGGGATCATCAATGTGTAAATGTGTTATCTAAGGTGCAAAATAAAAATCATGGATGAATATTGAAGGTACAGTTGAGAACATCAGATGAATGGCTGTAGTGTTGTATAAATGGAAAGAAATGTTTGAACTGGGACATACATTGCTGGGTATCGAAAGCACAAAGCCAACACAACCACATTAGGTAGTGCAAAAGCAACAACAAAATCGACAACAGAAGCAGAAGCATGTTTGACGTCTCTATATCTTCATGATGATGGATTGTATACAGCCTATTCCATGGCAACATGGAATATAGCGCACTTCTGGTCCCAAGCGCTTGGGGTTAAGGGATGTTCAATCTGTGAAAAGGTGTTATCTGGTGCACAGAATAAAAGTTATGGGTGAATATACAGGGGAGGGTCGAGGATTCCAGGTAAGCTGGGCCCCATCTACACTGACTATTTACAGCAGTTCAAAGCTAGCTCCAAACTGTGGCAGACAAACAACAAATTCCCATAAAAGTGTGCAAAAGAAAGCTCTGAATGTAAATTAATGCTCTATGGTTTGGTGTAAGCCTCAAACTAGTTCAGGGATTTTCTATGTAATCATTTACATAGCGAAACCACTTTCTTCAATACCAATTCGAAATGGCATTAAAGGGTCAGTATAGATGTCGACTTTGTCATCCAAACAACGGATAACATTTCTAAAATGAGAGTACAGCATGAATCCAACACAGCTAGTGCAAAAACAGCAACAACAATCAAAATCAGAAGCATGTGCTGTATGAAGTCTCCAGAGCCCCACAATATCGGATTTTATACAGCTTCCTCCCATGGTAGAAATATTGAACACTTTTGGTCCCGTTTATTTGTGATGCTTAATGTGTTCATGTGTTAGATATCCAAAGTCACAGTACAGGGAACACAACAACAAACAATTGATATTTAAAGAGGTGTTTTGAGTCTCTTCAGGTTACTCAAGTTGTGAGTGTGTTGTCTAAAATAAAGAACAAAAGGAACAAGGAAAAAAATTACATCAAGTGATGCAAAAACAACAACCAACAATGGATATTTTAAGAGTCAGAAAGCTGTTTTAGGTCTCCACACCTCCAGACTTAATGCCAGGGGAAACCTTTACCTTGACTAAGGTATAGTATAGGTATACCTTACTATACAGTACACCCTACTATATCTATACTATACCTTAGATATAATATTTACAGATTGGAAATCCTGGTATGGTATATTAAGGTATAGAACAAAATTGGGTGACTATATAGGGAACATAACTACATCCAGTAGAGCAGTGTTTCTCAACCTGGGGGTTGTGAGTGGGGTGTCAGAGGGGTTGCCAAAGACCATCAGAAAACAGTATTTTCTGTTGGTCATGGGGGTTCTGTGTGGGAAGTTTGGTCCAATTCTATTGTTGGTGGGGTTTAGAATGCTCTTTGATTGTGGGTGAACTATTAATCAGCTACAACTCCCAAATGTCAAGGTAAATTTTCCCCAAACTCCACCAGTGTTCATATTTGGGCATATTGAGTATTCGTGCTGAGTTCGGTCCAGATCTATCATTGTTTGAATCCACAGTGCTCTCTGGATGTAGGTGAACTACAGCTCCCAAACTCAAGGTCAATGCCCATCAAACCCTTCCAGTATTTTCACTGGTCATGGGAGTTCTGTGTGCCAAGTTTGGTTCAATTCCATTGTTGGTGGAGTTCAGGATGCTCTTTGATTGTAGATAAACTATAAATCACAGCAATTACAACTTCTAAATGCCATAGATGCAGGTGAAACATCAGGAGAGAATGCTTCTAGAACATGGCCATATTTATTTAAAACTTTTATATCCCGATCTTCTCTACTTCCGTAGAGGGACTCAACCCGAAAAATCTACAATAACCTTATAATGTTATGGTTGGGAGTCACCACCATATGAGGAACTGTGTTAAGGGGTTGCAACATTAGGAAGGTTGAGAAACACTGCAGTAATCTATATAAATAAAAATGTAGTGTTCGTTTGTGGGATTAATTTAACTCAAAAACCACTGGACACATTGACACAAAATTTGTACACAATACACCTATCAGGCCAACAAGTGACCATCACTCATAAAAACACTGAAAAACACAGCAGAGGGGACTTAAAAAGCCAAAAAAGCTACAGTGCATGCAGAAAAAACAACTCCCCCTGGCAAACACACTCTCTTTTGGACTACAGCTTCCAGCATCCCCTAGACCAGGCCCTTTAGGAGAGGAGGATAATTCAAATGCGCCACTTCCAAGCTGTAAGCTTTCTTCTCATTGGATTTCTTTGAGAGCATCCCAATCCCTGCATATTTCCAGTTTTCTATTCCTGGACTGCAAATCCCAGCAATCCTCCAGATAGATAAGATAGTTAGGTAGATTAGATAGAGGTAGACAGAGAGATTGATCAGGAGGACCGCTGGGAGTTGCAATCCAAGAATAGGTAGAGAAGGAAGAAAGGGGAGAAAGAAGAAGGGAAAGAAAAGATGGGGGAAGGAAGGGAAGAAGAAAAGAAGGAAGGAAGGAGAGAAAGAGGAAGGGAAAGAAAAGATGAGGGAAGGAACGGAAAGAAGAAAAGAAGGAAGGAAGCAGAGAAAGAGGAAGGGAAAGAAGAGATGGGGGAAGGAAAGAGAGAAAGAAAGAAAAGATGGGGGAAGGGAGAGAAAAAGAAGAGAAGGAAGGAAGGAGAGAAATAGGAAGGGAAAGAAGAGATGGGGAAGGAAGGGAAGAAGAAGAGAAGGAAGGAGAGAAAGAGGAAGGGAAAGAAGAGGTGGGGAAAGGAAGGAGAGAAAGAGGAAGGGAAAGAAGAGACAGGGAAGGAAAGAGAGAAAGAAAGAAAAGATGGGGAAAGGGAGAGAAAAAGAAGAGAAGGAAGGAAGGAGAGAAAGAGGAAGGGAAAGAAGAGGTGGGGAAAGGAAGGAGAGAAAGAGGAAGGGAAAGAAGAGACAGGGAAGGAAAGAAAGAAAGAAAGAAAAGATGGGGAAAGGGAGAGAAGAAGAAGAGAAGGAAGGAAGGAGAGAAAGAGGAAGGGAAAGAAGAGATGGGGAAGGAAAGAGAGAAAGAAAGAAAAGATGGGGGAAGGGAGAGAAAAAGAAGAGAAGGAAGGAAGGAGAGAAAGAGGAAGGGAAAGAAGAGACTGGGAAGGAAAGAGAGAAAGAAAGAAAGGATGGGGGAAGGGAGAGAAAAAGAAGAGAAGGAAGGAAGGAGAGAAAGAGGATGGGAAAGAAGAAATGGGGAAGGAAGAGAAGGAGATGAGAAGGAAGGAAGGAGAGAAAGAGGAAGGGAAATAAAAGATGGGGGAAGGAAAGAGAGAAAGAGGAAGGGAAAGAAGAGATGGGGGAAGGAAGGGGAGGAAGGAAGGAAGGTGAGAAAGAAAGAAAAAAAGGGAAGGAAGGAAAGAGGGAGGGGAAGTTGGCCACAGCAACGCGTGGCGGGTACAGATAGTAGCAATAATAATAACAATCACAACAACCAACAACTGATCTTCTAATAGGTGGAAAGCACAAGTTATTTGAAACTTCCAGGAGCGAATCTATCTACACTGGGGAATGAATGCACTTTGACCCCACTTTGACTGCTCATGGGACCTTAGGAGTTGTGGTTTTGACAAGGTCTTCCGCCCCCTTTGGTGCCTCGCCAAACTCCGTAGCCGAGGCCAAGGCGAGGGGTGGGCCTCCCCCCCCCCCCCACGGGCTCCCCGGCCCGAGGCCTCCCGCCCGCCCGCCGGCTCCCCTCCTTACCCAGAGGATGAGGCTGTCGCACAGCAGCTGGTCGCTCGGCTTGCCTTCCATGGCGGCGGCGGCGGGGCTTCTCCCTCTCGGCGACGCCCCTGCCGCCCGCGCCGCGCTCTCCGCACAATGCACCAACCGCACTTACGCCCAGGACAATGCGCAGGTTACGTGGCGCCGCCCCCGCCGCCGCCGCCTCTAATGTCACCTTAACATTGACACCCGGCTCTCTCTCCCCCTCTCTCTCCGTCCGGGCTCCCTTTCGGTGTGTGACGCCGAAGCGGGCCAATCGCGAGCTGGGGAAACCAGGCCGTCGGCGTCTATTCGCAGAGCGCCCCGCCCAATCAGGAAGGCGGCCGCGAGAGAGGTTTGCCGGGCAAGTCAACGGCGAGGGGCGGGCCCTACGACAAAGGGGCGGAGGGCGCCACCAGGAGGAAACCTGCAGAGTGAACTGCCCCCAGGGCGATTTCTTTGTAACCCAACTGCGAGTACAATTATTTATTATTTATATCCCGCTTTATCTTTCTATAGGGAGACTCAAAGCGACTCACAATCAAAAACATTACAACTTAAAATATTTTATTTATTTATGTTTGTCGTGTTAGGGCAACCAGTCCATTATACAGGGTTAGTCAAAATGCATAGGCCAATAAGCCATTCAATTGAATGGCTTATTGGCCTATGCATTTTGACTAACCCTGTATTACATTTCTAACAGAACAAAGCAAACAAACAGATAAAATACAAAATGTGTGAGTTTGGTAGTTGATTAAATCTCCTTTGACCAGTATCTGGCCACTTGGAGTGCTTCTGGTGTTGCTGCAAGAAGGTCCTCCATTGTGCATGTGGCAGGGCTCAGGTTGCATTGCAGCAGGTCGTCAGTGGTTTGCTCCTCTCCGCACTCACATGTCGAGGATTCCACTTGGTAGCCCCATTTCTGAAGGTTGGCTCTGCATCTTGTGGTGCCAGAGCGCAGTCTGTTCAGCGCCTTCCAAGTCGCCCAGTTTTCTGATCTGCCCAGGGGGGAGTCGCTCTTTTGGTATCAGTCATTGATTGAGGTTCTGGGTTTGAGCCTGCCACTTTTGGACTCTCGCTTGCTGAGGTGTTCCAGCGAGTGTCTCTGTAGATCTTAAAAAACTATGTCTAGATTTAAGTCGTTGACGTGCTGGCTGATACCCAAACAGGGGATGAGCTGGAGATGTCTCTGCCTTGGTTCTTTCACTATTGGCTACTACTTCCCGGCGGATGTCAGGTGGTGCAACACCGACTAAGCAGTGTAATTTCTCCAGTGGTGTATACAAAATATACAAATATACAATATTACAATATACAAATATACAATAATAATAACGGCTCCCCATGCAGTCATGCCGGCCACATGACCTTGGAGGTGTCTACGGACAATGCCGGCTTTTCGGCTTAGAAATGGAAATGAGTGCCAGCCCCCAGTGTTGGACACGACTGGACTTAATGTCAGGGGAAAATCTTTCTTACAAATAATAAAATACCATATCATTATATATTACTATATATTATCAGTAGTACCATCTATATAAATAAAAATGTAATGTTCATTTGTGGGATTAACTGCACAAAAAACACTAGACGAATTGACACGATATTTGCACACAATACACCTATCATGCCAACAAGTGACAATCACTCCTAAACACACTGGAAAACAGAGCCAAAGAGACTTAAAAAGCCAACCCCCCCCCCAAAAAAAAAACAACAACATTACAATGCATGCGCAAAACCACACATATATACGCAAACACACATATATATACAAACACAAAACACATATACACAGACCAGACCACAGCAACGCATGGCAGGGGCTGGCTAGTATTTAATATATTAGTATAACTATATTACAATACTATTACTATATGTTACTATATTGTGTTATTATTAGTATTATATTATATTGTATTACATTATTATATTATATGTATAAGTAATATATTATTACCATGGCACAATATTAGTATTATATATTACTATATTGTATTATTATTATATCATATTACAGTATATTATTATTATCAATATTAAATGTATATATAATATATTATATTATTAGCATAGCACAATAACCCACCGGTGCACCAGTACCGCAGTGTGTTAAACCGCTGAGCTGCTAAACTTGATGACCGAAAGATTTCAGGTTTGAATCCGGGGAGTGGCGTGAGTTTCTACTGTCAGCCCCAGCTTCTGCCAACCTAGCAGTTTGAAAACATGCATATGTGAGTTACCTTTGTGTTGGAAGACACTGTAGTGTAATACTGAGACCAATATGAGAAGTTACAAACAAGTCAGCCAACTTTCAGTTTCATCTGCACTCCATCAGGTTGAATGTTGGCATCATCAAAACATTTAATAACTTAGTTTAAATCACACAGGCAAATAGTCTTGCCAGCCTTGTTTGGTTCAATTCCTTTGGTTTCTTTTAGTTTTGCACTTCTATTTGTTCCTGGGCAGGAATCAGGTTGTATTTTTTCTATTGTCGTTCATCCATATCTGTGGCTTCTGCATCCATGGATTCAACCATCGACATCTTGAAAATATCCCCTACACCCCCACCCCAAATAACCCCAAAAGCAAATCTTGATTTTTCCATTTTGTGTATGGGACACCATTTTGCTATGCCATTGCCTATAATGGGATTTGAACATCCATGAATTCTGGTATCCACAGGGAATCCTTGAACTAAATCCCAGAAGATACTGAGAGCACACTGTATATGTTAACTGGGAAAGAAATCCCATTAAAGGAGCTTACTGCCAGGTAAACGTGTCCGTAGAAGTGCATTTGATGTTCTCTACTTTTAATCACAGCCACACAGCACTCTCAGCCTCTCTTATCAATGAGCTCAGCCACTCACGGAAGGTTCATCTCAGTTAATTTCCCTACAGCAACACAAGTATCCCACTGTCTTATCATATTCAACTACTAATTTCCTACAATCACATTCAGTTGGGATGGCTGATCTGGGACAGCTTAGGTATGATTTTTAGCCGTATACTGACAACTTCAATTGATTTCAGTATGAGCTGTGTACACAGTCTAGTCTTGAAAAACTAGGTCATGTGGCTGAAACGAGATAACCAAAGGACTGAAAGAGATCTCTGAGAGATGTTTCAACTGATTTTTTTTTAATGTAACAAAAGTATTATGTTTAATAATAATAATAATACACTTTATTTATATTCTGTTTTATATCCCCGAGGGGACTCAGAGAGGATTACAGTGTGTGTATGTGTATATAGACAAGCATTCAATCCTTTTTGTACAGTGAACAATGACATACAATACTCAAACAAAGGCAAAGGTTTCCCTTTCCATCTCTGGCATTTGGAGGCCACGATCATCTCTGGCCATGCGGAGGTGCTCTTGTTCCATTTTCCATGCCAAGGAGCCTGTTGTCCGTAGACCCTCCTGGTCATGTTGCTGGCATAGCTGCATGGGTACCTTTTACTTTCTTATTGAGGTGGTACCTATTGATCTACTCATTTTATTTATTATTTATTTATTTACAGTATTTATATTCCACCCTTCTCACCCCGAAGGGCAGTTGCTTGATTTGGCCACAGGGGGAGCTGTCGCTTTGTCCACTATGACGTTGAGCCTTTTTGATCGTAGTATCTCCTCCTTGCTCTCTGACATTTTTATAGTGTCATAAATTAGCCTCCTCGCTTTAAGCAGTCCGTAATTGCTCTACTCACAGCTCACAGCTGTTTTCTAACTGCTTAGGTCGACAGTGAGCTGGGCATTTTTTAACAGCTATTTTTTTAACAGCTATTAACAGTCGGATGCTCAACCCCGACTCGGGCTTCAAACTTGCCACGTTTCATGTTTTCGGACTGCTAGGTTGGCAGAAGCTAGGGCTAACAGTGGGAGCTCTCTGATCTGCGGCTTTGAACTGCCAACCTTGTGATCAGCAGTTCTTCTGCAGCTGTTAACAGAAAAAGTGAACACAGTTGAGCCGGTAGGATATCTTAAACCAAAGTGTCATGAATGAGATGAAATCATGGGGTTAGGAAGCTACTAAAATTTGAGACGTGATTATTAAACTAGCCCAGTTCCAATATTTGGTATTCATTGGTACTGAGCTCCTGAAGATGCTAGAACGAATGTGGCCAAGGTATGATCAGAAATCTGTATAAGGGGAGGGGAGTGGTGCCTCAATATATGTAGAGCTTCCTTGAGAATGTTAACCCTGACAATACTGGAGTTCTGTCTTTGTAAGAGTGTGCAATTTATGACCCTCCTCCTGTTGCTGGACTACATTAAATGAGTGCATTGTATGGGGCCTCTACCATGGGCTCAGCTGACTAAAATAATGCAATTTGTAGTCCACAACACAAGGAACATCACCACCAATCCTACACATGCACAGGTCTTTCAACGCCACATCATAATTTGCAACAGAGGAATACTTTACCGAATATTAAAAACAAAATAACTTGTAATGCTAAGAATCTTACTAATCTTCAATTATGTTGTTTCTAGTATTGATTCAAGTGGTAAACAGATAAAATCTGATATTAGTACTGATGAAGTATGGAAGAATAATTTTGTATTACATTCAAATATAAAGATCATCATAGCATGACGAAGCAATGCTTTCATTTTCTATTCAAGCTGTTTATTTTCACAGTAAGAATTGTGCTTGAAGCATGTGATTAGCCTGAGACCTGGTTAGTGGCTTTAAGTGCCTCATAAGGGAAAAAAGTTCAGCAGGTAAGCAACAATTCCATGGAAGTAGGAATAGAAGGGATTGGAGCTAGACATGAGGTGATATGAGGTGAGTGTTCAAGAAAAGGGATGGTCAGAAAAAAGCCAAGGTAAAGAGGGAGACATCTGGTAAATTCGGAATTCAGAGTAAGGAATTGTCAGAATATAAAGGCTGTAAAACAGACAGTAGGAAACAAGAGATACAGGTGGAGTTGTTGTTAGCATTTGCCCGCTGAAGCAGATTTACTAATGTGGAATAACTGTTGGGGGATCCCGTCTGATCAAAGGAGTTCACCTCTGCTGGATCTCTAGGTGTGCCTTGGGATTGGGGACAGCTTTATTTCAGTGTCAGCTTTGGCCCCTTGCTTCTGTAGGAGAAATTAGTTGTCTTTGGAGAATCCAAGCTTCGCTTCATTCTGTGATAAATATAGAAGAAGTTTATCAGCTGGGATTTCACGTTCTGCCTCTGATGCCAAATCTTCCAACTGGGACCTGCCTCTTATTCTCTGAAGAAGATCCCTCCAGGTAGAGTATGACAACTTAGTCAGTTCTCGGATTACTGAAATATTGCTGCAACAAATGCTGGGATGGCCATGTAGTCTACTTTAAAGAGAATACTCATCTCTTTGAAGACTGTCATTCTATTAAAAAGAAATACAGACTGAACAGCCCTTCAAATAGAAATTGAGAACCCTAACAAGGGGGAGCAGAGGCACTGATTCATATCTAAGTAGTAGAATAGCATCAGGAATACAGGTAACGTCTTATATTTCTATTTAAATCATAGCAATTGTTTCCTATCTATCTATCATCCATCTATCTATCTATCTATCTATCTATCTATCTATCTATCTATCTATTAATAGGAGAAAAATTGCATATGCAAATTATGTTCAGCATTTGTTGTTTTGTTTGCCAGATTGTCAATACAGATCAAGAGTAGCTGGTTGGAATTACATTATTTTCAGTCTAGAAGGTGGGCAATCTGAACATTGCTTTAACAAAAGTTTTCATTATGCATGATTAATCTGATAATAAACATGACATAACATAAGTTTCAAACAACATTAGATGGCAGTGTAGACAGGACCTAGGAAGCTACTTCTGAGTCTTTTCCAGTGCAGTTTCTACACAGTATAATAGCAAGATGTGATAATATTACTGAAAGATGGTGATTCCGAGCCTAACTAGATGTGACATTACACACATGACTTGAAGATGTGTGAATCTAAAACCGTAAACAGCAGTCACGGGGAGATCTAAGCAGGATCAGAGCTGGATTAGGACTAACCCTTTCCATCTGTGCTGCTGTCCTATTGAAAATTACTCTTCTGGAGTATTTTTTTTTTGAGCTCAAGGATGGAAATCACCTTTGGCACCAATCACACCAAATGTTTTCACATTTTGATGCAGCAGTAATACAGTTCACAGCAAATGCTAAAATGTAGCAGCTAATGACATATAAGGGGTAATGTTGATGTTGTCACATATGGTGCCAAATAAAGCAGTACAACAATAATCTCTTTATACTTACTGTTATAAATCAGTTCCACTGAATTCCATGGGATTCCAAGTACAAGGTTTACACACAATGTGTTAGTCTTGTTTACATTATTTGTTCTTACAGTGAGGAAGCAAAGTAAGCAATTTTCTCTTGTGATTATGTCTTTTTTTGAAAAGTGGAAGTTTTGAAGAATGTCTTCATGGGGGGGGGGTCTTTGCCCAGATTCGCCTTTTTTCCTGCCTTGCAACATGACCCTGTAGAGGGATAGGGGCAACCATAGTGTGTTGATAGCTCTGTTCCGACTGTGAAAATTGTTTGTTGTCCCAGACATGCTCAAACTAGCCCAATAATCCCCTTCACGCTAAATGCCCTCCCCACAAAGTATTTTCTCAGCAGATTTCTTTCGAGGCTAGAGTAGACTTTTTGTTATTGTTGTTGCTGATCTGCTAACTCAGGCAGAGACCACTCAGGAATACAGTCTGAATACAAGGGTCACACACCCAGGATCATCACACCCATGATTCTCCTACAAGTAAAAGATTTACGTATCTAGAAAAAGGCTGTCAACCAGTATATAGGGGAGGGTTTTGCCCTTGCTAATTCGGGTGACACAGGGCGTGACGAACTTAGACAAGGTTGATAAAGTTAGCATTTAAAGAAGTCAGGAATAAAATGTGCCACTAGGAGGCGATGATGTCAGTTAAACTTACACATTTCTGTCAATTCTCTGATTTTTCTAAAAAGTAAATGATTAACCTAATTCATTATATTTTTCACAAACATGTTCTTTTCCCAAAGTTTTATTACATTTCACCTATAGGCAGATGTTTGCATTGGGATGCTCTGATTTCTTCCATTGTATCCTTTTAAAATGGAAAGTCCAGTGTAATTACAAATTAATTTGTATATAGTGTTTGAAAAAACTGGATTTCAACAGTGGTTCTCAGTTAGCTTTTTATCTTAGTGCTGTTCTATTTCAAATACAGAATCTTGTTTAAGTCCAGACATTGATGTCTTTTATTTAGAACCCTGACGTATTTATGTACCACTTGTTACATCTTTTTTCTTACTAGAATAAACTCATTTAAGGATAAAAAAATAAAGTAACAGTTACCAGCACTATGGCAATTATCAAAAGGTACCCTAAATATCTTTCTAAAGTTCTGCTTGGGGAAAAATAAAATCTCAGGACTGGTCATTATTTCATTATCTATAAAAGTAAAGGTTTCCCCTTGACATTCAATCTAATCATGTCTGACTCTGGGGGTGTGGGGTGTGCTCATCTCCATTTCTAAGCCGAAGAGCTGGCATTGTCCATAGATGCCTCCTAGGTCATGTGGCTGGAATGACTGCATGGAGCTCCATTGCCTTCCTGCTGAAACAGTACCTCACATTTGCATGTTTTCGAACTGTTAGGTTGGCAGAAGCTGAGGCTAAGAATGGGAGCTCATCCCACTCTCCAAATTCGAACATGTGACCTTTTGGTCAGCATGTTCAGCAACTCAGTGGTTTAACCTGCTTGTTTTCCAATATTGTAGAACTAATGTAATATATTCATTTTTACAGAAGAAATCAATCCTCTCCCTTGATTTAGAAAGACCAAGTCCCAGTAATTTAATTCATTATTTTTCTTATGTGACTTCAAGCTGATCTATATATATAAATTTGTTAGGGGCATCCAACGAGGAAACAAAACTCAAAAACCCCCCAACGAAACTTAACCAAAATTCCCATGCCCATAACACAACCCACAAGGTACAAACATATCTACTCAAAATGAAAAACAACACAACAACACACTCACAAAACGGCAAAACAACAAAACTCAAAAATCCCCCAACGAAACTTAACCAAAATCCCCGTGCCCATAACACAACCCACAAGGTACAAACATACCTACTCAAAATGAAAAACAACACAACAACACACTCACAAAACGGCAAAACAACAAAACTCAAAAATCCCCCAACGAAACTTAACTAAAATCCCCGTGCCCATAACACAACCCACAAGGTACAAACATATCTACTCAAAATGAAAAACAACACAACAACACACTCACAAAACGGCAAAACAACAAAACTCAAAAATCCCCCAACGAAACTTAACCAAAATCCCCGTGCCCATAACACAACCCACAAGGTACAAACATACCTACTCAAAATGAAAAACAACACAACAACACACTCACAAAACGCCAAAACAACAAAACTCAAAAATCCCCCAACGAAACTTAACTAAAATCCCCGTGCCCATAACACAACCCACAAGGTACAAACATATCTACTCAAAATGAAAAACAACACAACAACACACTCACAAAACGGCAAAACAACAAAACTCAAAAATCCCCCAACGAAACTTAACTAAAATCCCCGTGCCCATAACACAACCCACAAGGTACAAACATATCTACTCAAAATGAAAAACAACACAACAACACACTCACAAAACGGCAAAACAACAAAACTCAAAAATCCCCCAACGAAACTTAACTAAAATCCCCGTGCCCATAACACAACCCACAAGGTACAAACATATCTACTCAAAATGAAAAACAACACAACAACACACTCACAAAACGGCAAAACAACTGAGCATGCACATTGGCGCCCAGCCGCAAGTTCCCTGGCGCGCGCACATGGCCTTCCGGCCAACGTTCCCTCTGCGGAAACCATGCCCACTCCAAGCCCCGCCGCGCCGCTTCCCGCACACACACACACCCTGCCGCACACACACACACAACCCCACGCTCCATCACTCCCCCACCGCTACATACACACACGCAACCCCACTCCCCCCGCCGCCGCACACACACACGCAACCCCACGCTCCATCACTCCCCCTGCTGCCGCACACACACACGCAACCCCACGCTCCATCACTCCCCTGCCCCAATCTTACCTCCTTTTACTTCACGCCACCTCCAAACCCCACCCCGCCCCTTCCCGCCCTGTCAAAATCTAGGAAAGACAGGAAGGAAGGAAAGAAGGAGGAAAGAGAAAGGGAGGTAAAGAAAAAGGGGGAAGGAAGGAAAGTTAGAGGAAGAAGAAAAGGAAAGAAAAGGAAAGATGGAAGGAAAGAAAAGAGAGACAGCAGAAGAGAAAGAAAAAGGGGGAAGGAAGGAAAGAGATAGAGAAAGAAGAGGAGAAGGAAAGATGGGAAGGAAGGAAGGAAGGAGGGAGGGAGGGAGGGAAAGAAGGAGAGAAAGAGGGAAGATTGGCCACAGCAACACGTGGCGGGTAAAGGTTGTTATTTCTATTATTATTATTATTATTATTATTATTATTATTATTATTATTATGCTATTGTTCCTATGAGACCCTTTTAGGGGGAATGGGAGAGGTGTCAGGTCCCGGAGGCAATGCATTGCATTATTGTTATTGTTATGATGGTGGTGAAATAAAAGGAAATAAAAAGTGAAAGAAGGAAGCAAACAGGGAGGGAAGAAAGGCAAAGGAAGAAAGGGGGAGGGAATGAAGGAAAGAGAGAAGGATGAAACCAAGTAGTGAAAGAAGGAAAGAAAGAAAGAGGTAGAGAAGGAAGAAAGGAGAGAAAGGGGGAGGAAAAGGGGGAAGGAATAGGTAGGGACCTCTCTTTCATAATAGTCCAGATATCTACCTCAACTTTGATAAGTTTTACTATAGGCCACAGCAACGCGTGGCAGGGCACAGCTAGTAACTTATGTGATCGTAAAATAGGATTTTCTTGGCAAGATTTATTGAAAGGGTTGTCACTACCTTCCTCTAAGATTAAAGAGTGGATCTTGCCCATGGTCAATTCCACTTTAACTTGTACTAAACAAAACAAGTAGTTGGTACGGAGGGTGTAAATCTCTGAGTTCTCTTTGGTTCTCATCAAACTCCTCAGCTCCTTTCCTTTTCTTAAACAAAAACACGAGGTAAGCATTGCTGTATGGTTAGGAAGTAGATTATACACCTCCCATGCAGACTGCCACCCCTTCTGTTTCAAAAGAGTGTCAGTTTACATGCCTCAAGGGGAGGCACCATCTGTTCACTCTTTCTTTGGCTTCTAGTTATTGAGACTCTTCTATAAGAAAGAACTTTGGTGAGCAGATGAACTGATCTGCTGTAGCTGAACTCTTCTGACCCCTTTACATGGACATATCTGGTGAAAACAGCCAAGTCATCACAGGTAGCTGTATAATTACTGTTTGTATATTATCAACATCATTACATAGGCAGGATCCGTTGTTTCACTTTTTCCTTCCTTATTTATTTATTTATTTATTTATTTGCTGCATTTGTTAACCGCCGCTCTCAGCCCTAGGGCGACTCGCGGCGGTGTACAACATATAAAAACATATTTTACAATAAACTACAACGACAAAAAACAACATATCTCTAATACACTATCATCTAATTACACTAAGATAATCCGCTTCGTCTTATCGTAGAATCATAACCAATCTCGTAGTCTATGTTCCGTTCCAGTTGTCATTTCCAGTTACTGTAGCATTTAGTTAAATGCCTTCTCGAATAGCCATGTCTTCAGGCTCTTCCGGAAGGACATAAGGGAGGGCGCCTGCCTGATGTCAACAGGGAGGGTGTTCCACAGCCGGGGGGCCACCACCGAGAAGGCCCTCTCTCTCGTCCCCGCCAGACGTGCCTGTGAAGCAGGCGGGATCGAGAGAAGGGCCTCCCCAGACGATCTCAAGGTCCTCGTGGGCTCATAGGCCGAGATGCGGTCCGAAAGGTATTTTGGGCCGGAACCCTTACACCATAAAGCTGATGCAATTTGACATTTTCTTCCTTGAAAGGTTAGAAAGTAACAAGGGGTTAAATATGGCTGGGAAATGGAATATGTGAACAGGACTGGAAAGACCCAGGTTCAAATTGCCACCTGGCCATGAATCCGCCCTGGGCTACTTCAGTTATCTCATAGGAGACAGTAAAGACAAAACAGGAGAGTGGGGGGGGGGGGGGGGGTTAATATTTTAAAGTGCTGATATGGGGGGAAATGCAATGTTATGAAAACAAAAGCACAAATAAATATACCCTTCTATGTATAGCCTCTTACAGTGTGAACTCCAAATACGTCCAGTATCTGTTTCTTTGGGATCGAATTCAACAGGCCATTGTGACACTGATGGAAACATAAAAGAGACATTCTGTATTTGTACAGAATCTATGGAGTTAAGCGAAAGAGCAAGGAAGAGACATAAAGAGAATAGGAAGGAGGGACAAAGAGAACGGCTGAGTTTCACCCAGTCAGCTTCTTGGCTGATGAAAGATTTAAATCTTCCTATCTGTACTCCTAATCAGATACTTAGGACCTAACTATGTCTTAGTGAGAAACAGGTGACATCTCATCAAGGAAAATACTTCCTTAGTGGCCAGCCAGTATCGGGGATTTGGCCTATTGTCAGAAATGCAGGCTTGCATTGGTCTCCTGTAGAATCTCAGAGCCTTTCCGGACAGGGCTAAATCTCGAAAGGAATTTTAAAACCTGGTTCCTCTCTGGATTTAGGTCACACAGTGGGCCCAAATCCCATGACTTTCATGGGTGTGTGTGGATACATTCCCTCCTGTGCCAAGCCAGCATTAGCACAAGGGGGAGGATATGGCCACCATCTCCCGGTCCCCTGCCTTCCTTCACCCCCCCTCCCCATTCCTGGACGTTTCTGCTTACAAATGATGTGATGGAGCTTTCGAGTGGAGAGAGAGGGATTGCTTTCAGGCTTCCAGAAACGGTAACTCTCTTCTTTTAAATTGTTTAAAAATAGAAAGGGGGGGGGGGAGGGCAGGGGGGCAGTGCCATTCCAGATCTTCAGGTTCCTAGAGCCTGAAAAACCAGGATGGCAGTGGGGATTGACCCTCAGGATACCAAGACTCAATTCCCACAGGGGCCCTAAACAGTTGCGGCCCAGGTTATCTATCCGAATGCATCTCTCCCTATGAACCCTCCAGGAACTTCAGATCGTCTGAGGAGGCCCTGCTTTCGATCCGACCTGCTTCACAAGCACGTTTGGTGGGGACAAGAGGCAGGGCCTTCTCTGTGGCTTATCCATTTCCACAAGTTTACTTATTTTTATAAGCAAATTGCCTTGACTTGGATTTGTTGAGTCTTTCCATCTTTGAGCATAGACAAATCTTGCTGACTTTGTTATGTATAACAATAACCTTTCATATTTTGTAAGAGAAAATGTATTTTAAGATGGGCTTTGACAGTGACCTGCTAACTTGTTGCCATCAAAAATCTAAACAATTCCCAATCAATTCTCTTCTTTATTAATTTGACTTCTTTTAAATGTAGAAGGTTTTAAACCCATCCAACTGTCCCCAGTTGTTATTAGGTGTTTGGTTTGCCTTCCAAGTGAGATTGACTTTTTATAAATAATCTCTCTTGAAACCTGTCTATATCTACCACAAAATTAGGGGTCAGTCTGGAGTAACATAAATTACACTGTTCTACAAATTTTCAGTTTTTCTCAGTTACGGAAACGAAATGTGCCGTTTCTTAATAAATTTAACATGCTGAATTCAAATATAATAATTAAATGTGTTAATTGGCTCTGGTTTTTATACAACAGCTATTTCAATTTTCTCAATAGGTAATTCGTTAATATTATGATAATGCGCCTAACCTTACTGCATGTATATGAACCGTGAATATTTACTAACTTTTAGTCAAATTATATTGCCAATAGTTTATACATGAGAAATATTTATTTAATTAGTCTATTGTTTATGTTTGTGTAGCAAGAAACTATATTAGTAGGCCTAATGCAGTTGAAAAGTCTGAAAGTTTAAATGTCGCTTTAATCGTAACTTTAGTTTTTATCCTGTTTGCTTCTCTTGACTTTTCTTTTGTATTCAAGGAAAGGATTGTCTCTTACAATGCTCCAGCAGTAGTCTGACAGCATTGACGGAGTCCATTTGCCTTGATATCTTTTTTCCATAGTGCTTTATTTACACAAGTGCGAGGCATAACTACAGTAAAAAGAACAATGTAAAACGACGTTTAACGATACTGTCTCAGTCTTCAACTGACTGACCCTCACCGTTCAAAAGTCTGGCCTTATATAGGGCTTTCTGGCTTTTGCATATGGGACTAATACTACGTCATCAAACTTTCTAGAGTATTCTAGAATCTTCCATAGTGTAAGTCGCAACATGCATTTTTTCAACCATACGTGATCACGTCATTGCTTATATCATAAAAACTAGAGCCAATATACATTTTTAAATGTCATTTTCATTTTCAGCACCCCAAAATCATAAAAGAACAGCTATTTTCAGGCCCGCAACTTTCTAGAATCTTCCATAGTGTAAGTCGCAACATGCATCGTGATTGCTTATATCATAAAAACTAGAGCCAATATACATTTTTAAATGTCATTTTCGTTTTCAGCACCCCAAAATCATAAAAGAACAACAATTTTCAGGCCCGAAACTTTTTCTCCATTGAACAGTGTTATTTTAACTATGTACTTTTTAATAGACTTCCTCTTTTTTAAAAACTCTTGTAAAATGCAAACTTTGGCCTGTCTTAAATATTTGCAAGCTGCTTTCATTCCCTTGTTGCCTGAAAAAGCAGTGTATATATCAATTTTGGCCCAAATACTCTAAAGGTACCAGATTCCATTTGATCTTGGAAGCTAAGCAGGTCAGTACTTATACAGGAGGCTACTAAGAAATACCAAGTACTGTAGCCTATACTCTGGAGGACGAATCTGACAAAATTACTTCTGAGTATTCCTTGCATATGAACATCCTATGAATTTAAGAAGATTGCTATAACTTGAAAATGACTTGAGTATACACAAATTAATAAATTAAAAATTACTAAGTAATCCCTTTATTCCTCATGAATTCATTCTTTTCTTCTACTGCTTGGCAGATTATGAGTCTGCTGCTTGGCAGATTATGGAAGTTGCAATCCAAAAGTGGAATTTCCCAAGCTTTGTTCAAAAGTATTATGATTTTACACTGTCTTCTTTCTGTACCATCTCTGATTCTTTTGCCCTGGCAACTTTTATCTCTGCTTTCCTGTCATAGATTTTCTAATATTTTCTTTTCACTTCATTTCTATTTTGGTACCTCATTTCTATTTTTAAACAATAGACCAAGGTCAGAGCAAAATAGAACAGGTTAAATATTAGCTGTAGTGCAGATTAGGATTCACAGAATTTCCCATCAGTGTTTAACATTTCAGAGGTTTCTTTCCTTTGCAGTACAGTTTTCCACTTGATTATAACTCTGCTGAAGTTATTGCTATTTTCTCTCTACTGAACACCACCACACGGCTTTGTTAGAAAGCTCCAAAGGCATGGGAATATATTGGGGGAGGGGGGGAACTGCATATGACATTGGTAATGAAATATTGAGGTTCATCCAAATAGTTTTATTTGGAACATTGGTTTGCACCAATATGTGTCCTGCCATAGTCCCCTTTCATTATGGTTTCTGGTCAAAAATGGACAGTGCTTGGGAATGCCCCCCCCCCCCCAAATTATTTCTAGAATACATCACTAGTATGGCCATAGTATAGGACAAGGATTCTCAAGCTTCTTCAGCCATGGAGTCCTTTTTTTGAAGCAAACGTTTCTCATGGAGCCCCAAGAAATGTTATCATATTATATTATATTATATTATATGCATATATGATGCATATCAAATATGAGCAAAGTTTTTGACCAACATAAACTTAACAGTATATCAATGGAAGACCCCAGGGGACATCCAGTCCAAACACCTTCTACCATGCAGGAAAAACACATTCAAAGCACCCCAACCAATGGCTATCCAGCCTAGTAGTAGTAGTAGTAGTAGTAGTAGTAACAACAACAACAACAACAGAAAGTAGAAACCCCAGAGGTCATTCAGTCAAATCCCCTGCAGGAAAAGCACAATCAAAGCACCCCTAAACAGTGGGAGAGAAATAGGGTTTTGGAAGCAAGGAAGGTGGGGGGAGGGATGATGATGTGGGAGGTGAGGAAGGTGAGGCTTTTGGCAGCGAGGGAAACAAACTAAAAAGACTTTTGGGGCAAGGGAAGCAGAGGGAGGGGAGGAGCAGGAAAGGAGGGAAAGCTTGGAAGGGATGAAGGAAGAGGGAGAAGGAGAAGGAAACCATGGAAACCCTCAGTATGCTTCGCGGAGCCTCAAGGGCTCTGCAGAGCACACATTGAGAACCACTGGTATAGGGGATTCTAGGAATTAAAAGTCTTACTGCAATGCTAGACATATGGGGCTGAGTAAAAATTCATGGAGGAAGGAGAGTTATTTGGGCACAACACCCTCATTTAGCACACACATATCCATAGTTACTTCTATGAAAGTGTCCTTTCAGGTTCTAGAAGTAAAGCTAGTGAGTCAAAATGATATATAAGATAGTGACATTAGCACGAGTTTTGAGAATTACATCTGCATAGGCCAAAAGTAGCCAATGGCTATGGAAACAGAAGGCAATATTTGTGCCCTGTACCTAGAGTTGGCCACAATACTCCAAAATCAATCCAAAGTGAACTAAAGGCATAATGATTAATGGGTTTATTTTAATGTCTTATACAGGGTTAGTCAAAATGCATAGGCCAATAAGCCATTCAATTAAATGGCTTATTGGCCTATGCATTTTGACTAACCCTGTATAACTGCAAACCAAAACTCATGTACAATGTCATAGCAGTCTGCTTTTTTGGATTTCCCAGTAGAGAATTAGGCAAAAGAAAAGGGTCAGGCAACACTGTGTCTCTTGAATTTAATGCAGCATTATGTGTATATCATCATTCATGAATGCAAATAGATGAACATCATATTTGATTATTTATGTATAAGTCTGGACATTTCAGTAAAAAAAAATCAACCCAAAACATGTGTCCTCGTATAAAGAAGCACTGATTCCCTCTACTCTCTCAGCTGCAATGCTTCTGGTCTTCTTGACTGCCTGGGAGGGGAAATGGTGGTGGTAGCCAGAGGTGGTCAGGCCCCTTGAGGTAGCATTGGTACTTTCGGCTCTCTGTGGAATGACCCTTGACTTATCCACAGGTCATATCAAAATTCTTAATTTTGACCTCACCATCTGCACTCAATTTAGTTATGAGATTGACTTATACCAAGTAAGTTATAGTGATGGGTCAAAAAATCAAAATCAAATATGGTACAAACAATTTCCTAGTGAAGGGAGTCTATTGTCTCATTAGTGACAATAAAGTTGGATAAAAAGAACTACTTCAACGTTGTAATAATAATAATAATAATAATAATTGTTATTATTATTTGGATCATGTCAGGTGCAAATTGAGAAACTTCAAGTTGCTTCTGGTGTGAGAGAATTGGCCGTCTGCAAGGACATTGCCCAGGGGACGCGCTGATGTTTTGATGTTTTATCATCCTTCTCAGATGGCACTTGGAAATAATAAACATTGACAAAATCATGATCTGTCAACTGCAAAAGGCCACCTTACTTGGATCTGCATGCATCATTCGAAAATATATTGTGATTTTGTGATACGAAATCTAGCATATATATCTTATTTGCTGTGACATACTGTGTTTTTGTGTCAGTAAAATAATAATAATTTTATTTTATACCCCTAAGGGACTCGGGGCAGCTTACAAAGGGACAAGCCCAGGGAGCACCAAGTTAAAAACACAATAAGATAGCATCAAAACAAAACCAAATAAAAACATTATCACAAAAAAATAAAAGTGCTGAATTCAGACGGCTCTGGGTTTGTGCAAATTTCTAGATAGAGCTAAGGGAAAGTGCAAAATTCAGAAGGCAGGACTGGGAGGATAATGTTCATGGGCATTAAAATGTCAGGGTTGTAGAACAGAGGGCCATGCTAAAGTGCTGGAACTTAGGTAACATTTGGCCAGTTCTTTGGAACTGCCTTGTCAAAGGCACTGGAGAATGATTTCAAAGTACTATCTATATTAGAATAATTCACTATATATCAAAAACTTTCCTTCTGTTTTGTGCTCCTGTAACCATGTATATCCAAACCAAACAAGTTCACAACTTCTCCCTTAATCCATACACTTAAATCTAGTGGAGTTCTAAGCTTATAGTTTAATAACTGCTCTCAGATATCAGTTCTATGCTCAACAGGGTGATGATGAAAAGCACATCATCTTGTTTATGAACTTTACAAAGCCACATCTAATATCAAACCACATGGACAATAGCCTTTGATGTACTTAAAGTGTGTGCACATCCAGAGAGCAATCTTTGCAATATGCTCCTTTGCACTTGATATTTGAGAGGCTTACTATTCTTAGCCTCCTTTCTTTAGTTGAATACTAGTCTGCTAGGAAATGGGAGAAAGGCAGAAGAATGTGTTAGTTCACATGGGAAGGCTCCTTGACATTTACAGAATGTGTAAAAACAACTATGGTTCATTGATGGTAGCATGATCGAAGTACATATGTCACTTTTGTTCCTAGTATGAACAGACTCTCTGTAACAGCTGGTTTGGTACACATTGTTTTTTCTCCTTCCATTACCAGCTCTTGTTTTGCTCTTGCATAGGAAGTAGGTTAATAGCCACTCTAAAAGCTAAGATTTAGTGCTCTTACAGAACACTATTAATTCTGCTTATGCATACAAAAAACAGAGTTCCTCATTTACAGTTCCCAGAATGGAACCAGATCGCATATATAATGGGAAACATCTCTTTAAATAAACTAAAAGCTTCTTTTGAGTGTTATACTGGAAACAATTAATTTTGCAGTACAACCCCCATATCTGTGCAGGATGTATTCCTGAACTTACCGTGGAAACAGGAAAATATGGTTAAATAGCAAATCCTATTGAAATGAATTACTTCTCTCAAAGGTTATCATAGAATTGCCCTGGAATACTTTTAGGTATTTTCTCTAGGTCCTCCAAGCAATTCTCTGGCAATGTCAGCAGAAGCATACCATCGAATCATCTTGAGGACTTAAAAATTTATCAGATGCGGGGAGGTGAAACTGTGTGGACCTGTCCCACAAGGTTGTACGGTAGTTCACTAAATATCAGAACTATGCTGAGTGCTTCTACTTGTTCAATGGTTTGGGCTTCAATGACCTGATAGCATATAACTACTCTGCCATGGAATTGCTAAATAGATTAACTTGAACTACTGTTGCTTTACTAACACAACAATCAATATAATATTATAGTAGATTCTCAGACTGTACCCATGAAGATTGGCAGATGTTGGATAAATGTAGTTTCTAATTATTTGAGAGTTACTATTAAAAATAGGTCTAACTCATACTATGCCCCATACTATACCATATCAAAACCATTCATTGACTTGATATTGATATTGAAATACAATAATTAAAAGCAAATAAAGACAAACATAACTTAATGTAACGAAATTCTACTGTATTGGCAAAAAGCATTTGCAAGGCACTTCGCAGATACTGGAGATGCAAGCAAAAAAACCAGAGCACATAAGCACTAAGTAGGATGATTGTTTCCAGCACTGACCACTTGCTTTACTGCTGATTTATAGCCCTCAGCTCTCAGCACAGGTGTTCCTAGGGCGATATCTGATTGCTCAGCATCTTTGCAGCAGTTCTAGTTGACCTTCTCCTTTCTTCTTTTGTCCTTGGGTGATTCTGAAATGTAGGAACCAGTAGTATGATTTCTTTGCCCTCTTCTTCCTCCTCAGCACTTGGCCCCAAATCCTCAACTCATACATCTTTAGCCACCTGTTCTACCTCCTCCTCAGAAGAGGGGTACACAACATATGTCACCTCCTGGTTGCGTGACAGGCATGACTGCTTGGAATGTCTTATGCCTTTCCTGCCGGAGTGGTACCTATTTATCTACTCATATTTGCATGTTTTTGAACTGCTAGGTTGACAATAGCTAGGGCTAACAGCAGGAGTTCACCCTGTCCTCTTGATTCGAACAGCTAACAGTTCAGTAGCACAAGGGTTTAACCCATTGTTGTCATTGTTTCCCCTTAAATAAATTTCACCAGTGTCTTTCTGTTTTTTCCAAATGCTTTTGACTTTTTTTGTTGCACACTTTATCAGACAATTCCTAATAATCCACATATTTGCTTGCAATACACAGTACTAAACAAATAAGAGATCCCCCCTTTTTTGTTGGAAGTCAACATGCCATTATAATACAGCCAAAAAATTATATCAACTTCAACTGAATGTGATAATCTCCCTCATGTTTCATTGAGGGACAATTAATTTATTTTTTTGGATTGTTTGTTATAACTAGCAACGGTTTTGCACATAGTGTTATGTGATTGCAGTAACTCCAACGTTGTGAGTTCGGAATTTCAATGTACCATACTATTCCAGAAGGCCAAATCAGGATACAGATGGGTAGGAAGCAAAAACAGAGGTTTTTATTCTTTCTGTCCAGAAAGAATGTCAGCAAGGAAAAGAACTCCAAAGTACTGACAAAACACAATGGAAATTACAAAGCAGGATTTCACTGCAGCTGCCATGGAATCATGAGATATGCAATTCAGGGTGAGGGGTATTAAAATTCTGTGCTAGAGGCTTCAAATACCTCACCAAATGACAAAACCCAAGATTTCATAGGATACAGCCACAATGATTTAGGTGAAATTATAGCTCTTTGGTTGTAGAGAGAGAAAAAGGGCCCCTGATGAGCAATTTCAGACTAGCTTTTGCTTCATAATAACTTACTGTGGAATACATACAGCCACATCAGAATTATCTGCCTTTATGCACAGATGACTACTTAGATACTGAAGAGCATTCCCTGTTAAATTATGTAAATCTGTGAGAGGGGGCAACCATTGGTTTGTGTCCTTGCAAGCTATCCAAATCTTATGAGCCATGTGCAAGAGAAGGAAGTGTATTGAAGACCTATCTTCAGTTTTTTTTTCATTTATATGTCACTTTTCTGCCATATGGGATACAAGGTGGCTGCATCTTTGTAGGGCTTACACTGTGTTAGGATGCATTTACACGGCAAAATCAATGTATTTTGATACCCTTTTAACTGCCATAGCTCAATGCTATGAAATCATGGGAGCTGATGTTTTACACAGTCTTTAGCCTTCTCTGTCAAAGAATGCTGATCTTTAACCAAACTGCAAATCTCATGATTCCATGTCCGAATGAAGGAATTGTTCCCCCCAAAAATCCATGGCAGATTATATGGCAGAAGGCAATCTCATAGGTAATCTGGTCCCAGACCACATGGGGCTGTAAAGGTAATGACCAACACTTTGTACCTATTCTGGAAACGGTAAAGTGATACAGATGTAATCCAGTTACTCCTAGATATGCCAGTAACCAGTCTAGCTGCCAGGTTTTGAACTGGTATAGAAATAGCCTAATGTATAATACTTTGCAGAATTCCAGCCTTGAAGTCACTAACACATGCACTGCCATCTTTAGGTCCTCTAGCTCTAGGAAAAAACATGATATAACAGCTGAAGCTGATACTAAACATTCCTGGCCATCATATCTTTTTGTGCTGTCATACGGACAGGGGCGGCTCATCCATTACGCAAAGTAAGCGATCGCAGTACACTTTTTTTGCCAGGGGCGCAGAGGCACCTCTGTAAATGCTCCTCGACCACCACTTGAGAAGCGCCCCCTCAGCTCACAACAGCCCTAGTGTTCCAGGGGAAGCCTCAGCAACCTATAGCGCAAAGTAAGCATTTGTAGTATAGTTGATTGTGCCCAGGGGCACTCTTGAGGCGCTCTTGGGGGAAAATAGACCTTGACATATGGGAGTTGTAGTTACTGGGATGTATAGTTCACCTATTTGGAATTGAACCAAATATGGCACACAGTACTCCCACCATGAACAGAAAATATATATCAATAATTGGTTGGGGGGGGGGAGGGCGCCAAAATACTGTTTGCTTACCATTGAAAATTACCTAGGGCCGCCTCTGCATACGGAGCCCCAAAAGAAGCCCCAAACTGCAAACCTTTGGGGAAATGAAACACAGTTCAAGATGGGTTGACACACAGCCAAACACAAGTGAAGAACTTTGAAGGTAATTAGGACCTGTTTGTATGGATTCAGTTTGTTTTTCCATATCTATCCATTCTAGAATGGGTTATATACCGCATAACTTACTGACCCTTCAGGGGTCAGTAAGTTCTCCACTAAGGGCCATCTAAACTGTAAATCTACCCTCATAGTACCACTGGATTCAGTACATATCTGTCTAGATAGCTTGGGACCACATATGTCCTATTGGGCTGCCTCCTCTCCTTGCTGTTAACTTGAATACCCCCCTTTTTTTAAAAAAACAAAACTTTATTTGTACCCCGCTAGCATCTCCTAAAGGATTCGATGCGGCTTACACAAGCCGAGGCCTCAACAACACAACATAACAATACAATCAAGCAAATCAACAATTAAAAACAAATTAAAGCAAAGTAAACAACAAGCACAGTACATTAAAACACAATAAAACTGGGCCGGGCCAAAAAGGTGGGTACAAGGATTACAAGTGCTGATTTGACAGGAGGTGTATAAAGGGTTACTAGGGCAAGTGCGATGTGCGGTGTGCAGCAATCATTGGTTCTGGTAAAGTGCTTGTAGGACTCGGTAATGGAGATTTCCTAATCTGGGAAGGCGCATCGGAAAAGCCAGGTTTTTAAGTTCTTTCTGAAGATAGCCAATGAAGGGGCCTGTCTAAGGTCTTTGGGGAGGGTGTTCCAGAGTTGGGGGGCCACTACGGAAAAGGCCCTGTCCCGCGTCCCCACCAAGCGCGCTTGCGACGCCGGTGGGATCACGAGCAGGGCCTCTCCAGATGACCGAAGAGAACGTGTGGGTTCGTAGATGGAAATGCGGTCACGCAGGTAGGCGGGTCCCAAACCGTTCAGGGCTTTGTAGGTAAGCACCTGCATCTTAAATTGGGCTCGGAATATAAACGGCAGCCAGTGGAGTTCCTTAAACAGGAGGGTTGACCTCTCTCTGTAAGGGGCCCCCGTTAGCATCCTGGCTGCTGATCGTTGGACCAGTTGGAGCTTCCGAGCCATCTTCAAGGGCAGCCCCACGTAGAGCGCATCGCAGTAATCCAATCTGGAGGTGACCAAGGCATGGACCACTCCGGCCAGATCCGCCTTCGCGAGGTACGGTCGCAGTTGGCGCACAAGTCTCAGTTGTGCGAAGGCCCTCCCAGACACCGCCGACGCCTTAGCCTCAAGTGAGAGTGTTGAATCCAAGAGGTCTCCCAAACTGTTCTGCTGGTGTCTGCAGTGGCCAGGTACTCTGAAGGAGCTCCACAGGTGGCTAGGAGTAGTAGTGTCACAGAGATGATTGATCCCCTTTTCCAGTAATGATCATGCATGGAAAGATTGGTGGTGGTGCGTCTGTTTGGACAGTGGAGCTGTTCAAATGGACCTAGTCCAGCTGTCCAGACTACCCCTAAATCCCACAATACGCTAGAGCTTTTCCAGACTTTGCCAAAAGTGGGGCAAAGTGAGAAAGCCCCCATAATGCTGCTGTGCACTGTGCAGATAGTCAGGGTTCCATTTGCAGTGAGTTGGGCCAACACAAACAAGCCCTGGGAGAAGAATGTTTTAACTAGCAACAAGTAATCAAAGGAATTTGATCATAACTACTTCACTTAATCCAAATATTTCTGTCCCCAGTTAACCTTACATATTAATATTGTTTGATAAAATAGCTGTATGAATTATCTCCTCTATTTATCTTCCTGCCTTTAATCACGTGAATTTCAGCTGTATTGATAAGCAAGTTGTATGTAGTCTTTCTACCTTTAATTGTGTGAATTTCCATTTCCTTGGCAAGCAAGTGAGCCACAGCCCAGTTTTATAGTTGTGCATTTTTCTGGACCATTTAATTGATTTAATTTTACTAATCTTTTATTCATAGAGCTAGTAAGATGCTTCATAATCAAATTTGCAAAATAGATCCTTAAGCAACTTCATAGGTGAAATAATAGCTATTTCTTAAGTTCTGTAATCTCTCTAGGCTTGTGTGTGTGTGTGTGGTACATTTGGAAAGAGATTTCGTATTTCCACTACTACTATTTAGAAACCCTGGCAAAACCTTGACATTAGTCAAGCAGGTAAATGATTTACTAAAAGAGATGTCCTGCCTTAATGAAGTGTAAGCTATGACTCTGTACTGCACACATTGCTGTCAGCCCAGTGGAGAGAGAACATCACCAGCTTTTAAAAGAAACTGCTCAAACACTTCTTCAATGCGGCAGTGATACATGGTTCAGTGCTCAAACTTTCTGGGACCAGGTAAGACCTTAAGTGGGGGAATTTAAATTAAGATTGTGATTTTGCATGATTATCAGCTAAATGAAAAAAAAACACGATGTTTTTTTTAAAAAAATATCTTTTGCGGTTAGCTTTCCAAAGTGAAGATAAATACTAAAATTTAAAAACCCCTGATTTCATTTTAATTAATTCAGCAACTAAAATAAAATCACAGGCTTTGCTAAAATGCTGGAACAGATAGCACTAGACAGAGAGATGACAGACAGAATAATATTGATGAAACCGCATTGAGTCGCCGATTTAGGCTGAAAAATGCGGTATAGAAATAAAGCAAATAAATAAATAATAAATAAATAAACTGCATTCAATAGTAGATTAGCATTAGACACTACCAGCGGAGAATGATGTGGTCCACTAGCTAATGTTGGACTGCTACTTCCAGGAACTCCAGCCAGCATTATCAATGGTGATGAATGCTGGAAGTTGAAATCCATAAACATCTGGAGAGTTACATCATTCCCATCTGATTGTTAGCTATCACCTGAAAAGTGCAGGGACACTCTAGGATACTATTGGATTCTGCGAAACCTTAAGAAAACCTTAGCTATCTATTCAGGGAAGTGGCATACTCATGTGGCTGCTAGCATATCCATTCATTGGTTCATTCAATCAATCATTTTATATCCAGTCTTTGTCATACTCCCAGTGGTCCCGATTTGGCAAGAAAAATTCTGATTGAACATCTGGTGTCCCACTTTTTCAACTGTTTTTTTTTTTTTTTACAATCACCCAGTTTTTCTCTCTTCCTTCCACTTTCACACTTCCTCCATAGATTAATTCAGTTGCTGCAAACTGAGTTCAAAGTGCACTCAATTATTTATTTATTTAAAGCATTTATATTCCACGCTTCTCACCTCAAGGGAGACTCAAGGCAGAACACAACATATATATGGCAAACATTCAATGCTAGGACATAAAATCAACTATAAATCAGTTATCTCTAAAATCAATTGTTTAAAACCATCTCAGATCAGCCAGACCAGATTTGGTTAGCAGGATAGAGTTTCCTATCATTGCCTTATTACACTCTCCCAAAGGCTTAATCCCACAGCCAAGTTTTTGACCATCTTTCTGAAGGACAGGAGGGAGGGGGCTGATCAAATCTCACAAGGGAGGGAGTTCCATGGCCAAGGGGCAATCACTGAAAAGGCCCCCTCTCTCGTCCTTGCCAATCGCACCCATGATGGTGGTGGGACCGAGAGCAGGGCCTCTCAGAAAGATCTTAATCTCTGTGGTGGTTCATAGAGGGAGAATATGTTTGGACTCAATTGACTCAATAGGAGAGAAAAAGAGGCTCAGGTCAAAGCAAATGGCTGCCTCCTTTCCTAGCTTATCCTCATCAATAACCTTTTCCTGTCTTGACCACACATATTCCAGGTTTCATTTGTGAAATGTGGGAGAATATGCTTTCTTCTGGTATGGTATCCAAAGCAGTTGACACTAAGAATTAAAACAGAGTGCTATTAACCAAATGATACAAACATTTGTTTGCTTATTCAGTTTATACTCTTCCTTTTCCCCAGGATGAGACTTAAGCTTTTGAAACAGTCTCATTAGAAGGTTGCATATTTTAAAAATAGTTTCCCGGATAGATGCCTCAAAGCTAAATCATACTTCCATCTTTGGAGATCAGATGAGAAGTACAAATGAATCATAGAATCATACAGTTGGAGGAGACCTCATGGGCCATCCAGTCCAACCCCCTGCCAAGAAGCAGGAATATTGCATTCAAAGCACCCCTGGCAGATGGCCATCTAGCCTCTGTTTAAAAACCTCCAAAGAAGGAGCCTCCACCACACTCTGGGCAGAGAGTTCCACTGCTGAACGGCTCTGAACCCCCACTTTAGAATAGCTTACTCTAAATCAGTGCTATAGGCCAAGTTAAAACTGCTTTTCTTTTTGACATATATCACAGAATTTTAATTATCTACATTGAATATTGATGGATTGGGTGCTGGCTCTTGTTTGATGATTTTTTTAAATTATAGGGATATTTTCTGATATTTTATTTTGACTGTTGTGGATTGTTTTAGTTTGTAATTTAAAAAAGAGAATATTGTCCAAACATAGAGGTCATTGCTTTAAATAAGAAAAAAATATTTTTTATCACAACCCAAATCCATGGCTTAGGCTGACTGCACTGTTTAATATTATTTTAAAATGATTGTTTTAGTTGTATGTATGTTCATGAACAAATGGACTCCTTTAAGTGCATGTATAGTGGGGATTGACAGATATATGCAGACACCTAGTAATGAGAACATCATTGCATTACCTTATTGGGCTTCAGCCTGTATGTTTATGACATTTCAAGAGGTGCAGTATACATGCCTAAATGAAATGTCAGTCCCATGTGATGCTCATTTCTTTTTTTTTCTTCCTTTTTTATAACCCATTCAAGATGCTGGACTTAGTTCAAGATAAACAAAGGGCAGCTCTGTTGCTTTTTTTAAACTAACAGTCACTTTAAACTACAAATGGGGTCTCAGGTCAAGAGATAAGGAAGCAGCTTCTTTTGACCTGATCAGTGTGCTGACTGTGGGCTTCTAACATCCACAGACTCTTTGCACTGTTGAAACATGTCTACGGCTCCAGGCTCCGCTCAGATCCCAGACTTACCAAGTACAAGCTTTGTTTCTCTTCAATGTCTATGTGTGTGTATATCAAAGAAGAAGACTGGAAAAAATTGTTTTAAAGTCCCAACAATGTTCCAACCAAGACAGAAAGTATTACGAAATCTTCTGTGATGAAAAGAATAATTCTGCTTCTCCAGACCAAAGAGGATAAAGGAAAAATGAAGTTGTTGAAAATATAATTGAATTTCTATATACACATAGACCACATTTCGCCAAATATGGTTTTAGGGAACTGTAATTCTTAAATTAATCCAGTCAAGCCAGTTCTATAAATTTTAATCAGATCATAATGGAATATTTGATGTGTGGATTGATGATTACCATGGAGTATATCAGGATCACTGAGCCCTCTGGATCTGTGGGCGCCACATTTACAATTTCCACCAACTACAGGTCACCATAGCCCATATTATGAAATGTTGGTAAAGTCAATACATGCTGAAGCATGTGTGTTTTCACGCCACTATCATTTAGTAACTGGGAATGAGCATGGGGCTGAAACTGAACCCCGTGAATGCAGTTGGCCTAGCATAGTTTAGAAAGAGTGGGGAAGATTTGAACTACCAAGTATTGTTGGGCTGGAACTCTCTGAAGATCTAGCCGACAATGGTGAAGAATAATGGGACTTTCACTTCTATCACAATTCGAGGTCTACCAGTCTACTGTCCTTTCTTTGACTGGATGGTTCTCACACTTCTCTAAATGTTGTTAGACGTGATTATTTGTAACCTCTAGCCAGCAAATCATCACATTACATTTTATAAATTTTATTTTTACAGATTTCTTAATTCAAAGTCAAGAAATGAGTCCACTGGAAAATAATTATGTCCTCTTGTCTCCAAAAAAACACACAGTAAGTTTGCAAATCTGCAACTTTTAAAGATATATAATGAAAACAAAAAAGTGGTTTGATACGTGCAAGAGTCAGAGATGTCAGGAAAGCTTTTCAAATTTTCCTTCTCTGGGATAGCTAAATTTTCCTGGATTCAGAATTTTGATGACCTAATTAGAAACATACTTTTGTAAGAGATGAGACTTAGAAAACAAGAACTGGGATTACTTTTCAAAACAGAGACTTGATATATGATATGCTGAATTTAGAGAAGCAGAATGACTTCATTAATCAGGTTTTCTGCCTTGTTAGTATATGAGATAGCCACACAGCTAAAGGCGTTTTTTTTCCTTTTTTGAGAGGGGGGGGGGGGGATCTTAGATAAGACCTCTTCCAGAAGAAACTCACATCTGTGTATGAGAGGTCATGGAATTTGTAAAAATGGCAGATAAACAAGGCTGTGGGAGCAATTCTGATCTTGAACAGGCCTCTGCTACGATTTGGAGAATTGTAGGGGCCTATGTATTCTAAAGATGTCAGATCCCATCTGATCTTTGAAGCAAACCTGGGTGAGCCCTTTTTAGTACATAGGTGTATGAGTACCAATGAATACCAGATGCCATTGGCTATATTTGAGAGGAAGCATCTAGCAAAACCACCTCTGGGTATTTCTTTCCTAAGAAAATCCTACAGAATTCAGGAAGTCGCCCTAAGTTGATGGATACAGTGAGGAAAAAAAGAAATGTTTCCAGTCTTTGCTCTTGATTTGATTCATAACAATAAATATTTGCAGGATGTTTTATAAATTAACTGAAATATGATTTTAACAGATCATTTTTCTTCTTCTTTAGGGATCTCTTAGACAGTGGAAGAGATGTTATCATGCAGATGCAATCTGCCCTATCTGCCTCCAGACTCCTACCTTCCCAGTAGAAACCAATTGTGGGCATTTATTTTGTGGTAGGTTAACAAGATTATTGCTTTACTTGTATTTTATTTTACTGCAACATGAACAGTAAATAAAACATTTAAAAAAACCGAAATGTTGGATCTGACCTAGCCTGTCATCCTATAAACACTTATCTGACAATACAACTTTGATATAAGCTGGCATAGTACTGGGGATGTATGTTATTTGAATTTAAAGCTTATTTATTTATTTACCCTATTTATAACCCACCTTTCTCAACCCCAAAGGGGACACAAGTCAGCTTACATATAGACAGTTATTCAATGCCTTAAAGCAACATAAAATTCCAATAAATATTAAAATTAAAATTAATCCATATTAAACATTTAAAAACATTACATGCAATATTTCAATATAATCAAATCTAACTATTTCAACTTGGTCTATATCTACATTACTCTCATACATACATAGCATATCAACTTTTTAGATAAAAGAAAAAAATAAAAATAAATGAAAGACAATAGGAAATTTTCCATGAAATAAAATGTAATCGCTTGCTGGAGAAGATTACCTAGAGTCAGATAAATGTGATCACACTTATTCTTATTATTTCTAACCCACTTTTGACCTCTTAATACATGCCTCCAAAATCGCCACGGATCATGGTGACTCTAGCAGTGTCCAGCATGGGGAACCTGTCACCTCACCCCCACATTGCCCAGCTCCCCCCCCCCCCCACACACACACCTCATCCCAAAGGGGGAAGTGTCTGCTGCCTGGCTTTCCCCCATTGATCCCAATGCACTACAGGAAGTTCCCCATGGTGCCATGATATGCCAGATCCACTGCAGTTATTTAACAGAGCCCTGACAGAATTAGTTCAATATCATGGGGTGAGAGCCAGCAAGCTCCATTGCAAAACTGCAGAGGAACTGGTGTATGCCACTGAAAATAGCCCCATCTGAAGAGGTTGATTAACTCTCTCATAAAGAGAACTTATATATTGATTTTTAAGAAGAGCCTTCCAAATATCTGTTTACTTTGATAGATTTTTTTTATTCAGCTTTCAGTATCTGAATTATTTTCAGTCCTGAAAAATTGTCTTTTTGTAAAAAGAGTGTCATTGCTCATGTATGTTTGTTTATCTGTGTACAAGCTGCCTGTTGACTTAAGATTTCAATAAGGTTTTAGTAGGCAACCCCCCCCCCCCCCCCCAGTCTGTCCATTTCTTCTTCTGAAATATAGCCTACAGAATACAGGACTAAAATCTAGATATTCTCTTCAACAGATAAAACACTTACAGTTGGATCCAGGATCTGTTTTCAGTGGACAGAAGGTCCACAGAAATGACACAGCTCCTCTGTATGTTTTTTGAGAATTCCAATACCTTGCCCCACTTCATAGCTTAAGCCACTCAGCCAAATCCTTCAAACCTTTATAGCCTTTTCAGGAGGCTGCAATGGGGAGAAGGGGGCAGAGAAGTTCACTACCCTAGTTGGTGGATCCACCAACATGCACTTTTATATGCTTGAAAAAGCAAAGTCCACTCAGAGACTTTGATTTACAGGCAAAAACATGTTCAAAGCTTCTGCTTTGCCTGACATATTAATTGAGGGGACTGTATAACTGTATTTTTCCCTCTAGATGTACTCTTCTTTATAATAGCCTAACAAAGAAGGGCTACTGCAAGAGACAATAGACAGAAATCCAACTCCACTCTCATAAAGATAGTAACAGTCATTTATTATATTTATATAAGATGCAACAATGGCTTTCTTTCGCCTATAGCTATAGTTTCACTGACGCATTTCAAAGTTCCACAGTATCCAGGAAGCTTTGTGGACAATAAACAGGAAACAGATATCTCTGAGGCCCAGAGTATCAGTGATGTCCTTAACATGTTGAATGGAGTCTATGATCTGGGCAAAAGGCCAACAGCAAAGAGAAAAAAAAACAGCTTGCTGTGAAAACTGGGCACTAATCTAGTAGCACAATTTTGGACTGTAGCACTTCAGAGTTCAGCATATTAAAAACTGAAATTGGAAAGTTGGAATCTAAGCAATATCATCTTTGATTAGTAGATAGATGGAATCTGCCAACAAAGACCACATGCTGTAGGCTGCATTTCAGAGGAAGGAACTGGCAAATTCAACTTTGAGTATTTCTTGCCTAGGAATGCCTTTATTTCCATGGGGTCTTTATAAGTCAGTAGACAACTAGAAGACACATTGAATTATACATAGAAAAATAATGCTAAACTATGCAACAGGTGAATGCAAAGTGCTCTACATTTCCTTATATTTTTAAAAAAATAATCTTTATTGTGAGTTTTTAAAAATATATTACAGATGAAAAAAGTAGTTTTACAGATGTAAAAGGTGGGGGGAGGTACAGGAAAAAGGGAGAGGGAAGTAAGAAAATATTAAAAGGAAATGTAAAGATGGGATTGGAGGGTGAAGGGGGAAGGTAAGGAAGGTAAACAGTAAATTGTGGGGGTAAGTGTGGTGATGAACTTCCAGTTTGGTCCACAGGGATAAATAAAAAAAAAATCTAGATTCTTTGTATTTTATTTGATATATCATACATTTCCTTATATTGACCTTAAAATATCCTGGAATTTCACACTGCCCAGAAGGCAATGCCCTTTTAACCCATATCCAAGAAGACAAGATACTTTAGTTCAGGGGTCCTCAAACTTTTTAAACAGAGGGCCAGGCCACAACCCCTCAAACTGTTAGAGGGCCGGATTATAATTTGAAAAAAAAAATGAATGAATTCCTCTGCACATTGCACATATCTTATTTGTAGTGCAAAAACATTTTAAAACAAGACAATAATTAAAAGGAAGAACAATTTTAACAAATATAAACTTATTAGTATTTTAATGGGAAGTCTGGGCCTGCTTTTGGCTGATGAGATAGGATTGTTGTTGCTGCTGCTGTTGTGTGCTTTCAAGTCGTTTCAGACTTTGGTTGACCGAGCAAGGGCCAGGTAAATGACCTAGGGGGACTGCATCCGGCCCCCAGGCCTTAGTTTGAGGACCCCTGCTTTAGTTCTTCAGAGCCATGTTTTGTTGCAGAACATCCAGTGGTGAGGACATGGCAGCAATCTAGATACAGCACTTCTTTACCATCCCCACCTTCCTGCCTCAAAAGGACACCAACAATCTGCCCAGCAAATTGGTATATTTGGTTTCCTGTTGATTATATTTTAAGAGATGAATGACAAACAAGGAGGGCTGACAAAAATTCAAGACAAACATTCTATCTCATGTATGAACCTATGCCCATCACAGAGACAACAATGGGTTTGTGGTACCTAGTGGAAAAATTTCATATGGGACAATAAAGCCAGCCTGTTTCTCTGTGGGAAACTAAATTGGCTATATGCAAGCTTTGATTTTATGTGATTCATCACATATATATGGCTTCCCACCAAAAAATGTCTGGTTGGAGGCTGAAAATGTACAAAATGCCTCAACAAAAGCAAGAATAATGCAGCATAAAAATCTTCCTCCAAATCAAGACAGCATACATGATTTAGGCCAGGATGCAATGGTTTAAAGTAAGATACTGTCATTTCTCCTGACGGAATCTGGAAGAGGCAATTCCCCCCCCCCCCCAAATCTCTCTTGCAGCCCCCTGTGAGCCCTAAAACCTGCTCAGGAATGTTGAAAGAGACCTAGAGCATGTTCCCAGAGCCATAGGGGTGCAGGATGAAGGCAGGGAAAGCCCTTATTTCATTGGAAGAGGCAGCAGAATTACACTGTTGGATTTTGGCCTCTGCAGCTCAATTCAAAACCATTTTAAAAGAGCAAGTCACCAAGCCAGGCTGTGCCAGAGAGGAACTGACTGCAAAACAAAATATGATCAAGACTAGTACTATATTGTTTGTAGTACCAGAACAGAAAATAACCCCTTTACCTGCTCAAGAAACCTTGGGACATGGCACAGATGAGCTAAAATGGTAGCATTTTTGTAGCTATAGCATAATTATGTCGATTGTAACTTTCCCACTGTAGTTAATTGTGGAGTAGTGGTATGGGATCTACTAGGTGACTTTGGAGAAGTCATTTTTAATGGCAAACCCAAGAAAACTCCATGATACGATTTGTGTAAGGGCCATTAATTGGAAATTATTGGAAGGTGCAATACAGAAAGTTTCCCCTTCCCCAACGAACTCATTGCAATATTACCATACCAAGTAACTGCAATGTCCAATATAAATAGTTAATTTAAAATAAAGATTAGTTTTGCAAAATCTAGAAAATTGGTTAAACAACATATCACCCTGTAGGAAACATCAAAATTCTTCCCCCCTCCTTTTAATCTTTTCATAATATTCCTTTTCCCAACATATGAATCATCTGTATTATCTGCATATTGAAACATATAGTGTGTTGAATAAATTTCCCTTTCTCCAAATATCTTATTTTAAAGTTATGGTTTTTATTGTATGTGGACTCAGGAAGAGCAAAGGTCATACTTAAAATCATGTCATCTGACTCTTGGGTTTAATGGTGATTGGTTGTGACATATAGGAAAAATGCATTATCACTAATCTATATCGTTGTCAGGAATTCCTATTTTTCTTCTTAGATGTTTCAAATTTCATTTTTATCTCAAACCATATGTTCAGGAAATGGAGTAGAAACCTGATCCTGTTCCAATATTATTTTCTCTAATTGCTAATAGGCAACAGAACATTTGTAGAGAATCTTGCAAGACTTTGCAGCAAGATGAATTGAAAACATAGGCAGTCCCCACGTTATGAATTATAGGCAAGCTTTGGGCAGCATAGAGAAGGGTTGACACTCCTGTGGTGTTTTTTTAAAACTCTCTGTACCCCAGTTCAGAAGATTTCACCTCACTTTCTGTCGCTGTGGCCATTGGATTTTGAAAAATGTGGCTTGTTGTGGAAACAAGGATTGGTGATAAAAGCTCAGTAGAGAAACTTTGTTCCCATGATAACTCTGCCAAGAGTGAATTTTCCTTCCTGAGGGTAGATTTCTCTGACTCCCTGTTGTTTTCCTCATTCTTAACTATGAGTCATTTGTAACTCAGGGACTGCCTGTAGTTTTGATATAATTTTGAAAATGGGCATATGGACATTACCCATCCTAAGAAGATTCAGACTTTCTTTTGACCTCTGCCTCTGCCACTCTGTTTTTCTTTGAATAAATAATTCACAAAACCTTATCTTAAAATCCCAGAAAACTACTCTAGTTCTGTTATGAGATATCTAAGGCCCCTTCTACATTGCCATATAATCCAGATTATCAAAGCAGATATTGACATTGTCTGCTTTGAACTGGATTATCTGAGTCTACACTTTTCATGCTTTTCCCTAGCAATGTTCCCAGATTTGTGTAAAGCGTTTCTCTGTGTAAAATAAACTGGGTGTCAAATCTGATTGTACTCTAAAGGAACAACAGGTTAGTCAGGATCTTACCCAGTCATGTCAGGATCTCATCCAGACATGTAATTTTTCATTCCTTTTTTTCCCCTAGGTTCCTGTCTGATTGAATACTGGAAACATGGTTCTTGGCTAGGAGCAATCAGCTGTCCACTCTGCAGACAGAAAGTAAGTGGCTTATTTGAAAATCTAAAATACTCCAAAAGCTGATTCCTTTTACCATTTACTTCCACCTTTGGAGAAACGTGGCTAGTGACACTCCAGCATCCTCTGATTTTTTTTTCTTCAAGAAATCCTAATGAGGGAAAGAGAAGAGGAGGAAGGGGAAATACTTTTTTGACACAAGGTCCTTGTAAAAATAAGACCTCATTGAAATTTCTGTACTCACTTTCCAGCCAGACAATGGCAGAGTGTGGCAAGCTGGACACCCTGGAAATGGGTGAAGAAAGCAAGTGCAAAGCTACCCTACTGGCCACTGCCTATGTAGCCCAGAACATAAAAGTGCTGAAGGGGGAGGGGGGTTCCCTACCATCCTGGGTACTTTGCTAAAAGGGCAGAAAGCGTGTTGACAGCCAGGGAAACCTCTGGGATGCCTGCTTTTTTACAGGGACCATGTATAAACAAAGTCTCCCTGATCTCTTTTCTCTTCCCCCCATCAGGGCTTCTGGAAAAAGATTCAGTGGGCATTAGACATAAGATTAGCCCATTTGCCCCATCCATCATTCATTATGTATATGGAAATACAGGTATTCCAGAACTGGAAGGAATATGAAATCTGAAAAACTTTTGTCCTAAGCACTTCAAATAAAGGAGACCCGAACTGTTTTTCAGATGCAATGTTTTGAATTGTATGCAGCTTTTCCAAATTTATTCAGGGTGCTACAACCATCTGCATTTCTCATCTGATGCCTGTCAAATCGGGGAATTCCTATCAAATATTAAATAGGGTGCCTGCAGCAGTCTTCTTATTATGGTTGGTTGGATACAAATTAATATGGTTGGTTGCTTCCTTCTGCTCACATAGGATAGAACTTATACTCATCTGACCTTGGTTGCTGGCTGCATTACAGAATGCTCAAAGATCTCAGTATGAGGAAGGAAGCCTGCTAGGGAGGAAATAATAACCATAAGGGCAAGGCATATGAACTAGGACTCAAAGAGATAACAATATAAGGCCCAATAAAGCTATAAAACAACATTGATTCATTAACAGTGGAACTGAATTCTTACATTTGTGTTAGTTCTGTTTTATAATGCTTCTCTTTACTTTTCACAGGTTATTCTTCTGTACAATATCTCTGGTGAAAATCAGCCTGACAAGCAAACCAAACAAACAGTGTATGATATTAGAGATTACAACAAACGCTTCTCAGGACTGCCTCGGCCTGTAAGTGGCAATATTTCTCAATTCTAAAAAATTGGGTCCATACTTGAATGTGCTCATAATCATTACCACTCCACATGAAATGAGTCAATTACCTAAAGGGGCACCAAATAGTCCCATGGCAAAAGTTCCATAATGCAAAGCATGCATATTTAATGGGGCAATAAATACTCAGCAGGGGTACACCAAATGGGTAAAAAGGGAACAGTGAACAAATAACCAGAGAGATTAGACAGATGAGGAAGAAAAAATCCACCTGATTGTTTATTGTTTTCTACTTAACAATGTGTGACCTCAAGCAATAAATAGCTTGATTTGTAATTCCTTCCTGATGATTTCTCCTCTATCAAACTAATGCAAAATAGTCACATGACTTATCCATGTTTTGTCTCTAGTTTACAGATTATCTTTATGACATGCCACTACTTCTCAATTTTGCCCTAAGAGGAATCTTCACGCTGGGTGGCCTTGTGTGGATCTTCTTCCTCAGAGTTGTCCTCTGCTCTTTTGGAACCATCCTGTGCTTAACTTCTCCATTTGACGTGATGCCAGAACCTCTTTGTGGAATTCTGGGTGCAGTTGATGATCTAGTTGTTGTATTTCTTCTTTTAATTTGTATGATAAACATTTCCTCACAAATGGAATCAGAAGGAGCAAACATGGCAGGCTCTACTACACAGAATGTGTTGTTGGAAGCATAATGGACTAAATGGTTCTTCTTAACAGAAAGACTCACCAGACCACAACAATCTCTCCTAATGTCTGGAAAAATGGTCTTCGCTTTGGAGAATGCTAAATGGTTGATGCAGTGTCTGGAGTTTAAAAAAGAACATCAGATGACATGTTGGGTGGAAGATATGAACTTAATTCTACTGGTGTACTAACACCCAATGCATCTAGAAGTTTTAGAGATGGCACTGTTACCATTCTAATAAGGCTTTTTCATGTTTGTGGTATTCAGAGTGACTTGTAGGAGGCAAAACAAGTAAAACTTTCCCAGCTGGTTCAGAACTCAAGAGCACAACTGTGGATAGAAAAAGAAATCAGGCATACATTTATGCTATTATAGCTTTTATTACTATAGTACTATCAAAATGACTTTCATGTGTTTGACATGCAAAAGAAAATTGTGTTTGGGCATCCAGCAGCTTATTTTACTAACATTATTCATATTATTACAGATAAATATATATAGGGACTCTGATTTGGTTATATTCAATACTTTCAGTAAGTACAGATTAGCATCCAGTGTTAGACAAATAGACTTTCACTGTGCAATGCGGTTTTACTTCACCTTCTTTTCCATATTGCTCTCATTATTCTCTGGGGGATCCCACTAATCCCCATCTGTAATTTTGGAGGTCGGCATGGAAGGAAAATAATATCTGTTTCTTTGTCATTCCACTGCCACATGGTATCACTATAGGTAAAATATGAAACCCAAAACTTAGAAATGGAAAAGGGGGCATTATATGGATCAGATAAAGAACATGAGAACAATATTATCTGATTCTTTTGCACATGAACACACACAAGTCTTTTGAAATTTGTTCTATATGCTAAGTTACAATTTTTTTGCAGAGATCTTAGTTTCCAAGGACACTTTATCAACAGAACCACGTGATATCTGATAGAAGCACGTGATATACATACAAAGAAAAATACAATTATTAGTGAAGGAAGAAAACTCTTAATACACTGTAAATGTAAACTCATGTCTCTTTGTATTATAAAATGACTGTTATAGAATTTGGTTTTTATATAGTGTCTGTGCCTAAAATGGTGTAGATATAAATATTTATTATCCACAGTATTCTGAATGTTTCAATGTTTCAGACGGATGTCTCTGAGTAAGAGGCCAGTTTAGAGCTACAAAATTTAGGCAAAAATGAAGAGCAGCAGCAAGGCCAGTTTTCAGGAGAAAACTTTGGGCATCTTACGGGATTCAATACAGGAAAGGGACCTTGTTGTCCCCAGAGGAGATGTGTAGTAGAAGACTCCTTCCTGAGAGGAACAGAAGCAATGATCTGCAAACATGACAGGATGTCTCGAGAAGTATGCTGTCTTCCTGGGGCAAAAATCCACCATGTAACTCACCAGCTGATGAGACTCATCCAACCCAGTGACCATGCCACTCTCCTGCTCGTTAATATGGAACCAATGATGCTGCAAGGCATAGTCTACAAAAGATCAGAAAGGATTTGAATCTCTGGGGAGGAAACTAAAGAATCATAATATATAGGCAGCCTTTTAATCTCTCCGCTCAGTTGCATGACGTGGCACAGAAAGGATGAGAAATATAGTAGAGGTGAACAACTGGCTCCACAAATGGTGCCACCAAGAACAATTTGGCTTAGAGTGTAGTGGAAGCTCCTTCCTTGGAGGCTTTTCAACAGAGGTTGAATGGCCATCTGTTAGGGGTGCTTTCATTGTGCTTTTCCTGCATGGCAGGGGGTTAGATTAGATGGCTTACGTGGTCTCTTCCAACTCTATTATTCTATTCTTCTTTCAACACACAGACAGGAACATCATTTTTAAAATATGTGAAACATTGTGCTTTATTTATTTATTTATTTATTTATTTAGAGTATGTATACCCCACACTTCAGACACAAAGGCTCTCAGGGCATTCTACAAATTGTTAATTTGGTAGGTCCTTTCTGCCAGGCTTTAAAATATAAATAAAACAGAACGGGTAAGGGAATAAATTCAGCAGATACTGCCAGGTATACTCTCCCTCCATGGCCAGGGCACTACTAGTTGTGTCTAGAGTTGATGAAACTGTGCCTGCATCTTCCACTTTCCCTCTGAAGGTTAGGCAGTGGCAGTTGAGATTGGCTTCTGGGCTGAACCTAATGGAGCTGTGCCTACTTGCTCTTCTTCTGAGGCTGGAGCACTTGCAATTGGGATGAAGGACCTTTCAACAGTTTCCATCTAGACATGGTAGAATTGTGTCTGCTCGTTTCTCTCTTTCTTCTAGCCAGAACATTGGCAATTAGATTGAAAGGAAGGCTTTTCATGTATTCCTGATAGCTATATTCACAGAGTAGATCAAACAACAAGAGTAGGCACAAGACAGGACATATTCAGGGATAACAGTGCAGGCAGTAGAAGTGCACACCATTTGTACTGAAAGGAACTTTTGAGGTTCATTAAATGGGGCCATGGGGGGATGGCTTCCATGACTGGAATACAGCAATTGAGAGATATACTGTGTTCAAAAAGAAGAGAGGGGCAAGAAAAAGAGAGGAAATAGTATTACATGTCAAACACAATTCACTTGTAAAGAATCTACACTAGTGATCAAACTGGACCAATAGAGAACATGTAGGTTAAAAATAAATTGAGAATGAAATAAAAACAATATTGTGGTAGGACTTTACTACAAGCCACCAAGCCAAGGTGCCAGATGATTCATTTCTGAAACCTCAGAAATCTCAAAGAAGCAAGAACTGGTAGTTATAGGGGACTTCAATTAACCTGACATTTGCTGGGAGACTAGCTGGACTAAAAATAGGATCTCCAATCAATTTCTGATGTATTTTGCAGAAACTGGGCTCTTTCAAAAGGTGGAGGAAGGAACAAAGGGGGTCCACAACTCTGAACTTAATTGTAACCAACAGAAGAGAGGTGGTCACTGGAATCAAAGCAGGTAACACTTGAAGGGGGTGACACCACATAATGCTAGAATTCATTATTGTGGAATAGAAGAGTATAGTCAAACATGCATTTCAGGAAAGCTGATTTTTATCAAGCCCAGGGAAATACTGTGCAGAATCTCATGGCTAGAGATGGTAAAAGAAAATGACCCCCAGCATGGGCGGGATTTCCTGAAAAAGGAACTGCTGAAAGCACAATCACAAACAATCCCACAGAAGAGGAAAAATTGTAAACATCTGGAAAAGCCAATGTGATTGCACAATGACCTCAAGAAGGAAGTGTGTGTGTGTGGGGGGGGGGGGGGAAGCATGTATAAAGAATGGAAGGAAGGAGAAATCACTAAAGGAGAATGCAGATGTATAGTTCAAGCTTGCAGGAATAGTGTAAGGCAAGCTAAAGCTCAAAATGAGTTGAAACTGACTAAGCAGGTAAGAAAGCTACAAAAGAGGTTTTTCAAATGTATTTGAAGTGAGAGAATGATGAAGAAAATGGTGGAATCACTGCTCATCAAGGATGGTAAAATTCTAATGGATCACAATGAAAAAAGCCAAACTGCTCAATATTTTGTTTTCTTCAGTTCTCACCCCTCCCCCCCTGCCCAAAGGAGATCTGTATGCTTCCATGCAAGGAATCCAGGTTGTAGGTCAAAACAGATAAGGACTTAATTAGAAATAATCTAGTTAACTGAAATGAGAACTGCAGGGCTAGATGAACTGCATCCCAGAATACTGAAAAAAGTTTGCTGACATACCCACAGAACCATGGAGAATGAGTGACGTGTCAACAGAGCCAAGGGCTCTTGGCATTGGAGCCAATGACCTAGCATACTGATGGGGTTTCTTTCTCTGGGTGGCAAATAGGGCCACATTCAAATTTATGATTCTGTGGTTAACTTTGGAAAGTGGTTCTGAATTGTGGACATTAAAGAAATATTATTTGTTGGAACAGACACTTGTATTTTTGGCAACACAAAGGATTAACCCCCACCCTTATCATCTTCTCTCTTGGTTCCTCCCGCCTGTGTTTTTCTGGTCCTCCAGTTCTGCTTTTTATTATTATCATCTTCATCTTCTCCTTTTCCTTCCTTCCTCCTCCTCTTCTTCTCCCCATCTTTTTCACTATAAAAGAAATTCAAATGAGTGCAGAAAATAGTCATCTTGTTAGATCCGTAATACTTAAACAGAAGATGTCACAGATCGTATTTGGCATCCCTAGCTTCTGCATGCAAAATATGTCATATATTATTGAGCAGGGAAAGAAGGGCACAGAAAGCATGCATTTATTCACTTGTTCACATCCCTGCCCAGCAATGGAAACCCACTAGGTGACCTTGGGCAAATCATACTCTTTCAGACTCAGAGGAAAAAAAAAAACACAAATCTTGCCAGGAAAACCTGGTGATAGGTTCTCTGTCAGGTTACCATAAGTTAAAATGACTTGAATACCCACAGCAAAGTTTACAAATTGATTTTTAATCAAAAAACAGCAACATCATTATTTTGTGTGCTACCAGTTTGGACAGAAAAAATAATTGAGAAGTCCCATGGCATTTAAAAATTCTCCAACATCACAAGTGGTGGCCCTTTGTACCGGTTACAAACTCTGCATGATTGTTTTGTACTGCCGCTGGTGTTCCACAAGTTTTAGAAACACTTCATACTTCTTATCATAAAATCTGTGTGAGAGAAAAAAAGCAGAAACTGTGTGAAAGTGTCCATAATACAAGTATTGAGATAAGTCCACAAGCCTCATTGAAGTGATTGAAATGAGCAGAACTTGTTGGCTCACTTCCCTTTCCTCAGTTGTGAAATATGTGTGCATGTGTGTAATTCGCCAATTGCTCAAAGAGGTAACGGGGAAAAGGGTGTGAAACACTGCTTTCACTAGCACTTGCTTTACATTAAACCGCTACATTTTTTTCCTCTTAGGAAGCCTTGGCACCACGCTATTGCCGGAATCCATCTACACATATCCACTGATGGAAAAAGCCCTCACCAATGGATCAAACAGAAAGTGATTCCCCCACTCTTGACAGTTCCCAAGAACCTTCAGTATCTATTTTGAAAGCCTTGGACCTCCACACACCCCACCCCACTTCTAAAGGTATGTCATTAAGCAAAGCTATCATACATGCTGTTAATGGGCTTTTAGCTATTTTCATGATACACAGCAGCATCCAATGAGTAATTTGTGAATTTCCAGTTTAAACTGACCTTGCCCTGCATCCAGCAAAGTTGGGGAATACTTCAGAGTTTGCTTGAAACTCTAAAACAGGTGTTCTCAAACTTTTTCAGCTGCAGGAGCCCTTTTTGAAGCAAAAGTTTCTTGTGGCACCCCAATAAATGATTATATATTATATTAAATATTGTATATAATGCATTTATATTAAGAAATGTTTATATATTATGTATAATATATAATGTATATATTAATAAAGGAAACAATAGTTCTCTCCATCCAAGAATTTTATGTGACCCCAGGTATGTGTGTGCATATATGTATATGTGTGTGTGTATGTGCGTTTCTTTTAGAAAAATATAAAAAACAAACATTTACTGATAAACAGCATTTACAAGGCTTGCTAAACAAGCTGGTTTTAATTTTGAGGAGTGAAGCTGAAGCTTTTACTGAGGGACTCTGTGCTTCCCTCCTCCTCCTGTTCCAAGGGTGCATCGGGCATCAGGGGTTCCCTTTCCTCACAAACACAGAGGTTGGTGGAGCCCAGAGGTTGGCACTGAGCAGCTGAGAGTCGGCTCTGCAGCCACCATGTTGTTCCGCTGCTGCATCTCTGACTAAGGGTATGTGGGCTTTCTGCCTTGCTAGTCCTTCTCCCCCCTTTTAAACAGGAGCAGCTGGCCAAAGGAAGGAACAAATGAGCATGTGCATCAAGAAGGAGGGCAAAGCACAAGCTGTGCTGTTGGTGCAGCTGTTGCCCATTTAAGGGTGGGTGGGGGGACAAGGACATGCCTTTCCTTTGCAGCTACCCAGCCAGGGAGGAGGAGGAAAGAGGGAGGAGGGACAACTGGCGCAGCCATGTGCGGACTTAGAGGAAGAGGAGGCGGAAGGGGGAGGTGCCACCACCATGTACACTTGGAGGGGGAGGAGCGGGGGGAGGAGGAGGTGGAAAGCACTGAGTTCCTCAATTTGCTTCATGGAGTCCTAAGGACTCTGCAGAACACACTTTGAAAACTGTTTTAGAGTATCCTGGGATTTGCAGGTGGTCTGGACATCTTGACCAGATCTAATTCAGATTGATTTGCTGTCCAAACTGGGTAAAAGCATCATCAGTTGTTTCCTGAACTTATCAGCGCAGGGGAAGGAGATGAATCATGCCCCTCTTGTCACCACTGCTGCTCCTAATCTGAACACCTCTCTCCTCCTTTTCTGTTCATGAGGGCAGAGTCCTGAACCTAAACTACTTATGAATAAATATCACTGAAGCAAATGGAAAATACAGAAGCCAAACATGTGGCAAAACACACACTCTGGGACCCTAGTTCTACATAAGTTTACATCAATCATTTTTCTTTTTAAACAAGTGTGCTTTATTACCATGTCCCTCATCACCTCACTATATGTTTAATTGTGAAGTGCTCTGATCCATCTTAGAACTTTGGATCCATTTTATTCAAGTTTATTTGGGTTTTATGTTCTTAAACTCTAAGCAGATTAAGGCCTTCGCTGAAAATCTGAACTAGGAATGGGAGAATCCATATGTATTTCTGCAAATCTTTTATTTGCCGGCAGATGGTGCTGTAGCCCTTCTTGAACAAAAGCCTCTACAGGTTCTGTTTTGTGTTGGAAAACAATTGCTGGGTTCTTGAAATAAGTTAGGAAAGTTAGGAAAGTTCAGGAAATATTTCTTTATGCTTGCAGACACCTGTGTTCCTTGAATAGCCTCTCTGGAAAGATGCCTCATTTAAGAATGTCAGAAGGTCTATGAGACTTCTTAAATTAAATTATCATAATCTAAACCCAATTAGAGGTGATTAATAGATACTCCCCAACACATACAGAATTCCATTTTACATTGTTTAGGAAGGTCTCCAGAGAGGATTTTCAGGGAAAGGGGTAAGAGGGCAGAAGAAACTTTTCTTCTTTGAGTTTCCTCAAGTTATCTTAGGATCGAAGCCAATGTGTGTCTTGATTCACATTTGATTGGAAGGTATAAAACAGTGTGGGGCAATTATTTAGCTCCATTAATGAACAATGCAAGAAAATTGAGACATGTTTTTGAATACCTATGGGAGAATCCCTGCAGATGAACATTTCAACAGTTCAGCCAAAACTATTTGTTGTCTGAGATGCCATGGGATATCTTTGCAAATTAATTTTGCTTTCACTTATTGATTCCTGTTCTTGCTATATCACATTTCTTATTAGAAAAACCCCCTTCCCTTTAAAAAAAAATCCTCACTCAATGTTTTGCCTATCTGTTTATTTTCCTTATCTCCCACTCCTAATTGTCCCATCTCTTAAAAAAGAATCAGGAAGGGAATCAATCCTCAGTTTTCCTCCTGGTATTTCCTTCCTCCATCCTTCTCAAAGGTGTTTTCCTACTTCGTGCAGGAAACACGTGTCTGGGTATCCAAATTAGTAACTCTTCCTGGCTGGAAGGAAGGTATAAAAAACCCTCTAGTAGAAATGGGAGAGGTAAACCAACTCATCTTGATTAAGCCTCTATTACCTTACAGCAGAGCATTCTAAACTGTGTGTCATGACATGTTAGTGTGTTGGCTTCAGTGTGTAGGTGTATCACATGAATGTAATGAGAAACTTCTTAATCTGTGTGAAATAAGCAATACATCATATGTTTTAAATATATATAAATGAAAGATTTTCATGAAATATGTTGTATATCCACACATTTTGTTATTATAATTTATGTATAGGGTTGTATCTCTTATAAGGGGTTGGTTGAACCTCCAGCGTATGATTTAAACTGAATTACTATATTGCAAAATGATCCATGTCTAAAAATGTGTTGTCTTTGCCTTTACACACATCTGTGGTAGCATCCACATTTTTATGATGCCTTATTTTTCATGTTCTGATAAGCACAGTGTCTTTTTCTATTGGATCCCCAGTGGAAGAAGAAATAAATGTCAAATACCACAGGCAAAGTAAGACAGCTTAATATTGTTTCTTCTCCTAGACTGATAATCTGAAAAGCAAAACAAAACAAAACACTGTTCTTACCTTTTATCCTTGTGGTTTGGCAGTACAATTCTTCCAACTCTCCCCATTTTCTCCATAGCATCCTGTTTAAAGATCAACGGAAGCCAGAGTGGCCTGTTTCAGTTTAACATTCTTGGTAAAGAACAAGATGTTTCAGAAATTGAACAGAACACTGCTGATGAGTTTTGTCTTAGGTTAAAAACTGTTGTTGTTGTTCATTCGTTCAGTCGTCTCCGACTCTTCGTGACCCCATGGACCAGCCCACGCCAGAGCTCCCTGTCGGCCGTCACCACCCCCAGCTCCCTCAAGGTCAGTCCAGTCACTTCAAGGATGCCATCCATCCATCCTGCCCTTGGTTGGCCCCTCTTCCTTCCGCCCTCCACCTTCCCCAGCATAATTGTCTTCTCTAGCCTTTCCTGTCTCCTCATGATGTGACCAAAGTACTTAAAAACTAGACGGCTTGAAATATAGTTTGCAAAGAGAGAGAGAGAGACAGAGACAGAGAGACAGAGAGATATTGAAATATAGTTTTCCTTATCAAACAGCAAAGAGAATAGTGCAGACTACTCAGTAGGCCAAATACCCAAAAATGAATTCAGGAGATTAAAAAAACATACACAGCATAAAAGAATTTAAGAAATTTAGTGTTCCATCACACATGTATGCATGTACACAATAACAGACAGTACATGGATTAGGCTGGAAAACATCTACAGTTTTAGAAACATGTTGGTCCTACCAAGTGTCAGGCAGTGAGTCCAACTGAAAGCAATGAGATTTGACCTTGCTTTGACTACTTCATTTTTTTCCTGTGATGCCCACAAACATGTACTTGGTTAGCTGAGAAATATATGTATAAGTACATCTAAGTTTTTACAGGTAGATTACACAGTACAGTGCCTTAGCCAGAAATGTAAACCTGGATGGGCCCGACTATAATGAGGGTAGCTAGAATAGTTAAATGAAAAATAGGTGATCCACAATGCTTAAAAATTATGATTCAATAAGGTAACTATCTCCTGTCAGGATATAAAAAACATACAGTTTAAAAGAACTTCAGAAATTTAGTGTTGAGCCATATACAGCCTTGTGAGTATAATGACTTTTCCATTCTTGCTCTGAAAAGTGGAGGGCAGATGGTTGTTTGAGGTGGCAGGACCTCCATGGCCTTCATTTGGCCATGGGTTTAGCCCAGAAGCACCCAGGATAAGGTCAGCAAGTATGGTTTCTTCTCTCTCCCCACATGTAACACATATATAGAGAAAAGGAAGGCTCTTAATTACAACTAAAATAAGTTCTAGTGGTTGATTGTAAACATTTCCTGTCTTCTTTGCAATATCTGTATGTAAATGGTGGCTTAAATCAGGATTAAATGACATACCATCCATACTATAAGGCCTCTGTGTCTTAAGGCACATCTACACTGATCACTAAAGTCAGTTTCAAACCAGTATTGAAGAAAGTGGTTGCGATGGGCTGATGATTATATAGGAAATCCTGGAACTAGTTTGAGACTTGGTTGATGATTACACAAACCATAGAGTATTGATGCACATTAAGGGATTTCTTTTGTGGCCATTTGTTGTCTAGCCACCACAGTTGGAAGCTAATTTCAAATTGCATTAAAGGGTTAGTGTAGATGTGGATCAAGCTATCAATACTTACATGCTTGACACTGTTCCTTTATTTAATTATCTGAAATATTTACATTTCTGGTAGTGAATATTCATATTAAAAGCTACAGGTGTGCCTCAGAACCCCAAATTGAGCCCTTTTTGTTTTGCATTTTTTAAATTATTTGCAACGTGTACACAATATAACATAACTACTGCTATGTAAAACCACCAATTAACAATATTAATTTTACACTTTTTAATAATGTGTATCTTTTTAGAAAGAAAACTTCCCAACCCTACCCCATATAGAGTCTTACAATATTTTGTCCTATCAAAGCACTTAACAAGCAATATATGTTTATTAATATACTAGCTTGGGGACCCGGCGTTGCCCGGGTTATTAGAGAAAGTGGGTTATGGCGGTTCCATATGCCAAGTTTGGTCTTTATTGGTCTTTGGATAATGGCAGCATTATTTTCAGGAAGTGAGTGAAGGTACTTGAAGTCCCATCATCCATGGGCCATCCTCCTACAAACCGCAGCAGGATATAGAGTGGGTCATGGGGGCTCTGTGTGCCAAGTTTGGTCTTTATCAGTCATTAGATGAGGGTGGCAGTGGAGTCAGTAAGTGAGTGAAGGTATTGCAAGTCCCATCATCCAAAGTCCATCCCCTTTCAAATTGCAGCAGGATGTAGAGTGGATCATGGGGGCTCTGTGTGCCAAGTGTGGTCTTGATTGGTCATTAGAAGAGGGTTGCAGCAATCTTTGGAAGGGAGTGGAGGTACTTGAAGTCCCATCATCCATGGTCTGTCCTCCTCCAAACTGCACCAGGATGTAGAGTGGGTCATTGGTGCTCCATGTGCCAAGTTTAGTCTTCATTAGTCATTGGCGAGGGTCTCAGTGGTCTCAGGAAGTGAGCAAAGGTACTGTAAGTCCCATCATCCATCTCCAAAGTTTTCCAAATAACACCAGGACGTAAAGTGGGTCATGAGAGGTCTATGTGCCAAGTTTGGTGTTGATCCGTCATTGGATGAGGTTTGCAGAGGTCTCAGAATGTGAGTGAAGGTACTGGAAGTTCCATCATCCATGGTCCACCCTTCTCCAAAACTGCAGCAGGAGGTAGAGTGGGTCATGGGGGCTCTGTGTGCCAACTTTGGTCTTGATTGGTCATTAGATGAGTTTTGCAGCAATCTTGGGTAGTGGAGGTACTTGAAGTCCCATCATCCATGGTCTGTCGTCCTCCAAACTGCTCCAGGATGTAGAGCTCCATGTGCCAAGTTTAGTCTTGATGAGTCATTGGCGAGGGTCTCAGTGGTCTCAGGAAGTGAGTGAAGTGACTGCAAGTCCCATCATCCATTGTCAAATTCTTCCAAACCGCACCAGGATGTAGAGTGAGTTATGCGGGCTCTCTGTGTAAATTGTGGTCCTGATCCATCATTGTTGGCAGTTATAATGGTCTTAGGAAGGGAGTGCAGGTATTGCAAGTCCCATCGTCCATGGTGCATCCTCCTTCAAACTGCACCTGGATGTAGAGTGTGTCATGGTGACTCAGTGTGCCAAGTTTGGTATTTATTGGTAATTGGATGAGGGTTGCAGTGGTCTGAAGAATGAGCAATGGTACTGCAAGTCCCATAATCCACGGTCCATCTCCAGCCAAACCACACCAGGACGTAAAGTGGGTCATGAGAGGTCTCTGTGCGAAGTTTGGTCCTGATCAGTCATTGGATAAGGTTAACAGCGGTCTCAGAATGTGAGTGGTGGTACTGCAAGTCCCATCATCCATGGTTCATACTCCTCCAAACTGAAGTAGGATGTCGAGTGGGTGATGGGGGCTCTGTGTGCCTATTTCGGTCTGTATTGGGAGTGTTCTGACCCAGCCCCCTCTGGCCTTTCCTTTCCTCTCTTTGTCATCTCGGAATGTTGGATTTGAGGCTGCCCAATCAGAGACCATATGCAAATTTCCTTCTGTCATGCCCTGTTTCTGCCATGAACCCTCTTCTCCACCAGGGGCTCCCATTGAAGCTGCCCAATCAGAGACCATATGCAAATAGCACCACAGCGGCAGCCAATCAGAACGCTGCCACATACACCGTCCGCCCTTCCTCTGTCCGATACAAACAAACACTCTTCTTTATTATATATATAGATATAGATATAGATGTGTGTGTGAAATTTACACAAAGTATACAAAGGTTACCTAGTATACAACATTTATCATAATTTTGCCTTTCTTTCTGTCAGTGTATTTTTAATCACTCAACACCATTATGGACCAGCCTTTAAATATTTTGCCTATAGATTCTGTGAATAGCTTCCAATTATTTTTAAAACATTGCATTGTTTTATTTCTAAGGAGATATGCCAGTTTATCAAATTTCATAAAGTTTAGGAGTTTGATCAACCATTCACTTAAAGGTTTTTCCTAGGGAGGAGTGGGGGCGGGGGGTGAAATCACATTTTGATAGTGATATTATGTAGTGATTTGGTGTTCTGGCAAGCTGTTGTGTGACCTTCACAAGGGAAGTATTTTCTTATAAAAGATATATGGTGTTCAGGAAGAAAAATACTAATAGTTATATGTTTGTTGTACAGCAAGCCAATCATCTGGGAAGGCGTTAAGTGTCCTAGAAAGGAAGAAATCTACTCTGAGAAGAGAACGACAGCTGGCAATTCCCCTGAGCTTTTTTGTCTTTCCTGTCCGGGTCATAGGTAGTGTACAGACAGAACATTCTCTGCTTGGCTTAGACACTCTTTATTCCTTTGGACATGAGCCAGTCTTTCAGATAAATATATACTCACACAACTGTTATTTAAAAGCAGTTATTCACTTAGCTTTAAAGCTTTTTTCTTGCTTGCTCCCCTTGGTTTTTTGGAAAGAAGAAAACACCCACCCACACAAACCATAAAAAGATTAAATGGCTTTCTTTCAGGGAAGGAGAAGAGAAAGAGAGAAGGGCAATACCCGGCAAGTACCTTGCCATGATGCACTTATCTGGTGTTATTTTTGTAGGCTATTTAATCACAGGTTCTGTGCTAGAACTGGCTGAAAGGTCTGGGAAAATCTCACACACCCTCCACCAGACATTGAGTTCAAGGAACATTACCCAGTTACCTATAATTACAGAGCACATAAAAGATGAAAAACACTTCTCCCATCATTATTTCATTAATCCCCAATTAATCCTAATAACCTGGTGGAAAGGGAAGGCAATCGTGGCTCTCCATTCACACATGGAAAACTGGGGCACCATTTATGCCTGCAAATGTTTTACCAGTTTCTTTTTGCCTAAAGTGTAGCTGGGAAAGTCACTTAGCCAGTCTTATAGTTCTACCAACAGTGAGTAATGCAGATGGTTTCCAACAGCATGCAGGTAATTCCAGGTTTAAATCACTGGAATTTTGTTGTCCACACAATACACAAATTAGGATTAGAGCTGTGGAAAGAGTCTCAGGACACTCTAGGGTCTTAGCAAGTCCTCAGGGGAAATATAGTATACTATATTTCATTGTATAATAGTCACCATTGCATAATAGCTGCACTCCCATTTTTTGAGTCCTGGCTTAGGTATTTTCAAATTCCTTGTGTAATAGTCACATCCTTGATTGACTGGTAGGTAGCCTCCCTGCTGTAAATGTCCATTCATTTGGCCACCCATCCATCTAGAGACCTGCCCACATACTCACTCTTACACCTACCCATCTGCCCACCAGAGGCCCACCCACCCCACTTTGTTCACTCGGACATCCGCTTGCCCACCCACACAACCAAAGACCCACCTACCCACTTAATTTGTTTGCCCATCCACTCACCCGCCCAAAGACTCATTCGCCCACGCATGCATACTTCAAGTGATGTTTTTGGAAGGGGGTGAGCAGTAAATGGATGGGCATCCGAGTGTGTGTATGGGTAAGTGAATGCGTGGGCAAGTGGTTGAGAACTACCCACCCTCTAACCCACACACCATCCTGTAGGCAGCAGATTGCTGGGCACCCAAGTGAGTGAGTGAGTGTCTGACTGGGTCTTTAGGCAAGGTAGATGGGTGAGTGAGTGAGTGAGTGAGTGATGCACCCTTGTTATAAGTTAATGTTTTGTGACAAAAAAAGCTTTTTTTCTCACATAATAGTCAGGGGGAAAAGTGTGACTATTATGCGATTAAAATTGTATTTTTCACAGCAGGTTGTATCTTTTGAATTATGTATTTCAATGGATCTGAGGGCATATACCTGCATTTCCCAGTTCATTTGCCTTGGAAATTCTTAGAGAATACTACCAAAAAAAGTATGAAGTTTTAGGTGTGATGGATGGCTACTAGGAAAAGAACCTTTTCGATATGATGCCTCAACTATGGAATGTTCTTATGTCAAAGGTTTATCTAATAACTACTTTCTTGTCATTTCATAACCAGTAGAAAGGTTTTTTTTTTTTAAAAAAATAAGAGTTGCTAGGCCTGTCAGTCACTGCTTGTTTTGATTGTTTTGGCCAATTTTTAGAAAATACTGTTGCTTTTAGCGGTTTTTTAAATGGTTTGCTTCATACACATTTTTGTTTTATTTTCAGAATTTGTAAGTTGTTCTGAGAATCTCTTTGAAGGACAGCACAACAATCACTGAAACATAGAGAAACATGTTTAGTAGTATAATAGTATCATACCATATATATCTCAGTGCTTCAAAACTAAGCCAATTTGAACCATGACGTCCCTCTTGGCAGCCTTGGGAAATACCAAATAACAACAATCAGATGGAATTCTGAAAGCTTTTCTTTTTTTACATGGTAGAGGTATGCTATTCTCATGGAGGAGCAAGTCAATGTGAGATCCAATTCTTCAGGTTTTGCTCATTTCAAAATATGCTCCTTTTCGTTAAATCAGTTGTAAACAAAGATAATAAGGATTGTCAAAACAGTTCAGATTAGCAGTCTGTTAATTTTAACAACACCAGAAGACCCATACTGGATCAATCCAAGTGCATTATGCTGTTTTCAGAGTGGGCAAGGAGATGCCTATGGAAGGTCTATATAACCTTTGAGAAGTCTATATCCTTTTGCTCAGGTTCCCCAAGGGCTAGCACAATGAAGACACTGACAGTGATACACAGTCATCACGATTAGCAATTCTGAAGGCTTATCCCCCTTGATTTAAAATATAACAGTGTGACATGATAGTTTAAGTGTTGGATAGGACTCTGGAGACCAGGATCAAATCCTCACTCAGCTATGGAAACCCACTGGGTGAACTTGGGCAAGTCACTATTTCTCGGTCTTGGAGAGGCGCTGGCAAACTCCTTCTGAACAAACCTTGCAAAAATAAAAACTATAATAGATTCCACTTAGTGTTGTCATAAATCAGAAATGACTTGAAGGCACACAACATCATAACATAGTGAAAGAAAGTGCTCTTTAGGGATAGTGACTCCCTGTTCAGAACAGCATTTCCACAGAAATTAATTAAAAGAATGACCAATTTATTTTTGATAGCAGAGTAAGGACCAGCTCACAGAAGAGATGGCTGGTTTGTCACATGCTAAATTCAAATACGAACATTTAGTCATTAGCATTGTTTGAAACAGCCTTTAATAAAGTCATGAAAGTACAATGAATTTGCTTTTTAATGAAATAAAATCTTTTGTAACATTACTTATTTTGTACATTTATTTTCTCCTTTCCCGTAAGTGTTGTGCTAAAAATAAAGTCCCAAATGTTCATGTTTGATGATATTTGACCATAATTTCTAAAGACTAGGCAAAATGCAAGTGAAGCAGTTTTTCAGACAAAAATAGAGCCACTGTGGCAATAAATAAAAGGATGCATTCATAGTTTCTAGCCTTTGTTATAATGTCAAAGCTGAGACAGACACAAGCCAGTAAACAATCCAGTTAGCAGTTAGAGAGATTATCAGAACTGGAATAGTTGATTCTTTATATAGACAGGTAAAATTGGGTCCAACAAACTTGCTTTTGAAAAGATTAAGATGACAAGAAAAAACAAGCTATTTTGCTAACAAGAGTGAAGTGTAGAAGTACTGATTATTGTTGTATAATTTGAGTTGTATATATAATTGTATATATAATTAGACATTATGGAATGTGTATTGCCCTAATGTCTAATTTGGCCCAAAGTGAATAGGACTTGGATTTCATACTATCAAGTATGAAGACCTATTTCAGCTCAAATAGCTTTAACTGGTGAGAAATAGAGTTAAAATACAGCCAAATGCTACAGTATTTATTTGGCTGAAGAGATTCTTTGGAGATTGTACTCAAATTACTAAGCACACTATCAGTTTGAGCATTATGCTCCCATTCCTTTCGCAGTACACTGCTCCTAGAATGAATTAACATACCAGCAATGTGTGGTACAGGCCCATGCTAAATATGTTTTGTTCACTAGCATTTCCCCAGGTTGGCTTTGTTGACCAAGTATATTTCTATCACTCTTTTGGATATGTATAATAAAACTAATGTTTTAAAAATGAGGTTTACACTGCACATTCTATGGGTAAATCTATACTGCCTGGAAAATCCACAGCCAGTCCAGAGCAAAAATGTTCTGAATTATTATTATTATTATTATTATTATTATTATTATTATTATTATTATTTATACCCCGTTTTTTCTCTCCAAAAGGAGATTTAAAGTGGCTGACATTAAAAGTATTTCAGTTTGTAAGCCACCCTGAGTTCCTCTTAGAGGGTGAGAAAACAGGATAAAAATGCTGTAAATAGATAAATAAATAAATACAATTTAAAATCTACAAATATATGCACATTAAAAAGAATTAAATATAAATGGTATTTTAAAATTCACAGTTAAAATCCATAGAACATATTCAGAGCTAAAAATCACAGCATCCTCTGATTTGATCTTTAAAACTTTCTTCTTTAAAAGCCTGCCTAATTAAGAAAGTTTTAGCCTGATGTTGGAAGGAAAGCAGGGAGGGGGTGATTCTAGCTTCCCTAGGCAGAGAGGGTTCAAGGGCAGCCACTGAGAAGGCCCGATCTCGTCTTCCCACCAGCCAAGCTTGAGATGGAGGTGGAACCGAGAGAAGAGCCTTTCCTGAAGATCTCAGGGCCCGGGCAGGTTTGTCCAAGGAGATGCGGTCAGACAGACAGCCTGGACCAGAGTCGTCTAGGACTTTAAAGGTCATAACCAGCACTTTGAATTGTGCTTGGAACAAACTGGCAGCCAGTGGAGCTGCTGCAACTGGAGGGTCATCTGCTCCCTGTAGGCAGCACCAGTGAGCAACCTGGCTGCAGCTCTTTGAACCAATTAAGTTTGCAAGCACTCTTCAAAAGCAGACCCAAATAGAGAATGTTACACTAATCCAGATGGGATTTAACTAAGGAATGCCAGATCTGGCTTCTCAAGGAATTAGTGTGATTGGAACACAAGTTTTAATTGTGCAAAGCTCCTCCCCCCCCCCCCCCCAGCTAGTGCTGACACTTGAAACTCAAGGTTCAAGTCTGAGTCCAGGAGGACCCCCAAACTGCAGACCTGTGTATTCAGGGGGAGTATAACCCCATCCATCACAGGCTGGTCCCTATTCCCTGATCTGCCTTCCAACTGACCAGGAATACCTGCCTTGTCTGGATTAAGTTTCAATTTGTGTTCCCTCATCCAGTCCATCACTGATGACAGACACTGGTTTAGGGTCAGGACAGTTTCCTTGGCTTTAGGTGGAAAGAATTAATAGAGTTGGGTGTCATCTGCATACAGGTGGTATGGTACTCCAAAACTTTGGTGATCTCTCCCAGCAGTTTCATGTATATGTTAAATAGGATGGGGGACAAAACAGAACCCCAAGGAACCCAACAGGACAATGGCCAGGGGTTTGAACAGGAGTTCCCCAGCACCATCTTCTGGGTACAGCCCTCCAGGAAGGAACGGAGCCACAGTAAAACTATGCCTCCCAGTCACATCCCAGCAAGACAGCCCAGAAAGATACCATGGTTGATGGTATTGCAAGCCACTGAGAGGTCCAGGAAAACCAACAGGGATACACTTCCTCTATCTAGCTTGCTGTGTAGATCATCCACCAAGGTGTTCAAAGCTGTCTCTGTTCCATAGTCAGGCCTGAAACTAGTTTGTCTGGATCTAGACAATCATTTTCATCCAGAAATCCCTGGAGTTGGGAGGCCACAACATGCTCCAAAACCTTGCTCAGAAAGGGAAGGTTGAACACTGATTGATAGTTGTCCATTATGGAGGGGTTCAGGGACCTTTTTAAATATCTCTCAGCTGCCTCCTTTAGGCGAGTTGGAATTTTGCCTTGTTCCAAGGAGGCATTGATCACCACCTTCACCCACTCTGCCAATCCCCCTTTGGCTTGTCTGATTAGCCAGAAAGAGCAAAGATCTAGAATACATGTGGTAGCTCTCACCTCTCCAATGATTCTGTTCATATCCTCAGGCTGCACACTGAAAGGTATCCATCAACACTGGACAAGTAGGAGCCAAAGTTACATGCATTGGAACTGCATCAATGACACAATCCAAGTCGGAATGGATTTGAGTGACTTTCTGTGCAAAGTGCCATGCAAATTCTTCATAGCAGGCTGTTGAATGGCCAGAATGTTTTCTTTGACCAGTATGTAATAGCCCTTTGACCACTTGATTAGCCATGCAGGTAGCCAGCCACACACATCCTTCCAAACCTGATGCAATATTGGATTGGCAGCCACATAGTCCAGCAGGGGCAAAACTGTATTGGTACCAATGGACCATCACCACACAACCAAGAACTTTCCGAGGCACCCATATGGTCATATGGGTGCCTCAGTTGCTATCAGAACAAGGCAGCTACAATGCTCAGAAGCTTGTACAGAGCTCTGTGGGTGGCTGGATGATGGCAATGACACATTCTCCTGTGCTGGTGAGTGGACTGGTCCAAATCAGACTTTATCCAACTTCCCACACTGTCCCCAGAACAAACTTTGAAGCATCTCCTTTGCCGGAAGTGGGGTAAAGTCAGTTTAATCCCATGTTACTCACAAGAAGTACAGGAATGCCAAGTGTCAGTTCAGAGTAAGTCTGGGTTTTTATGCCTGTGTAGTCTTGACCCAAGTTTCAGCTATATAACATTTTGATAAAAAAATATTTTTCTTATGCAGTATATTTTCTGACAAGAATGTATTAAAAGGGAGGGAGGAGAAGTAACAAAACCATGAAATGGAAGTCAAATATCTAAATTAAACAAATAAAAATGTATGTGGGGGTGGAATCCAGTATCCATTTTAAAATAATAGGGATTTATAGTAATCCATTTCTTGTGAGTACTGAAGTCTCTCCTTTCAGGCCTGCTTGCTGTTACAGAGCCATAAACTGGAGACTTCTTATGTCCTTCCTTGGTCTTCCTAAATATGTTTCCTAGTACTATTTCTCATTTGTACTCTGATACAATGATACATAAGAAATCCAGTGTATTACTGTTTGAGCCCAAATAATTGTGTCCACAATCATTTGGACAGTGTGGCTTGATTTGTTGTTGTCTTGTGATTTTAATGAATCATTATTATATTGTCCCACTTGCACTGGGTTTCATGTTTCACAGGAGGAATACAACTCTGGCACAGAGTAAAAATGCCCAGAAAGCCTCCACTGTCAGGCTTTGTGACACCCCATGACTCCTGTTCTCATGCTTTCCACACTCCCCCACCCCGCAATGGAGGAGAAATATCACATTGCCACATGCTATTTGCACTGAAAGGGACAGGGAGGAAATGGGCACAGAGAGGGAGGGAATGGATTATTAAGGTTCACTGCAGGACAAAGAAGCACATGAAAAGCTTCTAATGTGTCAACAGTCACTCTAGGGGCAGTCCCGTGTAAACAGAGCCATAGTTAGACTTGGCAGCTGGAGAAAATCAAAAGGGGAGAAGGGTCACTGCAACTGAAGTAGGAGTTTTCTGGCATTCCAGCCATGATGTTAGTCATTTAATTTAGGCAGCCAAATTTAGAAGTCGAATGAGCCAGAGTGATTGTCATCCTACCAGCCTTCAGTTAGAAAGCCTGTTTTGTGGTAACTGTCTTGCTAATATTAGGCAGCTGCTTATTCTGCGCATTGCTTTTCAAAGGCCTCCCCCTCAATATCCTAAGATGAAGAAATAATTAAACAATTGTATTTAGTGGGCGACTGACAATTCTATACAGGCTGAATCAGGTCAGGTGCCAGTCTGAATGCCCATTGGTGGGTGGTTCAGCTTACATGGGCAATGGAAGAAGCCCAACAGCTTAATTCTGCTTTTATCTCCCAAGTTTTTTCTGGCACCAGGCACAATGATTTATTGCACACTGGTTTCTGACTCAGCAGTGGCTGGATTTTGCGTAGCAGAAGGAAACAGGTGCCTTTGAATGGATTTGTGACTCAGGAATGGGATGGGGTCAAGAGTCTCTGGCAAGGGACTGTACAGAAATATATAACACTCCTAGCATAAATACTACCTCTTTAACATGGAAAGAAGAAAAATTAGAAATCGCTCACACAGCCTGCCTAAATCCACATCCCACCAATGTCAAGTAGAGTTCTCACCTTCTCTTTCCCATCAACAGGAAGCAATTTAAAATAGTGGTCCTCAGTATCCACTGGGATTTAGCTCCACGATCCTCCATGGATACCAAATCCATGGATGCTCAAATCCCATTATAATGACATAGTAAAATGCGTCCTTTATATAAAATTGGTGACTACTCAAATGTGGCAGAGAGAGCCTGAGGATCTGTGAAATGGTGGGAAGCTATAGCAGGTTATTAGCATACTGCTAAGCAAACAGCCAAATCAAAGTTTGTTGTTTTGGAGGGATTCCCAAATATTTGGTTGAATCCATGGGTGTAGACCAGCAGAAACAGTAGATGTGGAAGAAATTTCTAGAAGTAAAGTAAATCATCTCCCCCAACTTCTGGGATTGCAAGGATAGCTTGCTACCTATTCACTGTATAGTAGATGAACAAAAATGTTGCTCATGCCATATGTTAGGACATCTATGACAGGAAATCATGAAGTGAAGACCACGGAGTGGACTGAAGTTGGCAACTGGTAGAAAATGTGATAGAACAGGTTGGAAATATATCACCTCTGTGGACTGGAAGGGAAATTACTCGCAATGGTTCTGCCATTCATAATTTCTACAGTCTTTTGAAAACTGTTCATAGCAGATTTGGAGGTAGCGGGGAGGGGGGGGGGGGTTTGAAGATCATAATCTATGGAGCAGTTTTTTAACTCACAACAAAATCATAATATTAAAATTATTTAGCCTAAGATGGAAACACTCATACCACTGTGCATTCTTTAAATTTTAAATGCAACTTCTTCAATGTAAAATTGTTTATTGTGCGTTACTGTTGAGCATTTCTATAGTTAACAGCAAACAGTGGGAGGGGTGCATCAGGAAAACCAGGGCACAGAAATGAAGGAACTCTTATCTTCACATTTTAACTGGTTTCCACCACCAGCAACTATTTCCAATTTTTAATACATTACCACAACTACATGCGACTCAATGCACATCACATGTAGTTTGATCATGTGTAAAGATTGGCTGTCACATTGCTATAACTTGAATTATCCATGCAACATCTTACCAACTGTCTACTTTCTCTCAATTTCCAAGACCTCTTTGGACTATCGCACAAAACACAGGAAGAACTTCTTTTAAGGGAGTAGATGAATTTTTCATGTGCAGGTTTTTAGGATCCATGTTCATTAATCAGAAAGCCTTTGTATTATGAACACATGGAAGAGCTTTTAGAATGGGAACTGGCATGATGTATGTCAAACACCATCACATTCTGTCAGCACAGGGGATTTGTACTTGTGAAGCTGCAGAGTTGGAAGTCCTTCCATGTTTTGTGCTACATCACTTTTTATTCTTCAAAATACAGTCCAAACAGCTTGTATTATTTTACTCTGTGTACAGCTAAGTTGTTTCAGAGCAAAATATCTGTTATCTGATGTTTATATGACCCATATGGTCCCTCTTTAGGTCTTGGCAACAGTGGGGATTCAAGCAAAGAATACATCAAATACATTAATTGTTCTGATGACATTTCAATTTTGTGAATTTTTGATATCTCTCCGTACTATATATGCTATCTGCTGTTTTAATTTTCAGAATTTTTCTTTCCTGAAATCAAATATCTTGGGGCTTGTATCTATAAAATGTACTTACTTTCTCTAAGTGGACCTTGTACTTACTCAAATTTATTGAGTTGATATCTTGGAAATTTTCTTAATATCTGTGATCATATAGCTGCAAATAAAACAAGTTCCCTGAGCGGCTCATGAACCAATACCAGGATGGCATACTTTGACCTCACTGCCTAATTTTTTTTTTTGTCGTGTCAGGAGAGACTTGAGAATCTTCCTAATCATTTCGGTCCACAGTCTCCCCCAAAAGATCAGCTCTGCTCTCTTCATTGGCTTTATGGCTTTTCCAAATCTCCTTTCTGGAGCATAACTTACTCTTTCCTCTATCTATTAAATTTTTCTCTCTCTATCTCTCTCTGTCTCTCTCATTTCTTCCACTTACGCTTCACCTTCTCTTTGTCTCTCAGCAGCTGGGCTACTCCAGCCCCCTTAAACTTTCACATTTTGCCTCTTCCTATGCTTTCGAGCTTTTCTGTTCATTTTATGGGTATGTGAGAAAGTCGGGTGGGGAGAGAACTGGGTGAACAGGATTTGTATATGAATAACAAAGAACTATATATGGGTGTGAAAGAGAATTGGGGGGGGGGCACATTATGTTGTTTATAAATGGCAGAAAATAATTCATAAGTCAAGAATGTACCATAGAGAAAAAAAAAGATTTTTGCCGCTGTTTCTAGAAAGTTGCCAAATGCTGTATGAGTTTAATGTGCCCTGCCTGGATTGTGTAATAATAAAGTAGTGTTTCATAAACAGGTCTCAATAGAACTAGATTGAATCTTTCTTATGCCATCAAGTTTTGCACCTATTGAACTCCTTGTATTTCCAAAATGCATCAGAACATCCATACTACCTCCACCCACTACTGTTTCTGAAGTATATTTTCCAAGGTTACATTGAAGTGTAAAAAAAAAAAAAGAACTTGTATAAGAGATGGCTCAGAGGGAAAATTAACCCAAACATGGCTGAAAACCTCTTAGGATGCCTGCCATAGATGTCGGTGAAACGTCAGGAGAGAACATGTCCATACAATCCGGAAAACTTATACTGACAACTATAGTTTGATATACCCATTTATGCAGTAGAAAATCTACCATCTAATTCAGGAGTCCTCAAACCTTTTAAACAGAGGGCCAGGTCATAGTCCCTCAAACTGTTGGAGGGCCGGATTATAATTTGAAAAAAACATGAATGAATTCCTATGCACACCGCACATATATTATTTGTAGTGCAAAAAAACCCTTTAAAACAATACAATAATTAAAATGAACAATTTTAACAAATATAAATTTATTAGTATTTCAATTGGAAGTGTGGGCCTCCTTTTGGCTGATGAGAGAGGATTGTTGCTGTTGTTGTGAGCTTTCAAGTAGACTTAGGTTGACCCTGAGTGAGGGCCGGGTAAATGACCTTGGGGGGCCACATCCAGCCCCCAGGCCTTAGTTTGAGGACCCCTGATCTAACTAAAGCAAAGATACACACCATAAGGATACACATAAACCCAACCTGCATTTTTATATAATTCTTCCTTTGTTGAGGAACAGGTATACAAGTTGATTCTTAATGGAGCACTCATCATATATATGTATCATATATATTCATATATGTGTGTGTTCTTGGAAAGGAGAGGCACATGCCTCTTCCATATGAAATATCTTACTAGCTTGGCAAAAAAAAAAAAATGAATCAGGCCCTTAATTGAAAAAAAGAAAGCCCAGTATCCATTAAACTTTTACCTAATTACCCCTTTGCTTTGTGCTTTGCAGATGTTAGAAAGCTGAACAGTTCTTTAATTAACTTATTTTGAAAGATGTTCAGAAGAGCTGCTTTTCAGCATGTGTATAAAAGCAAACAAAATGCTTCCCCCACTAATATTTTGCAGTCTCCTCTGAGGCCACATGAAGCAGATGATCAACAGCATGCTTATAAACATTTAGAGCAGAGAACTGAAAACAATATGATGTCTACAAGAAACTGTGGGAGGGAAGGATCATGGAACAGATGCCAACACATTCTTAGACTTCTTACAGGCAATCCTGGGATTGTGGGAAGATTCTGTTCAAAGATGGTATCTAATTGTTTTTGCAATTAGACTGGGAACATTGTTCCGTTGTGAAAGTGGGAGGCAGATGACATGAGGATCAAAAGTAGGGAGAGAGTCAAGTGAAGATGAAAAAGACATCTTCACGTGGATTTCTGACAATGACTGTACTTTGAATTTTATGAAAAGCCACCTGATCAAACGTGTAGGCTGAAACTGTGTCCCAAAGATTTCTTGCCACGGTCATTGTATACATTTTGCTTTCATCAACTTCAGTTCAAACTTTTCTTCACCATCTGGCAATTGGGTGGGTTTTTAAAAAAATGTATTTACTTTATGACCTACAGCTAGCACACTGTTTACATATTAGACGCTGGATGGGGTTTTCTCAATTCTTTCCATATGTTCATTTACCCTCTCATAAAAATGCTTTCGATCAAGCCAGTTCACATGCATATGTGCTGCTCTGTCAAATCCCTAAGCACGGACCACAACACAGCTCTTTTGAGCATCCAGCTGGGATTTTATCATGAGAACCATTTCAGAGGCCGCCATGCCTTGTTATTATTGCCATTTAAACACAAAATGATACCGTTGTATTTCCTAATTTTCTGCCCAACAGGATGGTCTAGTCATTCATCATCTTCCCAGTAAAAACTGGAAAATGATTGTAAAGCTGTCTGTTTCTCCATCATTTACTGTCTTTCCCAAGATTTGAAATTCCTAATGCTGCATTACTGTTGTTGTTGTTGTTTCCTTGACATAACTGTCTAAGTGATGTCAAAGCATCTGTTAGATTATGCAAAGTCTAACTTGTGCCTCAGGAATGATTTCCATTTCAGAACTTAAGCTATGCAGTTGGTCATAAAAGCACGGACTTCTGTTTTTTGTTGTTGTTTGAAATACTGAAGTAGGTAAGTATTTTAATAGGGTTAAGCTCAAAGGAAAATTCTTGCATGCAAGTTTTTGAATGACAAAAACTACAGGGGAGACATTCCTCTAAACCTGAATTGTTGGCAGTCCATCTGTCGTTACTCTCTTGCTCTATTTATCTATTCCAATCTCTGCCACAGGAAGAAGTTCATTTAGATAACCTAAGCATTATTTTCCTCTTGGAAAAATGTGTCTCACCAACTAAAAAGGAAAAAGGGTCTATAGAAAAACTTTATTTCTTATTATGAATACAGTTTTTCAAAAATAAATAAATAAAAAGAACTTAAGAAAGCTATATGAATAATCCATGCCTCCAACTCAGTTCTTTCTTCAACCTCTGCTTGAAAGTATGAGAAGGGAGATAATTATAAATCTCCTTGCTTCTACTTGTGAATTAACTGAACAATCCCAGGCAGAAAAATCCCACCTGTAACCTCTCTAGTCACAGAATAACCTTGTTTAGAAATCAACCTTATATGTGTATAAATACATTTTCTACTTCTGTGTCATTAACTAGGTCTAGTTCACTTACCATGAGTGCTCATCACATACATACATTCATACATTCATCTCTGCTAACAAGTCATAAGACCGCTTACATTAAGTCAATCCACAGGACAACAGAAAGCCTTGTGCAGGTGCTGCTTTGGGAGCTGGAATGCATTTTGAGCATTCCAGAGATTTTAGAGCGAAACTTAGTCATTTGAGGAAATAAAATGTATTCAGCCTCCCTGTGGAGAATTACTTTTCCAAGATGTGACCTTTCCCAAAGCTGTCCCACATGAGGCAATAAATCATGGCCTATAGCTCTCAGAATCTACTAGCAGGAAACATGCATCTTTAATTTTTGTAACCTCTACATGTAGGGGTATTTCTTTACATTTTATAGTGACTTTGTGAATTTTAATAGGGTTTATTTTGCAAACGAGATAATATTATATTGTACAATCATATAAAATGGAAGATACTAAAACCCTGTAGCCTAGATTTATCTCACAATCAGTCTTGAATTATTTTTGACATAAGCAATACCTTGGAACCTATTAATTACAAATAATACTGTTGAGATAGTTATGCTTCAGTAGAATTTTTTTACTGGAATTCAGAAGAATCTCTAATTACTATTTACACCAGAAGCCAATATTAATTTACTTAATATTATACCCTGTTGTTCTGCTGAAAAGGGTGGGGTGAGGGTATTTTCAAGGCAGCTAAAAGTAACTTCAAATAAATAAAATCAAAACAAAAAAATGATTAAGACCACAAAAAAAGAGTGAAAGAAACCAAATTCTTTAGATCTCACCTTGGAAGCCAAACTCCTTTATCAATAAAAGGACATTTGTCTGGTGGTGGAACAACAGAAATGGGAGTAAAAAAGGAGACAGTCTTATTTCATTTGGCAGAGAATATCAGCGTGGGAATGTGATGGGAATGTAAGTCCTCTCTTACATTCCCATCACATTTTGGAGAAAAATATACCTTAGGATGTATAGAGGCTCGTAAGGGACACTACAGTTTTTCAAATAGCCTGATCTAAAAGTGGTACATATTTCTAGGTCAAAACCAGCATTTATGTCTGTGACTGGAAACAAGTGAGTAGCCAGTGAAGTTGTCATAACTAAAGAGTCTTGAACACCAGCCCAAGTCAATAGTCTGATCAGAGCTTTAAAGGTGAGCTACAGTCTCCAAACTCTATCCAATGTCAACCTCATTGAAAGCTTAACTTTGGACAGATCTACACTGGCCGATTCTGGGGTCAATCTGGCATCCTTGAATCTTAGGTTTTTAAAATGATGATTCAGAACACGTGCGCAGTACGATTTTTGTCACAGCAACAACTGTTGCAGTTTATCAGCAAATGAGGCATCTCATGTGACAAAAGCAAAGTATGTCTGGATAATTTGATACTGTGTGCATGTTGTTGAAATGGAAAAACTGAACTTTGGTGTTCAGTTAGAGGCTGAAATCCACTGTCATAGCCTTTGAGATAAAGTTGAGAACACATTTCCTATTTCTACTGAACCTTCCTTGCTTAAGTTAACCTTCTCAAAACTCTATTCAGAAAGAAGAGAACTAGCATCAAAATTCAAACGCTAGTTTTGAATTGGATAGAAATCTAAGGAACCTGAGTCTTGGTGAGAATTTTTGATCTGGGAAATGTACACTACATATCATTTTATGGCAGAATTAGTCTTCTCTACTTGGTTCACACTACACTCCACTTAGCACCTATACAGTGACATGAAGAAAATGTTAAATTTAGTGGAAATAATTGTGTTATAATTATTCAGCACTTTTATATCCTTATTATTTTCTAAGCACACCAGTAATAAAACTTGATCTGTTTCTATTTTTATTTCCCATTTTGTTTCAAAATTGTCATTGCTCAATTTCTACAAAAGAACAATATCAATATTGGACAACCAAAATGCGCAAAACAAGATACTGATCCTGACATTTAGAGCTCAAAATGGCCAAGGACCTTTATATCTTAGGAACTGCCTCATTCCTTTTCTCCATCAGTGGTCACCTCGATCCACCCAGGAAAATCTCCTATACATACCGGGCCCTAGGGAGGTACACGTGGAAGCTATAAGGCGTAGAGCTTTTTTGACCTATGCTCCAATTCTGTGGAACTCATTGCCTCCATACATAAGAGCAATGTCGGAGTTGCGACCTTTTGTAAAGGCACTCAAGACTTGGCTGTTTGGTTGTGCATTTAAGTCATCAGATCTAATTTGCCAAATAGTCACTGTTGAATGTTTTTATGTTGAATGTTTTTATATTGTGTAAATGCTATTTTAGATTGTAAGTTGCTCGGAACACCTTGGTGGAGAGTGACTAATTAAGAAATAAAGTGAAGTGAAGTGAAAACAACCAAGGCAAGCTTTCTAAGCTGCACTGTTTTTGTTTTTTGTTTTTTTGAAAAAGGGTGAAAAATATTGAAAGAAAGGGGAAAATGGTACAAGTGTTAAGAGTGACAGGTCTGCATTTTATATCAGAAGGCTGTCTTAGCTATAGTTCTATTGGAAGAATCTCAAACCACGCAAAGGCTACCCCCTTCTTGGCCATTTGGGGATTGAGACAAAAAAACAATATAATTTAAACTCCATTAGAAGCAATGAAATAACTAATCTTGAGATTTTGTGAGGCCACATGCTCCTTTCTTAGGGAAGATAATATTGCATTTCTCAAGAGATCTCTATATTGAAGAACATATGTGGTATACAGGTAAAACTCACTGAATTATAGTCAAAAGATTTTACCTGTGTTGGAGGTTGAAGCCTCAAAGAGTTATGTCTCAGTCTTTCACCTCCCTCTTGTTTGGAATTATTCTATCACCAATAACTTTGATATTACAAAGGATTCTGCAGATAATGTTTTTCATACAATATGCTATATTTGTTGGAAATAATGGAAACACTCCTAAATTCTGGAACAATGTCATTTTTAATCTATCATTCCAAATAGAAAAAATAGGGCTGACATAGCCTTGTTTATTGACTAACAAAAGAGGATTTTAAACATACCTCACATAAACCTTTTCTAAAGAGTTTTTAAAAAACAGTTTAAAGGCTATATTCTTTAAAGCCATTTATGCGGAACATGAAATCTAACACTGAATCACATTACAGAACTTCATGAAAAATTAATGGAATTTTAATTTTTGATCATGTTTTCTTTTAAAGGACAAGACAACAGTCCATATTTCACAGATTGAAAACAAAAAGCTGAAGATGTGGAATTTCAGGGCACAACATATTTGACTACCAAGAAGAACTGAAATAGATGAAAGAGAAGGAGTTACTCTTGGCAATGGAACTTAAACAGCAATCTTTCTCACAAAGCATGAGAAAAAAAATGTCAACTTTTGGTGGAATAAATAACTTTATTTTTAAAATTTTATACAACATGTGCCTATTTTCCTCATATTAATCTTTTCTGGGACCTCACCAAAACAAAACAAAAACAAAAACAAAAAACCAAAACAAAACCCTGTGCTGCTAAATGCAGCCAGAATATACTTCCCATTGATACCCAACTGCATTGGCCACATCTAACAGCCTATCAATACTGCATCAATATACAGAGGGGTCTTGGTATATGCTGGAAAGCAGAATCCATGGATATCAATGCCTCACTGTATATAATGGCATAGTAAAAATGGCCCCTTATACCCCAAGAAGACAACAAAGATCACTAAAAATATTAAATACCCAAGGACATGCATAAGTTATTGTTAAAACAGTCTACACTTGTGTGCTTCGTGAGATTATTGTGTACATATGAACACAATAATCTTTTCTGTAACAGTTCCAAGAAAATATAAGATCCTAGTGGCCCACACCTGCACCCCATGCAGAAGTTGTGTGACACTTTTCTTATTGTGGCTACAATATCATTATTTTCTGAGCAAATCAATAACATGCAAGTTTTGCACAGAATAACTCCCAAATTGAGAAGAATTGAGATCAGTTGAGGAATAATTTCATCAGGGGTTCTTGACACTTGAAAAACATATTCTAAAATAGTTTGCATTTTTCTGAATATTCTTCCCATTCCTATGACTCAGAGATCCTATTCATGCAATTTTAACGAATACCCAGTGCATCATCTTTCAGTTGCAGCCAACTTAATGAAGATGGCTGTAAGTGTCTATGTTGTGTATTAAACAGCCATGAAATTTGAAATTTTGTGAGTTTTGATAGCTTGGGAACTGTATTCCCCACAATCAGGAACAATACTAAATTTTTGCAGTGGCTGGATCTACACTGCCAAATAATGCAGTCTGGACTGTAACTCATGGCAATGTAGATCCAGTCTCAGTCAACAGAAGTAGTCTGTGTCTAAATCAATTCTTGTGGCTCAGTTAGATTCTCAGAATATGCTTATCATATGAATGCGACCTGAATGTAATAGTTCAATTTAGCCAAAATTGGTTTCAATATTTTCTTTTCTTAAATAATACCTAACTTTAATGCTTGTTAAAGTTAGGTACTATGAAGCAACTTCCTCAGGCATCAAATATTGCAAACTTTGTCTGTGTACTCACTATTCCCCTCACTCAGAGAGTATAAGCCTTTCCTATACATTCCAATGTTGATTCATTGCCCTCAGGTGGACTGGAGGCACTTCTCATGTTACCAGGACACATGCAGGTATCAACTGGTGGTCGAGTCAACTTCTGTACACAGATTGGAGGAGATACCTTGATTTTCCCAGGAAATTGTGTTATGATCAGATGTTTGCAACTGCAAATGTACATGATGCAATTCAATTAACAAACCAGAACCAACATCTTGCAATACCTTTTGTCACTCACTATTTCAGCTCATTCTGATTGAATTAATAATTTTATATTTAAAAAACAAACAAACAGTGGCTGAGCAACCATAGTTGTTGCTGCTGTTTGCAGTCTAGTTGGCTTCACCTTATGGTGCCCTTTTGACATCCCTTACTGGGATTTCCAAAATCAGGGACATGGCTTCCTTGTTTGATTCAGTCCATATGCAATCTGGCTTTCCTATTTTCCTGGTACAACTTTATAAATGACAAACTTTAGATGCATATGCAACATTGTGTTCCCGCCTACCAAACAAATAACGAGTCTAGTGATGATTAACCCTCTGTAAATGTTACGACTACAGTCTTGCCCTTCTGTCTAATCATACACAGATGTGTGTTTTTTAAAAAATTGCTATACAGTAAAAGCTGTATGGAACAATAGGATTTTAGAAACTTTCTATTGCATTTCTAATAGCGTTCTACAGGTGGAGCTGCTGCAGAATTTATAGGTTTCTTAACCTTCTTCAGTGGGGGAAGACTCTAAGAAATGTACACCAGTGCACTAAGTTTTTATATATGTGATGTTAAAAGCAAGCTTTTTTTTATTTTTTCCAAGGAATTAAAGATAAGTTGCATCTCTAGGGCAATTAATCACCCCTTTCTCCTAAGCTAAGTGCCAGCTCCTGTCATAGGAGCTAAAACATCTAATTCACCCAGCACTGTTCTACTCTGTTCTCCCTCCTCCTCCTTTCTGCAATCTAATCTATGAGTAGTTAAGAGACAGGCAGCAAGCTGTTTTGTGCTCGTGAATAAAAGTCACATTGACAGGGAAAATCTAGTAAACTTGTAGTATTATCTTCAGCAAAAGAAAATTATTTTGAAATGACAGAGCAGCAACAGATCTACAGTAATGAAGGAATAAGTTAGAGATTTAAAATATTTTCACAAGGACACCCCTATCTATACTTAAACACAACTAAATCCTAAGAAACTTTGAAAGCCAAGATCAGGGTAGCATCCTGTTGGGAATATAAAGACAGTCAAAATGGTTTTTTTTACAATCCAACTTTGTTTCCTGAATGTGGGGAACACTGAACAGAAGCCTAGATAGGGAGCATCTTTGTAATTTTGGTATTTATTCTGTGTGGAAAATGCATGTTGGGGGAGGGGGAGGGAGAGAAGAAGAAGAGATTTCCAGCATAAAAGACAGCATTTTTTTACATAGAAAATATCATTTCTACATGAAAAATATTCATGCATATAAAACAATTCTGATCACAAGGAACGTTCTTTTTCTCTGTCTATAAAATAACATTTTCTGTACAAGAATGCACATGCATTTTTGCCCAAAATTAATTTCTGAACTGTGAAATGTCTTCAAAATCTGCACTGTATTTCTCAAATTTCTTGCAGTAAGGACAGTTATATCAAAACCATTTATTCTTGCTAGCAAAAATGACATTTACAAAAATTTTCATTTCCAATCCATTCTGGTTTAAGTTTTAAATTCTGAACATTGTGGCCCTTTGTTCTCAGATGTTAAGATTATTGTCTACAGTAAAGGAGTGAGAAGGTTGGCTCCGGACCGGGCACTTTTGACCTCAACCTGAATGAAGACAACTGTTTCCAGCACTCACTCGCCAATTGACAATTCTTCCTTCCTTCCACCTTCCTCTCATAAAACTCTATAACTGTTTCTATAGTTTCAAAATGCAATAGCACCAAGTGATCTCTGATAGATGGATACCTCTCTTAGTTGAAAGAAATGATTTCAGCAGGATTTACTTCTCTACAAGGATACTCAGAATTGCAACTTAACTGTTGCAGGATAAGGAGCAGAACCTGTACGTGTGAGACAGCAAATATCTTTGTATAATAGACTTGCTGAGGTATGTCCCAGTGGTTCAGATGGCTGGTGTCAAATCCTCAGACGAAGTACTCAATGTGTCCTTTGAAAATATTCATTTAAAAAAACACAGGCATTTCAGACAGCAAGCACAGTCACTCTCCATGCCTGTGTTTTCTTACAGAACGCTCTGATCTCCTTCACTGGCATACCAGGAGTTCAGTTCCCAGATGGGGAATTAAGGTGGTGGATTGAATTTCCAACTCTCTAGCACATGTCTTGAAGTTTCTCTTCCACTTAGCTAGAGGGGAGGGTGGCTAGACTATTCAATTGGCCTGTAATATAGCACATATAATTAAGGAAGGCACACTCTGAAAAAGGAGATAGTTAACTTGGAGAAGCTATAAAGAACCCAGGTTCTCCTGCCCTCCCTTTTATAATTGCACTACTTTCTCGGCAGTCCAAAACACAGCTCTAATTTTAACAGATAACACTAGGATTTATGCCTTCATAGAGAAGATGTACTTATGCAGACTTTGGCTAATATAATGTCATCCCACTATCTTTCAAGTATATAAATGGGAGAGAGTGTCACTGCTGTGTGTTAAAAATCATTGGAACAAATCTTATATTTCACTAGAACAAACCTTGCGTACACTAATCCAATTATGGAAATTATTTAGCTCTGGAGCATTTGTCTTATTTGATTTGCACACTTTTGGAAAACAGCTACATCAATCTTTTCATTACGGGAAGATTTATAGGCATACCTCTACCATAAACAAGATGCTTGAACCTTCTATCCCAACACTGCATTCCAAATGTATTATGTGGAATTAAAGGCAGTTCTGATTTATAGCAGTTACTTCCAACACTAAATATGCCAACTGTAGGGAATCACACAGAGGCACACAAATAGCTTTAAGCTTTAAATTGCATGTGTATGTGCATACAGTGGGCCCTTGGTATATGCTAGGATTTGATTCCAGGACCATCTGTGGATTCTTAAATCTGTAGGGGAAGTTCAAGCCCCATTATATACAATGGCATAGTAAAATGGTGTCACTTATATATGAAATTTTGGGAAAAAATATTTTCATGCTGTAATTTGTTAAATCCATGGATGCAGTACCTGTGGATAATATGGAGGGTCAATTATATATTTGTGACGAACCATAAAAGAACTCTAGTTGGTCACCTTTCAATTTCCATAGATAATCCTATAAAAGCGCATATAGTAAATATTTTAGTAATGTGTAAATCTGTCCTTTGCCCTATTAGTATTCTAAGTTCTTCACTTTCAAATTATAATGTTGTTTAAATGGAAATGCTAGCATTACTTGCTCAGTTTTATGTAAGGAACCATTAGGCTCAGGTCTAATACCCAAATGCTGTGCACAACACATGAGGAATTCAGTCTTCATACATATATTACTTCCAGCATGCCTATGCAGGGATGCTTTCAAATTCTGTCTCCACGTACAGAGATAACACATTAGGAGTAGGCTGTTGGCTTTGTGTCCTTTGAAGTGTGAGTTTTGAAACCCCCAAAGAATCTCCCTTTGAATAATTTTTCACAAATGGGAATCTTTTGTTCATGCCTATGTTTTGGAATACCAGGTACCTTATTCAGCATGCAACCAGATATAAGGTTACATTTTTTTAAATATATATAATAATATTACATTGCAGCCGTGAACCTACTTTGAGTAGGTTCACAGCTGCAATGTAATATTATTATTACCATATATATTTAAACAATTGTAACCTTATATATCCGCTGGATAATGGAGAAAGGCAGGGAGTTTCTAAAAAACATCTATTTCTGCTTCATTGACTATTCTAAAGCCTTTGACTGTATGGATCATAATAAATTGTGGCAAGTTCTTGGTGGGATGGGCATACCAAGCCACCTTGTCTCTCTCCTGAGGAATCTGTACAAGGACCAAGTAGCAACAGTCAGAACTGACCATGGAACAACAGACTGGTTCAAGATTGAGAAAGGCGTACGGAAAGGCTGCATACTCTCACCCAACCTTTTTAACTTGTATGCAGAACACATCATGCGATGTGCGGGGCTTGATGAATGCAAAGCTGGGGTTAAGATTGCTGGAAGAAACATTAACAACCTCAGATATGCAGATGACACCACTCTGATGGCTGAAAGCGAGGAGGAGCTGAGGAGCCTTCTAATCAAGGTGAAAGAAGAAAGCGCAAAAGCTGGGTTGCAGCTAAACATAAAAAAAAAACAAGATTATGGCAACAAGAATGATTGACAACTGGAAAATAGAGGGAGAAAATGTGGAGGCCGTGACAGACTTTGTATTTCTAGGTGCAAAGATTACTGCAGATGCAGACTGTGGCCAGGAAATCAGAAGACGCTTACTTCTTGGGAGGAGAGCAATGTCCAGTCTCGATAAAATCGTAAAGAGTAGAGACATCACACTGGCAACAAAGATCCGCCTAGTCAAAGCCATGGTATTCCCTGTAGTAACCTATGGATGCGAGAGCTGGACCTTAGGGAAGGCTGAGCGAAGGAAGATAGATGCTTTTGAGCTGTGGTGCTGGAGGAAAGTTCTGAGAGTGCCTTGGACTGCGAGAAGATCCAACCAGTCCATCCTCCAGGAAATAAAGCCCGACTGCTCACTGGAGGGAAGGATACTAGAGACAAAGTTGAAGTACTTTGGCCACATCATGAGGAGACAGCAAAGCCTAGAGAAGACAATTATGCTGGGGAAAGTAGAAGGAAAAAGGAAGAGGGGCCGACCAAGGGCAAGATGGATGGATGGCATCCTTGAAGTGACTGGACTGACCTTGAAGGAGCTGGGGGTAGTGACGGCCGACAGGGAGCTCTGGCGTGGGCTGGTCCATGAGGTCACGAAGAGTCAGAGACGACTGAACGAATGAACAACAACAAACCTACTTTGAGTAAATGAGCCTATTGTGAATAACTGTACTTAGGATGAGGGTATGTGTTTGCCCTTTCTTGTTCAATACTTCTCCACTTCATCCATGGGATCACTTTCAGTGCCAGAAGTTCAAGGGTCATGTTTCAAAACATGGATAGGAATTGATGTGGGACAGGGAAATCTATTAAATATGAAAGTAGAACTTTGATTGTTGCTTTAGTTTCCCAAGTACTTAACATGTAGCAAGACTTCTGCTATTCTTCTTGATGTTATTATTAAAAATTAACAATGGTAGGTCCAAAAAGACAGACCTATGCCAAATGATATTAGGCTAGGATAGAATACCTCTTGATGTCTCCTAGTAAAAATGGACCCGCTGGATCACGTTAGCAGTTTGCGAAATTATTGCAATGTTTTCCAAAGATTTTACAGCCTGCTCAATCCATAACTGTAAATGTTAAGTGATAAATAATGAAACATTTATTGTGGCTCTCAGACAGAAATAATAAGCAGATAAGTCAGGCTGACTTCTAACCACTAATAATAAGCATCCTTTCAATGACACCTGAACTGAGTGTAATGTTTCATTTTTACAATGACTATATGTTATTATCTGTCTACTTTAGAGATTTTAAATACTCCCCACTGGAGATTGTTTTGTTTAACGTATTCCAAATCTGACATCGAAAGCATTGCATTTTCTGGGTCATATCCTATAAATTAAGTTTGCAAATGACATCGTTCCTTTTCAGATTGAATTTCTTAATTGTACATAGGCACAGGCTCTTGCAGAATATTAAATAGTTTAGCAACAAAAGACTACAACATTTCGGGTTGTGGGATACACTTGTATTTTTGAGAGAATATAGCAGGCACTCAGAAAATTGTTGTCATTAGAGGAGATAGGATGCTCATTCACAAAACGGATGCAATAGCAGATGTGGCCAATCATAAAACACTCTATGACCAGAGGCAAAAGAAAAATAGCTCATCCAAGAACCTAGGTATAACAGAGATGTTTATGTTACACATCATAGATATTTTTTTTATAGATGTGACTGAGACAAATAATATGGCCAAAAAATTCAGGACAGGAAAAAGTTAGTGAAGTAGTTACAGCTTTTTGGTTGCATGTTGAAATGGAAGCTCATGCTTTCACACTTGTCCCCGAAAAGGAGGAAGGAGAGAAAATGAGCCTAATGCTCAAACATAACATCAAGTCCTAGTTTAGCATTAGAGCTCAACTGACCCACGAAACAGGAGAAATTTGAACTCTAAATCCACAATGTGAGGATTAGAAAACCTAAATGTGTAGTAGAACAAAGTGAACAAATCTCAAGGGAAAAGAAGTCCTTTCACATTGGTGTCTCTGCTCCTAAATCTATTTATTTTACTGAATTTATATCCCAATTTTATCCCAAAGATGGACTTCAAGGTAGCTTATATTTTAATGAAGCTAAAATTTTAAAAGGTTAAAAAGAACTAAATTATAATACTATATAAAATGATTAAAACAGTTAAAACATCTTTTAAACATAATTTTTAAGAAGCAATTTAAATATAGCATACTACCTTACATACACACATACTACTGTACTGTAATTAAAATTTAAAGGCCTATATAAATAAAAAAAGTGTTTATCCTTTTGGCAGAAAGAAAACAGGAAGAAGGCCGAGTGGATCTTCCATGGAAAGAAATTCCATAGCCTGAGAAATAGCCCTCCCTGAGGATCTTAAAGGAGAGGCAGTATTCTAGATAGTCTCAACCAAGCCATGGAGAGCTTGAAAGGTCAAAACCAGGATTTTGAATTATACCCAGAAACTGACCAATATAACTGTTTCAAGAAGAGAAATCATATGATCCCTGTAACCAGTTTTAGCCTTAGTTTCCAAAGTCAGCCCCACATAGAGCATACTACAGTAATCCAGAAGGCAAGATTCTCAAAAAGTAATAATAAGAAAGTATACTTGAAAATATAGTTACCATCACAATACATCTATCCATGGGTATTTACTCTTGCTTATGGAATAAATTGACGGGATTTGGCTTGGGTTCTATTGCTTGATATTATTCAGCTAAATAAATACTTTCCCCAGGTTTTCAAAGACAACTGCAAACATTTCTGTAGCAATTATTTTCAATTATTTATTTTATTGTTTTCCTTGCTGCTCTTTCCATTACTGACAATGAATCTCACTCAAATGAACCACTGGATGAAGCTAGAATATATGGTCAGTTGAAGTTCAGGTCAAGGTGGCTATCAACCAAATGTTATTTTTACCTAAAATACATTTGTAATAGGTCTTTGAGAAGTAGTTTTTTGAACCTAGCCCCAAGCAAGGACAACCTGAAGAGAATGCAATTATTTCTGTTTATACCCATTTATCACTGCTGTAATTATCGCCTACTGTTAAAGACTATAGATTCTGTTTATACTTCATAGCTTCTGCTGGTATAAAATAGCTACAAATTCTCCAACAAAACAAATGGCAAAATATCAGTATATAGCAAATAGTAATATGATAATACATCAAGGCATGACAGCCAGCAACACAAATGACACAGCATTTTGCTGGAAACAATTCAGATGGGGGGAGGGTGTAGGTTGGCAAGTTCTATAATTCTCCCCTCCCCATTTCTGATTCTGATTTATTTAGGAGGAGGAAAATTAATCTGACAACACGTTATGAATCTTAACAAACCATAACTGATCCAGAGGCTGCTTTTGTTGAATGATTGTATGGATAAAGAACATATCCAATGATTTCCAGAAGGAAAGGAAAGGAAAGGAAAGCGGGTGCTCAGCAAGAGTGAAGGGCAACAGATGTCACCCTGTATCATATATCAAGTAAACAGCAATGGCACACGAGACTAATGATCTTAGTCTACTTGAAAGAACATCACACTTTTATAAAGCCATGATGTAGTTGCTGAATCTGTAAACTGAAAAGTCCTCCCACTACTTCTTCAGAGCAATTGTCCTAGCCAAGGAATAAATACATTGTCTACCCATCACTATCTCCCAAAGAAGTAGACTTATTTAAAAACCAACTATGAAATAATGACATTAGGCACTGAAAGATAGTCAAATAAAGGTCACTTTATTTGACCTATAACTTATTTAAATTGTGTTGAGCCTGAAAAGGAACAAGAGGGGGGGGGGCAATGTGATGTGAGTCCATCAGAGATGAGGTGTCAGAAACACCTAAGCCTTGAGGACAATCCATTGCTGCTTGTTGATGCTGGCTGGCCATTTTCTGGAAAGCAAACCCAAGATATCCATCCCCCTACTCAAAATCACAGGGTTTTATAAGAGGGCAAACCCCCAAGTCAGCACCAAGGCCAGACTCCTTCACCATCCCCAGATCCTAAAGAGGCAATTTGAGCTCCACCCTTTACTAAAAAGGTGCCAAAGTGCTCACAAAAGCCATATATTCTATCTGCCATGGAGAAGGAAAGAAGTGTCTGTTTAGTCCCTTTCCTCAACAGGTCAGCCAACATTCTGTTACAACATGATGCATTCTTCTGACAAACATCATCATCACTGTGGAGCTCAGGCTGTGAAAAAAACTATGTAGATGTTGGACAAAGTAGCCTTTACTTAACCCAATCCCTTATTCTGGGCATTCTGGACTTCCCTGTTTACTCTTCTACAGGCCAAGACATTGGAGAGCCCCCTCAATCCACTAAACTTGGTGTGGTAAAACATCTGACCACACTAAGATTACACCTGACTATCTACTCTGAATTGTGAGCTGAAAATCATGCAGAGCCTGTAAAATTAGCAAGCCCAAGTCATGAAAGCATGAAGAAGAGGCCCAGTGCACTCCTCAAACAAAAGAACATGCAAACAATTTCAACAATGGTCTGTTTTCTCAAGCCAGTCTGTGGATAACCACACAATCCCAGCTGACAACATCAGGCCTGGCATGCCATTCAGTAAAGCATTCTATGGCTGCAGATCAAGACGCATCACCTCTTGCAATAGCACTGAAACCTATCAACAATATTAGTCAATAACAGTGCAAACAAAACTTGAAAGGATGCACATGCCTCTTGAAAGCCAAAGATATTTAATGCATAATATGTTAGACTGAGGGTACAGCCCCATAGCAAAATGTAACCCCTTGCAGTCTCATAACCCCAGTGTATGTGACTGCTATTATAGAGGCAGAAGAAAAAACACAGAGAATGAAACAGTTACACACACAAATAAAATTGTTAAATATATAAATATCTACCTCACAAATGCAATGTATGAATTGGCCTCAAGTTGCCTGGCATTCTTTGCCTAAATAGAAGAACTTAAAACAAACCAAATAGAACAGACATTTCAGATTCGAGGCAGAAAGATCATTTTTGGAGCTCAACTATAATATGGCTTTCTATTTTATAGAATCTCAATTTCCCTTGCAGAATGACCTTACATAAAATAGGAGATACCTTAGATTCCTCCAAGTGAAGAGTATAGATAATGCCACTATCACTACCACCACTAGTATAACTACCACTGCATAAGTCAAAGAATAGCAAAACAGTTTGTGAGCTATTGCTTACAACCTAATTAAGACAGGACACAAAAGGAAAAAAGGGGGAGCAGTGTGGAAGGTGACTGACGCCAGCAGATACTGCCTCTTCTGTTCTTTTTTTCCTTTCAAGCCAGTTGGGATAGAGGAAGGGACATTTGTTTCCTTCTGGGTGTAGGCATGTCAGAGCTTTCTTTTCTCCATCCGAGACCTTGTGCATGAGCTTTTTTGTGTTAAAAGTTCTCTTGCAAAGATTGTGGAATTTAATTACATGGGCCACGATCCAGTTGAGTACTTAAGTTGGATCCAAATGCTTTCATCAAAACTGATACCACTCTCACCATTCTGCAGTCCTAAAATTGTTTTTAGAGTTTTTGCTTGGGCTGCAGGATGAACACTAGCCTAGTTGGATCCTTGCCAATGGCTTGTAAGCAGTGTATCAGAGTGTTTATTTTTTTAAGGCAATTATATGCAAAGAAGCAGAAATTCCTATTAAATCAGGTTACAATAAGAGAGACTCAGAAAATGAATGGTTGTGCAATATGGACTAGGTAAGAAACAAAGAAATAAATTAGTAACACTGACGGAAACATCTGGCTCACAATCATTATTTGAAAGAGTTCTTTCTAGCAAAAGAAAGCAGAAGTTTGTCTCTTGGCAGACAAACCAGAAAGCATTAAGAGCTTGATTTGAAAATCAACTGCTGCATCAAAATGACTATCAGGAAACTATATTTGTTATCTGGACCACTACAGAATTAGCCCCATGCTGTTTTAGAATAGGGAATCCTATGCCTTGTGTTATGAAAGTCCATTCTACATTCATATTGCCCAGCCTTTTTGTTGTCTGAAAAAAGTACATTTCCCTATTCTATTACCTCTGGATGACAAAATTACTGTTCTTTCCAAGGGAAGAGTACTGAACAACTAGTTATTTTAAAAAAATGGAATAAATCTCCCCAGAATTAAATTAGAAATTATTTTATCCAAGATGTTCCTAGTTAATTCTGTTTTAAATAATAGACTGACAAAGCAAGTGTGAACAAGACCAGTTCCTTTGGCAAATAATGAAACAAAGTGATTAGAGCATCTTAACCTAGTTCTGCTTGCCAAAGAGACCTTTCAGAACCTCATCTCTCTTCTTTGCCCAACAACAGCTCCATGATTAAAGGAGTAGAAAATAAGATACATCTTGACACTGTATGAAATTTTAATAGAGCAAGCCAACAAAGTGATACATTGGCTTTTCTAGTTCAATATTATGTTTACATAAGATGATTACAGCAACTAATTAGTAATTTATACCACTTCATATGAGAGAGGCTGTTACACAACTTAAGTTCTTGTTAATGTGGTCTATTCAGTTATTAACATTAAATGTCTATACTCTCTTCCCATTAAATCCCGAACCTCAAATCTTGCCTGAACAAGTGGTGCTTCAAAAACAGATATATAGTTCAACCCGTACTCCTGACACCCAACCAAGTTCCTCAAATTCATCTTTCATGAGATCTGTGTATCCAAGCTTCTTGCCATCCCTCTAAAATCAGATGATTCGAAGAAGAATAGGCAGAAAATAAGTACTGTAAGAATGAAAACTCAGTTTCTGGATACAACTGAGGAACAACATATTTACTCAGAAATTAAGATTTGCTTCAATAATTTTTGTGAAACCATTTTGCAAGACTTCAGTTTGAAAGCTGACATTTTATGGAGAAGAAAGCTTCTTAGCACACTAGCATACAAATTCTCAAAATGCATAAGGACATTTACAAAAGTTTTTCACACTGATAACCCATATTCTGAAGTGTTACATCCCATTTCCTTCATGGCAGAGTTGGCCCACAATTAGAATTCAACAAGATCTTTTCAGATCTTACAGCTGGACTATGTTGAGGGACCAAAGTTACCTGTGAACCTCAAAAGGTAACTTACAACTGTCATACTGCTCAGGATGACAGGAAACTTAACAGTTCCTAAGATTATTAAAGGAGGGACAAGGATGGACACACACTTGGGCATGATCATCCTTGCATGACCAGAAGGTGAAGCCTCAATTCTCTTGCCCTTGCTTTAGGACAGGGGTAGGGAACATCTGGCCTGCAGGCCATATAAGTACTGCAAAGTCAATTGGCCTGGTTCCATGGAGTCTGTGGCTGCCTCTCCCTCTCTCTCTCTCTCTTGCTAGCTTTCTCCTCTGGGTGGCACAAGCTGTAATCAGCCCTGGGGAGGGGTTGGACTGTCTGCCTGCCTTCCTCCTTCTGTTGCCCACCATTCAGCTCCCTGCTACTTGCCTGACCAGATGTCCTCTCACCTACCTGCCCCCTCCCTGCCTGGTGGTCACATTCTTCTTTCAACCCTGAGATGTTGCCAGGACTTCCAAGGTTGTGACTGCGAGCAAGGGCCACGCGGGTGCCCCTCTCCTCCTGCAGGTTGAGCATGGCTTCCCTCCTGTGGGCCCCTTGCCTTCTCCTATGGCTGAGCCCCCTATTCTGCCTGCCTGGGACATTTCCCTCGCTCTAACCTGGATGGCCCATGAATGAGGTTATAAACATCCAAATGGCCTTTGGCAGAACAAAAACTAAATATCTAACAACTAGACAAGACAACATTTTCTTTGTCTGTTGTGGAGCCTCTTTTTTTACCAAGTATTCTGATAAACAAAATTATCGCCTTAAAACATTCTAGGTACAAAAAAAATAGTTTTGGTGTATGTGTCAATAATGTCAACTGAAAAAACAAAACATTCATGTTATGCCAACAGGCAACTGGTCTGTTTTACTGCATATCTAGAAAATAAACGAAGAGATGGTGCCATAAAATTTCTGAAGGCTGGCCCTGGAAAATTTAAAAAATAATAATAAATTGTAGGACATATGTTCCGATAGGACTTTCATTTCTTTGCTCAGATTCTAGAGATAATCCAGATATTAAGAAGGAGGTGGGTTCAGTCTCCCTTGAGTGTTTTGGGATATACATGTGTGAAGAGATTGTTTGCATTCTTTTGTGCTCAGTGTTGGTTGTGGTGAAGTCACTAAGGTACAAAGAGAGAAAAAGAACCCTAGCTAGTGATGTTCAAAGAGTGAACATCTGGAAGCCAGGTGTCAGAGATGGATTTTGTAACTTCTTTGTCGAATTATTCAAAGGGAAATATCTAATATTTAGTTTATAATGTATTCTGAGCTTAAAAGAAGTCTAATAAGTTGTACTGCAGAATTCATTGCAACAACTTGTGCAGCTGAATTTCAAATTCAATTGAGCAGCACACAACCAAATAATGTCGATTCCACCTCCCCATTCAGATACAATGCACTATCTTTCTTGTTTGTAATGTACTACATGATTCTCATTTGAGGGGAAGAGGCAGACAAACAAGCTACTTCTGTGGAATGCAGTGGATTTCAATAAGCTTTGCAAATATTAAACCAATGGTATTTGTAAAACCCCAAGATATGAAAGCATGATTAAAACTCAAAGCATTTAAAATGATTGCAGCATTGCTGGTATGATCCCATTCAGTTTCATGGGTCTTATTCCCAGATGAATGAGTATAACACTGCAGCTCTAAGATAGAAAAAAATGTTTTAAAATGTTTAGATAAATAAGGACATGTTTGCTTGCTGTTCTTTTCCACTCTACCCTTGACTTGGGGCTGTTCTACACAGGCACTAAATCTGAGTTATGAAGTGTATTAAAACTAATCAGCTCTACTGTGGAGTGCCTACATAATTGCCCACAGGAACCGGTTTGAGGCTGAAATTGTGGCCACAATATCCACTGACTGTGGATCAGGTTCAAACCAGGAATGTTTTTTTTAAAACCTGGTCTGATACAATGTGTGGATTTGCATGCCATATTCATTTTGGATAAGAGCTGGACATTGGCAAGGCACAGGAAATGAGAACAAAATGGGAGATATGAGAGTCCCTATGGGATTGATGTAACTTCCCTCATGTAGTAGTAATTATTTATCTCCAGGCAGCTATGTTTCGACATTTCTTAAAGTGCTTCAGTGCTAGCAGTGTCTTGCTAGCACACCACATTTTATGTTCCAGTTTTGAGCCCTCCATGGGATACATTCTGATCGGCTGCTTCATGTTTTGGGGGTTATTCTGGCCTTTTTGGCGAGTTTTTTAATGGACTGTTTCTGGCTTGACGCGAACTGCAGGACATATAGAGTGTGTACATTTTGTGGACATCCTGCCCTTGAGCCGGCTTTCAACTGCATTATATGGCGTATGTAGAACTGCGCTCTGTTGCCAGGAGTCTCCTGTTCCTACCCATGCAATTACCTGCACCCCATTCCTCCATCAAAACCACATTAAGTAGAGTTAGGAAAATTACATTGAAGAAAAATGAACCTAGTGACATTTTGAACATATTCTAGTAGTGCTACTGGACCCTATTTTAATTTCTTTAGAGAAATGCAAAAGTAAGAAAATTCATTTGAAAAAATTGCACCTATAATGACAACAAATTACTTTTTAAAATCCACTTCCCAAGCTTTGAAGGTAATACTTTAACAAGTATATTCTGTAATCAATAAAGATGGTGCACATTGTGACAAATTGTCACATTACCTATTTATATTACTCCTGGAACCATTTTGGCAATGAAAATTTGAATCATGATCCAGATTGGCAGTGTAATCCAGATTGGATTAAAGTAAGGATTAGAGAAGATTTATCCATATTGTTTCCTAATCTAGATAGTAATGCCTAATTTTACTCTATTTTTGTGTTCTACAACTAAATTAATAGACATCACACAAAGAATTTACCAGATTTCTCTTGCAACACAGAATCCTTGAAAGTATAACAACGTACCAGTTATATCTGAGCTTCAGAATGAAACTGAGCATGTATGACATAACATTGTTAGCAGCTGCTGCCATAGGCTTTAATGGGGCAGAGAAACAGCACAGACAGTTCCTGAGTTACAAAATCTAATTTACAAACAACTCCTAGTTAAAAGAATGGGGGTGGGACAATAGGAAGCGAGAGAGAAGCAAGAGAAATCTACCCCCAGGAAGGGAAATTCACTCCTGAAAGAGTTATCATGGGGGGAAAAATATCGCAACTGAAGCTTTATCGCCAAATCTTGTTTCCACAACAAACTAAATTTTTCAAAATCCAATTATCACAGGGACAAAAAGTGAGGTGAGATCTTCTGAACAAGGGCACAGACAGCAAAGCATACACCTATGCCATTCAAAGCTGCTGGGGTTACACTTAAAAATGTACCTGTTCTGATTTACATACAAATTCAATTTAAGGACAAATCTACATAATCTGTCTTGTTTGTAATTTGGGGAATGCCTGTACTTTCAACTGTGTTTAGAGCTGTACCAAACTAACCCAGTAAGGCTTGCCTTCCTTGAGAAACCAGAACAAAGTATGTTATTAGCTTTCACTGGCATTAGAAAGAAATATATGATACCCAAGAGTAAAAACAGGAATAATGTTGCATCAATTTTAATTTGCAGCCTTTATCAGCTTGGTCTGATTTTGGCACAGTTGTATACACCTCAGGAATAAAACTGCAGATCCCAAGTTTCAAAACACAACATTTATTATACTTTACAAGCAATAGAGGTTTAAGGCTTATAATTGGTAGAAACTCTGGAGAAAGGGTCACAACACACAGTTGTAATTATATTTTATAGTATTGGGCTTTATTTTGTGAACCGCTCAGTGAATTTTGGCAATTGGGTTGTGCTGAACAGACATAATAGGAAGAAATTAAATGAATAAATACAATTACCCATTACTATACTATTCCCTCTGAGAATCCCATGGCAATAAAGAAATAATGACTGTATTTTATAATAAAATAATATACCATCTCCCATGAGATTTCAGTATATTTTCATAACTATAGTGCCAAAAATGCAGATGAGAAGTTTCAAGAGCAAACTATAGCAAAGGTTGAAATAGCTTGGATACTGCTCCAGCAAAAAGGAGGACAAATCAATACATGTGTACTCAGAGCTAAGTACCTCTGAGTTCAATGGGACTTACTTTGGTTAATGGGCACAAGATTATAGCTAAGGAGAAGCAAAATCAGTGTCGACTTTTATGGAACAGTTATTCATCAAAGCAAAAGCGAATCACATTAACCAGAAAAAAAATCTGCCTGTATCCTTATATATTATACAAAGATGCTCTGTTATATCACTGCAAATCAATTTAGAAGATTTTTTTGTAAGAACAAACAATGAATCTCATTTAAGATGGCCACTCTTCTACATTTTCAGAAGACAGAAAATGTAAACAATGAACGTCCAGTTGAGGAACTAGATTGGCTATTCCCGAATAGTCTACAAAAAAGCAGAATCCCAGTTGTTTTGTTTGGAAAACATAAAACCAACAAATGGCATAAAACTATGGATTCGACACCAAACTATCCAGTTTGTTATCCTCAACTTTTCAGTGTCTGTTACAAATATCATTGTTTTCTCTTCTTTCAAACACAGCTTACTGTCACACATGTAAACACATGAGACACATAAAAACAAATGTATTCAGTATTTTCTTATTGCTGTTTACACGTATTTAAAAAAAATAATGAATTTATTTGTTTTAATAATAAACTCTGTCCCAAACTTCATGAGAAATTTAAACTACTAGACCTTATGATCCTTTTGCCTGAGGCCTGTCTCCTTGTTTAACTAAACCACCCTCAGCCCAGCAAACAGTTTGAAAAGCTCGTCTACTGTGATGAAAAGAACTTACAACTTTCTGCCCTCCCTGCAAAGGATGATGTGTAAGACGTGAAATAGAAAAGTGCTGACTTTAAGCTTTGACATTTTAGTCTTCCATGATTACATACCTGCAGAGAAGCAAAATCTTTTGAAGCACAAGCTCCAAGAATAGCAGCACCCACTACAACAGACTCCACCTCTTGGGCCAGGACAACAGGCATGCCTAGACAGAGACAATACTTCTGTTAGAATGCTCACAGTAGTAGAGAGACACATGTAGACATTAAAAGTAAAGAGGGAGGAATATTTTTATATCTATCTGTCTACCTATTTATCTATCTACCATTCATCTCCTCTGTCGTATAATAGCACTTATACCACAAAGGTGTGTGGATGCCATAAGGCCATTTTCTGTAGTGGTATAGTGGAGTAATAAATAAATGAATGAAATGTAATTGTTAGTTCAGGAACAGAAAAGACTTGTACCTAGGTTCAGGGGGAAACCATATGAATAAAAGGCAAAGTGGGAAGGAAAAAACCCAGTGTTAAATGCACTACATATAGTTATTGCATTTGTATCAACACAATAGATATTTTTGAGGCAAATACAAAACTATAGGACTTGCCCTGCAGTTAAGAAGGAAAAGGAATTTGTTTGGGATGGAGAGGGAGTAGAAGATGTTCAGGTAGCAAAGTGTTGCATATAGGCCTATGTCTCCAGTACGGACACTTTTCTTTTATTCTGAATGATTTTTAACATCTCTATGATTCTATCATACTTGAAGAAGAAGCATGCATGACATGCCTGAAGAAGAAGCATGCATGACATACTTTTGCATATCAGTTGACCAATAAAGATGGTTTTAATTTAGTAAAAGTAAGAACTGCACAACATAGTCTCAGAGGGAACAAAGTTAATAAAATACAGTTCAACAAAAATGGAATATCCTCAGGGATCCCCAGAGGTTACAGACTGTGTCAGTTGGGAAAGAATGTGTCAGTCCCAAGTGGGAAAGGAGCACACTGAATTGTTCAAGCCCTTAATAAACCTACAAAACAGGTCACAAGGATGGCTGGCGGGGATGAGAGACAGGGCCTTCTCAGTGGTGGCCCCTCGGTTGTGAAACTCCCTCCCTAGCAACATCAGATCAGCCCCCTCCCTACTAGCCATCACAAAGAGAGTCAAAACCTGGCTCTGGGAGCAGGCTTTTGTAAATTAGAGCAATGCAGTATGCCGAATATAGAATTATGTGCAATTTGACCTTGGAATGGCCTTAGACCTTGAACTCTGGATGGCGTGTTTTCAACTTTGAATCCATTTTAACAATTTTAAATATGTTGTAATTTTAAATTATTTTAAGGTGAATTTGTTGTTTTGAGGCACTGTGTATGTGCCATTGTAAGCCACCTTGATTGCTCCTGCTGGGATAGAAAAAGGAAGGGTATAAATATGGCAAATAAATAAATAGGAGGCAAGTGAATGAAATCTGTAGAATCTCCATCGTGAAAATATTTTGACACACACAAAAATAGTTTAAACTTATCCGATGGCTAAATTAAGAATCGAGTTTACTGGCACACTTTAACTGTACTTTCAAAACTTGGACGCTTGTGCTCTACTCTGCAAGTGTCTCCACAATGAATACATTCATCCAATCATCTGAACAATCTGATTCTGTGGCTTTTAAGTGGTCTATGAAATTATCTCTTGGTAGCCTGCATAATTGGCTAATGGGGGTTTCATTTAATAGAAATATATTCAGAACTTCCCAGTCTGTTTCCTGGAAGAATAGGGGATTGATACAGGAATGTTAGCTATTTTATCAGATAGATTTTAATGAGGGCAAGAGAACCAAGAGCGTTTTAGTCAGATGAACTCTGACATCCTCTGTCAGTCACAGTTTCTACAAAAAGGAACATTTCCAAGAACACAGAAAGGCCTCTTTGTCCTGCATTGTACTTCACTATTAGATACAGTCAAAGAACCCCAGTTTAAAATTTAATCAGAATTATCTATTAATAGATCTTTAATTTTAGACATCAGAAAGCAGCTCTCAATCCCAAGGCTATGTGAATTAGATAAGAAAAGGTGTGGGCTTGATAAAATCTTGTTTGACAAATAGAAAGCACCACTGTGGCAATAGCCTGTTGCATTCACTCACTCTAGGTCAAGACCTTGTGTCATTTGGTTCAGTTTTTCTGCTTTCATGAAATGTAATTACATAATACCGATTTTCATCTTTCTTCCTACATCAAGGTTGGATGTTGGGTTTGTTTTTCAAGCGATGCAAATCTGCATGAAAAATACCTAGAGTCTAAGCTTTAGACCTGATCTAAACCACATTGGGTCTTTTTATATATGTCCATGCATACAGTTCATGGTTCTGTTTTGCTTAAGTTAAGTGCATATTATTTTTAACAATGTAATGTGTAACCAAAAATTCTTCTAGATAAAGAACAAGTTCGGGTCTTGTAAACATAAATATTATTGCCAAATAGTCCCAAGAAAATGTATTATCTAAAGAATAAAACTGTGTTTTATTAATCAGCTCCTGCTTATTATGATGCACAGAAGCTGTGATGAAGAGAAAAATGTGAAACAGTAGTATTTGCACACCAATGGAGACCGTTTGAAAGTCATCACCTTATCTCTTTTGTATAAATACATGAATACACAAACACTTTATATGCCTGCCATGATGGCTTTGTCTTATTCTAGCTGCTTATTGATATATTTTAAATTCATATCTGAAATAATCAACCAGGATTAGATTTTGGACATACCCAGTCCCTGGGTAGTACCTATTCACTTTAATAAAGGTTGTTCTGGAGAATTTCCTGAGTAGTTATGCTAAATATTTTATATGACCAATAAATATTTCCTGTGGGTTGAGTCCAGAGTTGCTATTTTGTTCACAGAAGGAAGTAAATCAAACGTTTTTTCAAGCCAAAGAAAAACTTCTTAAGTCTGCAGAAATCTAGAAGACAGTATAGGTTCTGAATGATGCATAGGTGGACACAATTTGTAGTTTGTTGAAATTGTAATATTAAAAGTCTATAAAATTATTAACAGGACAGATCATTTGGTTTCTAAAAATCATCACAGTAGAAATGAGTAGAATACAATGGACCTATGTATAAGGAGCCATTATTGTATAATAGTTTAAGTGCTGGACTAGAACTCTCTGAAACTGGGGTGACTTTGGGTCAGTTATACTCTCTTAGCCTGAGAGCAAGCCAATGGCAAACAAATCCTGCCAAGAAAATCTTATGATAGGATTTCTGTAAGGCAAACCTGCCTTAAAGGCATATAGCAACAACAGTTTTCCCAATTTCTCCTGTCTTCCCTCACAAATGAGAAACTATTCTTTTTCTGATTATTACTAGCTTAACAATGCATCAGCACTAGCTGGAGCCCCCGGTGGCGCAGTGGGTTAAAGCCCTTTGCCGGGAGAACTGAAGGCCGACAGGTCGCAGGTTCGAATCCGGGGAGAGGCGGATGAGCTCCCTCTATCAGCTCCAGCTCCTCATGCAGGGACATGAGAGAAGCCTCCCACAAGGATGATAAAAAAACCATCAAAAATCATCTGGGCGTCCCCTGGGCAACGTCCTTGCATACGGCCAATTCTCTCAAAACAGGAGCAACTCCTGACACGATAAAAAAAAATCAGCACTAGCTCTTAACCTGAGACAGTAGCCTACTAGAAAAACCTGATTATACCTAGCCATGGTTCATAGGAATCATAAGGATTACCTCTGCAGATAAAATGCTAGGGTACAGTTAAGAGTAACCAAGAAATTACTCAAGATCAATCCTTTTGACAATGGAAGGAGGAAAAACAGAGAAGTGTGCAAATCCATAGCAAACTCCGAAACTTCTTAACCACAATCAGCAAGTAATTTGTTTTACCATTTGTACTGGTTACTCCAATGGCACTCCAACAATATTTCTGAGATTTTTCTGCAATTTCTTCTATCTGGGATTATGTATGTCTGATAGCTGTGGGCTCCTGGTATCTGCTGAGATTTTGTTTCAGGAACGCCCCATCCAATCCCCAAGGAGACCAACATTCTTGGATGCCCAAACCCCATTATATACAATGGTGTAGTGAAATTTTGTCCTTTATATAAACTTGCAAAGTCAAGATTTGGTTTTAGAAACATTTTAAAAAATTATGTTCAAGCCACAGATATTTGAATTTCAATGCTGAATCCGTGGATATGGAGGGTTGAATGTATGCATCTTTACTGTTTCTTTGTTTGATTTTGTTATGATTTTGGTTTTAGTTAAACATAACCAGTAGAAAGTCAAGCTCTTAGAAATGGGGAAAAATAATGATGGAATTTAAAATGGAACCCCCTCTACCAAATCCACTAAGGACAATCCAGTGGACTTAAGCACAAGATCTTGCTTGTATTGAAGTCTCTCTCAAATCAATTCAAGTTGTAGATTTCTGAAATATCTCTAGCTGAAGTAGTTAGTTGGGACCAAGAGTTTGGAGAACTTAAAAGAGTAAGTTGGTTGTTTATCTCCAGACTTATTTATTTACTTTATTTATATACCGCTTTTCTCAGCCCTCAGGCGACTCAAAGCGGTGAACAACATCAATACAAAACATCACGAGACAAGTATAGGACAATTAAAAACAATTTTAACATAATTCATTAAACAACTGTATAACTATCATTAGCGCCTCAACAGTAAAATCAGAATCCAGTCTCATCATCCATTATTCCGTATTCCTATGTTCAATTACACTGTTTAATCAAATGCTTGTTCGAACAGCCAGGTCTTCACTTTCCTCCAAAACGCCAGCAGGGAGGGGGCCAATCTGATATCTGCAGGCAGGGCATTCCACAGCCGAGAGGCCACCACTGAGAAGGCCTTGTCTCTCATCCCCACCAAGTGCACCTGTGATGCAGGCGGGACAGAGAGCAGAGCCTCCCCAGATGATCTCAGTGTCCTAGCCGGTTCATAGGAGGAGATGCATTCGAAGAAGTAAGACTTACCAGTGATGTCTGCATGCATCTGCACAAAGAGGGGATTCTTGCTCAGCCCACCACAAATAAACAAAGTGTTGACAGAATGTCCAGCACCTTTCATTGTTTCCACAATGTGCCTTGTTCCCAGCTTGCATAAGAGAGAACAAAAGAGAGCTCAGTTAACTCAAACAGCTGCTAGAAAGAAAATATCTATTTAAAGTGTTGGTTGGAGATGCAATTCAGACAGATAATTCTCATATATTTGTATTATGCTGAAAATATGGATACTCCAGTCATTAAGTCTTGTAATTTTCCCAATAAATGAATAATCTGCAAGTGGGGGTTCAGTGGCTGCTGATAGATCCCAGGTCAGTGAATCAACTTCAAGCTTTAATCCAGGGTTTGCAGGCACTCTCTATGGTGCTGATCCTTATATAAGTTCAGCACCTTGGATAGTTCTTTCAAGACTAGACAAAATCTAGAATAGATTCATAGGAGTCATTAGTCACCGCAAGAGAAGAGGGTTTTCTGGGCTAATAAAAAGAGACGGGTGGGAATTTCCATTACTGCATGATCGAACAAATAACCTGCTGTTCCTGATTTTGTTTTAGTGAATCTTTGGATCAGAACCAGGATCAGTGCCACATATGGAACAACAATTATTCAGAATAAAAGGATCCAACCCAACCTACACCAACAGGATGCTTTGGCACTTTTTTCATGGAAAAGGGTTCTGTGCAGACATTACTTGCTTTAACAAATAATATTACTTCACTGTTTGATAAAATGAAATTGCAAAGGATTCGCACTAGACTTGTGGCTCTTTGAAAACATGCTTAAAGAACCATAAAATGGAAAAACAGCGAAACACAGCTTGAAAAATAAGTATTTCACAAAATCTTATGCTCTTTATGGAGGCTATACAAATGGCTCTTAAATACGTGTTTTTCCATGATAAAAGTTATTGTGCACCACCTTTGGAGAGCACCACATTCAAAGATGCTCTGTAGAATTTGGACTTCCGGTGGGTGATGGCGACGGGCAAGCCTCGTTGAGAGGGAGCTCCGACGGGGGACCAGCGTAGAGGTGCCTAAGGGTGAGCTTACAGCTCCCCCACCCTTGCCGGATCGAAGGCAAGGGTGCAGCGAACCCGCAGAGGCTTGTAGAGCCCCTAAGAATCCTCTTCCCTCAAGGAGGGGGGTCGAAGGGGTTCCGAGCCGGCGGGAAGCAAGCGCCCCGCTGGGATCGGGCGAAAGCCCGTTTCAACCGCAGCCAGCCTGCACAAAATTATAAGAAGAAGGAAAGAAGAAATCTCGAAAGAGAACTCTAAGAAAATCTCAGCATCAGGTAATTAGAGACAAAGAAACAAGCGGAAAGAGTTGAGAATTAAATGAATAGAGGAGTAAAGAACAAAGGAAGAGATAAAGAGAATTGGAAGAGAGATTGTGAACAAATTGAACTCTGATTTTAATTTGGAAAGAAGGGATCTAAAGGATTATAAGGACGATTGGGAGATAAAATATTAAAAGAAAATTATTTAAAAAAAAGAGTTATATAAAGCAACTGCCGTTCTCGAAGAGAGGTTGAGAATAGACAAAATAGCTGAAAGCTGAAAGCTCAGAATTTTATTAAGAGCAAGCCTCCCCTTCCCTAACCCTCCCTTCTGCTGAGGAAAGGAAAAAGAAAGAAAGATTATACGACCTTGGCGCCATATTGTTATGGCTAGAGACCCGCCTTCTTCATAAACAAATTGGAAAGACAACGTGGGAAGCGACGAAGAGGGGAAAGGGAAGTGACGGGAAGGAAGAGGAGGAGTTAAGAAGAGGAAGGGCGGAAGGGGAGATGGTAAAAAGGGCGGAAGTTAGTAAAATCATAGAGAAAGAACATAGAGAAAAACCATAGAGAAAAGCCATAGAGAAAACCATAGAGAAAAACCGCTACGGAGCGGCAGGAAAGATATACTTCTCTTTTGAAAAAGAAAGACGCAAGTAAGATAAGTGGATAGCGGAGGAGAAAGCCAGGACGAAAAGAAGACGACTGAGGACGAGTGAGGAAGAGAAGCAGACGAGGGACCAGATCCAGGACGAGAAGAAGACGATAAGCCAGGAAGAGAAGTAGAGGAACGACTAGACCCAGGACGAGAAGTAGACGATAAGCCAGGACGAGAAGCAGACGATTACAGCGAGGGAGAAAGGGAAAGAAGCAGTGGGACAGCCAAGACAGAGAAATCCAAAGAAGATTGAAAGGTTGGAGATTAAACTGGGAAAGATAGGTGTCTGATTTAAATAGGGGAAAATAGCCCTTGGACAATTGAAAGAGTAGTAAATAAGAATTTATATTACATTGAATGAAAGAACGTTGAAGGCTAAAACGCATCAATTGATTTAACCAGATTGAATTATTATTAAATTGAAGCATTTATTATTAATATTGGATTAATTTGATTATAAATTAAATTGATTGAGTATCGAATAAAATCAAAGAACATAGATTAAATAAATATATACTTATATACAAATATATGAAATTTAGATTAGATAAAATAAATTTAAAATAAATTTAAAATTAAAGTAAATATATTGAATTAATTAAGGAAATTCAAATAAAGTATTAGAAAGTGGTATTGTGAGTAATAAAAAGTAGATGTCATCAAAAGGTAAACAAGAGAAGGAGAGGATTCAATTAAGAAGAGGATCACTTGACACCAGCCTCAACATGGAAAATATTCTGAAAGAAATTAAAAAATTATCTGAAAAACAAGATTCACTAAAAAAAGAGATGGCGGATAAACAAGAGGAGTTCTTCAATAAACAAGAAAAGAACTATAAAAATATGACGGAAGAGTTTCAAGGTATGAAAAAGAAAATGGAAGAGGAATTTGGGCAAATAAAAAAAGACATAACTCAGTTGCATGGAGAAGTAAAGGAATTGAAAGTTAGTAAGGAAAAGATGGAAGAAACACAATCCCATATCCTAAAGAGAATTAAAGGTATAGATAGACAAAAGGAAAAAATAGAACTAGAGCAAGAAAAATTACTTCAGAAACAAATGGACTACTATTTAAGATTCAGAAATATTCAAGAAGAGAAACAGGAGGATATTGAGCAATTGATGACTAATTTGATTGTAAAATGCCTAGAATGTGAAGAAGATGAACTGGAGATGGAGTTAGACCAAGTGTATCGAGTATCTTCATTTTATTCAAGGAAAAACAAGACACCACGAGATGTGATAGTCCAATTCACACGCAAAAAAACTAGAGATGATGTGTTATATAGAAGTAACAAAAACCCAATCTTTTACAAAGAAACAAAGATTGCTGTTCTGAAAGAATATCCACAAGCGACATTGAGCAGAAGAAGAAAATACTACTTCCTTACAGATGAACTGAAGAAAAGATCTATTAGATTCCGATGGGAAAGAATTGAAGGTATTATGGTAACATACAAAGAAGAAAGATATTGGTTGACAACGGAGCAGAAGGCCAAGGCCTTCTATGAGAATTTAATGAAGGAATCAGGAGAGGAAAAACCTGGAGAAAGAAAGGGAGACAAAAAGGCATTGACACCGGGAAATGGAAATGGAAATGGCAAAGAGAAGAAAAAACCAAGAATTGAGACCCCAGAAGAGTATAGACGATTCAGTAAAAGTCAAGGGAGTAGTGTACCAATGTCAGAAGACTTAGGAGAGGGAGCCTATGGACCGGATGTGACTGTGCAAGGAATTTCGGAATTGAATCTTGGCGATATAGGATCAGACACAGACCTACTTGGATAAATGGCGGAAAGACAAATTAAATGTTTTTCGAACAATATCAATGGTTTGAACTCACTCCAGAAACGCAAAAAAATATTTGGGAAATTACAAAAGGCAAATTTTGACATAATACTATTACAAGAAACGCATATCTGCCACAAGCATGTGGCACATTTGGAAAATAAAAGATTAGGCAAGACATTTTATTCATCATATGAAAAGAAGAAAAGAGGAGTAGTCACATATATAAAGGACAATTTGACACCGGAATTGGTATTCAAGGACGTAGAGGGAAGATGTGTCGCTGTCAGAATCTTGATGGGTACTTTGAAAATTCTTATATGTAACATATATGCGCCAAATGGCCCAAAGACAAAATTTATTCAATTCCTGTCTACAAAATTGAGAGAAACAGAATTTGACGAGCTCATACTGATAGGAGATTTCAATGGAGTGATGGACAAGAAAAAGGATAAGAATAAGTCAAAAGGGAATGGAGATAGTGGGGGGCTGCTACCGCAAAAATTCTTTGATCTTCAAAGAGAATTTGATTTGGAAGATACTTGGAGAGCTAGAAACGAAAAAAAGATGGACAATACTTTCTATTCTCACCGACACAAATCCTGGTCAAGGATAGATCTTGCTTGGATTACAAAAAATTTATCAACCAAAGTTGTGGAAATGGAAATACTCCCTAGGGACATTTCAGATCATTGTCCATTGGAAATAAAAATAAATCAAAAAAATTATCAAAGGAAATGGAGATTAAATGAAAACTTGATCAAGACAGAGGAAGATAAGATACAATATAACAAAATTATCAAGGACTATTTAGAAATTAATGATATTGAAGAGACAAAAGTACAAGTAACATGGGATGCGCTGAAAGCCGTGTTAAGAGGATGCCTTATACAACATGGAGCTAGGAAAAACAAAGAAAGAAATAGACAAATGAAGGAAGTAATGGACAAAATTGAATGTAAGGAGACTGAATTAAAAAAGAAACCGGATAGCAAAAAATTGAATAAAGAATTAGTAAGACTTAAACAGGAGAAATCCCGTTTGGAGATGGAAAAACACGCAAGAGAGCTGAAATTTCTGAAACAACAAACGTTTGAGAATGCGAATAGATCTGGGAAATGGTTGGCGAGACAAGTGCGTAAGAAGAAACAGGCCACACAGATAACGAAAATAATTGATGGCGACAGAACATCTACGACAGACAAGGAAATTATGGACGAATTTAAAAAATACTATGGTAAATTATACACTAGTGATGGAATAAAGAAAGAGGAAATTACTGAGTATATCAGCGAATTGAAATTACAAAAAATTTCTGAAGAAGTACGGGAGAAGTTGAATAAAGAAATTACGGAGGATGAGATAGATAAAGCAGTGAGTAAAATGGACCCGGATAAAGCCCCAGGCCCAGATGGATTTACAGCTGGATTCTATAAATCAATGAAAAGAACGGTTTTACCAATACTGAAAAGGGTCTTAAATGAGGCATTATTATATCAAAAAATCCCAGATTCTTGGAATCAAGCTGAAATAGTAATGATTCATAAGGAAGGTTCAACACCAGAAGATATTAAAAATTATAGACCTATCTCCTTATTGAATGTGGACTATAAAATATTCACGAATATCTTGGCGACAAGATTAAAAGAATTCTTGACAGACTGGATAGGGGAGGACCAAACAGGGTTCCTCCCAGGGAGATATATGAAGGATAACATACGGACAGTTTTAGACTTGATTGAATATTTTGAAGCAAACCACCAGAAGGAAGTTGCAATACTATCAATAGATGCAGAGAAAGCATTTGATAATTTAAATTGGGACTTCTTCAAGATTTTAATTCAAGAAATGGATATGGGGGCGAAATTTATAAATGCAATCAATGCCATTTATGAAGTACAAAGGGCGAAAATACGGATAAACGGTCAACAATCTGAGGAATTTGTAATTACGAAAGGAACTAGACAAGGATGTCCGTTATCCCCTTTGATTTTTATTATGGCTTTAGAACCATTAATGAGGAAAATAAGAGAAGACACGAATATTAAAGGTGTAAAAGTAGGAAAATATGAATACAAGATTAAAGCCTTCGCGGATGACCTATTAGGAATTGTAGAAGACCCAACAAAAAATTTGGAGAACTGGATAAAGAAGTTGTATGAATTTGGAAGAGTGGCAGGCTTCAAAATTAACAAGGGAAAAACCAAAATTTTAACAAAAAATGTCAAGGTGGAACACCAGGAGAAAATAACAAAAGTTACAGGAATGGAGATAGTTAAAAAATTAAGGTATTTAGGAATCTGGATTACTGCAAAGAATTGTCAACTGTTGAAAAATAATTACGAACTCGCTTGGAGCAAGATACAGAAAGATCTTAAAAATTGGAAATCACTGAAATTATCTCTGTTAGGAAGAATAGCATTAATTAAAATGAATGTACTACCAAAGTTATTGTTTTTATTTCAAAACATACCAGTAATCAGAAATCAAGTAATCTTCAAGAATTGGAATAAAGAATTATTGAAATTTGTGTGGAATGGAAAAAGGCCTAGAATTAAATATTTAAATCTAATTGATAAAAAAGCAAGAGGTGGACTAGGGTTCCCAGACCTAAAAGCATACCATGATGCATGTGCTCTCTTATGGATAAGAGACTGGATGTTGTTAGAAAATGAAAAAGGTTTGAATTTAGAAGGACACGATTTACGAGTAGGATGGCATGCCTACTCGTGGTATGATAGAGAAAAAAAAGAAAAAAATTTTGGAAATCACTTCGTAAGGGCATCCTTGATAAGAGTATGGACGAAATATAAGAACTACTTTTATAATAAAACACCTTTATGGGTGTCTCCAATGGAGGCACATCAAAGAAGATTATTGGGATGGAGAGCGTGGCTAACATATAAAGACATTTTGATAGAGAAGACAGCGGAGATTAAACCATATCAATATTTGAAAGAAAAAAATATTAATCTGACATGGCTGCACTATTTACAGATGAAAGAATATATTAAGCAAGATAATAAGATAGGCTTTACTTGGGAGGAAACAATTTGGGATAAAATCCTAAATCTAAAGAAAAGAGTAATCGCAGTTATTTATAATACACTCTTAAACTGGCTAACGGAATGTGAACAAGTTAAAACATGCATGATAAAATGGGCAGAAAACATAAGAAGGCCTATACAATTTAAGGAGTGGGAACAGATGTGGAACAAAAAGTTGAAATATGTGTACGCAACAGACTTAAGAGAAAATTGGATAAAAATGTTCCACAGATGGTATACCACTCCAAAGAAACTATCTCTAATGAATAAAAACTCCTCTGATAAATGCTGGAAAGGTTGCCAACAGATTGGTACTTTTTACCATATGTGGTGGACATGTAAAGAAATAGGGAAGTATTGGTCTATGGTACACGAAGAATTACAAAAAATTTTGAAAAGAGTTTTTAAGAAGAAACCAGAATATTATTTGTTGGGCTTTACAGACTTGGATTTACAACTACAGGAAAATGAGGACAGACTTTTTACGTACATTACGACGGCAGCCAGAATTACCCTAGCAAAAATTTGGAAACAGAATAATATCCCTACTAAGGAAGAATGGCTTGGTAAAATCAGAGAAATAAGAGAGATGGATGAATTAACTTTTTTGCTGAAAAAAAATACTGGAAATCCGATAAAGAGAACAGACTGGACACTTTATGATAAATATGAGAAAGAAGTCAGTAATTAAGAGTTTTGTTTTAAAACTTTTGGGAACAATTTTGGCTTGGAGACACAACACCTGATGAGGAGATGGAAGTCAACCTTTTTTATTTTTTTTTACTACTATATTTTTTATCCATTTTTTTATCTTATTTTTTTTATATATTATATTCACTGTCTCTATATTATGTCTTTTTTCCGCACTGTTCTATCTTCTTTTGATTGTTCCCCTTCTTTCGTTGTACTTAATAGATAACCCAATAAAAACTTACATTAAAAAAAAAAAGATGCTCTGTAGAATTCAATGTACCAGGTATAACATCCCTGTTCAAAAACTCATGTTTTTCATTCATTTCAAATTCTCATTCACCTTCTGAATATGTAAATAAACCAAATGCTTAAATGGTGTTGGGGGATTTTCGTCCCATCTTCCCTAATCAAGGAGACAGCCTCTTTGTGTACCGACTGTATACTCTGAAATCAATTTCAACTTGAAACTGAAGAAAGAAAATGTGGAAAAAAATCCTACCAAATTGTTCCTCTGCCAACCACATAGCTAAGGAATTCCCACTGCTTTATGCTGAACATCTTTTGAAGTTTGGCCAAAGTTCATTGGAAATTTTACAATCTATAGCAAATGTCTCTTTAGATCGAGGTTGGGTATTTAAGAAAAGCCAAGCACGTCAGGTTTCAGCTGTTTATTATGACTGGGTTGAGTTTCAAATGTATTTTGGTTTAAGATAGGTAGCTTTGGCAGGCTGAAGCAACTGCAAGGGCAGTTAATAAAATCCATACCATCTTTATTGACACTCAGGATGAATATTCCAAGCCCTCGGGCTACAATTTCAATTATATAAAGAGTAAACTATTTTTTTTCAATCTTTCTTGAAACTTTGATATGAGATTACAAAAATAATTGCCCTTAACTGTTGTAGTTTTACCACTTGACCACCTTAAGGGTATTTTTCCACATCTATTAACTATCCAAATTATTCCAGTGATTCACTGACTACACATTTGACCACACAATTATACACATGCCCATACTGCCTTAAAGATATTTCCCATTTCTTCTAAGCAGTATAAAAAGAGAATGCTCTGAAAACAGCTTTCATGTTTATTTGAAAAAAATTAAAAAATTAAATTACATTTTTTCATAATTAAATTAGTTTATTCAATGCTGCACTCTTTAAAATGCATCTGAAAGAGAGGTGCAACTTTCAAATTTTCACCAAGAAACTTACAGAAATGAAAACAAAATATTAGTATTTAGTAGATATACTACAATTATATTTACAGTTCTGGCTAGATTTTGAAATCAAACTCTTTTGTAAGCAGAGTGCTAATATAACTGAATGTTTGGGTGGTTAGTCTGTTTGCAATACATGTTATGCTCTAAGCAATAATGTAATGCTTTATAATTTTTATTTTTATAAAAATTTGACAAGAAAAATGTCACTTTCTAAACATTACATTATTAGATTCTCTGATATTTAGCAGAAAAAAAATCTGACATATATCATATGAATCTCTCAATCCTTATATTATATATCTTAATGAACTCTGAAATATGATGCAGGAAAGACAGGCCAGAAATAGCTTATTTTCAAAGCACAAAGCTATCAGCTGCAATGAAGCAGTGGAATAATAATAGATGATTTTCCCAGGATATCCAACTGGGAAAACTTCCACCCCATTAGCATAGAATAATGCCACGGTGCTTGTTTGGCACTGAAAAGTTGTTGTCTGTAATCTCTTTCACCAGATAAGACCAATCGTGCTCATTTTCCAAGAAAGCACTTGCATTTCTTATTTAAATGAAAAGGGAATGGTATTAAAGTACCAAGTGCACTTCTGTACTGCTACCAAAGAGCAATAATAGGCCTAGCAGTAATGTATTCCAGGTTTAGTTAGGGTAATTCTGTTTTTGTTAAGAGAAGTGCTAAAATTGTGCAAATGGAGTTGACAGAATCTGACCTCACTGCTAGACTTTATGGAGTGTGAGGATGTTGAATGCAAAAGTAATCTGCATTGCCTGTATACCTTTGTCTTTACTTCTTTTGCATCACGGAACAGCAGCAATGGGTGTCTTCCAGGGTAACGCAAAAACATGGCTTGTTTGGGTAGTGGAAAGGAACAAACTGCGGTTCTGTGCCAGGTTCTCTATTGTGCACGTAACGTGCTTGCAAGGTTTAGATTTACATATCAATATAGCACAATTCAGTCATATCACTACCAAAGACTAACAAGTTACAGTACAAAACTACTAATAGCTTCCAGGCAGCACTTCAGATACAGGGAGTGTGATCTACAAAAATGTGATCTACAAATCAGCTCTGCAACCTCAAGGGGAGGATAACAGGTAGACTGGGATCTGCTGATAGATCCTGGGATGATTTATAGGGGATAAAGAGTAATTTCTGAGCAAGGTGATTGAGAAGGCAGTTGCCCTCCAACTCCAGGCAGTCTTGGATAACACAAACTTCCTTGATCCATTTCAAATCAGCTTCAGAGCAGGATATGGAGTTGAGACTGCTATGGTTGCTTTAGTGAATGATCTCCGTTTCAACATTGAGGAGAGACCTTTCCGCAGCCTTCAATACCATTGGCCATGGTATCCTTATGGAGCGCTTGGAAGGGCTGAGAATCGGAGGCACTGTGCTGCAGTGGTTCTGGTTATACCTCTCAGGCAGGTTCCAGATGGTGGTGCTTGAGGATAGCTGTTCCTTCAAAAAGGAGCTGTTATGTGGTGCAATTCTATTCCCAGTGCTCTTTAATATGTACATGAAGTCACTGGGAGGGATCACCTGTAGGCAAGGAATGGGGTGTTATCAGTATGCTGTTGACACCTCCATGCCTTTAAAAACAGCTTCAGCTAAGGATAGCATGTCTCCACTGAATGAATTTATGGAGGATGTAATGGGCTGGATGAGAAACTGAAACTGAAACCAAACAAAACAGAGGTACTTGCCATCAAGGGTCCTAATCTGGGGATGGAGGTGTGTCAACTAGTTCTTCCACACCAGAAATGACTTGCAGTTTCTCAAGCCACTCCTGGGGGTGCTCCTGGATCCGTCTCTCCCAGGTAGATGCGACCAGCTGCGCCCCTTCTTAGATTTGGAGGACCTTGAGGTTACAAGCATATGCTGGGAATCTCAAGATTGGACTTCTGCAATGCACTTTACTTTGGGCTACTTTTGTATTGTGTTTGGAAACTCCAGCTGGTTCAAAATACAGCAGCCAGATTGGTTACTGGAACATTCAGGAGTGAACACATCACACCTATCCTAAAGTCACTCCACTGGCTGCCAATTAGTTTCTGGGCAAAGTACAAAGTGTTGGTTTTGACCTTTAAAGTCCTACATAGTTTGGGTCCAGGTTAACTACAGGATCACCTTCTTCTGTACAATCTCCCTCAAACACCGAGGTTCTCTGGGGGGTGGTTACTCCAGCCTGACAGAACCCTACTGGCAACCGCCACCCAGAGGACCTTTTCAACAGCTGTCCCACAACTGTGGAATGACCTTCCAGAAGAGCTCTGATAGCTAGATGAACTTTCACAATTTAAAACACAAGTGAAAACCTATTTCTTCTGGCAGGCCTACCCAGACAGTTTTAATGACTAATTTTAAATCTACATCTTATGTTTAATCTCTGTTTTGTGTATTTTAATATGTATCTTGTGGAAATATGTTTTAATATGTTTATTTTAAAGAATGCTTTTAAGTGAATGTGTTTCACAATGTTGTAACCTGCCTCGAGCCATGAGGAGAGACAGGCAAGAAATAAATTACTATTATTATTATTATTATTACTGACTCTCAGTTGTCTAGGATCAATAGCCATATAATTATTCCCTTCTTGTCCTAAATAATATTGAAATGGGAACAGAAAGAATATTTGAAAATATTTCAAAAGTGAATCAAAACGTTTTTCAAATGTTGTGAAACCCCGATAAGAAGAATTCCAGACTGATGAGAATATCTGAAGCATTGTACTTGTTTTATGCAAAATTTGCATGATTGTTTGGCACAAAAACCAGTATTTTCTGTACAGGAAACAACATGGAATATAATATTAAATATACAAATGTGAATTGCTATGCAGAAAAAAAACTTGTTAAGTGTAAAATTCCTGCACATAGGAAATGCAGAGGGCAGCATGTTTTGGTGTAGGAATTCATATTTCCACACTAAATGATTATTTTCCATACAGAAAATGCTGTTACCTATACAGAGAACATTATTTTCTGCTCAAAACAATCACATGTGGATATTGCACATAATAACTTCCACATTACAAATAGTTTTCGAAAACTGTGTAGTAGCATAATTTATCATTACAAAGCTATTTCCACTACTCCTAACAGTTTTATTCCTTAAATAGCCCTTCTAAGAAACTGGTAGTGACTGGAGACTTGGAGAGATCAAGATAAGAGGAAATGGCAAGGGCAAATCGGAGGCTTCTATGTCTTGGCATTTTGGGGACAAAACGAGGGGAGGGGGGATTCAGTAGAGATGACATAAGCTGCCTAACCCTGATTTCTTAGAAGGTGTGGTGGCTACCTTAATTATCTCAAGAACTTATTTACTCCAGAGGATTATGCACAACAAAAGAGAAACACAGTTTCCTGCATTCTGTATTTCTGGCATGAGAAGCAGTACCCCATCTACCAGATACATAGGAGACTGCTTGTTAGAAATTCAAGTACAATAGGAGAAACAAATGGAGCATATTATAACCCTAAACATCCTACATTATCAAAATGATATTTTTCCATTATATCTCATCAAATTGAAACCTCTCTTTTAAAATATTTCTTTTGCAGAAGATGCAGAAGACAAGTGTATTTACCTAGGATTAAAATGAGTAATAAGAGGGATTTCTCAAATTATGCCAAATAGAACTCCTTCCCACAGGAGAAAAAGGTCTGCTGGAAGATAAATACTTTCTTATTTTAATAGAGTTTTTCACTTTCACTTTATTGTTGTAGAAGAGTCTTTTTATGCAAGATGCTGTACTTTTATTCTCATTCTGATCTTTTAAATGCATATATGAAAATGCTTTGAAATAGTGATGTTTCTGTAGGAAAATTTATTTGATTAAAATGTATTAGAATGATAGTTTTTAAGCTGCATTTTGTTTCGATATGTATTGCGGGCTGTCATAGCTGTCAGGTTGGGAGAAACTTCGTACATAAACAAACAACAGGGAAAGGGGGGAACCTAGCTGAAATCTAAGAGCTAAGTTGCAATGTCTCAAAATAACTTTTTCCTGAAACATTTCTAAAACGAATAGGCTACTTTACACATTAAGCATGTTTTTAGAAGTGGCTTTCTCACCAGTAGCAAAAAGATGTCTACGTGTCATACCATGTGATTTTTCTCACCTACATATTTTGTTTTTAGTGTGCTTTGTTTTTTGATTTGGAAAGTAAACACAGACTTAGTTTACAAGTATGATTACAGAGGGACACATCTCTTAAGTAATTCCCACTTTGGAAAAAGAAAACATTTAATCACAGAGAATATGTGCTCCCTTTAACATATAGTTTGACACTTGGTCTGTAATTGTAGTTGGGAGTGTGTGTATTTTCTCTTTTTCTTTCTCTTTGTCTCTTCCCTTTTAGCTTAGAAACCTACTATTGTGTTACTGTGGTTTTGCTACCTTCTTTTCTTCTCTTAGTTGCTTTTCTCCAGGGGAAAGTTGGAACTTTGGTTGTTGACTCAAGTGGCTTCTATATAAAAACCTGTTTCTATTTTTGAAAAGGTCTGAGGCTAAAGTTCATGACCAGGCTAATCGGAGCAGGTGAGTTATGCACCAAAGTCATCCATTTCCTCAAAGTGAGTTTCTGATGGGAAGTTCGGCAAAAAAAAGTTGAGGGACTTCAGGAGAATGGGAAAGACACTAGGAATACCCTTAAAATCATTCCAGTGATCTGCTGAGTGTGTGCCATGTTTTTCTTTCTGCCTCAGGACAACAGGATGGAAAGGTATTGAAAGGTGGAAATATCAAAAACATCTTTTTGTACACTTTAACTTTTTATTAAGTTACTTTAACTTATTACTAACTTTCTAATGGTAGGAAAGTGCATGAACATGATATTTTAGACCAAGAAAATCAAGAGCCCATTTTGGGGAGAAGGAATACAACCAGTAATCTTACAAGGAGCAGATGTGTGATAGTGGTCTAAGACTCCCTACAGATAGCATACTAGCAGCCATGCACACACTGGACATGTCATCTTGAGAGGTGTGCTATATTCCTAGAGTATTTAATCAAGACTGCAAAGAAAGTCTCCTCATATCAAATGACTACTATCTGTTCCCCCTGATTCATGTGAGAATAACTGATAAAGCCAGAAGAAATGTTGAATGGTACTCTATGAAGCTTTTGAGTAGAAAAGTGAAGAAATTGCACAATCAAGAGTGTTTTCAACAATCCTTCCTGTCAAGGATCTTGTCATTGACAGAGAAAGAAAGATACTGAAAGTCACCAGCTGGCAATGCAGATAATGTTGCGAGGAAAGGCCTGATTTCTTGGACCATTTCCTATGATGATAATAATATGACAGCCTCTTTGCAGATTATATGGTGCACCTCCTGAGAATTGAAAATAATTTTTCTCAGATGCTTTGCAGATCAACATGGCTTTAAGCAAAAGTTTGGGTTGTGAAAAAAAGAAAGCAAACGCTAAGCATAAACAATGGTGCTCTACTATTGTGTCAAGAAGACTAGGAACAAATGGAGAGTAACCTGAAGTTAGAAACTGCAAGAAAACCAGGAAAATCCAAAATCTCTGACCCCAGTAGACTTATACATGGAGAACAGAAATTATGACCATATGGATCCTAAATGGAGTAATAGGGATTCTCTGAGATTTGATGATATGACTCTTATGACTGAATACTGTAGGATGTAAAGAAAACATGACTGTGAAAATGGAAGGCTAGCTTGAAATGAATAAATAGGGAAGGAAGGAGAAAAAAGTGATGTTGTTGCAGAACTATATGATAGTCAGCTGGAAGACATGAGTGATGCTTTCTTAAAAATAAATTAAAAAAAAGACTAGATTTCAGCGATCCTGAAAATCTAATCTTGAAAAGATTGGATCAAAGCACACCTGATGATTATCTTAATGAAAAGACAAGGACAAACTGATGAAGTAAAGGTAGCAGGATCACTCCAGGAAAGTTAGCATGTCAACTTGGAATTTGTGACATTGAGGGTTGTGAAAAATGAGTTTAAACTGACACATACTTTGGACTTCAGAAAAGTTGGGCAGGGTTCCACGGCTAGAAACCGTGAGAGAAAAAGAACTTCAAGAGAGATAGGAACCTGGCCAAGAATTGTACCAGAACAATTCTTTCCTCCATTTCCCAGAACGTACTTACTAATCTTTTTCAGACAAGTCAATGATTGATCAAAGATATAAATAAAATTAAATCAAGTCTCATAGGGTTTTTTAGAAAAAAGAAAAAAAGAGAAAAAATGTAAATTTATCATTTTCAATTACTTACTGCAATGGCCTGAATTGTGGCCAAATAGATAAGAGCAAGATCATCAAGGCCTTGAGATAAAGTCAGTCCTACCACCTGCAGGGAAAAAAGAAAAAAATCTTGCTGACACTCAAAAAATATTTGTGTTTGTTCTCTTCAGCTATCACCTGGTTCATATAGTAAGCCTACATCGCATATCAAATGATCAGTTTACATGCTCTATGGTCCTAATACAGCAACTTCTTGCCTATGGGGTTTTATGCTATAAGAAGATTGTCCAAGAGTTTGAAGTCTTGAAAAATATAAGCAGTCAAATGTGCTGTTAGTCAAGAAAATGGCAAAAAACCCCACTGTGGCATCTTAAAAGCTATTTTCTTGTAACATAAAGTCACACGTGACCATACAAAGCTCTGCTATGTTTCCCAAAGTTAGAAAGTGTATGAAACTTGTTTTTATTCCATTCAGATAATAAAATATAAATATAAATTAGTAATAATAATCACATCAGGGTTAATAGATAGATAGATAGTTATAGTGTATTTAGAAAAAGATAAGATATAGATAGTGACATCATAGTTTTAGGTAATGAAGTACTAGAGGTCACATCTAATATCTATTTAGTAAAATAAAGGCAGTCATATTTTGGATTAAATACAGGACTGCAGAAGATCAAAGGATTTCCTTTCATACAGCGGCAACCAAAGGAAAGGAAATTCAGTTTGTTCAAATAAACGTTATTTTAATTTAGATAAATAAATAAATAAATAAATAAATAAATAAATAAAATGTTCTGGGTGTCCCTTTTCTTTAAAAGAAAGTTCAAATTTCTATCAAAAAAGCTGGAAACCCAAACTCTGGGAGATTTCTATGAAGACCTGATAAATATATTTATGTAGGTTGTTGTGGGTTTTTTGGGCTACATGGCCATGTTCTAGAAGCATTCTCTCCTGATGTTTTGCCTGCATCTATGGCAGGCATCCTCAGAGGTTACCACACAATCTCTGAGGATGCCTGCCATAGATGCAGGTGAAACATCAGGAGAGAATGCTTTTAGAACATTCCCATAAAGCCAAAAAACCTACAACAACCCAGTGATTCTGGCCATGAAAGCCTTTAACAATACATTGAATATATTTAAACTACAAATGCTCATTTTGAGCCCTTATTTTACCTCATTGTTCTATTTTCCCTCTTCTGCAATGACACGCTGTTTCTTACCATGCCCTTTAGAGTCAGATCTGCTAGGGGAGATCGGTTGCCGTGGAAATCTGGCCAAACATGTAAATCAACAGTGAGAAAACCCACAGGCAAAGATTTCTTAATCAGATCCAGGTGACCATTTAAGTATGTATATATACTTTGAGCACTGAAAGAAAAACAAGCAGGAAAAGGGGTGTGGGAGGGAGGGAGAGAAAGGGGGGGGGGAGGGTTATTCCCTGAACACATTCCAGAATCCCAGCTGAACAAGAGATTCACATACAAATCATCAGAAGTCTGACAAACCCAAACTGACAAAAGGGAAAGCAGAGAATATTCATATTTTATTTCCTATGAATGCACCACTGATGAAGAAAGTGGATAAAGTTCTGAATGAGCCAAGAATCTCATCTTCTTCGCAACAAGAGAATGATTTACCTTCTGATCTTAAGCATATTTACTCGAGACGAATAGTCATTTAGTGCAAGCAGGGGACTTTTTGAGGATTGTAGCCTTAGGTTGCAAAACACTAATAATGGCTGCATCTAACTGTTGAATGAAGTTCAACACCACTTTAACTGTCCTTAGCCTTTCCTGCCAAAGTGGCCTGGTGCCTTACCAAATTACAACTCCCAGGAATCCATTGCCTTGACCCATGACACTTGAAGTGGTGTCAAACTGCATTCATTCTATAGTGTAGATCAGGCCTGCACAACTTGTTGCCCTTCTTTCAGGTGTTTTTAATTTCAGCTCCCAGAATTGTGGGAGCTGGAGTCCCAAACCCCTGGAGGATCACAGGTTGTTCAGGCCTGAGGCAGATGTACCCCATGTCTCACTCATCTGGTAGATCACTAACTGACTACAACAGGAGCGGAAAACCTGTTGCTTTCCAGATGACTTGGAGTATAAAAACCATCAGAACTCGCCAACATGGCTGATTGTTCGATATAATGCAAGCCACAGAACAGATTCTGTACTTTTTCACACACCCTAGAAAGAACTGTACACCATAGAAGCACCAGAGAGCACCTTGAATGAAATTTAGCAGGCAAAACATTTGGACATGGAGTAAATCATGTAGATTATTCATTAAGATCCCACTGTGTCTGGAAATCTTGGCATTAGCACAAATCATGGCACAAAGCAATTACTGAATGTCTTGGGTGTAATCCTGAGAATGCTTAGTGTGCTCAATTTCTATTCATTTTACTGAAACTTAACTTTCTCTGGAATGCACCCGAAGGGTGAAATCTGCAGAAAATGAAACAAGACAAATCTCACAGATATCATAAGGAATTGAGAGTTAGCCTCATTTTTCTTGTGCTAACATGCAAGTCAAATATGCTACTATGTTAATACTCTTTATACATCTCTAAGAATAACATACAGATCAGATTTCTTTGAATAAAAAATAATCTTGTTTGGCTTTATTTGGTATATTGAGAGGTCTCCTTGTTTTCAGAGGAGTTTGTCAATATGAGTATCTTCTTATAATTACAATTGATTTGTCACTGTCTTGGTTTTGGCGGTCTAAATAGTGATATTCATTTAGGCTCTGCGTATATGTTCAGCTATACACTAATGAGCTCCCTGAGGGAATTTGGCATGTGTTTACTACTCTGACTTATGACCTCTCTGCAGCTGCATATTTATATTCTGCATTTAAGCATTCAGCTGCACATTGTTTCAATTAGGCTTTACCATGTGTTTGCTATTGGAGGGTATGATTCAAAATGAGGTGCAGTTGGAAAACATTAAAATAACTAATTCATATCATTATTCACATATTTTAGAAGTTGTTTAATATGACTCCTTGAAGGACAGTGATGAAACAAAAATACCAATAGTTTTGCAGGTTGCTATTATTCTTTAGCATCCTTATGTCATTTCCACTCATCCCATGCTGTCCTATTAAAACTGTGCTGAATATTTTTCTCTTCCTTTCCCCCATAAATTTGTGTTGTGGGGGCAGGTGCACTGTGATGAGGAAGATGCTTGCAAAAGAGTCTGGAGAAGGGGAGAAATCTCAAAAACTGTGTCTGTTTTTCATTCTTCATCATTTGGAGTAGCGGTATAAACACTTGCAGAATCTTATAGTGAAGCGCAAACTGTCCATCTGGACCCGGTGACTTTCCCATTTCCAACTCTGAAACAACCTCCACAAGTTCCATCATTGTGACTGAATCATCATGTGTCATTCTTTGATCTTCACTGAGTTTAGGAAGGAGTTTGTTTTCCAAGTATTATCCCAGAGAACATTTGAGAGGGTCTGGGACTTTGGTTGGTCATGCAAGAACCTTTGCTAATAACGCCAAAGGCATCTAGCAATAACCAGGAGCTCTCTGGATTTTTGCGGCCACTGCTGTGGTGACAAAGGTGTCCTCCTTGCGGAGTGCAGGGAAAATGGGATGATGGTACTGACTATGTGAACAAAATGGCTCGTTCTGAATTACAACTATGCAGAAGCATTCTGCTAACATGGGATGAAATTAGAGGCTGGAAGTATCCCGACATTCTCTGGATACACAAGAGTGATTTCTGCCCCATGTAGTCCAGAAGATGAAAGCCAGGATTTGTGGCCTGTGTAGATCAACTCCCTTCTGAACATGCATCATTATCTAAATGCTAACTCTGAATTGTGAGAGGTTGAGAGGCAGCTACAAATCTTTACTGACTTCACTTCACCAGCATAGAAAAATAAGTGGCTTAATAGAGTGTAGGGCCAGCTCACACAAGAAAATGTATATAGGAGTCAATACTGATGGATAGAAGGTCAAGAGTCACATAATTTTCCAGAATGAAAACTAAAATGAAAGGTGCAGACAAAATTAACATTATGCCCAATACTGTTCTTTAAATTAAATTAAAGTAGAATCACAGTACTGTTTCATTTTATATTAATCTTTATAAAAATTATAAATGTATCTTTATTAAAAAAAATTGTCTAATGTAAGATCCCACATCACATAAGAAATGTGGGATAATAATACCTGTCATACCTAAAATGTGAAATACTGATTTGTCAGGATTTGTGACATGTGCTTTTCTAAAAGAAACACATGAAACTCAGCTCAAAAAAGTCTCTAACTGCAAAGCAGAAGGCCAAATATGTGATCTAATATTAGGTTAAAGATATTCCAGCATAAGTGTAAATGTTCAAAATTTCAGTCGCTTGTTCTATTATTTTTATTATGGTGTTTCAAGAGACATCCTGGGAGCTCTGAAGTAATTTTGGATTAAGGAAAAATGGCTATAACTTGAATTTTGCAGCAATGCAGTCCAGGCAATCCTGTGTCCACATAAAAAGTTTCTGGTAAATGCACTCACATTGCTTGAGAATTAACAAGGTTATTTTACAAGCACAAATGGGCAAAGATTTGTATGTGTGTGTGATGCCAACATCTAAGAAATGGCTTGATTACTTTGTATTTTTTATTTACTTAGTAGTTTTTCATGTTGTCTTTGCAGTTTTATTATTTGAATGTTACATTCATATTTATAATACATGGATTTTAACTATTTTTGAAAGGAACAACATGATGAGACACAGAGCCGGGAGGAAAGAAATGGCCACGTGAACCAGTCCTCAGGTGGACATGCTCAAAATAAATAAGGGACTGTATTCTGAAATGGGAAATATGAAGAACAAGATGGAAAAGGGAATAAATTAATATAGTGTGAGAGAGCCCAACCCACGTCTCTGTTAAACTGGAACAGTCCAGCTGAACTGGTTTTTGGACTGCAGCCAAAGTTTCTAAGACAGACTATTAATGAAAAAGAAATAAGGACAATGACCTGACCTGGCTGCAGATTTTGTTTGTAGTTCTGGGAATGCTGTGTGTCCTTGGACGACATGATCTATCTATAAAGAAAGGAAGATGAATTTTCATGTTAATTCTTGTTAGCTTCAAAATTGCCATGTGATTACAGTACTAAGAGGCTTATAGTCTTGTTTCTGGGTTTGTACACAAAGGCCCATTCTCCTGATGTGCAGAAAAATAAGCCCTGAGTCAAAAGTTGTGGAAAAAAATACAATAACTATGTTTTGACTTGCCTTATTTTATGGAACAGTACAAGATGCACCAGCAAGAATAGTGGTTTGTACTACTTCAGCAAGTGAAATGTGAGACTGTGGCTGAGAATTCTTCAACACCCTAAATTAGCAAAGCTTGGAAATGCATGTGCATGTCAGTTGAGATTAAAAACGTGGATATCATATCAATTCTTTTTCCATCTCTAGGTAAAGGTAAAGATTTTCCCCTGATATTAAGTCCAGTCGTGTCTGACTCTGGGGTGTGATCAGAGGCGGCCCTAGGTAATTTTCAATGGTAAGCAAACAGTATTTTGCCCCCACCCCCAACCAATCACTGATATATATTTTTCTGTTCGTTGTGGGAGTTCTGTGTGCCATATTTGGTTCAATTCCATCATTGGTGGAGTTCAGAATGCTCTTTGATTATAGGTGAACTATACATCCCAGTAACTACAGCTCGCATATGTCAAGGTCTATTTTCCCCCAAGAGCGCATCAAGAGCGCCCCTGGGCAAAATCAACTATACTGCAAATGCTTACTTTGCACCTGGGTGTGGTGCTCAACTCCATTTCTAAGCCGAAGAGCTGGCGTTGTCCGTAGACAAGGTCATGTGGCCGGCATGACTGCATGGTGTGCTGTTACCTTCCTGCCAGAGTGGTGCCTATTGATCTCACATTTGCATGTTTTCGAACTGCTAGGTTGGCAGAAGCTGGGGCTGACAGCGGAAGCTCACGCCGGTCCCTGGATTCAAACCTGCAACCTTTCAGTCAACAAGCTTAGCAGCTCACTGGTTTAACCCACTGCACCACTGGGGGCTCCAATTTTTCCATCTGTTCACCTCTCTATAAAAGTTCAAAGTAGCAGGGATCTTTCCCCTTTCAGTTTTGTAAAATACAAGGTTAATGGCTAACTAATTAAATGTACACAGGCTTTTGTGAAGCGTAAACTTCACCTGTTTCTTCATACATAAAATAAAAATCATGTTATTCTTTAACATATTATACAATCTTACCCACTGGGGAGTACATCACAATGAACTAAGTTGGTAGTATTTGTGCATATAGGACTGCACTATTAAGTTACTTAACAAGAAAGAAAATAACTGAATTAAAAATTCCTAATTATAACTGGAAGGAAGTCAAAATTGAAATCAGTGAATAATTGTGTTTGCTGTAACTAACAAGTAAATATTTTTAGGAACAAAGTTCCAAAGCTGAAAGATGTGTGTGTACGTGGCACATATTTTCATGGACTTCCACCCACTTAATCAGTTCATGATGGGCTGCAGTCCACAAAAGTGTATTTTAATTATTACAAATATCTTAGAAGCTTTTGTTGCAACTATGAGTAACAGTGATTACCCATTTTAGTTTTCTTATGTATTAGGAATGGAAAGAATATTTCAAAAAGTGTGATCACTTTTTTCTAAAGTGTTTGGAAACTTTGATGAGAAATCATCTTTGCAGGACTTTTTCATATCTGCACAAAATAGCATGAAAAATTATTGTGAAGAACCTAGCTCACCAATTTCCCAGTAGCACTTTGGCCTCCTTCATTTAGCCAGAGTCCTGGCACCATTGCTGAGTAATATGGTCCCCAAACACCAGGAACAAACACAGGGATCTTGCTGATCTGAAAAGATAAAAAAGATTCATATCTAGTTATGAAAATATTTAGGCATGAGAAAAACAAGGTGTGTGTGTGAAAAGTGTGTGTGTTGGGGGGGGGGGGTCTATGTAGTCACTTTTTCTGGGACTCATCTGGAATGATGAATTCTGGATTAGACCTAGGGTTACTGTGGAGGCAGGAAGGAGTCCTGGTCATTCAGTCACACTCAACCCTGTTCAGCATCATGGAACGTCCATCTTATTGTTCCATTCCTGTTTTTGTCATAGTGGTGGCCACCAAGTGCAAAATAGCCTGGAGTGACATTGTTCAGGCATCCCAGTGATGCAGGAGAGGGGATGCAGGAGAGGGGAAAGAGGAACAGCTTCCTCCTTTCCCACCTCCCTTCCCTGATTGCCCTCATGTCTAACTGACATCATTACAAGCAACGTGCGATGACTACCAGCCATTTCATGTCCAGTGGCCACTATCGAGAACAGGAATGGAACAGTAAGTGCCATTCCAGAGCCCAGGGGAAAATGGGATGGCAGAGTAAACATTTACAGCTGGTTCCAATATGGAACCAGCCCAACTATTTACATAGGTCTGAAGTTGTGTTTTTTTGCCCCGTACTCTTAGGGAAACTTCAGAGCAAGCTTGCAACTTTTATTCATGCGGTTCAAGCACACAGTAAGCACCTTGACTCACATTAACATGAATCAGCTCCATGTATCATGCAGACACTATAGAACTGATTCATCCCCCTTTGGGGATAAAGTGTCCATGCAGATGTGCCCAGAGAGAAAGAGCCTTGTATATAAGTACACATGTGTGTACATATACATACACATAGAGAGTCTCCATGTAGAGATTAGTAATAGTAATACAGAACATTACTCAAGAGCAATTTGTCTAAATCCAAGAGACACAGACAATAAAGGAAAAGTGGGGGAGCAAACCCATAAATGACTCAGTCACAATCTTCCCCATCGTGGTTAAATATTGTAGGTATAAATCAGCATTATGAAATAATGCTGTGAAATGTCCTGTCCCTTTTCTGACAATGCTGTTCTTCCTTTTCAGCAATGCCTAAATCAAAGTAAAAGGATGACTCCTGTGGCAAAAGCAAATGACTAATAAATGAAGGATAGGTTTACAAGGGAAAGATGCTATGTTGGTTCTCTTCAAAGCCAGCTGCCTCCTCCAAAAAAAGTGTATGAACCAAGATTTCAAAGTTTCAATTTTTTTTCCAAGCCATTAGTCTATGCTGCTTAACGATACCTAAAATGCAATATTGTAGTATTGACTGACATAACACAAACCAAAATCTGAAAAGCATGTGTTTAAAAAATGTGCTTAAAACCTGATTCTGCCCCCCCCCCCCTCCCAATGAGAATCTTTGCATGACTGTATATCTCTGCAGTCATGGAAAACATGTGGCTTCCTTCCCATCCCCCTGTGTGGACTGCTCCAGCCTGCTCCATGTTTTAAAAGCCCAAAACAGCTGATCGGGGTGTCAAAAGTGGAGCCATGAAAACACAAGTGGCAAATGGTAAGCACAATTAGAAAGCAATTAGAACCCTCTGCAACCATTTCTTTCTTTCTTATAATATTAAGCAGAGTTTGAATTAACAGTTAGGTGAAGAGAGAGATAAGAAATCTGCTTATGCGAACATTGGGATCACATGTGTACATATGAGGTCCAGCATATCTTGGAGATAAGTTTTTTTTTAAATACTTCCGCTGGATGTCCCCCATCCACCCTCCATCTTTATCTGCTTCAAAGGAAGGCATGCGGATGGTGGAGGAACATTTCCCAGGGCTGACAGATATGTGTGGACTTGCTGTCACTTCCTAGGACTTTTTGCCACTCCTTTAAAACCTGTATTTTGACACTGTCTGGAACACTCCAAGTCTACAACCAACTTATTCAATGATGCAAAAGCAGATTAGAAGATTGTTACAAGTAAGTAATGTAATGCTTATATTTGCCACAGCCGTCTCTCTCTTCTACCTCTTTTGTAGCCTTAGTGGTCAGTGCTGTGCATTCTGATTTTTTTTATAGCTTTGGGAGGATGTAAAATACAGATTGGTGGCTGCCTGAAACCTGGGCAGTCTACTTTCGCATATGTTTTTATTGCCATGTTTATCTTGTCACCTTTGCAAACTATGATCCTTATCACTTCCTTTGAAGAATACGTTTTCTTGGAACCTTTATTTTAAAAAATAAAATCCTCCTTCCAGCTAAGCTTCAGAACACTGCAAGTAAACAATGACACATAAAATGCATTTTCCGAGCTGTTTCAGGAAGGTCTAAATATTATACATCCTACCTCATTATGTACTACATTCCATAAATTATTGTTTCATTGCTCCCCAAGCTACCTTGTGTTTGTGCCAGCCCTCAAAGTGAAAGTCCAATTAAAAAACAAAACTGGTCCTTCTGGGAAACCATCTGTAGACAGGCTTGATATTTTAGAGGATACTCACAAGAATTTGCCAGGACAGGATATTTCCGTCTCTATCTTGTCTCCTGTTACAAGCTTGGATGTCAGTATCATCTTACCCCTGAAATGCCATTTGTATGCATTCCAAAAAGCTATCAACAAACATGTGGAGCAATTAAATTTTGAACTTCAGTACATCTGTGAGCACAGACAACCAGTGTGGACACTTTCTTCAGCACAGGGGATTTTTTATTTAATTCTCACAAAAACTACTAAGATAAAATAAATTCTGGGATTTGCCTAATGACTCCTTTTTTTAATTAGTAAATCTCTCCAGAATGTTCAGATGCATGCAATCTAGATTTTCTATTGTCTGCAATATGTAATTACATTCATGAGAGACTGGCCAACCAGAAAAACTCAGATAAATATCTCTAAAGACAAAGAACATCAAAACTTCGTTTGTAGAATATTTTGTTCCTTTCATCCTGCACACTTACATTTACACCAGAGGGTAAATCCTCTGCTTCAATCGGAACTAACATTATATTCTGGCTAGCTCCATCCATGTGAACACTTAAATCCTCTACATAACATCTTTAACCAGGTGATGCATATTTCTCCTACAGCAACAAGTGCATGAAAAGTTTTCTTTTGGTTCCCCCCACATATAAACATGTATTCTAGAAAAACAACATAGAGCAACATTAATATGACATTTTTTATAGGCTAGTGGCAGATGAGCTTGCATCAAATGAGCTTTCTAATAAGAAGCTGCAGTTGACTGAAAATACTCCAGATTTCTTAAAATACAGATACAAGTTAACAGTTATGAGAAAGTTTAGGTATATTTTAATCAACAAAGTAGATGTATTCCTGGGTATTATTCAATAGAAATTTGGAACCATAGGCAGAAATAATAAGGGAAGAATGGGGACTGAAGATGAGGAGGAACCAGCGTGTTGGGCAAGCATAAAAAGGCTTTGTATAAAGGAGCTTCTCTATCAGAGGCTTTATTAATATATAATGGTTGTATATATCATCCAGGTCAGATTACAAATAAAAAAAATCAAAATCCAGTAACTCTGATCAAAACTTTGTGTTCCTACTGCAGGGTACACAAAATGTAGCCTTTGGACCTCATATAAGCTGTAGGACCCACAATATGAGGTTTCGGAAAACCCCAGAAATCCCCAGATTATTTTTTAAAACAAAACAAAAAAACCCAAAAATACTCAAAATGTACCCAAAACCATAGTAGTTTGCTTACTCCACCAACTTTTATCAACCTACTCAAAACCTCTTTTTAAAAGAAATCTTTTTTAAAAATCAGCTGAAAATCAGTAAAAATGTCAACTAACATTAAATTTGCATCACTTCAGAGGTGTAAAAATGGTCCCATCTTAATGGGAACATTTTGCCCCTTATTTGGAAAGCAAAGTAAAATACAATGAATACTATGGATGGGTACACTTAAGCACAAGTATTATAATTAAATACATTAAAAACTAGTGATATTCTATATACCACAGTCCAAGAATCCCTTATCCTGGATTCTGAAATTTGAAATGCTCCAAAACCTGAAAATTTCCACGTGTGGCTAAGATTGTAAAACCTTTGCTATCTGATGGTTCAATGCACATACACCTAGCTTCATGCACAAAATTATTTTAAAAATATTGTGTATAAAATTCCTTTTGGATTATGTGTATAGAGAATATAGGATATTACATATATGAATTCTACATTTAGACCTGGGTTCATCTCCAAGATACTATGAATGTATATGCAAATATAGGTATTTAAAAATCGAAAATAATAATAATAATAATAATAATAATAATAATCAGAAATCCAAAACACTTTTGAAACCAAGTATTTTGAATATTTCCAACCCCCCCACCCCCTCCAGTATTTTGCTGTTTTTCATTAAGGGATTTTATTGTACCGTTTAAATCATCAGCATGGCTACAGGTGGTTAAAAGGAAGTTTGGCCTAGCTATTTATGGATTGGGGAAGTACCAAGTCTCATCCAATTTTTGTTGTCTTACTTTATAAATTCGAGAGCTATACTTGCAACACTTCGGATGGTAGGGATCTAGGACCTTATCACATTACGAAATATTGAGACTGTTCGAGAATTATTTCGAATGGGTCCCATCACAAAACATTTGCCTCATCCCATCAGTATTCTGTCAGAATCCATCTGCAAAGCGTCACAAAAATGAGTTATTTGCAGACAAAATTCAAAATTCGTAAGATTTATACTAATATGCAAGATATGTTTTTGAAATACTATGGATTCTTTCATTGCTGAAGTGCATCAGCAACAATATTTTTAAAAGGCCATAGAGTGATGTAAGGGGTGTTTTGAATGGATTGGGAGGAGCCAACTTTCCATGGTGTGATGAGTCAATGCACAGTATTTTCAAATCATAAGAATCGTAATAATCAGGTGTGATGAGGAGAGTATGCATCCCACCTCAATACATTATGCATCCAGTACTTTAAAAATATGGGATGCATAATGATATAAACAGATTATATTCCAATGTTATAAGGTCTCTAGAGGGACTTACCAGGATTGACAATCGGCCAATAAGACCATCCTTAAAATAGTAATAAGTTTGTACTTTCTCCCTAATACTCAAATAACATTTTCTCCCCCCCCCCCCCCCCCCCGCCTTCTGAAAACAAGTAAAGGTTAACCTATACCTTCAAGCTTTTGGAAATTGATTATTGGTCATTTATTTTAATTGATGATTTTGTTGGCATGTTGATTTACAGTTGTCCAATACATGGTTTTGTATGTTGAAGTATGTAAAATTTAAATGTATGGCTTTATTGGATTCGTTTATCAACAAATACTATCAACTATTTTCGGAAGAATAACTGAATTCTCCAACGTAAGGAGAAGTACATTTTTATTCCAATGATTGTCTGAACAAATGTTAAGACTTTTACAACATTCCTAAATTATCTAATGGATTCCTATCTCTCTCTCGTTTGAGGATATTTTCATTCCCTATAAGTTTTCAGAGAGATGGCCACTTTAACCTGTTTCAGTATAAGAAACCTCCTGGCAACTTAAAAACTAGCTAGTTTCTAAACTTTCCTCGCTTAAATGCAGTGGATTGATCTATCATAGAATAATTTAGTCTTTAAGGTGCCATGGAATGCCTTTCTTTCTTATTAAGATCCAATGTTTCCTTATAAAATGAAGAAATGCATGGGGGGGGGGGGCTCTATGAGAGGAGATTTAACCTCAGTCTACTCCCTGAAAGATTTATACTAATATGCAAGATATGTAAACATTATAGAGCTATCAGAAACAAATTAAACAATGGATCCAATTTAACAGCCTTCAGATGTGATAAAACTGCCAGAAAGATTTGTTAAAAGTAAATCATCTGGTTGTGATATAGTTCTCGGTTAAACCTCTGTGTGCCCTATTGAAATCAATGACAAATTATTTAGGATCAGAAAACTGTAACAAATATTTTAAGTCACTGGAAAAAAACAGAATTCTAAACACATTGCAAATATATACCATATATACCCAAGTATATATAAGCTGAGTTTTTCAGACCCTTTTTAGGTCTGAAAAGCTCCCCTCAGCTTATACTCAAGTCAAGTTCTGGACCTGGCCCTGGTGGCCTGGATCAGAACTTGATTGCACTCCCTGTGCCGGCCTCCACATCACTGCCGCCTTCTCTCTCCTCCTGCGGCTGGGGCACCACTGATGCTGACAGGGTGCCTTCACTGCCCCCTTCCTCCTCCTCCTGGGGCTGAGGTGCCCTTGCGTTTCTTGCCACAGTGAAAGGAGAGGGTGGAGGCATGCACTGGACTCCCTTGATTTTATTGCCACATGTGGGACTCCTGCATGCACTCTGGGGGTGGCGGTGGTTCCTGGCCCCAGGAAGTGGAAGGTGGAAGCGATGCAGAGGCCAGCACCAGCCTCTTTCACTCTTTTCACTAAACATGCCTCCTTCTGTCCTCCTCTTGCCATGGCCCATACGTACGGCAAAAGACCAAGGCCCGCATGCACCTCCCTCCATCCTCCTCTCACTGCAGTGAGAATAAAGAGGGAGGTCCATGCCAGACTTTGAATCACTGCCTCCTTCCTCCTCCACTCGGGGCCGGGGCTCCCTCGCTTTTCACACCGTGGCAAAATGAGAAGAGAAAGGAGGCTTGCGAGGGCTCTTTTGCTCTTTTTGCAGTGAGCAGACATCCTGCAAGCACACCGGTGGCCGCAGCGGCGGAGGAGGAGGAGGCAGCAGCGATGCAGAGGCCTCCCTTGCTCTTCTCACCCCATGCGACTTCCTCTGTCCTCCTCTTGCTGTGTTGAAAGGGCAAGGGAGACCAGCACATGCCTCCCTCCCCTCCTCTTCTCCCCATGGGGTGAGATTGAGCCCAGAGTTGCCTGT